>NC_081805.1:16213611-16868333 GCF_030704535.1 Vitis vinifera | reverse complement strand
GAATCCGTCCGAGTACCGAACAACTGTCCGAACGAGTACCGAAAAATTGTAGAATCAGGGTCAGTACAGGAAAATGATAGAATCCGGGCGAGTACGTGGAAAAGGTAGAATCCGTCCGAGTACCGAAAAATTGACCGAACGAGTACCGAAAAATTGTAGAATCAGGGTCAGTACAGGAAAATGATAGAATCCGGGCGAGTACCTGGAAAAGGTAAAATCCGTCCGAGTACCGAAAAACTGTCCGAACGAGTACCGAAAAATTGTAGAATCACGGTCAGTACAGGAAAATGATAGAATCCGGGCGAGTACCTGGAAAAGGTAGAATCCGTCCGAGTACCGAAAAACTGTCCGAACGAGTACCGAAAAATGGTAGAATCAGGGTCAGTACAGGAAAATGATAGAATCCGGGCGAGTACCTGGAAAAGGTAGATTCCGTCCGAGTACCGAAAAACTGTCCGAACGAGTACCGAAAAATGGTAGAATCAGGGTCAGTATAGGAAAAGGATAGAATCCGGGCGAGTACCTGGAAAAGGTAGAATCCGTCCGAGTACCGAACAACTGTCCGAACGAGTACCGAAAAATTGTAGAATCAGGGTCAGTACAGGAAAATGATAGAATCCGGGCGAGTACGTGGAAAAGGTAGAATCCGTCCGAGTACCGAAAAATTGACCGAACGAGTACCGAAAAATTGTAGAATCAGGGTCAGTACAGGAAAATGATAGAATCCGGGCGAGTACCTGGACAAGGTAGAATCCGTCCGAGTACCGAAAAATTGGCCGAACGAGTACCGAAAAATTGTAGAATCAGGGTCAGTACAGGAAAATGATAGAATCCGGGCGAGTACCTGGAAAAGGTAGAATCCGTCCGAGTACCAAAAAACTGTCCGAACGAGTACCGAAAAATGGTAGAATCAGGGTCAGTATAGGAAAAGGATAGAATCCGGGCGAGTACCTGGAAAAGGTAGAATCCGTCCGAGTACCGAACAACTGTCCGAACGAGTACCGAAAAATTGTAGAATCAGGGTCAGTACAGGAAAATGATAGAATCCGGGCGAGTACCTGGAAAAGGTAGAATCCGTCCGAGTACCGAAAAACTGTCCGAACGAGTACCGAAAAATGGTAGAATCAGGGTCAGTATAGGAAAAGGATAGAATCCGGGCGAGTACCTGGAAAAGGTAGAATCCGTCCGAGTACCGAACAACTGTCCGAACGAGTACCGAAAAATTGTAGAATCAGGGTCAGTACAGGAAAATGATAGAATCCGGGCGAGTACTTGGAAAAGGTAGAATCCGTCCGAGTACCGAAAAAATGACCGAACGAGTACCGAAAAATTGTAGAATCAGGGTCAGTACAGGAAAATGATAGAATCCGGGCGAGTACCTGGACAAGGTAGAATCCGTCCGAGTACCGAAAAATTGGCCGAACGAGTACCGAAAAATTGTAGAATCAGGGTCAGTACAGGAAAATGATAGAATCCGGGCGAGTACCTGGAAAAGGTAGAATCCGTCCGAGTACCAAAAAATTGACCGAACGAGTACCGAAAAATGGTAGAATCAGGGTCAGTATAGGAAAAGGATAGAATTCGGGCGAGTACCTGGAAAAGGTAGAATCCGTCCGAGTACCGAAAAACTGTCCGAACGAGTACCGAAAAATTGTAGAATCACGGTCAGTACAGGAAAATGATAGAATCCGGGCGAGTACCTGGAAAAGGTAGAATCCGTCCGAGTACCGAAAAACTGTCCGAACGAGTACCGAAAAATGGTAGAATCAGGGTCAGTATAGGAAAAGGATAGAATCCGGGCGAGTACCTGGAAAAGGTAGAATCCGTCCGAGTACCGAACAACTGTCCGAACGAGTACCGAAAAATTGTAGAATCAGGGTCAGTACAGGAAAATGATAGAATCCGGGCGAGTACGTGGAAAAGGTAGAATCCGTCCGAGTACCGAAAAATTGACCGAACGAGTACCAAAAAATTGTAGAATCAGGGTCAGTACAGGAAAATGATAGAATCCGGGCGAGTACCTGGACAAGGTAGAATCCGTCCGAGTACCGAAAAATTGGCCGAACGAGTACCGAAAAATTGTAGAATCAGGGTCAGTACAGGAAAATGATAGAATCCGGGCGAGTACCTGGAAAAGGTAGAATCCGTCCGAGTACCGAAAAACTGTCCGAACGAGTACCGAAAAATTGTAGAATCACGGTCAGTACAGGAAAATGATAGAATCCGGGCGAGTACCTGGAAAAGGTAGAATCCGTCCGAGTACCGAAAAACTGTCCGAACGAGTACCGAAAAATGGTAGAATCAGGGTCAGTACAAGAAAATGATAGAATCCGGGCGAGTACCTGGAAAAGGTAGATTCCGTCCGAGTACCGAAAAACTGTCCGAACGAGTACCGAAAAATGGTAGAATCAGGGTCAGTATAGGAAAAGGATAGAATCCGGGCGAGTACCTGGAAAAGGTAGAATCCGTCCGAGTACCGAACAACTGTCCGAACGAGTACCGAAAAATTGTAGAATCAGGGTCAGTACAGGAAAATGATAGAATCCGGGCGAGTACGTGGAAAAGGTAGAATCCGTCCGAGTACCGAAAAATTGACCGAACGAGTACCGAAAAATTGTAGAATCAGGGTCAGTACAGGAAAATGATAGAATCCGGGCGAGTACCTGGAAAAGGTAGAATCCGTCCGAGTACCGAACAACTGTCCGAACGAGTACCGAAAAATTGTAGAATCAGGGTCAGTACAGGAAAATGATAGAATCCGGGCGAGTACTTGGAAAAGGTAGAATCCGTCCGAGTACCGAAAAATTGACCGAACGAGTACCAAAAAATTGTAGAATCAGGGTCAGTACAGGAAAATGATAGAATCCGGGCGAGTACCTGGACAAGGTAGATTCCGTCCGAGTACCGAAAAATTGGCCGAACGAGTACCGAAAAATTGTAGAATCAGGGTCAGTACAGGAAAATGATAGAATCCGGGCGAGTACCTGGAAAAGGTAGAATCCGTCCGAGTACCGAAAAACTGTCCGAACGAGTACCGAAAAATTGTAGAATCACGGTCAGTACAGGAAAATGATAGAATCCGGGCGAGTACCTGGAAAAGGTAGAATCCGTCCGAGTACCGAAAAACTGTCCGAACGAGTACCGAAAAATGGTAGAATCAGGGTCAGTACAGGAAAATGATAGAATCCGGGCGAGTACCTGGAAAAGGTAGATTCCGTCCGAGTACCGAAAAACTGTCCGAACGAGTACCGAAAAATGGTAGAATCAGGGTCAGTATAGGAAAAGGATAGAATCCGGGCGAGTACCTGGAAAAGGTAGAATCCGTCCGAGTACCGAACAACTGTCCGAACGAGTACCGAAAAATTGTAGAATCAGGGTCAGTACAGGAAAATGATAGAATCCGGGCGAGTACGTGGAAAAGGTAGAATCCGTCCGAGTACCGAACAACTGACCGAACGAGTACCGAAAAATTGTAGAATCAGGGTCAGTACAGGAAAATGATAGAATCCGGGCGAGTACCTGGAAAAGGTAGAATCCGTCCGAGTACCGAAAAACTGTCCGAACGAGTACCGAAAAATTGTAGAATCACGGTCAGTACAGGAAAATGATAGAATCCGGGCGAGTACCTGGAAAAGGTAGAATCCGTCCGAGTACCGAACAACTGTCCGAACGAGTACCGAAAAATGGTAGAATCAGGGTCAGTACAGGAAAATGATAGAATCCGGGCGAGTACCTGGAAAAGGTAGATTCCGTCCGAGTACCGAAAAACTGTCCGAACGAGTACCGAAAAATGGTAGAATCAGGGTCAGTATAGGAAAAGGATAGAATCCGGGCGAGTACCTGGAAAAGGTAGAATCCGTCCGAGTACCGAACAACTGTCCGAACGAGTACCGAAAAATTGTAGAATCAGGGTCAGTACAGGAAAATGATAGAATCCGGGCGAGTACGTGGAAAAGGTAGAATCCGTCCGAGTACCGAAAAATTGACCGAACGAGTACCGAAAAATTGTAGAATCAGGGTCAGTACAGGAAAATGATAGAATCCGGGCGAGTACCTGGACAAGGTAGAATCCGTCCGAGTACCGAAAAATTGGCCGAACGAGTACCGAAAAATTGTAGAATCAGGGTCAGTACAGGAAAATGATAGAATCCGGGCGAGTACCTGGAAAAGGTAGAATCCGTCCGAGTACCAAAAAACTGTCCGAACGAGTACCGAAAAATGGTAGAATCAGGGTCAGTATAGGAAAAGGATAGAATCCGGGCGAGTACCTGGAAAAGGTAGAATCCGTCCGAGTACCGAAAAATTGACCGAACGAGTACCAAAAAATTGTAGAATCAGGGTCAGTACAGGAAAATGATAGAATCCGGGCGAGTACCTGGACAAGGTAGATTCCGTCCGAGTACCGAAAAATTGGCCGAACGAGTACCGAAAAATTGTAGAATCAGGGTCAGTACAGGAAAATGATAGAATCCGGGCGAGTACCTGGAAAAGGTAGAATCCGTCCGAGTACCGAAAAACTGTCCGAACGAGTACCGAAAAATTGTAGAATCACGGTCAGTACAGGAAAATGATAGAATCCGGGCGAGTACCTGGAAAAGGTAGAATCCGTCCGAGTACCGAAAAACTGTCCGAACGAGTACCGAAAAATGGTAGAATCAGGGTCAGTACAGGAAAATGATAGAATCCGGGCGAGTACCTGGAAAAGGTAGATTCCGTCCGAGTACCGAAAAACTGTCCGAACGAGTACCGAAAAATGGTAGAATCAGGGTCAGTATAGGAAAAGGATAGAATCCGGGCGAGTACTTGGAAAAGGTAGAATCCGTCCGAGTACCGAAAAATTGACCGAACGAGTACCAAAAAATTGTAGAATCAGGGTCAGTACAGGAAAATGATAGAATCCGGGCGAGTACCTGGACAAGGTAGATTCCGTCCGAGTACCGAAAAATTGGCCGAACGAGTACCGAAAAATTGTAGAATCAGGGTCAGTACAGGAAAATGATAGAATCCGGGCGAGTACCTGGAAAAGGTAGAATCCGTCCGAGTACCGAAAAACTGTCCGAACGAGTACCGAAAAATTGTAGAATCACGGTCAGTACAGGAAAATGATAGAATCCGGGCGAGTACCTGGAAAAGGTAGAATCCGTCCGAGTACCGAAAAACTGTCCGAACGAGTACCGAAAAATGGTAGAATCAGGGTCAGTACAGGAAAATGATAGAATCCGGGCGAGTACCTGGAAAAGGTAGATTCCGTCCGAGTACCGAAAAACTGTCCGAACGAGTACCGAAAAATGGTAGAATCAGGGTCAGTATAGGAAAAGGATAGAATCCGGGCGAGTACCTGGAAAAGGTAGAATCCGTCCGAGTACCGAACAACTGTCCGAACGAGTACCGAAAAATTGTAGAATCAGGGTCAGTATAGGAAAAGGATAGAATCCGGGCGAGTACCTGGAAAAGGTAGAATCCGTCCGAGTACCGAACAACTGTCCGAACGAGTACCGAAAAATTGTAGAATCAGGGTCAGTACAGGAAAATGATAGAATCCGGGCGAGTACGTGGAAAAGGTAGAATCCGTCCGAGTACCGAACAACTGACCGAACGAGTACCGAAAAATTGTAGAATCACGGTCAGTACAGGAAAATGATAGAATCCGGGCGAGTACCTGGAAAAGGTAGAATCCGTCCGAGTACCGAACAACTGTCCGAACGAGTACCGAAAAATGGTAGAATCAGGGTCAGTACAGGAAAATGATAGAATCCGGGCGAGTACCTGGAAAAGGTAGATTCCGTCCGAGTACCGAAAAACTGTCCGAACGAGTACCGAAAAATGGTAGAATCAGGGTCAGTATAGGAAAAGGATAGAATCCGGGCGAGTACCTGGAAAAGGTAGAATCCGTCCGAGTACCGAACAACTGTCCGAACGAGTACCGAAAAATTGTAGAATCAGGGTCAGTACAGGAAAATGATAGAATCCGGGCGAGTACGTGGAAAAGGTAGAATCCGTCCGAGTAACGAAAAATTGACCGAACGAGTACCGAAAAATTGTAGAATCAGGGTCAGTACAGGAAAATGATAGAATCCGGGCGAGTACCTGGACAAGGTAGAATCCGTCCGAGTACCGAAAAATTGGCCGAACGAGTACCGAAAAATTGTAGAATCAGGGTCAGTACAGGAAAATGATAGAATCCGGGGGAGTACCTGGAAAAGGTAGAATCCGTCCGAGTACCAAAAAACTGTCCGAACGAGTACCGAAAAATGGTAGAATCAGGGTCAGTATAGGAAAAGGATAGAATCCGGGCGAGTACCTGGAAAAGGTAGAATCCGTCCGAGTACCGAACAACTGTCCGAACGAGTACCGAAAAATTGTAGAATCAGGGTCAGTACAGGAAAATGATAGAATCCGGGCGAGTACCTGGAAAAGGTAGAATCCGTCCGAGTACCGAAAAACTGTCCGAACGAGTACCGAAAAATGGTAGAATCAGGGTCAGTATAGGAAAAGGATAGAATCCGGGCGAGTACCTGGAAAAGGTAGAATCCGTCCGAGTACCGAAAAACTGTCCGAACGAGTACCGAAAAATGGTAGAATCAGGGTCAGTACAGGAAAATGATAGAATCCGGGCGAGTACCTGGAAAAGGTAGAATCCGTCCGAGTACCGAACAACTGTCCGAACGAGTACCGAAAAATTGTAGAATCAGGGTCAGTACAGGAAAATGATAGAATCCGGGCGAGTACCTGGAAAAGGTAGAATCCGTCCGAGTACCGAAAAACTGTCCGAACGAGTACCGAAAAATGGTAGAATCAGGGTCTGTACAGGAAAATGATACAATCCGGGCGAGTACCTGGAAAAGGTAGAATCCGTCCGAGTACCGAAAAACTGTCCGAACGAGTACCGAAAAATGGTAGAATCAGGGTCAGTACAGGAAAAGGATAGAATCCGGGCGAGTACCTGGAAAAGGTAGAATCCGTCCGAGTACCGAACAACTGTCCGAACGAGTACCGAAAAATTGTAGAATCAGGGTCAGTACAGGAAAATGATAGAATCCGGGCGAGTACTTGGAAAAGGTAGAATCCGTCCGAGTACCGAAAAATTGACCGAACGAGTACCGAAAAATTGTAGAATCAGGGTCAGTACAGGAAAATGATAGAATCCGGGCGAGTACCTGGACAAGGTAGAATCCGTCCGAGTACCGAAAAATTGGCCGAACGAGTACCGAAAAATTGTAGAATCAGGGTCAGTACAGGAAAATGATAGAATCCGGGCGAGTACCTGGAAAAGGTAGAATCCGTCCGAGTACCAAAAAACTGTCCGAACGAGTACCGAAAAATGGTAGAATCAGGGTCAGTATAGGAAAAGGATAGAATCCGGGCGAGTACCAGGAAAAGGTAGAATCCGTCCGAGTACCGAACAACTGTCCGAACGAGTACCGAAAAATTGTAGAATCAGGGTCAGTACAGGAAAATGATAGAATCCGGGCGAGTACCTGGACAAGGTAGAATCCGTCCGAGTACCGAAAAATTGGCCGAACGAGTACCGAAAAATTGTAGAATCAGGGTCAGTACAGGAAAATGATAGAATCCGGGCGAGTACCTGGAAAAGGTAGAATCCGTCCGAGTACCGAACAACTGTCCGAACGAGTACCGAAAAATAGTAGAATCAGGGTCAGTACAGGAAAATGATAGAATCCGGGCGAGTACGTGGAAAAGGTAGAATCCGTCCGAGTAACGAAAAATTGACCGAACGAGTACCGAAAAATTGTAGAATCAGGGTCAGTACAGGAAAATGATAGAATCCGGGCGAGTACCTGGACAAGGTAGAATCCGTCCAAGTACCGAAAAATTGGCCGAACGAGTACCGAAAAATTGTAGAATCAGGGTCAGTACAGGAAAATGATAGAATCCGGGCGAGTACGTGGAAAAGGTAGAATCCGTCCGAGTACCGAAAAATTGACCGAACGAGTACCGAAAAATTGTAGAATCAGGGTCAGTACAGGAAAATGATAGAATCCGGGCGAGTACCTGGACAAGGTAGAATCCGTCCGAGTACCGAAAAATTGGCCGAACGAGTACCGAAAAATTGTAGAATCAGGGTCAGTACAGGAAAATGATAGAATCCGGGCGAGTACCTGGAAAAGGTAGAATCCGTCCGAGTACCGAAAAACTGTCCGAACGAGTACCGAAAAATGGTAGAATCAGGGTCTGTACAGGAAAATGATACAATCCGGGCGAGTACCTGGAAAAGGTAGAATCCGTCCGAGTACCGAAAAACTGTCCGAACGAGTACCGAAAAATGGTAGAATCAGGGTCAGTACAGGAAAAGGATAGAATCCGGGCGAGTACCTGGAAAAGGTAGAATCCGTCCGAGTACCGAACAACTGTCCGAACGAGTACCGAAAAATTGTAGAATCAGGGTCAGTACAGGAAAATGATAGAATCCGGGCGAGTACTTGGAAAAGGTAGAATCCGTCCGAGTACCGAAAAATTGACCGAACGAGTACCGAAAAATTGTAGAATCAGGGTCAGTACAGGAAAATGATAGAATCCGGGCGAGTACCTGGACAAGGTAGAATCCGTCCGAGTACCGAAAAATTGGCCGAACGAGTACCGAAAAATTGTAGAATCAGGGTCAGTACAGGAAAATGATAGAATCCGGGCGAGTACCTGGAAAAGGTAGAATCCGTCCGAGTACCAAAAAACTGTCCGAACGAGTACCGAAAAATGGTAGAATCAGGGTCAGTATAGGAAAAGGATAGAATCCGGGCGAGTACCAGGAAAAGGTAGAATCCGTCCGAGTACCGAACAACTGTCCGAACGAGTACCGAAAAATTGTAGAATCAGGGTCAGTACAGGAAAATGATAGAATCCGGACGAGTACCTGGACAAGGTAGAATCCGTCCGAGTACCGAAAAATTGGCCGAACGAGTACCGAAAAATTGTAGAATCAGGGTCAGTACAGGAAAATGATAGAATCCGGGCGAGTACCTGGAAAAGGTAGAATCCGTCCGAGTACCGAACAACTGTCCGAACGAGTACCGAAAAATAGTAGAATCAGGGTCAGTACAGGAAAATGATAGAATCCGGGCGAGTACGTGGAAAAGGTAGAATCCGTCCGAGTAACGAAAAATTGACCGAACGAGTACCGAAAAATTGTAGAATCAGGGTCAGTACAGGAAAATGATAGAATCCGGGCGAGTACCTGGACAAGGTAGAATCCGTCCAAGTACCGAAAAATTGGCCGAACGAGTACCGAAAAATTGTAGAATCAGGGTCAGTACAGGAAAATGATAGAATCCGGGCGAGTACGTGGAAAAGGTAGAATCCGTCCGAGTACCGAAAAATTGACCGAACGAGTACCGAAAAATTGTAGAATCAGGGTCAGTACAGGAAAATGATAGAATCCGGGCGAGTACCTGGACAAGGTAGAATCCGTCCGAGTACCGAAAAATTGGCCGAACGAGTACCGAAAAATTGTAGAATCAGGGTCAGTACAGGAAAATGATAGAATCCGGGCGAGTACCTGGAAAAGGTAGAATCCGTCCGAGTACCAAAAAACTGTCCGAACGAGTACCGAAAAATGGTAGAATCAGGGTCAGTATAGGAAAAGGATAGAATCCGGGCGAGTACCTGGAAAAGGTAGAATCCGTCCGAGTACCGAACAACTGTCCGAACGAGTACCGAAAAATTGTAGAATCAGGGTCAGTACAGGAAAATGATAGAATCCGGGCGAGTACCTGGAAAAGGTAGAATCCGTCCGAGTACCGAAAAACTGTCCGAACGAGTACCGAAAAATGGTAGAATCAGGGTCAGTATAGGAAAAGGATAGAATCCGGGCGAGTACCTGGAAAAGGTAGAATCCGTCCGAGTACCGAACAACTGTCCGAACGAGTACCGAAAAATTGTAGAATCAGGGTCAGTACAGGAAAATGATAGAATCCGGGCGAGTACTTGGAAAAGGTAGAATCCGTCCGAGTACCGAAAAAATGACCGAACGAGTACCGAAAAATTGTAGAATCAGGGTCAGTACAGGAAAATGATAGAATCCGGGCGAGTACCTGGACAAGGTAGAATCCGTCCGAGTACCGAAAAATTGGCCGAACGAGTACCGAAAAATTGTAGAATCAGGGTCAGTACAGGAAAATGATAGAATCCGGGCGAGTACCTGGAAAAGGTAGAATCCGTCCGAGTACCAAAAAATTGACCGAACGAGTACCGAAAAATGGTAGAATCAGGGTCAGTATAGGAAAAGGATAGAATCCGGGCGAGTACCTGGAAAAGGTAGAATCCGTCCGAGTACCGAACAACTGTCCGAACGAGTACCGAAAAATTGTAGAATCAGGGTCAGTACAGGAAAATGATAGAATCCGGGCGAGTACCTGGAAAAGGTAGAATCCGTCCGAGTACCGAAAAACTGTCCGAACGAGTACCGAAAAATGGTAGAATCAGGGTCAGTATAGGAAAAGGATAGAATCCGGGCGAGTACCTGGAAAAGGTAGAATCCGTCCGAGTACCGAACAACTGTCCGAACGAGTACCGAAAAATTGTAGAATCAGGGTCAGTACAGGAAAATGATAGAATCCGGGCGAGTACGTGGAAAAGGTAGAATCCGTCCGAGTACCGAAAAATTGATCGAACGAGTACCAAAAAATTGTAGAATCAGGGTCAGTACAGGAAAATGATAGAATCCGGGCGAGTACCTGGACAAGGTAGAATCCGTCCGAGTACCGAAAAATTGGCCGAACGAGTACCGAAAAATTGTAGAATCAGGGTCAGTACAGGAAAATGATAGAATCCGGGCGAGTACCTGGAAAAGGTAGAATCCGTCCGAGTACCGAAAAACTGTCCGAACGAGTACCGAAAAATTGTAGAATCACGGTCAGTACAGGAAAATGATAGAATCCGGGCGAGTACCTGGAAAAGGTAGAATCCGTCCGAGTACCGAAAAACTGTCCGAACGAGTACCGAAAAATGGTAGAATCAGGGTCAGTACAAGAAAATGATAGAATCCGGGCGAGTACCTGGAAAAGGTAGATTCCGTCCGAGTACCGAAAAACTGTCCGAACGAGTACCGAAAAATGGTAGAATCAGGGTCAGTATAGGAAAAGGATAGAATCCGGGCGAGTACCTGGAAAAGGTAGAATCCGTCCGAGTACCGAACAACTGTCCGAACGAGTACCGAAAAATTGTAGAATCAGGGTCAGTACAGGAAAATGATAGAATCCGGGCGAGTACGTGGAAAAGGTAGAATCCGTCCGAGTACCGAAAAATTGACCGAACGAGTACCGAAAAATTGTAGAATCAGGGTCAGTACAGGAAAATGATAGAATCCGGGCGAGTACCTGGAAAAGGTAGAATCCGTCCGAGTACCGAACAACTGTCCGAACGAGTACCGAAAAATTGTAGAATCAGGGTCAGTACAGGAAAATGATAGAATCCGGGCGAGTACTTGGAAAAGGTAGAATCCGTCCGAGTACCGAAAAATTGACCGAACGAGTACCAAAAAATTGTAGAATCAGGGTCAGTACAGGAAAATGATAGAATCCGGGCGAGTACCTGGACAAGGTAGATTCCGTCCGAGTACCGAAAAATTGGCCGAACGAGTACCGAAAAATTGTAGAATCAGGGTCAGTACAGGAAAATGATAGAATCCGGGCGAGTACCTGGAAAAGGTAGAATCCGTCCGAGTACCGAAAAACTGTCCGAACGAGTACCGAAAAATTGTAGAATCACGGTCAGTACAGGAAAATGATAGAATCCGGGCGAGTACCTGGAAAAGGTAGAATCCGTCCGAGTACCGAAAAACTGTCCGAACGAGTACCGAAAAATGGTAGAATCAGGGTCAGTACAGGAAAATGATAGAATCCGGGCGAGTACCTGGAAAAGGTAGATTCCGTCCGAGTACCGAAAAACTGTCCGAACGAGTACCGAAAAATGGTAGAATCAGGGTCAGTATAGGAAAAGGATAGAATCCGGGCGAGTACCTGGAAAAGGTAGAATCCGTCCGAGTACCGAACAACTGTCCGAACGAGTACCGAAAAATTGTAGAATCAGGGTCAGTACAGGAAAATGATAGAATCCGGGCGAGTACGTGGAAAAGGTAGAATCCGTCCGAGTACCGAACAACTGACCGAACGAGTACCGAAAAATTGTAGAATCAGGGTCAGTACAGGAAAATGATAGAATCCGGGCGAGTACCTGGAAAAGGTAGAATCCGTCCGAGTACCGAAAAACTGTCCGAACGAGTACCGAAAAATTGTAGAATCACGGTCAGTACAGGAAAATGATAGAATCCGGGCGAGTACCTGGAAAAGGTAGAATCCGTCCGAGTACCGAACAACTGTCCGAACGAGTACCGAAAAATGGTAGAATCAGGGTCAGTACAGGAAAATGATAGAATCCGGGCGAGTACCTGGAAAAGGTAGATTCCGTCCGAGTACCGAAAAACTGTCCGAACGAGTACCGAAAAATGGTAGAATCAGGGTCAGTATAGGAAAAGGATAGAATCCGGGCGAGTACCTGGAAAAGGTAGAATCCGTCCGAGTACCGAACAACTGTCCGAACGAGTACCGAAAAATTGTAGAATCAGGGTCAGTACAGGAAAATGATAGAATCCGGGCGAGTACGTGGAAAAGGTAGAATCCGTCCGAGTACCGAAAAATTGACCGAACGAGTACCGAAAAATTGTAGAATCAGGGTCAGTACAGGAAAATGATAGAATCCGGGCGAGTACCTGGACAAGGTAGAATCCGTCCGAGTACCGAAAAATTGGCCGAACGAGTACCGAAAAATTGTAGAATCAGGGTCAGTACAGGAAAATGATAGAATCCGGGCGAGTACCTGGAAAAGGTAGAATCCGTCCGAGTACCAAAAAACTGTCCGAACGAGTACCGAAAAATGGTAGAATCAGGGTCAGTATAGGAAAAGGATAGAATCCGGGCGAGTACCTGGAAAAGGTAGAATCCGTCCGAGTACCGAACAACTGTCCGAACGAGTACCGAAAAATTGTAGAATCAGGGTCAGTACAGGAAAATGATAGAATCCGGGCGAGTACTTGGAAAAGGTAGAATCCGTCCGAGTACCGAAAAATTGACCGAACGAGTACCAAAAAATTGTAGAATCAGGGTCAGTACAGGAAAATGATAGAATCCGGGCGAGTACCTGGACAAGGTAGATTCCGTCCGAGTACCGAAAAATTGGCCGAACGAGTACCGAAAAATTGTAGAATCAGGGTCAGTACAGGAAAATGATAGAATCCGGGCGAGTACCTGGAAAAGGTAGAATCCGTCCGAGTACCGAAAAACTGTCCGAACGAGTACCGAAAAATTGTAGAATCACGGTCAGTACAGGAAAATGATAGAATCCGGGCGAGTACCTGGAAAAGGTAGAATCCGTCCGAGTACCGAAAAACTGTCCGAACGAGTACCGAAAAATGGTAGAATCAGGGTCAGTACAGGAAAATGATAGAATCCGGGCGAGTACCTGGAAAAGGTAGATTCCGTCCGAGTACCGAAAAACTGTCCGAACGAGTACCGAAAAATGGTAGAATCAGGGTCAGTATAGGAAAAGGATAGAATCCGGGCGAGTACATGGAAAAGGTAGAATCCGTCCGAGTACCGAAAAATTGACCGAACGAGTACCAAAAAATTGTAGAATCAGGGTCAGTACAGGAAAATGATAGAATCCGGGCGAGTACCTGGACAAGGTAGATTCCGTCCGAGTACCGAAAAATTGGCCGAACGAGTACCGAAAAATTGTAGAATCAGGGTCAGTACAGGAAAATGATAGAATCCGGGCGAGTACCTGGAAAAGGTAGAATCCGTCCGAGTACCGAAAAACTGTCCGAACGAGTACCGAAAAATTGTAGAATCACGGTCAGTACAGGAAAATGATAGAATCCGGGCGAGTACCTGGAAAAGGTAGAATCCGTCCGAGTACCGAAAAACTGTCCGAACGAGTACCGAAAAATGGTAGAATCAGGGTCAGTACAGGAAAATGATAGAATCCGGGCGAGTACCTGGAAAAGGTAGATTCCGTCCGAGTACCGAAAAACTGTCCGAACGAGTACCGAAAAATGGTAGAATCAGGGTCAGTATAGGAAAAGGATAGAATCCGGGCGAGTACCTGGAAAAGGTAGAATCCGTCCGAGTACCGAACAACTGTCCGAACGAGTACCGAAAAATTGTAGAATCAGGGTCAGTACAGGAAAATGATAGAATCCGGGCGAGTACGTGGAAAAGGTAGAATCCGTCCGAGTACCGAACAACTGACCGAACGAGTACCGAAAAATTGTAGAATCAGGGTCAGTACAGGAAAATGATAGAATCCGGGCGAGTACCTGGAAAAGGTAGAATCCGTCCGAGTACCGAAAAACTGTCCGAACGAGTACCGAAAAATTGTAGAATCACGGTCAGTACAGGAAAATGATAGAATCCGGGCGAGTACCTGGAAAAGGTAGAATCCGTCCGAGTACCGAACAACTGTCCGAACGAGTACCGAAAAATGGTAGAATCAGGGTCAGTACAGGAAAATGATAGAATCCGGGCGAGTACCTGGAAAAGGTAGATTCCGTCCGAGTACCGAAAAACTGTCCGAACGAGTACCGAAAAATGGTAGAATCAGGGTCAGTATAGGAAAAGGATAGAATCCGGGCGAGTACCTGGAAAAGGTAGAATCCGTCCGAGTACCGAACAACTGTCCGAACGAGTACCGAAAAATTGTAGAATCAGGGTCAGTACAGGAAAATGATAGAATCCGGGCGAGTACGTGGAAAAGGTAGAATCCGTCCGAGTACCGAAAAATTGACCGAACGAGTACCGAAAAATTGTAGAATCAGGGTCAGTACAGGAAAATGATAGAATCCGGGCGAGTACCTGGACAAGGTAGAATCCGTCCGAGTACCGAAAAATTGGCCGAACGAGTACCGAAAAATTGTAGAATCAGGGTCAGTACAGGAAAATGATAGAATCCGGGGGAGTACCTGGAAAAGGTAGAATCCGTCCGAGTACCAAAAAACTGTCCGAACGAGTACCGAAAAATGGTAGAATCAGGGTCAGTATAGGAAAAGGATAGAATCCGGGCGAGTACCTGGAAAAGGTAGAATCCGTCCGAGTACCGAACAACTGTCCGAACGAGTACCGAAAAATTGTAGAATCAGGGTCAGTACAGGAAAATGATAGAATCCGGGCGAGTACCTGGAAAAGGTAGAATCCGTCCGAGTACCGAAAAACTGTCCGAACGAGTACCGAAAAATGGTAGAATCAGGGTCAGTATAGGAAAAGGATAGAATCCGGGCGAGTACCTGGAAAAGGTAGAATCCGTCCGAGTACCGAACAACTGTCCGAACGAGTACCGAAAAATTGTAGAATCAGGGTCAGTACAGGAAAATGATAGAATCCGGGCGAGTACCTGGAAAAGGTAGAATCCGTCCGAGTACCGAAAAACTGTCCGAACGAGTACCGAAAAATGGTAGAATCAGGGTCTGTACAGGAAAATGATACAATCCGGGCGAGTACCTGGAAAAGGTAGAATCCGTCCGAGTACCGAAAAACTGTCCGAACGAGTACCGAAAAATGGTAGAATCAGGGTCAGTACAGGAAAAGGATAGAATCCGGGCGAGTACCTGGAAAAGGTAGAATCCGTCCGAGTACCGAACAACTGTCCGAACGAGTACCGAAAAATTGTAGAATCAGGGTCAGTACAGGAAAATGATAGAATCCGGGCGAGTACTTGGAAAAGGTAGAATCCGTCCGAGTACCGAAAAATTGACCGAACGAGTACCGAAAAATTGTAGAATCAGGGTCAGTACAGGAAAATGATAGAATCCGGGCGAGTACCTGGACAAGGTAGAATCCGTCCGAGTACCGAAAAATTGGCCGAACGAGTACCGAAAAATTGTAGAATCAGGGTCAGTACAGGAAAATGATAGAATCCGGGCGAGTACCTGGAAAAGGTAGAATCCGTCCGAGTACCAAAAAACTGTCCGAACGAGTACCGAAAAATGGTAGAATCAGGGTCAGTATAGGAAAAGGATAGAATCCGGGCGAGTACCAGGAAAAGGTAGAATCCGTCCGAGTACCGAACAACTGTCCGAACGAGTACCGAAAAATTGTAGAATCAGGGTCAGTACAGGAAAATGATAGAATCCGGGCGAGTACCTGGACAAGGTAGAATCCGTCCGAGTACCGAAAAATTGGCCGAACGAGTACCGAAAAATTGTAGAATCAGGGTCAGTACAGGAAAATGATAGAATCCGGGCGAGTACCTGGAAAAGGTAGAATCCGTCCGAGTACCGAACAACTGTCCGAACGAGTACCGAAAAATAGTAGAATCAGGGTCAGTACAGGAAAATGATAGAATCCGGGCGAGTACGTGGAAAAGGTAGAATCCGTCCGAGTAACGAAAAATTGACCGAACGAGTACCGAAAAATTGTAGAATCAGGGTCAGTACAGGAAAATGATAGAATCCGGGCGAGTACCTGGACAAGGTAGAATCCGTCCAAGTACCGAAAAATTGGCCGAACGAGTACCGAAAAATTGTAGAATCAGGGTCAGTACAGGAAAATGATAGAATCCGGGCGAGTACCTGGAAAAGGTAGAATCCGTCCGAGTACCGAAAAACTGTCCGAACGAGTACCGAAAAATTGTAGAATCACGGTCAGTACAGGAAAATGATAGAATCCGGGCGAGTACCTGGAAAAGGTAGAATCCGTCCGAGTACCGAAAAACTGTCCGAACGAGTACCGAAAAATGGTAGAATCAGGGTCAGTACAGGAAAATGATAGAATCCGGGCGAGTACCTGGAAAAGGTAGAATCCGTCCGAGTACCGAACAACTGTCCGAACGAGTACCGAAAAATTGTAGAATCAGGGTCAGTACAGGAAAATGATAGAATCCGGGCGAGTACTTGGAAAAGGTAGAATCCGTCCGAGTACCGAAAAATTGACCGAACGAGTACCGAAAAATTGTAGAATCAGGGTCAGTATAGGAAAATGATAGAATCCGGGAGAGTACCTGGAAAAGGTAGAATCCGTCCGAGTACCGAAAAATTGGCCGAACGAGTACCGAAAAATTGTAGAATCAGGGTCAGTACAGGAAAATGATAGAATCCGGGCGAGTACCTGGAAAAGGTAGAATCCGTCCGAGTACCAAAAAACTGTCCGAACGAGTACCGAAAAATGGTAGAATCAGGGTCAGTATAGGAAAAGGATAGAATCCGGGCGAGTACCTGGAAAAGGTAGAATCCGTCCGAGTACCGAACAACTGTCCGAACGAGTACCGAAAAATTGTAGAATCAGGGTCAGTACAGGAAAATGATAGAATCCGGGCGAGTACCTGGAAAAGGTAGAATCCGTCCGAGTACCGAAAAACTGTCCGAACGAGTACCGAAAAATGGTAGAATCAGGGTCAGTATAGGAAAAGGATAGAATCCGGGCGAGTACCTGGAAAAGGTAGAATCCGTCCGAGTACCGAACAACTGTCCGAACGAGTACCGAAAAATTGTAGAATCAGGGTCAGTACAGGAAAATGATAGAATCCGGGCGAGTACTTGGAAAAGGTAGAATCCGTCCGAGTACCGAAAAATTGACCGAACGAGTACCAAAAAATTGTAGAATCAGGGTCAGTACAGGAAAATGATAGAATCCGGGCGAGTACCTGGACAAGGTAGAATCCGTCCGAGTACCGAAAAATTGGCCGAACGAGTACCGAAAAATTGTAGAATCAGGGTCAGTACAGGAAAATGATAGAATCCGGGCGAGTACCTGGAAAAGGTAGAATCCGTCCGAGTACCGAAAAACTGTCCGAACGAGTACCGAAAAATTGTAGAATCACGGTCAGTACAGGAAAATGATAGAATCCGGGCGAGTACCTGGAAAAGGTAGAATCCGTCCGAGTACCGAAAAACTGTCCGAACGAGTACCGAAAAATGGTAGAATCAGGGTCAGTACAGGAAAATGATAGAATCCGGGCGAGTACCTGGAAAAGGTAGATTCCGTCCGAGTACCGAAAAACTGTCCGAACGAGTACCGAAAAATGGTAGAATCAGGGTCAGTATAGGAAAAGGATAGAATCCGGGCGAGTACCTGGAAAAGGTAGAATCCGTCCGAGTACCGAACAACTGTCCGAACGAGTACCGAAAAATTGTAGAATCAGGGTCAGTACAGGAAAATGATAGAATCCGGGCGAGTACGTGGAAAAGGTAGAATCCGTCCGAGTACCGAAAAATTGACCGAACGAGTACCGAAAAATTGTAGAATCAGGGTCAGTACAGGAAAATGATAGAATCCGGGCGAGTACCTGGAAAAGGTAGAATCCGTCCGAGTACCGAAAAACTGTCCGAACGAGTACCGAAAAATTGTAGAATCACGGTCAGTACAGGAAAATGATAGAATCCGGGCGAGTACCTGGAAAAGGTAGAATCCGTCCGAGTACCGAAAAACTGTCCGAACGAGTACCGAAAAATGGTAGAATCAGGGTCAGTACAGGAAAATGATAGAATCCGGGCGAGTACCTGGAAAAGGTAGATTCCGTCCGAGTACCGAAAAACTGTCCGAACGAGTACCGAAAAATGGTAGAATCAGGGTCAGTATAGGAAAAGGATAGAATCCGGGCGAGTACCTGGAAAAGGTAGAATCCGTCCGAGTACCGAACAACTGTCCGAACGAGTACCGAAAAATTGTAGAATCAGGGTCAGTACAGGAAAATGATAGAATCCGGGCGAGTACGTGGAAAAGGTAGAATCCGTCCGAGTACCGAAAAATTGACCGAACGAGTACCGAAAAATTGTAGAATCAGGGTCAGTACAGGAAAATGATAGAATCCGGGCGAGTACCTGGACAAGGTAGAATCCGTCCGAGTACCGAAAAATTGGCCGAACGAGTACCGAAAAATTGTAGAATCAGGGTCAGTACAGGAAAATGATAGAATCCGGGCGAGTACCTGGAAAAGGTAGAATCCGTCCGAGTACCAAAAAACTGTCCGAACGAGTACCGAAAAATGGTAGAATCAGGGTCAGTATAGGAAAAGGATAGAATCCGGGCGAGTACCTGGAAAAGGTAGAATCCGTCCGAGTACCGAACAACTGTCCGAACGAGTACCGAAAAATTGTAGAATCAGGGTCAGTACAGGAAAATGATAGAATCCGGGCGAGTACCTGGAAAAGGTAGAATCCGTCCGAGTACCGAAAAACTGTCCGAACGAGTACCGAAAAATGGTAGAATCAGGGTCAGTATAGGAAAAGGATAGAATCCGGGCGAGTACCTGGAAAAGGTAGAATCCGTCCGAGTACCGAACAACTGTCCGAACGAGTACCGAAAAATTGTAGAATCAGGGTCAGTACAGGAAAATGATAGAATCCGGGCGAGTACCTGGAAAAGGTAGAATCCGTCCGAGTACCGAAAAACTGTCCGAACGAGTACCGAAAAATGGTAGAATCAGGGTCTGTACAGGAAAATGATACAATCCGGGCGAGTACCTGGAAAAGGTAGAATCCGTCCGAGTACCGAAAAACTGTCCGAACGAGTACCGAAAAATGGTAGAATCAGGGTCAGTACAGGAAAAGGATAGAATCCGGGCGAGTACCTGGAAAAGGTAGAATCCGTCCGAGTACCGAACAACTGTCCGAACGAGTACCGAAAAATTGTAGAATCAGGGTCAGTACAGGAAAATGATAGAATCCGGGCGAGTACTTGGAAAAGGTAGAATCCGTCCGAGTACCGAAAAATTGACCGAACGAGTACCGAAAAATTGTAGAATCAGGGTCAGTACAGGAAAATGATAGAATCCGGGCGAGTACCTGGAAAAGGTAGAATCCGTCCGAGTACCAAAAAACTGTCCGAACGAGTACCGAAAAATGGTAGAATCAGGGTCAGTATAGGAAAAGGATAGAATCCGGGCGAGTACCTGGAAAAGGTAGAATCCGTCCGAGTACCGAACAACTGTCCGAACGAGTACCGAAAAATTGTAGAATCAGGGTCAGTACAGGAAAATGATAGAATCCGGGCGAGTACCTGGAAAAGGTAGAATCCGTCCGAGTACCGAAAAACTGTCCGAACGAGTACCGAAAAATGGTAGAATCAGGGTCAGTATAGGAAAAGGATAGAATCCGGGCGAGTACCTGGAAAAGGTAGAATCCGTCCGAGTACCGAACAACTGTCCGAACGAGTACCGAAAAATTGTAGAATCAGGGTCAGTACAGGAAAATGATAGAATCCGGGCGAGTACTTGGAAAAGGTAGAATCCGTCCGAGTACCGAAAAATTGACCGAACGAGTACCAAAAAATTGTAGAATCAGGGTCAGTACAGGAAAATGATAGAATCCGGGCGAGTACCTGGACAAGGTAGAATCCGTCCGAGTACCGAAAAATTGGCCGAACGAGTACCGAAAAATTGTAGAATCAGGGTCAGTACAGGAAAATGATAGAATCCGGGCGAGTACCTGGAAAAGGTAGAATCCGTCCGAGTACCGAAAAACTGTCCGAACGAGTACCGAAAAATTGTAGAATCACGGTCAGTACAGGAAAATGATAGAATCCGGGCGAGTACCTGGAAAAGGTAGAATCCGTCCGAGTACCGAAAAACTGTCCGAACGAGTACCGAAAAATGGTAGAATCAGGGTCAGTACAGGAAAATGATAGAATCCGGGCGAGTACCTGGAAAAGGTAGATTCCGTCCGAGTACCGAAAAACTGTCCGAACGAGTACCGAAAAATGGTAGAATCAGGGTCAGTATAGGAAAAGGATAGAATCCGGGCGAGTACCTGGAAAAGGTAGAATCCGTCCGAGTACCGAACAACTGTCCGAACGAGTACCGAAAAATTGTAGAATCAGGGTCAGTACAGGAAAATGATAGAATCCGGGCGAGTACGTGGAAAAGGTAGAATCCGTCCGAGTACCGAAAAATTGACCGAACGAGTACCGAAAAATTGTAGAATCAGGGTCAGTACAGGAAAATGATAGAATCCGGGCGAGTACCTGGAAAAGGTAGAATCCGTCCGAGTACCGAAAAACTGTCCGAACGAGTACCGAAAAATTGTAGAATCACGGTCAGTACAGGAAAATGATAGAATCCGGGCGAGTACCTGGAAAAGGTAGAATCCGTCCGAGTACCGAAAAACTGTCCGAACGAGTACCGAAAAATGGTAGAATCAGGGTCAGTACAGGAAAATGATAGAATCCGGGCGAGTACCTGGAAAAGGTAGATTCCGTCCGAGTACCGAAAAACTGTCCGAACGAGTACCGAAAAATGGTAGAATCAGGGTCAGTATAGGAAAAGGATAGAATCCGGGCGAGTACCTGGAAAAGGTAGAATCCGTCCGAGTACCGAACAACTGTCCGAACGAGTACCGAAAAATTGTAGAATCAGGGTCAGTACAGGAAAATGATAGAATCCGGGCGAGTACGTGGAAAAGGTAGAATCCGTCCGAGTACCGAAAAATTGACCGAACGAGTACCGAAAAATTGTAGAATCAGGGTCAGTACAGGAAAATGATAGAATCCGGGCGAGTACCTGGACAAGGTAGAATCCGTCCGAGTACCGAAAAATTGGCCGAACGAGTACCGAAAAATTGTAGAATCAGGGTCAGTACAGGAAAATGATAGAATCCGGGCGAGTACCTGGAAAAGGTAGAATCCGTCCGAGTACCAAAAAACTGTCCGAACGAGTACCGAAAAATGGTAGAATCAGGGTCAGTATAGGAAAAGGATAGAATCCGGGCGAGTACCTGGAAAAGGTAGAATCCGTCCGAGTACCGAACAACTGTCCGAACGAGTACCGAAAAATTGTAGAATCAGGGTCAGTACAGGAAAATGATAGAATCCGGGCGAGTACCTGGAAAAGGTAGAATCCGTCCGAGTACCGAAAAACTGTCCGAACGAGTACCGAAAAATGGTAGAATCAGGGTCAGTATAGGAAAAGGATAGAATCCGGGCGAGTACCTGGAAAAGGTAGAATCCGTCCGAGTACCGAACAACTGTCCGAACGAGTACCGAAAAATTGTAGAATCAGGGTCAGTACAGGAAAATGATAGAATCCGGGCGAGTACCTGGAAAAGGTAGAATCCGTCCGAGTACCGAAAAACTGTCCGAACGAGTACCGAAAAATGGTAGAATCAGGGTCTGTACAGGAAAATGATACAATCCGGGCGAGTACCTGGAAAAGGTAGAATCCGTCCGAGTACCGAAAAACTGTCCGAACGAGTACCGAAAAATGGTAGAATCAGGGTCAGTACAGGAAAAGGATAGAATCCGGGCGAGTACCTGGAAAAGGTAGAATCCGTCCGAGTACCGAACAACTGTCCGAACGAGTACCGAAAAATTGTAGAATCAGGGTCAGTACAGGAAAATGATAGAATCCGGGCGAGTACTTGGAAAAGGTAGAATCCGTCCGAGTACCGAAAAATTGACCGAACGAGTACCGAAAAATTGTAGAATCAGGGTCAGTACAGGAAAATGATAGAATCCGGGCGAGTACCTGGAAAAGGTAGAATCCGTCCGAGTACCAAAAAACTGTCCGAACGAGTACCGAAAAATGGTAGAATCAGGGTCAGTATAGGAAAAGGATAGAATCCGGGCGAGTACCTGGAAAAGGTAGAATCCGTCCGAGTACCGAACAACTGTCCGAACGAGTACCGAAAAATTGTAGAATCAGGGTCAGTACAGGAAAATGATAGAATCCGGGCGAGTACCTGGAAAAGGTAGAATCCGTCCGAGTACCGAAAAACTGTCCGAACGAGTACCGAAAAATGGTAGAATCAGGGTCAGTATAGGAAAAGGATAGAATCCGGGCGAGTACCTGGAAAAGGTAGAATCCGTCCGAGTACCGAACAACTGTCCGAACGAGTACCGAAAAATTGTAGAATCAGGGTCAGTACAGGAAAATGATAGAATCCGGGCGAGTACTTGGAAAAGGTAGAATCCGTCCGAGTACCGAAAAATTGACCGAACGAGTACCAAAAAATTGTAGAATCAGGGTCAGTACAGGAAAATGATAGAATCCGGGCGAGTACCTGGACAAGGTAGAATCCGTCCGAGTACCGAAAAATTGGCCGAACGAGTACCGAAAAATTGTAGAATCAGGGTCAGTACAGGAAAATGATAGAATCCGGGCGAGTACCTGGAAAAGGTAGAATCCGTCCGAGTACCGAAAAACTGTCCGAACGAGTACCGAAAAATTGTAGAATCACGGTCAGTACAGGAAAATGATAGAATCCGGGCGAGTACCTGGAAAAGGTAGAATCCGTCCGAGTACCGAAAAACTGTCCGAACGAGTACCGAAAAATGGTAGAATCAGGGTCAGTACAGGAAAATGATAGAATCCGGGCGAGTACCTGGAAAAGGTAGATTCCGTCCGAGTACCGAAAAACTGTCCGAACGAGTACCGAAAAATGGTAGAATCAGGGTCAGTATAGGAAAAGGATAGAATCCGGGCGAGTACCTGGAAAAGGTAGAATCCGTCCGAGTACCGAACAACTGTCCGAACGAGTACCGAAAAATTGTAGAATCAGGGTCAGTACAGGAAAATGATAGAATCCGGGCGAGTACGTGGAAAAGGTAGAATCCGTCCGAGTACCGAAAAATTGACCGAACGAGTACCGAAAAATTGTAGAATCAGGGTCAGTACAGGAAAATGATAGAATCCGGGCGAGTACCTGGAAAAGGTAGAATCCGTCCGAGTACCGAAAAACTGTCCGAACGAGTACCGAAAAATTGTAGAATCACGGTCAGTACAGGAAAATGATAGAATCCGGGCGAGTACCTGGAAAAGGTAGAATCCGTCCGAGTACCGAAAAACTGTCCGAACGAGTACCGAAAAATGGTAGAATCAGGGTCAGTACAGGAAAATGATAGAATCCGGGCGAGTACCTGGAAAAGGTAGATTCCGTCCGAGTACCGAAAAACTGTCCGAACGAGTACCGAAAAATGGTAGAATCAGGGTCAGTATAGGAAAAGGATAGAATCCGGGCGAGTACCTGGAAAAGGTAGAATCCGTCCGAGTACCGAACAACTGTCCGAACGAGTACCGAAAAATTGTAGAATCAGGGTCAGTACAGGAAAATGATAGAATCCGGGCGAGTACGTGGAAAAGGTAGAATCCGTCCGAGTACCGAAAAATTGACCGAACGAGTACCGAAAAATTGTAGAATCAGGGTCAGTACAGGAAAATGATAGAATCCGGGCGAGTACCTGGACAAGGTAGAATCCGTCCGAGTACCGAAAAATTGGCCGAACGAGTACCGAAAAATTGTAGAATCAGGGTCAGTACAGGAAAATGATAGAATCCGGGCGAGTACCTGGAAAAGGTAGAATCCGTCCGAGTACCAAAAAACTGTCCGAACGAGTACCGAAAAATGGTAGAATCAGGGTCAGTATAGGAAAAGGATAGAATCCGGGCGAGTACCTGGAAAAGGTAGAATCCGTCCGAGTACCGAACAACTGTCCGAACGAGTACCGAAAAATTGTAGAATCAGGGTCAGTACAGGAAAATGATAGAATCCGGGCGAGTACCTGGAAAAGGTAGAATCCGTCCGAGTACCGAAAAACTGTCCGAACGAGTACCGAAAAATGGTAGAATCAGGGTCAGTATAGGAAAAGGATAGAATCCGGGCGAGTACCTGGAAAAGGTAGAATCCGTCCGAGTACCGAACAACTGTCCGAACGAGTACCGAAAAATTGTAGAATCAGGGTCAGTACAGGAAAATGATAGAATCCGGGCGAGTACCTGGAAAAGGTAGAATCCGTCCGAGTACCGAAAAACTGTCCGAACGAGTACCGAAAAATGGTAGAATCAGGGTCTGTACAGGAAAATGATACAATCCGGGCGAGTACCTGGAAAAGGTAGAATCCGTCCGAGTACCGAAAAACTGTCCGAACGAGTACCGAAAAATGGTAGAATCAGGGTCAGTACAGGAAAAGGATAGAATCCGGGCGAGTACCTGGAAAAGGTAGAATCCGTCCGAGTACCGAACAACTGTCCGAACGAGTACCGAAAAATTGTAGAATCAGGGTCAGTACAGGAAAATGATAGAATCCGGGCGAGTACTTGGAAAAGGTAGAATCCGTCCGAGTACCGAAAAATTGACCGAACGAGTACCGAAAAATTGTAGAATCAGGGTCAGTACAGGAAAATGATAGAATCCGGGCGAGTACCTGGACAAGGTAGAATCCGTCCGAGTACCGAAAAATTGGCCGAACGAGTACCGAAAAATTGTAGAATCAGGGTCAGTACAGGAAAATGATAGAATCCGGGCGAGTACCTGGAAAAGGTAGAATCCGTCCGAGTACCAAAAAACTGTCCGAACGAGTACCGAAAAATGGTAGAATCAGGGTCAGTATAGGAAAAGGATAGAATCCGGGCGAGTACCAGGAAAAGGTAGAATCCGTCCGAGTACCGAACAACTGTCCGAACGAGTACCGAAAAATTGTAGAATCAGGGTCAGTACAGGAAAATGATAGAATCCGGGCGAGTACCTGGACAAGGTAGAATCCGTCCGAGTACCGAAAAATTGGCCGAACGAGTACCGAAAAATTGTAGAATCAGGGTCAGTACAGGAAAATGATAGAATCCGGGCGAGTACCTGGAAAAGGTAGAATCCGTCCGAGTACCGAACAACTGTCCGAACGAGTACCGAAAAATAGTAGAATCAGGGTCAGTACAGGAAAATGATAGAATCCGGGCGAGTACGTGGAAAAGGTAGAATCCGTCCGAGTAACGAAAAATTGACCGAACGAGTACCGAAAAATTGTAGAATCAGGGTCAGTACAGGAAAATGATAGAATCCGGGCGAGTACCTGGACAAGGTAGAATCCGTCCAAGTACCGAAAAATTGGCCGAACGAGTACCAAAAAATTGTAGAATCAGGGTCAGTACAGGAAAATGATAGAATCCGGGCGAGTACCTGGAAAAGGTAGAATCCGTCCGAGTACCAAAAAACTGTCCGAACGAGTACCGAAAAATGGTAGAATCAGGGTCAGTATAGGAAAAGGATAGAATCCGGGCGAGTACCTGGAAAAGGTAGAATCCGTCCGAGTACCGAACAACTGTCCGAACGAGTACCGAAAAATTGTAGAATCAGGTTCAGTACAGGAAAATGATAGAATCCGGGCGAGTACCTGGAAAAGGTAGAATCCGTCCGAGTACCGAAAAACTGTCCGAACGAGTACCGAAAAATGGTAGAATCAGGGTCAGTATAGGAAAAGGATAGAATCCGGGAGAGTACCTGGAAAAGGTAGAATCCGTCCGAGTACCGAAAAATTGGCCGAACGAGTACCGAAAAATTGTAGAATCAGGGTCAGTACAGGAAAATGATAGAATCCGGGCGAGTACCTGGAAAAGGTAGAATCCGTCCGAGTACCGAAAAACTGTCCGAACGAGTACCGAAAAATGGTAGAATCAGGGTCAGTATAGGAAAAGGATAGAATCCGGGCGAGTACCTGGAAAAGGTAGAATCCGTCCGAGTACCGAACAACTGTCCGAACGAGTACCCAAAAATTGTAGAATCAGGGTCAGTACAGGAAAATGATAGAATCCGGGCGAGTACCTGGAAAAGGTAGAATCCGTCCGAGTACCGAAAAACTGTCCGAACGAGTACCGAAAAATGGTAGAATCAGGGTCAGTACAGGAAAATGATAGAATCCGGGCGAGTACCTGGAAAAGGTAGAATCCGTCCGAGTACCGAAAAACTGTCCGAACGAGTACCGAAAAATGGTAGAATCAGGGTCAGTACAGGAAAATGATAGAATCCGGGCGAGTACCTGGAAAAGGTAGAATCCGTCCGAGTACCGAAAAATTGACCGAACGAGTACCGAAAAATTGTAGAATCAGGGTCAGTACAGGAAAATGATAGAATCCGGGCGAGTACCTGGACAAGGTAGAATCCGTCCGAGTACCGAAAAATTGGCCGAACGAGTACCGAAAAATTGTAGAATCAGGGTCAGTACAGGAAAATGATAGAATCCGGGCGAGTACCTGGAAAAGGTAGAATCCGTCCGAGTACCAAAAAACTGTCCGAACGAGTACCGAAAAATGGTAGAATCAGGGTCAGTATAGGAAAAGGATAGAATCCGGGCGAGTACCTGGAAAAGGTAGAATCCGTCCGAGTACCGAACAACTGTCCGAACGAGTACCGAAAAATTGTAGAATCAGGGTCAGTACAGGAAAATGATAGAATCCGGGCGAGTACCTGGAAAAGGTAGAATCCGTCCGAGTACCGAAAAACTGTCCGAACGAGTACCGAAAAATGGTAGAATCAGGGTCAGTATAGGAAAAGGATAGAATCCGGGCGAGTACCTGGAAAAGGTAGAATCCGTCCGAGTACCGAACAACTGTCCGAACGAGTACCGAAAAATTGTAGAATCAGGGTCAGTACAGGAAAATGATAGAATCCGGGCGAGTACCTGGAAAAGGTAGAATCCGTCCGAGTACCGAAAAACTGTCCGAACGAGTACCGAAAAATGGTAGAATCAGGGTCTGTACCGGAAAATGATACAATCCGGGCGAGTACCTGGAAAAGGTAGAATCCGTCCGAGTACCGAAAAACTGTCCGAACGAGTACCGAAAAATGGTAGAATCAGGGTCAGTACAGGAAAAGGATAGAATCCGGGCGAGTACCTGGAAAAGGTAGAATCCGTCCGAGTACCGAACAACTGTCCGAACGAGTACCGAAAAATTGTAGAATCAGGGTCAGTACAGGAAAATGATAGAATCCGGGCGAGTACTTGGAAAAGGTAGAATCCGTCCGAGTACCGAAAAATTGACCGAACGAGTACCGAAAAATTGTAGAATCAGGGTCAGTACAGGAAAATGATAGAATCCGGGCGAGTACCTGGACAAGGTAGAATCCGTCCGAGTACCGAAAAATTGGCCGAACGAGTACCGAAAAATTGTAGAATCAGGGTCAGTACAGGAAAATGATAGAATCCGGGCGAGTACCTGGAAAAGGTAGAATCCGTCCGAGTACCGAAAAACTGTCCGAACGAGTACCGAAAAATGGTAGAATCAGGGTCTGTACAGGAAAATGATACAATCCGGGCGAGTACCTGGAAAAGGTAGAATCCGTCCGAGTACCGAAAAACTGTCCGAACGAGTACCGAAAAATGGTAGAATCAGGGTCAGTATAGGAAAAGGATAGAATCCGGGCGAGTACCTGGAAAAGGTAGAATCCGTCCGAGTACCGAACAACTGTCCGAACGAGTACCGAAAAATTATAGAATCAGGGTCAGTACAGGAAAATGATAGAATCCGGGCGAGTACCTGGACAAGGTAGAATCCGTCCGAGTACCGAAAAATTGGCCGAACGAGTACCGAAAAATTGTAGAATCAGGGTCAGTACAGGAAAATGATAGAATCCGGGCGAGTACCTGGACAAGGTAGAATCCGTCCGAGTACCGAAAAATTGGCCGAACGAGTACCGAAAAATTGTAGAATCAGGGTCAGTACAGGAAAATGATAGAATCCGGGCGAGTACCTGGAAAAGGTAGAATCCGTCCGAGTACCAAAAAACTGTCCGAACGAGTACCGAAAAATGGTAGAATCAGGGTCAGTATAGGAAAAGGATAGAATCCGGGCGAGTACCTGGAAAAGGTAGAATCCGTCCGAGTACCGAACAACTGTCCGAACGAGTACCGAAAAATTGTAGAATCAGGGTCAGTACAGGAAAATGATAGAATCCGGGCGAGTACCTGGAAAAGGTAGAATCCGTCCGAGTACCGAAAAACTGTCCGAACGAGTACCGAAAAATGGTAGAATCAGGGTCAGTATAGGAAAAGGATAGAATCCGGGCGAGTACCTGGAAAAGGTAGAATCCGTCCGAGTACCGAACAACTGTCCGAACGAGTACCGAAAAATTATAGAATCAGGGTCAGTACAGGAAAATGATAGAATCCGGGCGAGTACCTGGACAAGGTAGAATCCGTCCGAGTACCGAAAAATTGGCCGAACGAGTACCGAAAAATTGTAGAATCAGGGTCAGTACAGGAAAATGATAGAATCCGGGCGAGTACCTGGACAAGGTAGAATCCGTCCGAGTACCGAAAAATTGGCCGAACGAGTACCGAAAAATTGTAGAATCAGGGTCAGTACAGGAAAATGATAGAATCCGGGCGAGTACCTGGAAAAGGTAGAATCCGTCCGAGTACCAAAAAACTGTCCGAACGAGTACCGAAAAATGGTAGAATCAGGGTCAGTATAGGAAAAGGATAGAATCCGGGCGAGTACCTGGAAAAGGTAGAATCCGTCCGAGTACCGAACAACTGTCCGAACGAGTACCGAAAAATTGTAGAATCAGGGTCAGTACAGGAAAATGATAGAATCCGGGCGAGTACCTGGAAAAGGTAGAATCCGTCCGAGTACCGAAAAACTGTCCGAACGAGTACCGAAAAATGGTAGAATCAGGGTCAGTATAGGAAAAGGATAGAATCCGGGCGAGTACCTGGAAAAGGTAGAATCCGTCCGAGTACCGAACAACTGTCCGAACGAGTACCGAAAAATTGTAGAATCAGGGTCAGTACAGGAAAATGATAGAATCCGGGCGAGTACCTGGAAAAGGTAGAATCCGTCCGAGTACCGAAAAACTGTCCGAACGAGTACCGAAAAATGGTAGAATCAGGGTCTGTACAGGAAAATGATACAATCCGGGCGAGTACCTGGAAAAGGTAGAATCCGTCCGAGTACCGAAAAACTGTCCGAACGAGTACCGAAAAATGGTAGAATCAGGGTCAGTATAGGAAAAGGATAGAATCCGGGCGAGTACCTGGAAAAGGTAGAATCCGTCCGAGTACCGAACAACTGTCCGAACGAGTACCGAAAAATTATAGAATCAGGGTCAGTACAGGAAAATGATAGAATCCGGGCGAGTACCTGGACAAGGTAGAATCCGTCCGAGTACCGAAAAATTGGCCGAACGAGTACCGAAAAATTGTAGAATCAGGGTCAGTACAGGAAAATGATAGAATCCGGGCGAGTACCTGGACAAGGTAGAATCCGTCCGAGTACCGAAAAATTGGCCGAACGAGTACCGAAAAATTGTAGAATCAGGGTCAGTACAGGAAAATGATAGAATCCGGGCGAGTACCTGGAAAAGGTAGAATCCGTCCGAGTACCAAAAAACTGTCCGAACGAGTACCGAAAAATGGTAGAATCAGGGTCAGTATAGGAAAAGGATAGAATCCGGGCGAGTACCTGGAAAAGGTAGAATCCGTCCGAGTACCGAACAACTGTCCGAACGAGTACCGAAAAATTGTAGAATCAGGGTCAGTACAGGAAAATGATAGAATCCGGGCGAGTACCTGGAAAAGGTAGAATCCGTCCGAGTACCGAAAAACTGTCCGAACGAGTACCGAAAAATGGTAGAATCAGGGTCAGTATAGGAAAAGGATAGAATCCGGGCGAGTACCTGGAAAAGGTAGAATCCGTCCGAGTACCGAACAACTGTCCGAACGAGTACCGAAAAATTGTAGAATCAGGGTCAGTACAGGAAAATGATAGAATCCGGGCGAGTACCTGGAAAAGGTAGAATCCGTCCGAGTACCGAAAAACTGTCCGAACGAGTACCGAAAAATGGTAGAATCAGGGTCTGTACCGGAAAATGATACAATCCGGGCGAGTACCTGGAAAAGGTAGAATCCGTCCGAGTACCGAAAAACTGTCCGAACGAGTACCGAAAAATGGTAGAATCAGGGTCAGTACAGGAAAAGGATAGAATCCGGGCGAGTACCTGGAAAAGGTAGAATCCGTCCGAGTACCGAACAACTGTCCGAACGAGTACCGAAAAATTGTAGAATCAGGGTCAGTACAGGAAAATGATAGAATCCGGGCGAGTACTTGGAAAAGGTAGAATCCGTCCGAGTACCGAAAAATTGACCGAACGAGTACCGAAAAATTGTAGAATCAGGGTCAGTACAGGAAAATGATAGAATCCGGGCGAGTACCTGGACAAGGTAGAATCCGTCCGAGTACCGAAAAATTGGCCGAACGAGTACCGAAAAATTGTAGAATCAGGGTCAGTACAGGAAAATGATAGAATCCGGGCGAGTACCTGGAAAAGGTAGAATCCGTCCGAGTACCGAAAAACTGTCCGAACGAGTACCGAAAAATGGTAGAATCAGGGTCTGTACAGGAAAATGATACAATCCGGGCGAGTACCTGGAAAAGGTAGAATCCGTCCGAGTACCGAAAAACTGTCCGAACGAGTACCGAAAAATGGTAGAATCAGGGTCAGTATAGGAAAAGGATAGAATCCGGGCGAGTACCTGGAAAAGGTAGAATCCGTCCGAGTACCGAACAACTGTCCGAACGAGTACCGAAAAATTATAGAATCAGGGTCAGTACAGGAAAATGATAGAATCCGGGCGAGTACCTGGAAAAGGTAGAATCCGTCCGAGTACCGAAAAACTGTCCGAACGAGTACCGAAAAATGGTAGAATCAGGGTCTGTACAGGAAAATGATACAATCCGGGCGAGTACCTGGAAAAGGTAGAATCCGTCCGAGTACCGAAAAACTGTCCGAACGAGTACCGAAAAATGGTAGAATCAGGGTCAGTACAGGAAAAGGATAGAATCCGGGCGAGTACTTGGAAAAGGTAGAATCCGTCCGAGTACCGAAAAATTGACCGAACGAGTACCGAAAAATTGTAGAATCAGGGTCAGTACAGGAAAATGATAGAATCCGGGCGAGTACCTGGACAAGGTAGAATCCGTCCGAGTACCGAAAAATTGGCCGAACGAGTACCGAAAAATTGTAGAATCAGGGTCAGTACAGGAAAATGATAGAATCCGGGCGAGTACCTGGAAAAGGTAGAATCCGTCCGAGTACCAAAAAACTGTCCGAACGAGTACCGAAAAATGGTAGAATCAGGGTCAGTATAGGAAAAGGATAGAATCCGGGCGAGTACCTGGAAAAGGTAGAATCCGTCCGAGTACCGAACAACTGTCCGAACGAGTACCGAAAAATTGTAGAATCAGGGTCAGTACAGGAAAATGATAGAATCCGGGCGAGTACCTGGACAAGGTAGAATCCGTCCGAGTACCGAAAAATTGGCCGAACGAGTACCGAAAAATTGTAGAATCAGGGTCAGTACAGGAAAATGATAGAATCCGGGCGAGTACCTGGAAAAGGTAGAATCCGTCCGAGTACCGAACAACTGTCCGAACGAGTACCGAAAAATAGTAGAATCAGGGTCAGTACAGGAAAATGATAGAATCCGGGCGAGTACGTGGAAAAGGTAGAATCCGTCCGAGTAACGAAAAATTGACCGAACGAGTACCGAAAAATTGTAGAATCAGGGTCAGTACAGGAAAATGATAGAATCCGGGCGAGTACCTGGACAAGGTAGAATCCGTCCAAGTACCGAAAAATTGGCCGAACGAGTACCGAAAAATTGTAGAATCAGGGTCAGTACAGGAAAATGATAGAATCCGGGCGAGTACCTGGAAAAGGTAGAATCCGTCCGAGTACCGAAAAACTGTCCGAACGAGTACCGAAAAATGGTAGAATCAGGGTCAGTATAGGAAAAGGATAGAATCCGGGCGAGTACCTGGAAAAGGTAGAATCCGTCCGAGTACCGAACAACTGTCCGAACGAGTACCGAAAAATTGTAGAATCAGGTTCAGTACAGGAAAATGATAGAATCCGGGCGAGTACCTGGAAAAGGTAGAATCCGTCCGAGTACCGAAAAACTGTCCGAACGAGTACCGAAAAATGGTAGAATCAGGGTCAGTATAGGAAAAGGATAGAATCCGGGAGAGTACCTGGAAAAGGTAGAATCCGTCCGAGTACCGAAAAATTGGCCGAACGAGTACCGAAAAATTGTAGAATCAGGGTCAGTACAGGAAAATGATAGAATCCGGGCGAGTACCTGGAAAAGGTAGAATCCGTCCGAGTACCGAAAAACTGTCCGAACGAGTACCGAAAAATGGTAGAATCAGGGTCAGTATAGGAAAAGGATAGAATCCGGGCGAGTACCTGGAAAAGGTAGAATCCGTCCGAGTACCGAACAACTGTCCGAACGAGTACCCAAAAATTGTAGAATCAGGGTCAGTACAGGAAAATGATAGAATCCGGGCGAGTACCTGGAAAAGGTAGAATCCGTCCGAGTACCGAAAAACTGTCCGAACGAGTACCGAAAAATGGTAGAATCAGGGTCAGTACAGGAAAATGATAGAATCCGGGCGAGTACCTGGAAAAGGTAGAATCCGTCCGAGTACCGAAAAACTGTCCGTCCGAGTACCGAAAAACTGTCCGAACGAGTACCGAAAAATGGTAGAATCAGGGTCAGTATAGGAAAAGGATAGAATCCGGGCGAGTACCTGGAAAAGGTAGAATCCGTCCGAGTACCGAACAACTGTCCGAACGAGTACCGAAAAATTGTAGAATCAGGGTCAGTACAGGAAAATGATAGAATCCGGGCGAGTACCTGGAAAAGGTAGAATCCGTCCGAGTACCGAAAAACTGTCCGAACGAGTACCGAAAAATGGTAGAATCAGGGTCAGTATAGGAAAAGGATAGAATCCGGGCGAGTACCTGGAAAAGGTAGAATCCGTCCGAGTACCGAACAACTGTCCGAACGAGTACCCAAAAATTGTAGAATCAGGGTCAGTACAGGAAAATGATAGAATCCGGGCGAGTACCTGGAAAAGGTAGAATCCGTCCGAGTACCGAAAAACTGTCCGAACGAGTACCGAAAAATGGTAGAATCAGGGTCAGTACAGGAAAATGATAGAATCCGGGCGAGTACCTGGAAAAGGTAGAATCCGTCCGAGTACCGAAAAACTGTCCGTCCGAGTACCGAAAAACTGTCCGAACGAGTACCGAAAAATGGTAGAATCAGGGTCAGTATAGGAAAAGGATAGAATCCGGGCGAGTACCTGGAAAAGGTAGAATCCGTCCGAGTACCGAACAACTGTCCGAACGAGTACCGAAAAATTGTAGAATCAGGGTCAGTACAGGAAAATGATAGAATCCGGGCGAGTACCTGGAAAAGGTAGAATCCGTCCGAGTACCGAAAAACTGTCCGAACGAGTACCGAAAAATGGTAGAATCAGGGTCAGTACAGGAAAATGATACAATCCGGGCGAGTACCTGGAAAAGGTAGAATCCGTCCGAGTACCGAAAAACTGTCCGAACGAGTACCGAAAAATGGTAGAATCAGGGTCAGTATAGGAAAAGGATAGAATCCGGGCGAGTACCTGGAAAAGGTAGCATCCGTCCGAGTACCGAACAACTGTCCGAACGAGTACCCAAAAATTGTAGAATCAGGGTCAGTACAGGAAAATGATAGAATCCGGGAGAGTACCTGGAAAAGGTAGAATCCGTCCGAGTACCGAAAAACTGTCCGAACGAGTACCGAAAAATGGTAGAATCAGGGTCAGTACAGGAAAATGATAGAATCCGGGCGAGTACCTGGAAAAGGTAGAATCCGTCCGAGTACCGAAAAACTGTCCGAACGAGTACCGAAAAATGGTAGAATCAGGGTCAGTATAGGAAAAGGATAGAATCCGGGCGAGTACCTGGAAAAGGTAGAATCCGTCCGAGTACCGAACAACTGTCCGAACGAGTACCGAAAAATTGTAGAATCAGGGTCAGTACAGGAAAATGATAGAATCCGGGCGAGTACCTGGAAAAGGTAGAATCCGTCCGAGTACCGAAAAACTGTCCGAACGAGTACCGAAAAATTGTAGAATCAGGGTCAGTACAGGAAAATGATACAATCCGGGCGAGTACCTGGAAAAGGTAGAATCCGTCCGAGTACCGAAAAACTGTCCGAACGAGTACCGAAAAATGGTAGAATCAGGGTCAGTATAGGAAAAGGATAGAATCCGGGCGAGTACCTGGAAAAGGTAGAATCCGTCCGAGTACCGAACAACTGTCCGAACGAGTACCGAAAAATTGTAGAATCAGGGTCAGTACAGGAAAATGATAGAATCCGGGCGAGTACTTGGAAAAGGTAGAATCCGTCCGAGTACCGAACAACTGTCCGAACGAGTACCGAAAAATTGTAGAATCAGGGTCAGTACAGGAAAATGATAGAATCCGGGCGAGTACTTGGAAAAGGTAGAATCCGTCCGAGTACCGAAAAATTGACCGAACGAGTACCGAAAAATTGTAGAATCAGGGTCAGTACAGGAAAATGATAGAATCCGGGCGAGTACCTGGACAAGGTAGAATCCGTCCGAGTACCGAAAAATTGGCCGAACGAGTACCGAAAAATTGTAGAATCAGGGTCAGTACAGGAAAATGATAGAATCCGGGCGAGTACCTGGAAAAGGTAGAATCCGTCCGAGTACCGAAAAACTGTCCGAACGAGTACCGAAAAATGGTAGAATCAGGGTCAGTATAGGAAAAGGATAGAATCCGGGCGAGTACCTGGAAAAGGTAGAATCCGTCCGAGTACCGAACAACTGTCCGAACGAGTACCCAAAAATTGTAGAATCAGGGTCAGTACAGGAAAATGATAGAATCCGGGCGAGTACCTGGAAAAGGTAGAATCCGTCCGAGTACCGAAAAACTGTCCGAACGAGTACCGAAAAATGGTAGAATCAGGGTCAGTACAGGAAAATGATAGAATCCGGGCGAGTACCTGGAAAAGGTAGAATCCGTCCGAGTACCGAAAAACTGTCCGAACGAGTACCGAAAAATGGTAGAATCAGGGTCAGTACAGGAAAATGATAGAATCCGGGCGAGTACCTGGAAAAGGTAGAATCCGTCCGAGTACCGAAAAACTGTCCGAACGAGTACCGAAAAATGATAGAATCAGGGTCAGTATAGGAAAAGGATAGAATCCGGGAGAGTACCGGGAAAAGGTAGAATCCGTCCGAGTACCCAAAAACTTTCCGAACGAGAACCGAAAATTGGCAGAAACAGGGTCAGTACCGGAAAATGATAGAATCCGGGCGAGTACCGGGAAAAGGTAGAATCCGTCCGAGTACCCAAAAACTTTCCGAACGAGGACCGAAAATTGGAAGAATCAGGGTCAGTGCCCGAAAATGATAGAATCCGGGCGAGTACCGGGAAAAGGTAGAATCCGTCCGAGTACCCAAAAACTTTCCGAACGAGGACCGAAAATTGGTAAAATCAGGGTCAGTGCCCGAAAATGATAGAATCCGGGCGAGTACCGGGAAAATGTAGAATCCGTCCGAGTACCCAAAAACTTTCCGAACGAGAACCGAAAATTGGCAGAAACAGGGTCAGTACCGGAAAATGATAGAATCCGGGCGAGTACCGGGAAAAGGTAGAATCCGTCCGAGTACCCAAAAACTTTCCGAACGATGACCGAAAATTGGTAGAATCAGGGTCAGTACCGGAAAATGATAGAATCCGGGCGAGTACCGGGAAAATCTAGAATCCGTCCGAGTACCATAAAACTTTCCGAACGAGGGCCGAAAATTGGTAGAATCAGGGTCAGTACCGGAAAATGATAGAATCCGGGCGAGTACCGGGAAAAGGTAGAATCCTTCCGAGTATCCAAAAACTTTCCGAACGAGGACCGAAAATTGGAAGAATCAGGGTTAGTGCCCGAAAATGATAGAATCCGGGCGAGTACCGGGAAAATGTAGAATCCGTCCGAGTACCCAAAAACTTTCCGAACGAGAACCGAAAATTGGCAGAAACAGGGTCAGTACCGGAAAATGATAGAATCCGGGCGAGTACCGGGAAAAGGTAGAATCCGTCCGAGTACCCAAAAACTTTCCGAACGAGGACCGAAAATTGGTAAAATCAGGGTCAGTGCCCGAAAATGATAGAATCCGGGCGAGTACCGGGAAAATGTAGAATCCGTCCGAGTACCCAAAAACTTTCCGAACGAGAACCGAAAATTGGCAGAAACAGGGTCAGTACCGGAAAATGATAGAATCCGGGCGAGTACCGGGAAAATGTAGAATCCGTCCGAGTACCATAAAACTTTCCGAACGAGGGCCGAAAATTGGTAGAATCAGGGTCAGTACCGGAAAATGATAGAATCCGGGCGAGTACCGGGAAAAGGTAGAATCCGTCCGAGTACCCAAAAACTGTCCAAACGATGACCGAAAATTGGTAGAATCAGGGTCAGTACCGGAAAATGATAGAATCAGGACGAGTACCGGGAAAATGTAGAATCCGTCCGAGTACCCAAAAACTTTCCGAACGAGAACCGAAAATTGGCAGAAACAGGGTCAGTACCGGAAAATGATAGAATCCGGGCGAGTACCGGGAAAAGGTAGAATCCGTCCGAGTACCCAAAAACTTTCCGAACGAGAACCGAAAATTGGCAGAAACAGGGTCAGTACCGGAAAATGATAGAATCCGGGCGAGTACCGGGAAAAGGTAGAATCCGTCCGAGTACCCAAAAACTTTCCGAACGAGGACCGAAAATTGGTAAAATCAGGGTCAGTGCCCGAAAATGATAGAATCCGGGCGAGTACCGGGAAAAGGTAGAATCCGTCCGAGTACCAAAAAACTTTCCGAACGAGGACCGAAAATTGGTAAAATCAGGGTCAGTGCCCGAAAATGATAGAATCCGGGCGAGTACCGGGAAAAGGTAGAATCCGTCCGAGTACCCAAAAACTTTCCGAACGAGGACCGAAAATTGGTAAAATCAGGGTCAGTGCCCGAAAATGATAGAATCCGGGCGAGTACCGGGAAAATGTAGAATCCGTCCGAGTACCCAAAAACTTTCCGAACGAGAACCGAAAATTGGCAGAAACAGGGTCAGTACCGGAAAATGATAGAATCCGGGCGAGTACCGGGAAAAGGTAGAATCCGTCCGAGTACCCAAAAACTTTCCGAACGATGACCGAAAATTGGTAGAATCAGGGTCAGTACCGGAAAATGATAGAATCCGGGCGAGTACCGGGAAAATCTAGAATCCGTCCGAGTACCATAAAACTTTCCGAACGAGGGCCGAAAATTGGTAGAATCAGGGTCAGTACCGGAAAATGATAGAATCCGGGCGAGTACCGGGAAAAGGTAGAATCCTTCCGAGTATCCAAAAACTTTCCGAACGAGGACCGAAAATTGGAAGAATCAGGGTTAGTGCCCGAAAATGATAGAATCCGGGCGAGTACCGGGAAAATGTAGAATCCGTCCGAGTACCCAAAAACTTTCCGAACGAGAACCGAAAATTGGCAGAAACAGGGTCAGTACCGGAAAATGATAGAATCCGGGCGAGTACCGGGAAAAGGTAGAATCCGTCCGAGTACCCAAAAACTTTCCGAACGAGGACCGAAAATTGGTAAAATCAGGGTCAGTGCCCGAAAATGATAGAATCCGGGCGAGTACCGGGAAAATGTAGAATCCGTCCGAGTACCCAAAAACTTTCCGAACGAGAACCGAAAATTGGCAGAAACAGGGTCAGTACCGGAAAATGATAGAATCCGGGCGAGTACCGGGAAAATGTAGAATCCGTCCGAGTACCATAAAACTTTCCGAACGAGGGCCGAAAATTGGTAGAATCAGGGTCAGTACCGGAAAATGATAGAATCCGGGCGAGTACCGGGAAAAGGTAGAATCCGTCCGAGTACCCAAAAACTGTCCAAACGATGACCGAAAATTGGTAGAATCAGGGTCAGTACCGGAAAATGATAGAATCAGGACGAGTACCGGGAAAATGTAGAATCCGTCCGAGTACCCAAAAACTTTCTGAACGAGAACCGAAAATTGGTAGAATCGGGGACAGTACCGGATAATGATAGAATCCGGGCGAGTACCGGGAAAATGTAGAATCCGTCCGAGTACCATAAAACTTTCCGAACGAGGGCCGAAAATTGGTAGAATCCGGGTTAGTACCGGAAAATGATAGAATCCGGGCGACTACCGGGAAAAGGTAGAATCCTTCCGAGTATCCAAAAACTTTCCGAACGAGGACCGAAAATTGGTAGAATCAGGGCCAGTGCCCGAAAATGATAGAATCCGGGCGAGTAGCGGGAAAAGGTAGAATCCGTCCGAGTACCCAAAAACTGTCCGAACGATGACCGAAAATTGGTAGAATCAGGGTCAGTACCGGAAAATGATAGAATCAGGACGAGTACCGGGAAAATGTAGAATCCGTCCGAGTACCCAAAAACTTTCCGAACGAGAACCGAAAATTGGCAGAAACAGGGTCAGTACCGGAAAATGATAGAATCCGGGCGAGTACCGGGAAAAGGTAGAATCCGTCCGAGTACCCAAAAACTTCCCGAACGAGGACCGAAAATTGGTAGAATCAGGGTCAGTGCCCGAAAATGATAGAATCCGGGCGAGTACCGGGAAAATGTAGAATCCGTCCGAGTACCATAAAACTTTCCGAACGAGGGCCGAAAATTGGTAGAATCCGGGTTAGTACCGGAAAATGATAGAATCCGGGCGACTACCGGGAAAAGGTAGAATCCTTCCGAGTATCCAAAAACTTTCCGAACGAGGACCGAAAATTGGTAGAATCAGGGCCAGTGCCCGAAAATGATAGAATCCGGGCGAGTAGCGGGAAAAGGTAGAATCCGTCCGAGTACCCAAAAACTGTCCGAACGATGACCGAAAATTGGTAGAATCAGGGTCAGTACCGGAAAATGATAGAATCAGGACGAGTACCGGGAAAATGTAGAATCCGTCCGAGTACCCAAAAACTTTCCGAACGAGAACCGAAAATTGGCAGAAACAGGGTCTGTACCGGAAAATGATAGAATCCGGGCGAGTACCGGGAAAAGGTAGAATCCGTCCGAGTACCCAAAAACTTCCCGAACGAGGACCGAAAATTGGTAGAATCAGGGTCAGTGCCCGAAAATGATAGAATCCGGGCGAGTACCGGGAAAATGTAGAATCCGTCCGAGTACCCAAAAACTTTCCGAACGAGAACCGAAAATTGGCAGAAACAGGGTCAGTACCGGAAAATGATAGAATCCGGGCGAGTACCGGGAAAAGGTAGAATCCGTCCGAGTACCCAAAAACTTTCCGAACGAGGACCGAAAATTGGTAAAATCAGGGTCAGTGCCCGAAAATGATAGAATCCGGGCGAGTACCGGGAAAATGTAGAATCCGTCCGAGTACCCAAAAACTTTCCGAACGAGAACCGAAAATTGGCAGAAACAGGGTCAGTACCGGAAAATGATAGAATCCGGGCGAGTACCGGGAAAAGGTAGAATCCGTCCGAGTACCCAAAAACTTTCCGAACGATGACCGAAAATTGGTAGAATCAGGGTCAATACCGGAAAATGATAGAATCAGGACGAGTACCGGGAAAATGTAGAATCCGTCCGAGTACCCAAAAACTTTCCGAACGAGAACCGAAAATTGGCAGAAACAGGGTCAGTACCGGAAAATGATAGAATCCGGGCGAGTACCGGGAAAAGGTAGAATCCGTCCGAGTACCCAAAAACTTTCCGAACGATGACCGAAAATTGGTAAAATCAGGGTCAGTGCCCGAAAATGATAGAATCCGGGCGAGTACCGGGAAAAGGTAGAATCCGTCCGAGTACCCAAAAACTTTCCGAACGAGGACCGAAAATTGGTAAAATCAGGGTCAGTGCCCGAAAATGATAGAATCCGGGCGAGTACCGGGAAAATGTAGAATCCGTCCGAGTACCCAAAAACTTTCCGAACGAGAACCGAAAATTGGCAGAAACAGGGTCAGTACCGGAAAATGATAGAATCCGGGCGAGTACCGGGAAAAGGTAGAATCCGTCCGAGTACCCAAAAACTTTCCGAACGATGACCGAAAATTGGTAGAATCAGGGTCAGTACCGGAAAATGATAGAATCCGGGCGAGTACCGGGAAAATCTAGAATCCGTCCGAGTACCATAAAACTTTCCGAACGAGGGCCGAAAATTGGTAGAATCAGGGTCAGTACCGGAAAATGATAGAATCCGGGCGAGTACCGGGAAAAGGTAGAATCCTTCCGAGTATCCAAAAACTTTCCGAACGAGGACCGAAAATTGGAAGAATCAGGGTTAGTGCCCGAAAATGATAGAATCCGGGCGAGTACCGGGAAAAGGTAGAATCCGTCCGAGTACCCAAAAACTTTCCGAACGAGGACCGAAAATTGGTAGAATCAGGGTCAGTGCCCGAAAATGATAGAATCCGGGCGAGTACCGGGAAAAGGTAGAATCCGTCCGAGTACCCAAAAACTTTCCGAACGAGGACCGAAAATTGGTAAAATCAGGGTCAGTGCCCGAAAATGATAGAATCCGGGCGAGTACCGGGAAAATGTAGAATCCGTCCGAGTACCCAAAAACTTTCCGAACGAGAACCGAAAATTGGCAGAAACAGGGTCAGTACCGGAAAATGATAGAATCCGGGCGAGTACCGGGAAAAGGTAGAATCCGTCCGAGTACCCAAAAACTTTCCGAACGATGACCGAAAATTGGTAGAATCAGGGTCAGTACCGGAAAATGATAGAATCCGGGCGAGTACCGGGAAAATCTAGAATCCGTCCGAGTACCATAAAACTTTCCGAACGAGGGCCGAAAATTGGTAGAATCAGGGTCAGTACCGGAAAATGATAGAATCCGGGCGAGTACCGGGAAAAGGTAGAATCCTTCCGAGTATCCAAAAACTTTCCGAACGAGGACCGAAAATTGGAAGAATCAGGGTTAGTGCCCGAAAATGATAGAATCCGGGCGAGTACCGGGAAAATGTAGAATCCGTCCGAGTACCCAAAAACTTTCCGAACGAGAACCGAAAATTGGCAGAAACAGGGTCAGTACCGGAAAATGATAGAATCCGGGCGAGTACCGGGAAAAGGTAGAATCCGTCCGAGTACCCAAAAACTTTCCGAACGAGGACCGAAAATTGGTAAAATCAGGGTCAGTGCCCGAAAATGATAGAATCCGGGCGAGTACCGGGAAAATGTAGAATCCGTCCGAGTACCCAAAAACTTTCCGAACGAGAACCGAAAATTGGCAGAAACAGGGTCAGTACCGGAAAATGATAGAATCCGGGCGAGTACCGGGAAAATGTAGAATCCGTCCGAGTACCATAAAACTTTCCGAACGAGGGCCGAAAATTGGTAGAATCAGGGTCAGTACCGGAAAATGATAGAATCCGGGCGAGTACCGGGAAAAGGTAGAATCCGTCCGAGTACCCAAAAACTGTCCAAACGATGACCGAAAATTGGTAGAATCAGGGTCAGTACCGGAAAATGATAGAATCAGGACGAGTACCGGGAAAATGTAGAATCCGTCCGAGTACCCAAAAACTTTCCGAACGAGAACCGAAAATTGGCAGAAACAGGGTCAGTACCGGAAAATGATAGAATCCGGGCGAGTACCGGGAAAAGGTAGAATCCGTCCGAGTACCCAAAAACTTTCCGAACGAGAACCGAAAATTGGCAGAAACAGGGTCAGTACCGGAAAATGATAGAATCCGGGCGAGTACCGGGAAAAGGTAGAATCCGTCCGAGTACCCAAAAACTTTCCGAACGAGGACCGAAAATTGGTAAAATCAGGGTCAGTGCCCGAAAATGATAGAATCCGGGCGAGTACCGGGAAAAGGTAGAATCCGTCCGAGTACCAAAAAACTTTCCGAACGAGGACCGAAAATTGGTAAAATCAGGGTCAGTGCCCGAAAATGATAGAATCCGGGCGAGTACCGGGAAAAGGTAGAATCCGTCCGAGTACCCAAAAACTTTCCGAACGAGGACCGAAAATTGGTAAAATCAGGGTCAGTGCCCGAAAATGATAGAATCCGGGCGAGTACCGGGAAAATGTAGAATCCGTCCGAGTACCCAAAAACTTTCCGAACGAGAACCGAAAAAATTGGCAGAAACAGGGTCAGTACCGGAAAATGATAGAATCCGGGCGAGTACCGGGAAAAGGTAGAATCCGTCCGAGTACCCAAAAACTTTCCGAACGATGACCGAAAATTGGTAGAATCAGGGTCAGTACCGGAAAATGATAGAATCCGGGCGAGTACCGGGAAAATCTAGAATCCGTCCGAGTACCATAAAACTTTCCGAACGAGGGCCGAAAATTGGTAGAATCAGGGTCAGTACCGGAAAATGATAGAATCCGGGCGAGTACCGGGAAAAGGTAGAATCCTTCCGAGTATCCAAAAACTTTCCGAACGAGGACCGAAAATTGGAAGAATCAGGGTTAGTGCCCGAAAATGATAGAATCCGGGCGAGTACCGGGAAAATGTAGAATCCGTCCGAGTACCCAAAAACTTTCCGAACGAGAACCGAAAATTGGCAGAAACAGGGTCAGTACCGGAAAATGATAGAATCCGGGCGAGTACCGGGAAAAGGTAGAATCCGTCCGAGTACCCAAAAACTTTCCGAACGAGGACCGAAAATTGGTAAAATCAGGGTCAGTGCCCGAAAATGATAGAATCCGGGCGAGTACCGGGAAAATGTAGAATCCGTCCGAGTACCCAAAAACTTTCCGAACGAGAACCGAAAATTGGCAGAAACAGGGTCAGTACCGGAAAATGATAGAATCCGGGCGAGTACCGGGAAAATGTAGAATCCGTCCGAGTACCATAAAACTTTCCGAACGAGGGCCGAAAATTGGTAGAATCAGGGTCAGTACCGGAAAATGATAGAATCCGGGCGAGTACCGGGAAAAGGTAGAATCCGTCCGAGTACCCAAAAACTGTCCAAACGATGACCGAAAATTGGTAGAATCAGGGTCAGTACCGGAAAATGATAGAATCAGGACGAGTACCGGGAAAATGTAGAATCCGTCCGAGTACCCAAAAACTTTCTGAACGAGAACCGAAAATTGGTAGAATCGGGGACAGTACCGGATAATGATAGAATCCGGGCGAGTACCGGGAAAATGTAGAATCCGTCCGAGTACCATAAAACTTTCCGAACGAGGGCCGAAAATTGGTAGAATCCGGGTTAGTACCGGAAAATGATAGAATCCGGGCGACTACCGGGAAAAGGTAGAATCCTTCCGAGTATCCAAAAACTTTCCGAACGAGGACCGAAAATTGGTAGAATCAGGGCCAGTGCCCGAAAATGATAGAATCCGGGCGAGTAGCGGGAAAAGGTAGAATCCGTCCGAGTACCCAAAAACTGTCCGAACGATGACCGAAAATTGGTAGAATCAGGGTCAGTACCGGAAAATGATAGAATCAGGACGAGTACCGGGAAAATGTAGAATCCGTCCGAGTACCCAAAAACTTTCCGAACGAGAACCGAAAATTGGCAGAAACAGGGTCAGTACCGGAAAATGATAGAATCCGGGCGAGTACCGGGAAAAGGTAGAATCCGTCCGAGTACCCAAAAACTTCCCGAACGAGGACCGAAAATTGGTAGAATCAGGGTCAGTGCCCGAAAATGATAGAATCCGGGCGAGTACCGGGAAAATGTAGAATCCGTCCGAGTACCCAAAAACTTTCCGAACGAGAACCGAAAATTGGCAGAAACAGGGTCAGTACCGGAAAATGATAGAATCCGGGCGAGTACCGGGAAAAGGTAGAATCCGTCCGAGTACCAAAAAACTTTCCGAACGAGGACCGAAAATTGGTAAAATCAGGGTCAGTGCCCGAAAATGATAGAATCCGGGCGAGTACCGGGAAAAGGTAGAATCCGTCCGAGTACCCAAAAACTTTCCGAACGAGGACCGAAAATTGGTAAAATCAGGGTCAGTGCCCGAAAATGATAGAATCCGGGCGAGTACCGGGAAAATGTAGAATCCGTCCGAGTACCCAAAAACTTTCCGAACGAGAACCGAAAAAATTGGCAGAAACAGGGTCAGTACCGGAAAATGATAGAATCCGGGCGAGTACCGGGAAAAGGTAGAATCCGTCCGAGTACCCAAAAACTTTCCGAACGATGACCGAAAATTGGTAGAATCAGGGTCAGTACCGGAAAATGATAGAATCCGGGCGAGTACCGGGAAAATCTAGAATCCGTCCGAGTACCATAAAACTTTCCGAACGAGGGCCGAAAATTGGTAGAATCAGGGTCAGTACCGGAAAATGATAGAATCCGGGCGAGTACCGGGAAAAGGTAGAATCCTTCCGAGTATCCAAAAACTTTCCGAACGAGGACCGAAAATTGGAAGAATCAGGGTTAGTGCCCGAAAATGATAGAATCCGGGCGAGTACCGGGAAAATGTAGAATCCGTCCGAGTACCCAAAAACTTTCCGAACGAGAACCGAAAATTGGCAGAAACAGGGTCAGTACCGGAAAATGATAGAATCCGGGCGAGTACCGGGAAAAGGTAGAATCCGTCCGAGTACCCAAAAACTTTCCGAACGAGGACCGAAAATTGGTAAAATCAGGGTCAGTGCCCGAAAATGATAGAATCCGGGCGAGTACCGGGAAAATGTAGAATCCGTCCGAGTACCCAAAAACTTTCCGAACGAGAACCGAAAATTGGCAGAAACAGGGTCAGTACCGGAAAATGATAGAATCCGGGCGAGTACCGGGAAAATGTAGAATCCGTCCGAGTACCATAAAACTTTCCGAACGAGGGCCGAAAATTGGTAGAATCAGGGTCAGTACCGGAAAATGATAGAATCCGGGCGAGTACCGGGAAAAGGTAGAATCCGTCCGAGTACCCAAAAACTGTCCAAACGATGACCGAAAATTGGTAGAATCAGGGTCAGTACCGGAAAATGATAGAATCAGGACGAGTACCGGGAAAATGTAGAATCCGTCCGAGTACCCAAAAACTTTCTGAACGAGAACCGAAAATTGGTAGAATCGGGGACAGTACCGGATAATGATAGAATCCGGGCGAGTACCGGGAAAATGTAGAATCCGTCCGAGTACCATAAAACTTTCCGAACGAGGGCCGAAAATTGGTAGAATCCGGGTTAGTACCGGAAAATGATAGAATCCGGGCGACTACCGGGAAAAGGTAGAATCCTTCCGAGTATCCAAAAACTTTCCGAACGAGGACCGAAAATTGGTAGAATCAGGGCCAGTGCCCGAAAATGATAGAATCCGGGCGAGTAGCGGGAAAAGGTAGAATCCGTCCGAGTACCCAAAAACTGTCCGAACGATGACCGAAAATTGGTAGAATCAGGGTCAGTACCGGAAAATGATAGAATCAGGACGAGTACCGGGAAAATGTAGAATCCGTCCGAGTACCCAAAAACTTTCCGAACGAGAACCGAAAATTGGCAGAAACAGGGTCAGTACCGGAAAATGATAGAATCCGGGCGAGTACCGGGAAAAGGTAGAATCCGTCCGAGTACCCAAAAACTTCCCGAACGAGGACCGAAAATTGGTAGAATCAGGGTCAGTGCCCGAAAATGATAGAATCCGGGCGAGTACCGGGAAAATGTAGAATCCGTCCGAGTACCCAAAAACTTTCCGAACGAGAACCGAAAATTGGCAGAAACAGGGTCAGTACCGGAAAATGATAGAATCCGGGCGAGTACCGGGAAAAGGTAGAATCCGTCCGAGTACCAAAAAACTTTCCGAACGAGGACCGAAAATTGGTAAAATCAGGGTCAGTGCCCGAAAATGATAGAATCCGGGCGAGTACCGGGAAAAGGTAGAATCCGTCCGAGTACCCAAAAACTTTCCGAACGAGGACCGAAAATTGGTAAAATCAGGGTCAGTGCCCGAAAATGATAGAATCCGGGCGAGTACCGGGAAAATGTAGAATCCGTCCGAGTACCCAAAAACTTTCCGAACGAGAACCGAAAAAATTGGCAGAAACAGGGTCAGTACCGGAAAATGATAGAATCCGGGCGAGTACCGGGAAAAGGTAGAATCCGTCCGAGTACCCAAAAACTTTCCGAACGATGACCGAAAATTGGTAGAATCAGGGTCAGTACCGGAAAATGATAGAATCCGGGCGAGTACCGGGAAAATCTAGAATCCGTCCGAGTACCATAAAACTTTCCGAACGAGGGCCGAAAATTGGTAGAATCAGGGTCAGTACCGGAAAATGATAGAATCCGGGCGAGTACCGGGAAAAGGTAGAATCCTTCCGAGTATCCAAAAACTTTCCGAACGAGGACCGAAAATTGGAAGAATCAGGGTTAGTGCCCGAAAATGATAGAATCCGGGCGAGTACCGGGAAAATGTAGAATCCGTCCGAGTACCCAAAAACTTTCCGAACGAGAACCGAAAATTGGCAGAAACAGGGTCAGTACCGGAAAATGATAGAATCCGGGCGAGTACCGGGAAAAGGTAGAATCCGTCCGAGTACCCAAAAACTTTCCGAACGAGGACCGAAAATTGGTAAAATCAGGGTCAGTGCCCGAAAATGATAGAATCCGGGCGAGTACCGGGAAAATGTAGAATCCGTCCGAGTACCCAAAAACTTTCCGAACGAGAACCGAAAATTGGCAGAAACAGGGTCAGTACCGGAAAATGATAGAATCCGGGCGAGTACCGGGAAAATGTAGAATCCGTCCGAGTACCATAAAACTTTCCGAACGAGGGCCGAAAATTGGTAGAATCAGGGTCAGTACCGGAAAATGATAGAATCCGGGCGAGTACCGGGAAAAGGTAGAATCCGTCCGAGTACCCAAAAACTGTCCAAACGATGACCGAAAATTGGTAGAATCAGGGTCAGTACCGGAAAATGATAGAATCAGGACGAGTACCGGGAAAATGTAGAATCCGTCCGAGTACCCAAAAACTTTCTGAACGAGAACCGAAAATTGGTAGAATCGGGGACAGTACCGGATAATGATAGAATCCGGGCGAGTACCGGGAAAATGTAGAATCCGTCCGAGTACCATAAAACTTTCCGAACGAGGGCCGAAAATTGGTAGAATCCGGGTTAGTACCGGAAAATGATAGAATCCGGGCGACTACCGGGAAAAGGTAGAATCCTTCCGAGTATCCAAAAACTTTCCGAACGAGGACCGAAAATTGGTAGAATCAGGGCCAGTGCCCGAAAATGATAGAATCCGGGCGAGTAGCGGGAAAAGGTAGAATCCGTCCGAGTACCCAAAAACTGTCCGAACGATGACCGAAAATTGGTAGAATCAGGGTCAGTACCGGAAAATGATAGAATCAGGACGAGTACCGGGAAAATGTAGAATCCGTCCGAGTACCCAAAAACTTTCCGAACGAGAACCGAAAATTGGCAGAAACAGGGTCAGTACCGGAAAATGATAGAATCCGGGCGAGTACCGGGAAAAGGTAGAATCCGTCCGAGTACCCAAAAACTTCCCGAACGAGGACCGAAAATTGGTAGAATCAGGGTCAGTGCCCGAAAATGATAGAATCCGGGCGAGTACCGGGAAAATGTAGAATCCGTCCGAGTACCCAAAAACTTTCCGAACGAGAACCGAAAATTGGCAGAAACAGGGTCAGTACCGGAAAATGATAGAATCCGGGCGAGTACCGGGAAAAGGTAGAATCCGTCCGAGTACCCAAAAACTTTCCGAACGAGGACCGAAAATTGGTAAAATCAGGGTCAGTGCCCGAAAATGATAGAATCCGGGCGAGTACCGGGAAAATGTAGAATCCGTCCGAGTACCCAAAAACTTTCCGAACGAGAACCGAAAATTGGCAGAAACAGGGTCAGTACCGGAAAATGATAGAATCCGGGCGAGTACCGGGAAAAGGTAGAATCCGTCCGAGTACCCAAAAACTTTCCGAACGATGACCGAAAATTGGTAGAATCAGGGTCAATACCGGAAAATGATAGAATCAGGACGAGTACCGGGAAAATGTAGAATCCGTCCGAGTACCCAAAAACTTTCCGAACGAGAACCGAAAATTGGCAGAAACAGGGTCAGTACCGGAAAATGATAGAATCCGGGCGAGTACCGGGAAAAGGTAGAATCCGTCCGAGTACCCAAAAACTTTCCGAACGATGACCGAAAATTGGTAAAATCAGGGTCAGTGCCCGAAAATGATAGAATCCGGGCGAGTACCGGGAAAAGGTAGAATCCGTCCGAGTACCCAAAAACTTTCCGAACGAGGACCGAAAATTGGTAAAATCAGGGTCAGTGCCCGAAAATGATAGAATCCGGGCGAGTACCGGGAAAATGTAGAATCCGTCCGAGTACCCAAAAACTTTCCGAACGAGAACCGAAAATTGGCAGAAACAGGGTCAGTACCGGAAAATGATAGAATCCGGGCGAGTACCGGGAAAAGGTAGAATCCGTCCGAGTACCCAAAAACTTTCCGAACGATGACCGAAAATTGGTAGAATCAGGGTCAATACCGGAAAATGATAGAATCAGGACGAGTACCGGGAAAATGTAGAATCCGTCCGAGTACCCAAAAACTTTCCGAACGAGAACCGAAAATTGGCAGAAACAGGGTCAGTACCGGAAAATGATAGAATCCGGGCGAGTACCGGGAAAAGGTAGAATCCGTCCGAGTACCCAAAAACTTTCCGAACGATGACCGAAAATTGGCTGAATCAGGGTCAGTACCGGAAAATGATAGAATCAGGACGAGTACCGGGAAAATGTAGAATCCGTCCGAGTACCCAAAAACTTTCTGAACGAGAACCGAAAATTGGTAGAATCGGGGACAGTACCGGATAATGATAGAATCCGGGCGAGTACCGGGAAAATGTAGAATCCGTCCGAGTACCATAAAACTTTCCGAACGAGGGCCGAAAATTGGTAGAATCCGGGTTAGTACCGGAAAATGATAGAATCCGGGCGACTACCGGGAAAAGGTAGAATCCTTCCGAGTATCCAAAAACTTTCCGAACGAGGACCGAAAATTGGTAGAATCAGGGCCAGTGCCCGAAAATGATAGAATCCGGGCGAGTAGCGGGAAAAGGTAGAATCCGTCCGAGTACCCAAAAACTGTCCGAACGATGACCGAAAATTGGTAGAATCAGGGTCAGTACCGGAAAATGATAGAATCAGGACGAGTACCGGGAAAATGTAGAATCCGTCCGAGTACCCAAAAACTTTCCGAACGACGATCGAAAATTGGTAGAATCAGGGTCAGTACCAGAAAATGATAGAATCCGGGCGAGTACCGGGAAAATGTAGAATCCGTCCGAGTACCCAAAATCTTTCCGAACGAGAACCGAAAATTGGCAGAAACAGGGTCAGTACCGGAAAATGATAGAATCCGGGCGAGTACCGGGAAAAGGTAGAATCCGTCCGAGTACCCAAAAACTTCCCGAACGAGGACCGAAAATTGGTAGAATCAGGGTCAGTGCCCGAAAATGATAGAATCCGGGCGAGTACCGGGAAAATGTAGAATCCGTCCGAGTACCCAAAAACTTTCCGAACGAGAACCGAAAATTGGCAGAAACAGGGTCAGTACCGGAAAATGATAGAATCCGGGCGAGTACCGGGAAAAGGTAGAATCCGTCCGAGTACCCAAAAACTTTCCGAACGAGGACCGAAAATTGGTAAAATCAGGGTCAGTGCCCGAAAATGATAGAATCCGGGCGAGTACCGGGAAAATGTAGAATCCGTCCGAGTACCCAAAAACTTTCCGAACGAGAACCGAAAATTGGCAGAAACAGGGTCAGTACCGGAAAATGATAGAATCCGGGCGAGTACCGGGAAAAGGTAGAATCCGTCCGAGTACCCAAAAACTTTCCGAACGATGACCGAAAATTGGTAGAATCAGGGTCAATACCGGAAAATGATAGAATCAGGACGAGTACCGGGAAAATGTAGAATCCGTCCGAGTACCCAAAAACTTTCCGAACGAGAACCGAAAATTGGCAGAAACAGGGTCAGTACCGGAAAATGATAGAATCCGGGCGAGTACCGGGAAAAGGTAGAATCCGTCCGAGTACCCAAAAACTTTCCGAACGATGACCGAAAATTGGCTGAATCAGGGTCAGTACCGGAAAATGATAGAATCAGGACGAGTACCGGGAAAATGTAGAATCCGTCCGAGTACCCAAAAACTTTCCGAACGACGATCGAAAATTGGTAGAATCAGGGTCAGTACCAGAAAATGATAGAATCCGGGCGAGTACCGGGAAAAGGTAGAATCCGTCCGAGTACCCAAAAACTTTCCGAACGAGGACCGAAAATTGGTAGAATCAGGGTCAGTGCCCGAAAATGATAGAATCCGGGCGAGTACCGGGAAAATGTAGAATCCGTCCGAGTACCCAAAAACTTTCCGAACGAGAACCGAAAATTGGCAGAAACAGGGTCAGTACCGGAAAATGATAGAATCCGGGCGAGTACCGGGAAAAGGTAGAATCCGTCCGAGTACCCAAAAACTTTCCGAACGAGGACCGAAAATTGGTAGAATCAGGGTCAGTGCCCGAAAATGATAGAATCCGGGCGAGTACCGGGAAAATGTAGAATCCGTCCGAGTACCCAAAAACTTTCCGAACGAGAACCGAAAATTGGCAGAAACAGGGTCAGTACCGGAAAATGATAGAATCCGGGCGAGTACCGGGAAAAGGTAGAATCCGTCCGAGTACCCAAAAACTTTCCGAACGAGGACCGAAAATTGGTAAAATCAGGGTCAGTGCCCGAAAATGATAGAATCCGGGCGAGTACCGGGAAAATGTAGAATCCGTCCGAGTACCCAAAAACTTTCCGAACGAGAACCGAAAATTGGCAGAAACAGGGTCAGTACCGGAAAATGATAGAATCCGGGCGAGTACCGGGAAAATGTAGAATCCGTCCGAGTACCATAAAACTTTCCGAACGAGGGCCGAAAATTGGTAGAATCAGGGTCAGTACCGGAAAATGATAGAATCCGGGCGAGTACCGGGAAAAGGTAGAATCCGTCCGAGTACCCAAAAACTGTCCAAACGATGACCGAAAATTGGTAGAATCAGGGTCAGTACCGGAAAATGATAGAATCAGGACGAGTACCGGGAAAATGTAGAATCCGTCCGAGTACCCAAAAACTTTCTGAACGAGAACCGAAAATTGGTAGAATCGGGAACAGTACCGGATAATGATAGAATCCGGGCGAGTACCGGGAAAATGTAGAATCCGTCCGAGTACCATAAAACTTTCCGAACGAGGGCCGAAAATTGGTAGAATCCGGGTTAGTACCGGAAAATGATAGAATCCGGGCGACTACCGGGAAAAGGTAGAATCCTTCCGAGTATCCAAAAACTTTCCGAACGAGGACCGAAAATTGGTAGAATCAGGGCCAGTGCCCGAAAATGATAGAATCCGGGCGAGTAGCGGGAAAAGGTAGAATCCGTCCGAGTACCCAAAAACTGTCCGAACGATGACCGAAAATTGGTAGAATCAGGGTCAGTACCGGAAAATGATAGAATCAGGACGAGTACCGGGAAAATGTAGAATCCGTCCGAGTACCCAAAAACTTTCCGAACGACGATCGAAAATTGGTAGAATCAGGGTCAGTACCAGAAAATGATAGAATCCGGGCGAGTACCGGGAAAATGTAGAATCCGTCCGAGTACCCAAAATCTTTCCGAACGAGAACCGAAAATTGGCAGAAACAGGGTCAGTACCGGAAAATGATAGAATCCGGGCGAGTACCGGGAAAAGGTAGAATCCGTCCGAGTACCCAAAAACTTCCCGAACGAGGACCGAAAATTGGTAGAATCAGGGTCAGTGCCCGAAAATGATAGAATCCGGGCGAGTACCGGGAAAATGTAGAATCCGTCCGAGTACCCAAAAACTTTCCGAACGAGAACCGAAAATTGGCAGAAACAGGGTCAGTACCGGAAAATGATAGAATCCGGGCGAGTACCGGGAAAAGGTAGAATCCGTCCGAGTACCCAAAAACTTTCCGAACGAGGACCGAAAATTGGTAAAATCAGGGTCAGTGCCCGAAAATGATAGAATCCGGGCGAGTACCGGGAAAATGTAGAATCCGTCCGAGTACCCAAAAACTTTCCGAACGAGAACCGAAAATTGGCAGAAACAGGGTCAGTACCGGAAAATGATAGAATCCGGGCGAGTACCGGGAAAAGGTAGAATCCGTCCGAGTACCCAAAAACTTTCCGAACGATGACCGAAAATTGGTAGAATCAGGGTCAATACCGGAAAATGATAGAATCAGGACGAGTACCGGGAAAATGTAGAATCCGTCCGAGTACCCAAAAACTTTCCGAACGAGAACCGAAAATTGGCAGAAACAGGGTCAGTACCGGAAAATGATAGAATCCGGGCGAGTACCGGGAAAAGGTAGAATCCGTCCGAGTACCCAAAAACTTTCCGAACGATGACCGAAAATTGGCTGAATCAGGGTCAGTACCGGAAAATGATAGAATCAGGACGAGTACCGGGAAAATGTAGAATCCGTCCGAGTACCCAAAAACTTTCCGAACGACGATCGAAAATTGGTAGAATCAGGGTCAGTACCAGAAAATGATAGAATCCGGGCGAGTACCGGGAAAATGTAGAATCCGTCCGAGTACCCAAAATCTTTCCGAACGACGATCGAAAATTGGTAGAATCAGGGTCAGTATCGGAAAATGATAGAATCCGGGCGAGTACCGGGAAAATGTAGAATCCGTCCGAGTACCCAAAAACTGTCCGAACGATGACCGAAAATTGGTAGAATCAGGGTCAGTGCCCGAAAATGATAGAATCCGGGCGAGTAGCGGGAAAATGTAGAATCCGTCCGAGTACCCAAAAACTTTCCGAACGAGAACCGAAAATTGGCAGAAACAGGGTCAGTACCGGAAAATGATAGAATCCAGGCGAGTACCGGGAAAAGGTAGAATCCGTCCGAGTACCCAAAAACTTTCCGAACGAGAACCGAAAATTGGCAGAATCAGGGTCAGTACCGGAAAATGATAGAATCCGGGCGAGTACCGGGAAAAGGTAGAATCCGTCCGAGTACCCAAAAACTTTCCGAACGAGAACCGAAAATTGGCAGAATCAGGGTCAGTACCGAAAAATGATAGAATCCGGGCGAGTACCGGGAAAATGTAGAATCCGTCCGAGTACCATAAAACTTTCCGAACGAGGGCCGAAAATTGGTAGAATCAGGGTCAGTACCGGAAAATGATAGAATCCGGGCGAGTACCGGGAAAAGGTAGAATCCGTCCGAGTACCCAAAAACTGTCCAAACGATGACCGAAAATTGGTAGAATCAGGGTCAGTACCGGAAAATGATAGAATCAGGACGAGTACCGGGAAAATGTAGAATCCGTCCGAGTACCCAAAAACTTTCCGAACGAGAACCGAAAATTGGCAGAAACAGGGTCAGTACCGGAAAATGATAGAATCCGGGCGAGTACCGGGAAAAGGTAGAATCCGTCCGAGTACCCAAAAACTTTCCGAACGATGACCGAAAATTGGTAGAATCAGGGTCAGTACCGGAAAATGATAGAATCAGGACGAGTACCGAGAAAATGTAGAATCCGTCCGAGTACCCAAAAACTTTCCGAACGAGAACCGAAAATTGGCAGAAACAGGGTCAGTACCGGAAAATGATAGAATCCGGGCGAGTACCGGGAAAAGGTAGAATCCGTCCGAGTACCCAAAAACTTTCCGAACGATGACCGAAAATTGGCAGAATCAGGGTCAGTACCGGAAAATGATAGAATCAGGACGAGTACCGGGAAAATGTAGAATCCGTCCGAGTACCCAAAAACTGTCCGAACGATGACCGAAAATTGGTAGAATCAGGGTCAGTGCCCGAAAATGATAGAATCCGGGCGAGTACCGGGAAAAGGTAGAATCCGTCCGAGTACCCAAAAACTTTCCGAACGAGAACCGAAAATTGGCAGAATCAGGGTCAGTACCGGAAAATGATAGAATCCGGGCGAGTACCGGGAAAAGGTAGAATCCGTCCGAGTACCCAAAAACTTTCCGAACGAGGACCGAAAATTGGTAGAATCAGGGTCAGTGCCCGAAAATGATAGAATCCGGGCGAGTACCGGGAAAATGTAGAATCCGTCCGAGTACCCAAAAACTTTCCGAACGAGGACCGAAAATTGGTAAAATCAGGGTCAGTGCCCGAAAATGATAGAATCCGGGCGAGTACCGGGAAAAGGTAGAATCCGTCCGAGTACCCAAAAACTTTCCGAACGAGAACCGAAAATTGGCAGAAACAGGGTCAGTACCGGAAAATGATAGAATCCGGGCGAGTACCGGGAAAAGGTAGAATCCGTCCGAGTACCCAAAAACTTTCCGAACGAGGACCGAAAATTGGTAAAATCAGGGTCAGTGCCCGAAAATGATAGAATCCGGGCGAGTACCGGGAAAATGTAGAATCCGTCCGAGTACCCAAAAACTTTCCGAACGAGAACCGAAAATTGGCAGAAACAGGGTCAGTACCGGAAAATGATAGAATCCGGGCGAGTACCGGGAAAAGGTAGAATCCGTCCGAGTACCCAAAAACTTTCCGAACGATGACCAAAAATTGGCAGAATCAGGGTCAGTACCGGAAAATGATAGAATCAGGACGAGTACCGGGAAAATGTAGAATCCGTCCGAGTACCCAAAAACTTTCCGAACGAGAACCGAAAATTGGCAGAAACAGGGACAGTACCGGAAAATGATAGAATCCGGGCGAGTACCGGGAAAAGGTAGAATCCGTCCGAGTACCCAAAAACTTTCCGAACGATGATCGAAAATTGGCAGAATCAGGGTCAGTACCGGAAAATGATAGAATCAGGACGAGTACCGGGAAAATGTAGAATCCGTCCGAGTACCCAAAAACTTTCCGAACGATGACCGAAAATTGGTAGAATCAGGGTCAGTGCCCGAAAATGATAGAATCCGGGCGAGTACCGGGAAAAGGTAGAATCCGTCCGAGTACCCAAAAACTGTCCGAACGAGAACCGAAAATTGGCAGAATCAGGGTCAGTACCGGAAAATGATAGAATCCGGGCGAGTACCGGGAAAATGTAGAATCCGTCCGAGTACCCAAAAACTTTCCGAACGAGGACCGAAAATTGGCAGAATCAGGGTCAGTACCGGAAAATGATAGAATCCGGGCGAGTACCGGGAAAATGTAGAATCCGTCCGAGTACCCAAAAACTTTCCGAACGAGAACCGAAAATTGGCAGAAACAGGGTCAGTACCGGAAAATGATAGAATCCGGGCGAGTACCGGGAAAATGTAGAATCCGTCCGAGTACCCAAAAACTTTCCGAACGAGGACCGAAAATTGGTAAAATCAGGGTCAGTGCCCGAAAATGATAGAATCCGGGCGAGTACCGGGAAAATGTAGAATCCGTCCGAGTACCCAAAAACTTTTCGAACGAGAACCGAAAATTGGCAGAAACAGGGTCAGTACCGGAAAATGATAGAATCCGGGCGAGTACCGGGAAAAGGTAGAATCCGTCCGAGTACCCAAAAACTTTCCGAACGAGAACCGAAAATTGGCAGAAACAGGGTCAGTACCGGAAAATGATAGAATCCGGGCGAGTACCGGGAAAAGGTAGAATCCGTCCGAGTACCCAAAAACTTTCCGAACGATGACCGAAAATTGGTAGAATCAGGGTCAGTACCGGAAAATGATAGAATCCGGACGAGTACCGGGAAAATGTAGAATCCGTCCGAGTACCCACAAACTTTCCGAACGAGAACCGAAAATTGGCAGAAACAGGGTCAGTACCGGAAAATGATAGAATCCGGGCGAGTACCGGGAAAAGGTAGAATCCGTCCGAGTACCCAAAAACTTTCCGAACGATGACCGAAAATTGGCAGAATCAGGGTCAGTACCGGAAAATGATAGAATCAGGACGAGTACCGGGAAAATGTAGAATCCGTCCGAGTACCCAAAAACTTTCCGAACGAGAACCGAAAATTGGCAGAAACAGGGACAGTACCGGAAAATGATAGAATCCGGGCGAGTACCGGGAAAAGGTAGAATCCGTCCGAGTACCCAAAAACTTTCCGAACGATGATCGAAAATTGGCAGAATCAGGGTCAGTACCGGAAAATGATAGAATCCGGGCGAGTACCGGGAAAATGTAGAATCCGTCCGAGTACCCAAAAACTTTCCGAACGAGGACCGAAAATTGGCAGAATCAGGGTCAGTACCGGAAAATGATAGAATCCGGGCGAGTACCGGGAAAATGTAGAATCCGTCCGAGTACCCAAAAACTTTCCGAACGAGAACCGAAAATTGGCAGAAACAGGGTCAGTACCGGAAAATGATAGAATCCGGGCGAGTACCGGGAAAATGTAGAATCCGTCCGAGTACCCAAAAACTTTCCGAACGAGGACCGAAAATTGGTAAAATCAGGGTCAGTGCCCGAAAATGATAGAATCCGGGCGAGTACCGGGAAAATGTAGAATCCGTCCGAGTACCCAAAAACTTTTCGAACGAGAACCGAAAATTGGCAGAAACAGGGTCAGTACCGGAAAATGATAGAATCCGGGCGAGTACCGGGAAAAGGTAGAATCCGTCCGAGTACCCAAAAACTTTCCGAACGAGAACCGAAAATTGGCAGAAACAGGGTCAGTACCGGAAAATGATAGAATCCGGGCGAGTACCGGGAAAATGTAGAATCCGTCCGAGTACCCAAAAACTTTCCGAACGATGACCGAAAATTGGCAGAAACAGGGTCAGTACCGGAAAATGATAGAATCAGGACGAGTACCGGGAAAATGTAGAATCCGTCCGAGTACCCAAAAACTTTCCGAACGAGAACCGAAAATTGGCAGAAACAGGGTCAGTACCGGAAAATGATAGAATCCAGGCGAGTACCGGGAAAAGGTAGAATCCGTCCGAGTACCCAAAAACTTTCCGAACGATGACCGAAAATTGGCTGAATCAGGGTCAGTACCGGAAAATGATAGAATCAGGACGAGTACCGGGAAAATGTAGAATCCGTCCGAGTACCCAAAAACTTTCCGAACGACGATCGAAAATTGGTAGAATCAGGGTCAGTACCAGAAAATGATAGAATCCGGGCGAGTACCGGGAAAATGTAGAATCCGTCCGAGTACCCAAAATCTTTCCGAACGACGATCGAAAATTGGTAGAATCAGGGTCAGTATCGGAAAATGATAGAATCCGGGCGAGTACCGGGAAAATGTAGAATCCGTCCGAGTACCCAAAAACTGTCCGAACGATGACCGAAAATTGGTAGAATCAGGGTCAGTGCCCGAAAATGATAGAATCCGGGCGAGTACCGGGAAAAGGTAGAATCCGTCCGAGTACCCAAAAACTTTCCGAACGAGAACCGAAAATTGGCAGAATCAGGGTCAGTACCGGAAAATGATAGAATCCGGGCGAGTACCGGGAAAAGGTAGAATCCGTCCGAGTACCCAAAAACTTTCCGAACGAGAACCGAAAATTGGCAGAATCAGGGTCAGTACCGAAAAATGATAGAATCCGGGCGAGTACCGGGAAAATGTAGAATCCGTCCGAGTACCCAAAAACTTTCCGAACGAGAACCGAAAATTGGCAGAAACAGGGTCAGTACCGGAAAATGATAGAATCCGGGCGAGTACCGGGAAAATGTAGAATCCGTCCGAGTACCCAAAAACTTTCCGAACGAGGACCGAAAATTGGTAAAATCAGGGTCAGTGCCCGAAAATGATAGAATCCGGGCGAGTACCGGGAAAATGTAGAATCCGTCCGAGTACCCAAAAACTTTCCGAACGAGAACCGAAAATTGGCAGAAACAGGGTCAGTACCGGAAAATGATAGAATCCGGGCGAGTACCGGGAAAAGGTAGAATCCGTCCGAGTACCCAAAAACTTTCCGAACGAGGACCGAAAATTGGTAAAATCAGGGTCAGTGCCCGAAAATGATAGAATCCGGGCGAGTACCGGGAAAATGTAGAATCCGTCCGAGTACCCAAAAACTTTCCGAACGAGAACCGAAAATTGGCAGAAACAGGGTCAGTACCGGAAAATGATAGAATCCGGGCGAGTACCGGGAAAAGGTAGAATCCGTCCGAGTACCCAAAAACTTTCCGAACGATGACCGAAAATTGGTAGAATCAGGGTCAGTACCGGAAAATGATAGAATCCGGACGAGTACCGGGAAAATGTAGAATCCGTCCGAGTACCCACAAACTTTCCGAACGAGAACCGAAAATTGGCAGAAACAGGGTCAGTACCGGAAAATGATAGAATCCGGGCGAGTACCGGGAAAAGGTAGAATCCGTCCGAGTACCCAAAAACTTTCCGAACGATGACCGAAAATTGGCAGAATCAGGGTCAGTACCGGAAAATGATAGAATCAGGACGAGTACCGGGAAAATGTAGAATCCGTCCGAGTACCCAAAAACTTTCCGAACGAGAACCGAAAATTGGCAGAAACAGGGACAGTACCGGAAAATGATAGAATCCGGGCGAGTACCGGGAAAAGGTAGAATCCGTCCGAGTACCCAAAAACTTTCCGAACGATGATCGAAAATTGGAAGAATCAGGGTCAGTACCGGAAAATGATAGAATCAGGACGAGTACCGGGAAAATGTAGAATCCGTCCGAGTACCCAAAAACTTTCCGAACGATGACCGAAAATTGGTAGAATCAGGGTCAGTGCCCGAAAATGATAGAATCCGGGCGAGTACCGGGAAAAGGTAGAATCCGTCCGAGTACCCAAAAACTGTCCGAACGAGAACCGAAAATTGGCAGAATCAGGGTCAGTACCGGAAAATGATAGAATCCGGGCGAGTACCGGGAAAATGTAGAATCCGTCCGAGTACCCAAAAACTTTCCGAACGAGGACCGAAAATTGGCAGAATCAGGGTCAGTACCGGAAAATGATAGAATCCGGGCGAGTACCGGGAAAATGTAGAATCCGTCCGAGTACCCAAAAACTTTCCGAACGAGAACCGAAAATTGGCAGAAACAGGGTCAGTACCGGAAAATGATAGAATCCGGGCGAGTACCGGGAAAATGTAGAATCCGTCCGAGTACCCAAAAACTTTCCGAACGAGGACCGAAAATTGGTAAAATCAGGGTCAGTGCCCGAAAATGATAGAATCCGGGCGAGTACCGGGAAAATGTAGAATCCGTCCGAGTACCCAAAAACTTTTCGAACGAGAACCGAAAATTGGCAGAAACAGGGTCAGTACCGGAAAATGATAGAATCCGGGCGAGTACCGGGAAAAGGTAGAATCCGTCCGAGTACCCAAAAACTTTCCGAACGAGAACCGAAAATTGGCAGAAACAGGGTCAGTACCGGAAAATGATAGAATCCGGGCGAGTACCGGGAAAATGTAGAATCCGTCCGAGTACCCAAAAACTTTCCGAACGATGACCGAAAATTGGCAGAAACAGGGTCAGTACCGGAAAATGATAGAATCAGGACGAGTACCGGGAAAATGTAGAATCCGTCCGAGTACCCAAAAACTTTCCGAACGAGAACCGAAAATTGGCAGAAACAGGGTCAGTACCGGAAAATGATAGAATCCAGGCGAGTACCGGGAAAAGGTAGAATCCGTCCGAGTACCCAAAAACTTTCCGAACGATGACCGAAAATTGGCTGAATCAGGGTCAGTACCGGAAAATGATAGAATCAGGACGAGTACCGGGAAAATGTAGAATCCGTCCGAGTACCCAAAAACTTTCCGAACGACGATCGAAAATTGGTAGAATCAGGGTCAGTACCAGAAAATGATAGAATCCGGGCGAGTACCGGGAAAATGTAGAATCCGTCCGAGTACCCAAAATCTTTCCGAACGACGATCGAAAATTGGTAGAATCAGGGTCAGTATCGGAAAATGATAGAATCCGGGCGAGTACCGGGAAAATGTAGAATCCGTCCGAGTACCCAAAAACTGTCCGAACGATGACCGAAAATTGGTAGAATCAGGGTCAGTGCCCGAAAATGATAGAATCCGGGCGAGTACCGGGAAAAGGTAGAATCCGTCCGAGTACCCAAAAACTTTCCGAACGAGAACCGAAAATTGGCAGAATCAGGGTCAGTACCGGAAAATGATAGAATCCGGGCGAGTACCGGGAAAAGGTAGAATCCGTCCGAGTACCCAAAAACTTTCCGAACGAGAACCGAAAATTGGCAGAATCAGGGTCAGTACCGAAAAATGATAGAATCCGGGCGAGTACCGGGAAAATGTAGAATCCGTCCGAGTACCATAAAACTTTCCGAACGAGGGCCGAAAATTGGTAGAATCAGGGTCAGTACCGGAAAATGATAGAATCCGGGCGAGTACCGGGAAAAGGTAGAATCCGTCCGAGTACCCAAAAACTGCCCAAACGATGACCGAAAATTGGTAGAATCAGGGTCAGTACCGGAAAATGATAGAATCAGGACGAGTACCGGGAAAATGTAGAATCCGTCCGAGTACCCAAAAACTTTCCGAACGAGAACCGAAAATTGGCAGAAACAGGGTCAGTACCGGAAAATGATAGAATCCGGGCGAGTACCGGGAAATGGTAGAATCCGTCCGAGTACCCAAAAACTTTCCGAACGATGACCGAAAATTGGTAGAATCAGGGTCAGTACCGGAAAATGATAGAATCAGGACGAGTACCGGGAAAATGTAGAATCCGTCCGAGTACCCAAAAACTTTCCGAACGAGGACCGAAAATTGGCAGAATCAGGGTCAGTACCGGAAAATGATAGAATCCGGGCGAGTACCGGGAAAATGTAGAATCCGTCCGAGTACCCAAAAACTTTCCGAACGAGAACCGAAAATTGGCAGAAACAGGGTCAGTACCGGAAAATGATAGAATCCGGGCGAGTACCGGGAAAAGGTAGAATCCGTCCGAGTACCCAAAAACTGTCCGAACGAGAACCGAAAATTGGCAGAATCAGGGTCAGTACCGGAAAATGATAGAATCCGGGCGAGTACCGGGAAAATGTAGAATCCGTCCGAGTACCCAAAAACTTTCCGAACGAGAACCGAAAATTGGCAGAATCAGGGTCAGTACCGGAAAATGATAGAATCCGGGCGAGTACCGGGAAAAGGTAGAATCCGTCCGAGTACCCAAAAACTGTCCAAACGATGACCGAAAATTGGTAGAATCAGGGTCAGTACCGGAAAATGATAGAATCAGGACGAGTACCGGGAAAATGTAGAATCCGTCCGAGTACCCAAAAACTTTCCGAACGAGAACCGAAAATTGGCAGAAACAGGGTCAGTACCGGAAAATGATAGAATCCGGGCGAGTACCGGGAAATGGTAGAATCCGTCCGAGTACCCAAAAACTTTCCGAACGATGACCGAAAATTGGTAGAATCAGGGTCAGTACCGGAAAATGATAGAATCAGGACGAGTACCGGGAAAATGTAGAATCCGTCCGAGTACCCAAAAACTTTCCGAACGAGGACCGAAAATTGGCAGAATCAGGGTCAGTACCGGAAAATGATAGAATCCGGGCGAGTACCGGGAAAATGTAGAATCCGTCCGAGTACCCAAAAACTTTCCGAACGAGAACCGAAAATTGGCAGAAACAGGGTCAGTACCGGAAAATGATAGAATCCGGGCGAGTACCGGGAAAAGGTAGAATCCGTCCGAGTACCCAAAAACTTTCCGAACGAGGACCGAAAATTGGTAAAATCAGGGTCAGTGCCCGAAAATGATAGAATCCGGGCGAGTACCGGGAAAATGTAGAATCCGTCCGAGTACCCAAAAACTTTCCGAACGAGAACCGAAAATTGGCAGAAACAGGGTCAGTACCGGAAAATGATAGAATCCGGGCGAGTACCGGGAAAAGGTAGAATCCGTCCGAGTACCCAAAAACTTTCCGAACGATGACCGAAAATTGGTAGAATCAGGGTCAGTACCGGAAAATGATAGAATCCGGACGAGTACCGGGAAAATGTAGAATCCGTCCGAGTACCCAAAAACTTTCCGAACGAGAACCGAAAATTGGCAGAAACAGGGTCAGTACCGGAAAATGATAGAATCCGGGCGAGTACCGGGAAAAGGTAGAATCCGTCCGAGTACCCAAAAACTTTCCGAACGATGACCGAAAATTGGCAGAATCAGGGTCAGTACCGGAAAATGATAGAATCAGGACGAGTACCGGGAAAATGTAGAATCCGTCCGAGTACCCAAAAACTTTCCGAACGAGAACCGAAAATTGGCAGAAACAGGGACAGTACCGGAAAATGATAGAATCCGGGCGAGTACCGGGAAAAGGTAGAATCCGTCCGAGTACCCAAAAACTTTCCGAACGATGATCGAAAATTGGCAGAATCAGGGTCAGTACCGGAAAATGATAGAATCAGGACGAGTACCGGGAAAATGTAGAATCCGTCCGAGTACCCAAAAACTTTCCGAACGATGACCGAAAATTGGTAGAATCAGGGTCAGTGCCCGAAAATGATAGAATCCGGGCGAGTACCGGGAAAAGGTAGAATCCGTCCGAGTACCCAAAAACTGTCCGAACGAGAACCGAAAATTGGCAGAATCAGGCTCAGTACCGGAAAATGATAGAATCCGGGCGAGTACCGGGAAAATGTAGAATCCGTCCGAGTACCCAAAAACTTTCCGAACGAGGACCGAAAATTGGCAGAATCAGGGTCAGTACCGGAAAATGATAGAATCCGGGCGAGTACCGGGAAAATGTAGAATCCGTCCGAGTACCCAAAAACTTTCCGAACGAGAACCGAAAATTGGCAGAAACAGGGTCAGTACCGGAAAATGATAGAATCCGGGCGAGTACCGGGAAAATGTAGAATCCGTCCGAGTACCCAAAAACTTTCCGAACGAGGACCGAAAATTGGTAAAATCAGGGTCAGTGCCCGAAAATGATAGAATCCGGGCGAGTACCGGGAAAATGTAGAATCCGTCCGAGTACCCAAAAACTTTTCGAACGAGAACCGAAAATTGGCAGAAACAGGGTCAGTACCGGAAAATGATAGAATCCGGGCGAGTACCGGGAAAAGGTAGAATCCGTCCGAGTACCCAAAAACTTTCCGAACGAGAACCGAAAATTGGCAGAAACAGGGTCAGTACCGGAAAATGATAGAATCCGGGCGAGTACCGGGAAAATGTAGAATCCGTCCGAGTACCCAAAAACTTTCCGAACGATGACCGAAAATTGGCAGAAACAGGGTCAGTACCGGAAAATGATAGAATCAGGACGAGTACCGGGAAAATGTAGAATCCGTCCGAGTACCCAAAAACTTTCCGAACGAGAACCGAAAATTGGCAGAAACAGGGTCAGTACCGGAAAATGATAGAATCCAGGCGAGTACCGGGAAAAGGTAGAATCCGTCCGAGTACCCAAAAACTTTCCGAACGATGACCGAAAATTGGCTGAATCAGGGTCAGTACCGGAAAATGATAGAATCAGGACGAGTACCGGGAAAATGTAGAATCCGTCCGAGTACCCAAAAACTTTCCGAACGACGATCGAAAATTGGTAGAATCAGGGTCAGTACCAGAAAATGATAGAATCCGGGCGAGTACCGGGAAAAGGTAGAATCCGTCCGAGTACCCAAAAACTGTCCGAACGAGAACCGAAAATTGGCAGAATCAGGGTCAGTACCGGAAAATGATAGAATCCGGGCGAGTACCGGGAAAATGTAGAATCCGTCCGAGTACCCAAAAACTTTCCGAACGAGGACCGAAAATTGGCAGAATCAGGGTCAGTACCGGAAAATGATAGAATCCGGGCGAGTACCGGGAAAATGTAGAATCCGTCCGAGTACCCAAAAACTTTCCGAACGAGAACCGAAAATTGGCAGAAACAGGGTCAGTACCGGAAAATGATAGAATCCGGGCGAGTACCGGGAAAAGGTAGAATCCGTCCGAGTACCCAAAAACTTTCCGAACGATGACCGAAAATTGGCAGAATCAGGGTCAGTACCGGAAAATGATAGAATCAGGACGAGTACCGGGAAAATGTAGAATCCGTCCGAGTACCCAAAAACTTTCCGAACGAGAACCGAAAATTGGCAGAAACAGGGACAGTACCGGAAAATGATAGAATCCGGGCGAGTACCGGGAAAAGGTAGAATCCGTCCGAGTACCCAAAAACTTTCCGAACGATGATCGAAAATTGGCAGAATCAGGGTCAGTACCGGAAAATGATAGAATCAGGACGAGTACCGGGAAAATGTAGAATCCGTCCGAGTACCCAAAAACTTTCCGAACGATGACCGAAAATTGGTAGAATCAGGGTCAGTGCCCGAAAATGATAGAATCCGGGCGAGTACCGGGAAAAGGTAGAATCCGTCCGAGTACCCAAAAACTGTCCGAACGAGAACCGAAAATTGGCAGAATCAGGGTCAGTACCGGAAAATGATAGAATCCGGGCGAGTACCGGGAAAATGTAGAATCCGTCCGAGTACCCAAAAACTTTCCGAACGAGGACCGAAAATTGGCAGAATCAGGGTCAGTACCGGAAAATGATAGAATCCGGGCGAGTACCGGGAAAATGTAGAATCCGTCCGAGTACCCAAAAACTTTCCGAACGAGAACCGAAAATTGGCAGAAACAGGGTCAGTACCGGAAAATGATAGAATCCGGGCGAGTACCGGGAAAATGTAGAATCCGTCCGAGTACCCAAAAACTTTCCGAACGAGGACCGAAAATTGGTAAAATCAGGGTCAGTGCCCGAAAATGATAGAATCCGGGCGAGTACCGGGAAAATGTAGAATCCGTCCGAGTACCCAAAAACTTTTCGAACGAGAACCGAAAATTGGCAGAAACAGGGTCAGTACCGGAAAATGATAGAATCCGGGCGAGTACCGGGAAAAGGTAGAATCCGTCCGAGTACCCAAAAACTTTCCGAACGAGAACCGAAAATTGGCAGAAACAGGGTCAGTACCGGAAAATGATAGAATCCGGGCGAGTACCGGGAAAATGTAGAATCCGTCCGAGTACCCAAAAACTTTCCGAACGATGACCGAAAATTGGCAGAAACAGGGTCAGTACCGGAAAATGATAGAATCAGGACGAGTACCGGGAAAATGTAGAATCCGTCCGAGTACCCAAAAACTTTCCGAACGAGAACCGAAAATTGGCAGAAACAGGGTCAGTACCGGAAAATGATAGAATCCAGGCGAGTACCGGGAAAAGGTAGAATCCGTCCGAGTACCCAAAAACTTTCCGAACGATGACCGAAAATTGGCTGAATCAGGGTCAGTACCGGAAAATGATAGAATCAGGACGAGTACCGGGAAAATGTAGAATCCGTCCGAGTACCCAAAAACTTTCCGAACGACGATCGAAAATTGGTAGAATCAGGGTCAGTACCAGAAAATGATAGAATCCGGGCGAGTACCGGGAAAAGGTAGAATCCGTCCGAGTACCCAAAAACTGTCCGAACGAGAACCGAAAATTGGCAGAATCAGGGTCAGTACCGGAAAATGATAGAATCCGGGCGAGTACCGGGAAAATGTAGAATCCGTCCGAGTACCCAAAAACTTTCCGAACGAGGACCGAAAATTGGCAGAATCAGGGTCAGTACCGGAAAATGATAGAATCCGGGCGAGTACCGGGAAAATGTAGAATCCGTCCGAGTACCCAAAAACTTTCCGAACGAGAACCGAAAATTGGCAGAAACAGGGTCAGTACCGGAAAATGATAGAATCCGGGCGAGTACCGGGAAAATGTAGAATCCGTCCGAGTACCCAAAAACTTTCCGAACGAGGACCGAAAATTGGTAAAATCAGGGTCAGTGCCCGAAAATGATAGAATCCGGGCGAGTACCGGGAAAATGTAGAATCCGTCCGAGTACCCAAAAACTTTTCGAACGAGAACCGAAAATTGGCAGAAACAGGGTCAGTACCGGAAAATGATAGAATCCGGGCGAGTACCGGGAAAAGGTAGAATCCGTCCGAGTACCCAAAAACTTTCCGAACGAGAACCGAAAATTGGCAGAAACAGGGTCAGTACCGGAAAATGATAGAATCCCGGCGAGTACCGGGAAAAGGTAGAATCCGTCCGAGTACCCAAAAACTTTCCGAACGATGACCGAAAATTGGCTGAATCAGGGTCAGTACCGGAAAATGATAGAATCAGGACGAGTACCGGGAAAATGTAGAATCCGTCCGAGTACCCAAAAACTTTCCGAACGACGATCGAAAATTGGTAGAATCAGGGTCAGTACCAGAAAATGATAGAATCCGGGCGAGTACCGGGAAAAGGTAGAATCCGTCCGAGTACCCAAAAACTGTCCGAACGAGAACCGAAAATTGGCAGAATCAGGGTCAGTACCGGAAAATGATAGAATCCGGGCGAGTACCGGGAAAATGTAGAATCCGTCCGAGTACCCAAAAACTTTCCGAACGAGGACCGAAAATTGGCAGAATCAGGGTCAGTACCGGAAAATGATAGAATCCGGGCGAGTACCGGGAAAATGTAGAATCCGTCCGAGTACCCAAAAACTTTCCGAACGAGAACCGAAAATTGGCAGAAACAGGGTCAGTACCGGAAAATGATAGAATCCGGGTGAGTACCGGGAAAATGTAGAATCCGTCCGAGTACCCAAAAACTTTCCGAACGAGGACCGAAAATTGGTAAAATCAGGGTCAGTGCCCGAAAATGATAGAATCCGGGCGAGTACCGGGAAAATGTAGAATCCGTCCGAGTACCCAAAAACTTTTCGAACGAGAACCGAAAATTGGCAGAAACAGGGTCAGTACCGGAAAATGATAGAATCCGGGCGAGTACCGGGAAAAGGTAGAATCCGTCCGAGTACCCAAAAACTTTCCGAACGAGAACCGAAAATTGGCAGAAACAGGGTCAGTACCGGAAAATGATAGAATCCGGGCGAGTACCGGGAAAATGTAGAATCCGTCCGAGTACCCAAAAACTTTCCGAACGATGACCGAAAATTGGCAGAAACAGGGTCAGTACCGGAAAATGATAGAATCAGGACGAGTACCGGGAAAATGTAGAATCCGTCCGAGTACCCAAAAACTTTCCGAACGAGAACCGAAAATTGGCAGAAACAGGGTCAGTACCGGAAAATGATAGAATCCAGGCGAGTACCGGGAAAAGGTAGAATCCGTCCGAGTACCCAAAAACTTTCCGAACGATGACCGAAAATTGGCTGAATCAGGGTCAGTACCGGAAAATGATAGAATCAGGACGAGTACCGGGAAAATGTAGAATCCGTCCGAGTACCCAAAAACTTTCCGAACGACGATCGAAAATTGGTAGAATCAGGGTCAGTACCAGAAAATGATAGAATCCGGGCGAGTACCGGGAAAATGTAGAATCCGTCCGAGTACCCAAAATCTTTCCGAACGACGATCGAAAATTGGTAGAATCAGGGTCAGTATCGGAAAATGATAGAATCCGGGCGAGTACCGGGAAAATGTAGAATCCGTCCGAGTACCCAAAAACTGTCCGAACGATGACCGAAAATTGGTAGAATCAGGGTCAGTGCCCGAAAATGATAGAATCCGGGCGAGTACCGGGAAAAGGTAGAATCCGTCCGAGTACCCAAAAACTTTCCGAACGAGAACCGAAAATTGGCAGAATCAGGGTCAGTACCGGAAAATGATAGAATCCGGGCGAGTACCGGGAAAAGGTAGAATCCGTCCGAGTACCCAAAAACTTTCCGAACGAGAACCGAAAATTGGCAGAATCAGGGTCAGTACCGAAAAATGATAGAATCCGGGCGAGTACCGGGAAAATGTAGAATCCGTCCGAGTACCATAAAACTTTCCGAACGAGGGCCGAAAATTGGTAGAATCAGGGTCAGTACCGGAAAATGATAGAATCCGGGCGAGTACCGGGAAAAGGTAGAATCCGTCCGAGTACCCAAAAACTTTCCGAACGAGAACCGAAAATTGGCAGAATCAGGGTCAGTACCGAAAAATGATAGAATCCGGGCGAGTACCGGGAAAATGTAGAATCCGTCCGAGTACCATAAAACTTTCCGAACGAGGGCCGAAAATTGGTAGAATCAGGGTCAGTACCGGAAAATGATAGAATCCGGGCGAGTACCGGGAAAAGGTAGAATCCGTCCGAGTACCCAAAAACTGCCCAAACGATGACCGAAAATTGGTAGAATCAGGGTCAGTACCGGAAAATGATAGAATCAGGACGAGTACCGAGAAAATGTAGAATCCGTCCGAGTACCCAAAAACTTTCCGAACGAGAACCGAAAATTGGCAGAAACAGGGTCAGTACCGGAAAATGATAGAATCCGGGCGAGTACCGGGAAATGGTAGAATCCGTCCGAGTACCCAAAAACTTTCCGAACGAGGACCGAAAATTGGCAGAATCAGGGTCAGTACCGGAAAATGATAGAATCCGGGCGAGTACCGGGAAAATGTAGAATCCGTCCGAGTACCCAAAAACTTTCCGAACGAGAACCGAAAATTGGCAGAAACAGGGTCAGTACCGAAAAATGATAGAATCCGGGCGAGTACCGGGAAAATGTAGAATCCGTCCGAGTACCCAAAAACTTTCCGAACGAGGACCGAAAATTGGTAAAATCAGGGTCAGTGCCCGAAAATGATAGAATCCGGGCGAGTACCGGGAAAATGTAGAATCCGTCCGAGTACCCAAAAACTTTTCGAACGAGAACCGAAAATTGGCAGAAACAGGGTCAGTACCGGAAAATGATAGAATCCGGGCGAGTACCGGGAAAAGGTAGAATCCGTCCGAGTACCCAAAAACTTTCCGAACGAGAACCGAAAATTGGCAGAAACAGGGTCAGTACCGGAAAATGATAGAATCCGGGCGAGTACCGGGAAAATGTAGAATCCGTCCGAGTACCCAAAAACTTTCCGAACGATGACCGAAAATTGGCAGAAACAGGGTCAGTACCGGAAAATGATAGAATCAGGACGAGTACCGGGAAAATGTAGAATCCGTCCGAGTACCCAAAAACTTTCCGAACGAGAACCGAAAATTGGCAGAAACAGGGTCAGTACCGGAAAATGATAGAATCCAGGCGAGTACCGGGAAAAGGTAGAATCCGTCCGAGTACCCAAAAACTTTCCGAACGATGACCGAAAATTGGCTGAATCAGGGTCAGTACCGGAAAATGATAGAATCAGGACGAGTACCGGGAAAATGTAGAATCCGTCCGAGTACCCAAAAACTTTCCGAACGACGATCGAAAATTGGTAGAATCAGGGTCAGTACCAGAAAATGATAGAATCCGGGCGAGTACCGGGAAAAGGTAGAATCCGTCCGAGTACCCAAAAACTGTCCGAACGAGAACCGAAAATTGGCAGAATCAGGGTCAGTACCGGAAAATGATAGAATCCGGGCGAGTACCGGGAAAATGTAGAATCCGTCCGAGTACCCAAAAACTTTCCGAACGAGGACCGAAAATTGGCAGAATCAGGGTCAGTACCGGAAAATGATAGAATCCGGGCGAGTACCGGGAAAATGTAGAATCCGTCCGAGTACCCAAAAACTTTCCGAACGAGAACCGAAAATTGGCAGAAACAGGGTCAGTACCGGAAAATGATAGAATCCGGGCGAGTACCGGGAAAATGTAGAATCCGTCCGAGTACCCAAAAACTTTCCGAACGAGGACCGAAAATTGGTAAAATCAGGGTCAGTGCCCGAAAATGATAGAATCCGGGCGAGTACCGGGAAAATGTAGAATCCGTCCGAGTACCCAAAAACTTTTCGAACGAGAACCGAAAATTGGCAGAAACAGGGTCAGTACCGGAAAATGATAGAATCCGGGCGAGTACCGGGAAAAGGTAGAATCCGTCCGAGTACCCAAAAACTTTCCGAACGAGAACCGAAAATTGGCAGAAACAGGGTCAGTACCGGAAAATGATAGAATCCGGGCGAGTACCGGGAAAATGTAGAATCCGTCCGAGTACCCAAAAACTTTCCGAACGATGACCGAAAATTGGCAGAAACAGGGTCAGTACCGGAAAATGATAGAATCAGGACGAGTACCGGGAAAATGTAGAATCCGTCCGAGTACCCAAAAACTTTCCGAACGAGAACCGAAAATTGGCAGAAACAGGGTCAGTACCGGAAAATGATAGAATCCAGGCGAGTACCGGGAAAAGGTAGAATCCGTCCGAGTACCCAAAAACTTTCCGAACGATGACCGAAAATTGGCTGAATCAGGGTCAGTACCGGAAAATGATAGAATCAGGACGAGTACCGGGAAAATGTAGAATCCGTCCGAGTACCCAAAAATTTTCCGAACGACGATCGAAAATTGGTAGAATCAGGGTCAGTACCAGAAAATGATAGAATCCGGGCGAGTACCGGGAAAATGTAGAATCCGTCCGAGTACCCAAAATCTTTCCGAACGACGATCGAAAATTGGTAGAATCAGGGTCAGTATCGGAAAATGATAGAATCCGGGCGAGTACCGGGAAAATGTAGAATCCGTCCGAGTACCCAAAAACTGTCCGAACGATGACCGAAAATTGGTAGAATCAGGGTCAGTGCCCGAAAATGATAGAATCCGGGCGAGTACCGGGAAAAGGTAGAATCCGTCCGAGTACCCAAAAACTTTCCGAACGAGAACCGAAAATTGGCAGAATCAGGGTCAGTACCGGAAAATGATAGAATCCGGGCGAGTACCGGGAAAAGGTAGAATCCGTCCGAGTACCCAAAAACTTTCCGAACGAGAACCGAAAATTGGCAGAATCAGGGTCAGTACCGAAAAATGATAGAATCCGGGCGAGTACCGGGAAAATGTAGAATCCGTCCGAGTACCATAAAACTTTCCGAACGAGGGCCGAAAATTGGTAGAATCAGGGTCAGTACCGGAAAATGATAGAATCCGGGCGAGTACCGGGAAAAGGTAGAATCCGTCCGAGTACCCAAAAACTGCCCAAACGATGACCGAAAATTGGTAGAATCAGGGTCAGTACCGGAAAATGATAGAATCAGGACGAGTACCGAGAAAATGTAGAATCCGTCCGAGTACCCAAAAACTTTCCGAACGAGAACCGAAAATTGGCAGAAACAGGGTCAGTACCGGAAAATGATAGAATCCGGGCGAGTACCGGGAAATGGTAGAATCCGTCCGAGTACCCAAAAACTTTCCGAACGATGACCGAAAATTGGTAGAATCAGGGTCAGTACCGGAAAATGATAGAATCAGGACGAGTACCGGGAAAATGTAGAATCCGTCCGAGTACCCAAAAACTTTCCGAACGAGGACCGAAAATTGGCAGAATCAGGGTCAGTACCGGAAAATGATAGAATCCGGGCGAGTACCGGGAAAATGTAGAATCCGTCCGAGTACCCAAAAACTTTCCGAACGAGAACCGAAAATTGGCAGAAACAGGGTCAGTACCGGAAAATGATAGAATCCGGGCGAGTACCGGGAAAAGGTAGAATCCGTCCGAGTACCCAAAAACTGTCCGAACGAGAACCGAAAATTGGCAGAATCAGGGTCAGTACCGGAAAATGATAGAATCCGGGCGAGTACCGGGAAAATGTAGAATCCGTCCGAGTACCCAAAAACTTTCCGAACGAGGACCGAAAATTGGCAGAATCAGGGTCAGTACCGGAAAATGATAGAATCCGGGCGAGTACCGGGAAAATGTAGAATCCGTCCGAGTACCCAAAAACTTTCCGAACGAGAACCGAAAATTGGCAGAAACAGGGTCAGTACCGGAAAATGATAGAATCCGGGCGAGTACCGGGAAAATGTAGAATCCGTCCGAGTACCCAAAAACTTTCCGAACGAGGACCGAAAATTGGTAAAATCAGGGTCAGTGCCCGAAAATGATAGAATCCGGGCGAGTACCGGGAAAATGTAGAATCCGTCCGAGTACCCAAAAACTTTCCGAACGAGAACCGAAAATTGGCAGAAACAGGGTCAGTACCGGAAAATGATAGAATCCGGGCGAGTACCGGGAAAAGGTAGAATCCGTCCGAGTACCCAAAAACTTTCCGAACGAGGACCGAAAATTGGTAAAATCAGGGTCAGTGCCCGAAAATGATAGAATCCGGGCGAGTACCGGGAAAATGTAGAATCCGTCCGAGTACCCAAAAACTTTCCGAACGAGAACCGAAAATTGGCAGAAACAGGGTCAGTACCGGAAAATGATAGAATCCGGGCGAGTACCGGGAAAAGGTAGAATCCGTCCGAGTACCCAAAAACTTTCCGAACGATGACCGAAAATTGGTAGAATCAGGGTCAGTACCGGAAAATGATAGAATCCGGACGAGTACCGGGAAAATGTAGAATCCGTCCGAGTACCCAAAAACTTTCCGAACGAGAACCGAAAATTGGCAGAAACAGGGTCAGTACCGGAAAATGATAGAATCCGGGCGAGTACCGGGAAAAGGTAGAATCCGTCCGAGTACCCAAAAACTTTCCGAACGATGACCGAAAATTGGCAGAATCAGGGTCAGTACCGGAAAATGATAGAATCAGGACGAGTACCGGGAAAATGTAGAATCCGTCCGAGTACCCAAAAACTTTCCGAACGAGAACCGAAAATTGGCAGAAACAGGGACAGTACCGGAAAATGATAGAATCCGGGCGAGTACCGGGAAAAGGTAGAATCCGTCCGAGTACCCAAAAACTTTCCGAACGATGACCGAAAATTGGCAGAATCAGGGTCAGTACCGGAAAATGATAGAATCAGGACGAGTACCGGGAAAATGTAGAATCCGTCCGAGTACCCAAAAACTTTCCGAACGATGACCGAAAATTGGTAGAATCAGGGTCAGTGCCCGAAAATGATAGAATCCGGGCGAGTACCGGGAAAATGTAGAATCCGTCCGAGTACCCAAAAACTGTCCGAACGAGAACCGAAAATTGGCAGAATCAGGGTCAGTACCGGAAAATGATAGAATCCGGGCGAGTACCGGGAAAATGTAGAATCCGTCCGAGTACCCAAAAACTTTCCGAACGAGAACCGAAAATTGGCAGAAACAGGGTCAGTACCGGAAAATGATAGAATCCGGGCGAGTACCGGGAAAATGTAGAATCCGTCCGAGTACCCAAAAACTTTCCGAACGAGGACCGAAAATTGGTAAAATCAGGGTCAGTGCCCGAAAATGATAGAATCCGGGCGAGTACCGGGAAAATGTAGAATCCGTCCGAGTACCCAAAAACTTTTCGAACGAGAACCGAAAATTGGCAGAAACAGGGTCAGTACCGGAAAATGATAGAATCCGGGCGAGTACCGGGAAAAGGTAGAATCCGTCCGAGTACCCAAAAACTTTCCGAACGAGAACCGAAAATTGGCAGAAACAGGGTCAGTACCGGAAAATGATAGAATCCGGGCGAGTACCGGGAAAATGTAGAATCCGTCCGAGTACCCAAAAACTTTCCGAACGATGACCGAAAATTGGCAGAAACAGGGTCAGTACCGGAAAATGATAGAATCAGGACGAGTACCGGGAAAATGTAGAATCCGTCCGAGTACCCAAAAACTTTCCGAACGAGAACCGAAAATTGGCAGAAACAAGGTCAGTACCGGAAAATGATAGAATCCAGGCGAGTACCGGGAAAAGGTAGAATCCGTCCGAGTACCCAAAAACTTTCCGAACGATGACCGAAAATTGGCTGAATCAGGGTCAGTACTGGAAAATGATAGAATCAGGACGAGTACCGGGAAAATGTAGAATCCGTCCGAGTACCCAAAAACTTTCCGAACGACGATCGAAAATTGGTAGAATCAGGGTCAGTACCAGAAAATGATAGAATCCGGGCGAGTACCGGGAAAATGTAGAATCCGTCCGAGTACCCAAAATCTTTCCGAACGACGATCGAAAATTGGTAGAATCAGGGTCAGTATCGGAAAATGATAGAATCCGGGCGAGTACCGGGAAAATGTAGAATCCGTCCGAGTACCCAAAAACTGTCCGAACGATGACCGAAAATTGGTAGAATCAGGGTCAGTGCCCGAAAATGATAGAATCCGGGCGAGTACCGGGAAAAGGTAGAATCCGTCCGAGTACCCAAAAACTTTCCGAACGAGAACCGAAAATTGGCAGAATCAGGGTCAGTACCGGAAAATGATAGAATCCGGGCGAGTACCGGGAAAAGGTAGAATCCGTCCGAGTACCCAAAAACTTTCCGAACGAGAACCGAAAATTGGCAGAATCAGGGTCAGTACCGAAAAATGATAGAATCCGGGCGAGTACCGGGAAAATGTAGAATCCGTCCGAGTACCATAAAACTTTCCGAACGAGGGCCGAAAATTGGTAGAATCAGGGTCAGTACCGGAAAATGATAGAATCCGGGCGAGTACCGGGAAAAGGTAGAATCCGTCCGAGTACCCAAAAACTGCCCAAACGATGACCGAAAATTGGTAGAATCAGGGTCAGTACCGGAAAATGATAGAATCAGGACGAGTACCGGGAAAATGTAGAATCCGTCCGAGTACCCAAAAACTTTCCGAACGAGAACCGAAAATTGGCAGAAACAGGGTCAGTACCGGAAAATGATAGAATCCGGACGAGTACCGGGAAATGGTAGAATCCGTCCGAGTACCCAAAAACTTTCCGAACGATGACCGAAAATTGGTAGAATCAGGGTCAGTACCGGAAAATGATAGAATCAGGACGAGTACCGGGAAAATGTAGAATCCGTCCGAGTACCCAAAAACTTTCCGAACGAGGACCGAAAATTGGCAGAATCAGGGTCAGTACCGGAAAATGATAGAATCCGGGCGAGTACCGGGAAAATGTAGAATCCGTCCGAGTACCCAAAAACTTTCCGAACGAGAACCGAAAATTGGCAGAAACAGGGTCAGTACCGGAAAATGATAGAATCCGGGCGAGTACCGGGAAAATGTAGAATCCGTCCGAGTACCCAAAAACTTTCCGAACGAGGACCGAAAATTGGTAAAATCAGGGTCAGTGCCCGAAAATGATAGAATCCGGGCGAGTACCGGGAAAATGTAGAATCCGTCCGAGTACCCAAAAACTTTCCGAACGAGAACCGAAAATTGGCAGAAACAGGGTCAGTACCGGAAAATGATAGAATCCGGGCGAGTACCGGGAAAAGGTAGAATCCGTCCGAGTACCCAAAAACTTTCCGAACGAGGACCGAAAATTGGTAAAATCAGGGTCAGTGCCCGAAAATGATAGAATCCGGGCGAGTACCGGGAAAATGTAGAATCCGTCCGAGTACCCAAAAACTTTTCGAACGAGAACCGAAAATTGGCAGAAACAGGGTCAGTACCGGAAAATGATAGAATCCGGGCGAGTACCGGGAAAAGGTAGAATCCGTCCGAGTACCCAAAAACTTTCCGAACGAGAACCGAAAATTGGCAGAAACAGGGTCAGTACCGGAAAATGATAGAATCCGGGCGAGTACCGGGAAAATGTAGAATCCGTCCGAGTACCCAAAAACTTTCCGAACGAGACCGAAAATTGGCAGAAACAGGGTCAGTACCGGAAAATGATAGAATCAGGACGAGTACCGGGAAAATGTAGAATCCGTCCGAGTACCCAAAAACTTTCCGAACGAGAACCGAAAATTGGCAGAATCAGGGTCAGTACCGAAAAATGATAGAATCCGGGCGAGTACCGGGAAAATGTAGAATCCGTCCGAGTACCCAAAAACTTTCCGAACGATGACCGAAAATTGGCTGAATCAGGGTCAGTACCGGAAAATGATAGAATCAGGACGAGTACCGGGAAAATGTAGAATCCGTCCGAGTACCCAAAAACTGCCCAAACGATGACCGAAAATTGGTAGAATCAGGGTCAGTACCGGAAAATGATAGAATCAGGACGAGTACCGGGAAAATGTAGAATCCGTCCGAGTACCCAAAAACTTTCCGAACGAGAACCGAAAATTGGCAGAAACAGGGTCAGTACCGGAAAATGATAGAATCCGGGCGAGTACCGGGAAATGGTAGAATCCGTCCGAGTACCCAAAAACTTTCCGAACGATGACCGAAAATTGGTAGAATCAGGGTCAGTACCGGAAAATGATAGAATCAGGACGAGTACCGGGAAAATGTAGAATCCGTCCGAGTACCCAAAAACTTTCCGAACGAGGACCGAAAATTGGCAGAATCAGGGTCAGTACCGGAAAATGATAGAATCCGGGCGAGTACCGGGAAAATGTAGAATCCGTCCGAGTACCCAAAAACTTTCCGAACGAGAACCGAAAATTGGCAGAAACAGGGTCAGTACCGGAAAATGATAGAATCCGGGCGAGTACCGGGAAAATGTAGAATCCGTCCGAGTACCCAAAAACTTTCCGAACGAGGACCGAAAATTGGTAAAATCAGGGTCAGTGCCCGAAAATGATAGAATCCGGGCGAGTACCGGGAAAATGTAGAATCCGTCCGAGTACCCAAAAACTTTCCGAACGAGAACCGAAAATTGGCAGAAACAGGGTCAGTACCGGAAAATGATAGAATCCGGGCGAGTACCGGGAAAAGGTAGAATCCGTCCGAGTACCCAAAAACTTTCCGAACGAGGACCGAAAATTGGTAAAATCAGGGTCAGTGCCCGAAAATGATAGAATCCGGGCGAGTACCGGGAAAATGTAGAATCCGTCCGAGTACCCAAAAACTTTCCGAACGAGAACCGAAAATTGGCAGAAACAGGGTCAGTACCGGAAAATGATAGAATCCGGGCGAGTACCGGGAAAAGGTAGAATCCGTCCGAGTACCCAAAAACTTTCCGAACGATGACCGAAAATTGGTAGAATCAGGGTCAGTACCGGAAAATGATAGAATCCGGACGAGTACCGGGAAAATGTAGAATCCGTCCGAGTACCCAAAAACTTACCGAACGAGAACCGAAAATTGGCAGAAACAGGGTCAGTACCGGAAAATGATAGAATCCGGGCGAGTACCGGGAAAATGTAGAATCCGTCCGAGTACCCAAAAACTTTCCGAACGAGGACCGAAAATTGGTAAAATCAGGGTCAGTGCCCGAAAATGATAGAATCCGGGCGAGTACCGGGAAAATGTAGAATCCGTCCGAGTACCCAAAAACTTTTCGAACGAGAACCGAAAATTGGCAGAAACAGGGTCAGTACCGGAAAATGATAGAATCCGGGCGAGTACCGGGAAAAGGTAGAATCCGTCCGAGTACCCAAAAACTTTCCGAACGAGAACCGAAAATTGGCAGAAACAGGGTCAGTACCGGAAAATGATAGAATCCGGGCGAGTACCGGGAAAATGTAGAATCCGTCCGAGTACCCAAAAACTTTCCGAACGAGGACCGAAAATTGGTAAAATCAGGGTCAGTGCCCGAAAATGATAGAATCCGGGCGAGTACCGGGAAAATGTAGAATCCGTCCGAGTACCCAAAAACTTTCCGAACGAGAACCGAAAATTGGCAGAAACAGGGTCAGTACCGGAAAATGATAGAATCCGGGCGAGTACCGGGAAAAGGTAGAATCCGTCCGAGTACCCAAAAACTTTCCGAACGAGGACCGAAAATTGGTAAAATCAGGGTCAGTGCCCGAAAATGATAGAATCCGGGCGAGTACCGGGAAAATGTAGAATCCGTCCGAGTACCCAAAAACTTTCCGAACGAGAATCGAAAATTGGCAGAAACAGGGTCAGTACCGGAAAATGATAGAATCCGGGCGAGTACCGGGAAAAGGTAGAATCCGTCCGAGTACCCAAAAACTTTCCGAACGATGACCGAAAATTGGTAGAATCAGGGTCAGTACCGGAAAATGATAGAATCCGGACGAGTACCGGGAAAATGTAGAATCCGTCCGAGTACCCAAAAACTTACCGAACGAGAACCGAAAATTGGCAGAAACAGGGTCAGTACCGGAAAATGATAGAATCCGGGCGAGTACCGGGAAAATGTAGAATCCGTCCGAGTACCCAAAAACTTTCCGAACGAGGACCGAAAATTGGTAAAATCAGGGTCAGTGCCCGAAAATGATAGAATCCGGGCGAGTACCGGGAAAATGTAGAATCCGTCCGAGTACCCAAAAACTTTTCGAACGAGAACCGAAAATTGGCAGAAACAGGGTCAGTACCGGAAAATGATAGAATCCGGGCGAGTACCGGGAAAAGGTAGAATCCGTCCGAGTACCCAAAAACTTTCCGAACGAGAACCGAAAATTGGCAGAAACAGGGTCAGTACCGGAAAATGATAGAATCCGGGCGAGTACCGGGAAAATGTAGAATCCGTCCGAGTACCCAAAAACTTTCCGAACGAGGACCGAAAATTGGTAAAATCAGGGTCAGTGCCCGAAAATGATAGAATCCGGGCGAGTACCGGGAAAATGTAGAATCCGTCCGAGTACCCAAAAACTTTCCGAACGAGAACCGAAAATTGGCAGAAACAGGGTCAGTACCGGAAAATGATAGAATCCGGGCGAGTACCGGGAAAAGGTAGAATCCGTCCGAGTACCCAAAAACTTTCCGAACGAGGACCGAAAATTGGTAAAATCAGGGTCAGTGCCCGAAAATGATAGAATCCGGGCGAGTACCGGGAAAATGTAGAATCCGTCCGAGTACCCAAAAACTTTCCGAACGAGAACCGAAAATTGGCAGAAACAGGGTCAGTACCGGAAAATGATAGAATCCGGGCGAGTACCGGGAAAAGGTAGAATCCGTCCGAGTACCCAAAAACTTTCCGAACGATGACCGAAAATTGGTAGAATCAGGGTCAGTACCGGAAAATGATAGAATCCGGACGAGTACCGGGAAAATGTAGAATCCGTCCGAGTACCCAAAAACTTTCCGAACGAGAACCGAAAATTGGCAGAAACAGGGTCAGTACCGGAAAATGATAGAATCCGGGCGAGTACCGGGAAAAGGTAGAATCCGTCCGAGTACCCAAAAACTTTCCGAACGATGACCGAAAATTGGCAGAATCAGGGTCAGTACCGGAAAATGATAGAATCCGGGCGAGTACCGGGAAAATGTAGAATCCGTCCGAGTACCATAAAACTTTCCGAACGAGGGCCGAAAATTGGTAGAATCAGGGTCAGTACCGGAAAATGATAGAATCCGGGCGAGTACCGGGAAAAGGTAGAATCCGTCCGAGTACCCAAAAACTTTCCGAACGATGACCGAAAATTGGCAGAATCAGGGTCAGTATCGGAAAATGATAGAATCCGGGCGAGTACCGGGAAAATGTAGAATCCGTCCGAGTACCCAAAAACTGTCCGAACGATGACCGAAAATTGGTAGAATCAGGGTCAGTGCCCGAAAATGATAGAATCCGGGCGAGTACCGGGAAAAGGTAGAATCCGTCCGAGTACCCAAAAACTTTCCGAACGAGAACCGAAAATTGGCAGAATCAGGGTCAGTACCGGAAAATGATAGAATCCGGGCGAGTACCGGGAAAAGGTAGAATCCGTCCGAGTACCCAAAAACTTTCCGAACGAGAACCGAAAATTGGCAGAATCAGGGTCAGTACCGAAAAATGATAGAATCCGGGCGAGTACCGGGAAAATGTAGAATCCGTCCGAGTACCATAAAACTTTCCGAACGAGGGCCGAAAATTGGTAGAATCAGGGTCAGTACCGGAAAATGATAGAATCCGGGCGAGTACCGGGAAAAGGTAGAATCCGTCCGAGTACCCAAAAACTGCCCAAACGATGACCGAAAATTGGTAGAATCAGGGTCAGTACCGGAAAATGATAGAATCAGGACGAGTACCGGGAAAATGTAGAATCCGTCCGAGTACCCAAAAACTTTCCGAACGAGAACCGAAAATTGGCAGAAACAGGGTCAGTACCGGAAAATGATAGAATCCGGGCGAGTACCGGGAAATGGTAGAATCCGTCCGAGTACCCAAAAACTTTCCGAACGATGACCGAAAATTGGTAGAATCAGGGTCAGTACCGGAAAATGATAGAATCAGGACGAGTACCGGGAAAATGTAGAATCCGTCCGAGTACCCAAAAACTTTCCGAACGAGGACCGAAAATTGGCAGAATCAGGGTCAGTACCGGAAAATGATAGAATCCGGGCGAGTACCGGGAAAATGTAGAATCCGTCCGAGTACCCAAAAACTTTCCGAACGAGAACCGAAAATTGGCAGAAACAGGGTCAGTACCGGAAAATGATAGAATCCGGGCGAGTACCGGGAAAATGTAGAATCCGTCCGAGTACCCAAAAACTTTCCGAACGAGGACCGAAAATTGGTAAAATCAGGGTCAGTGCCCGAAAATGATAGAATCCGGGCGAGTACCGGGAAAATGTAGAATCCGTCCGAGTACCCAAAAACTTTCCGAACGAGAACCGAAAATTGGCAGAAACAGGGTCAGTACCGGAAAATGATAGAATCCGGGCGAGTACCGGGAAAAGGTAGAATCCGTCCGAGTACCCAAAAACTTTCCGAACGAGGACCGAAAATTGGTAAAATCAGGGTCAGTGCCCGAAAATGATAGAATCCGGGCGAGTACCGGGAAAATGTAGAATCCGTCCGAGTACCCAAAAACTTTCCGAACGAGAACCGAAAATTGGCAGAAACAGGGTCAGTACCGGAAAATGATAGAATCCGGGCGAGTACCGGGAAAAGGTAGAATCCGTCCGAGTACCCAAAAACTTTCCGAACGATGACCGAAAATTGGTAGAATCAGGGTCAGTACCGGAAAATGATAGAATCCGGACGAGTACCGGGAAAATGTAGAATCCGTCCGAGTACCCAAAAACTTACCGAACGAGAACCGAAAATTGGCAGAAACAGGGTCAGTACCGGAAAATGATAGAATCCGGGCGAGTACCGGGAAAATGTAGAATCCGTCCGAGTACCCAAAAACTTTCCGAACGAGGACCGAAAATTGGTAAAATCAGGGTCAGTGCCCGAAAATGATAGAATCCGGGCGAGTACCGGGAAAATGTAGAATCCGTCCGAGTACCCAAAAACTTTTCGAACGAGAACCGAAAATTGGCAGAAACAGGGTCAGTACCGGAAAATGATAGAATCCGGGCGAGTACCGGGAAAAGGTAGAATCCGTCCGAGTACCCAAAAACTTTCCGAACGAGAACCGAAAATTGGCAGAAACAGGGTCAGTACCGGAAAATGATAGAATCCGGGCGAGTACCGGGAAAATGTAGAATCCGTCCGAGTACCCAAAAACTTTCCGAACGAGGACCGAAAATTGGTAAAATCAGGGTCAGTGCCCGAAAATGATAGAATCCGGGCGAGTACCGGGAAAATGTAGAATCCGTCCGAGTACCCAAAAACTTTCCGAACGAGAACCGAAAATTGGCAGAAACAGGGTCAGTACCGGAAAATGATAGAATCCGGGCGAGTACCGGGAAAAGGTAGAATCCGTCCGAGTACCCAAAAACTTTCCGAACGAGGACCGAAAATTGGTAAAATCAGGGTCAGTGCCCGAAAATGATAGAATCCGGGCGAGTACCGGGAAAATGTAGAATCCGTCCGAGTACCCAAAAACTTTCCGAACGAGAACCGAAAATTGGCAGAAACAGGGTCAGTACCGGAAAATGATAGAATCCGGGCGAGTACCGGGAAAAGGTAGAATCCGTCCGAGTACCCAAAAACTTTCCGAACGATGACCGAAAATTGGTAAAATCAGGGTCAGTGCCCGAAAATGATAGAATCCGGGCGAGTACCGGGAAAATGTAGAATCCGTCCGAGTACCCAAAAACTTTCCGAACGAGGACCGAAAATTGGTAAAATCAGGGTCAGTGCCCGAAAATGATAGAATCCGGGCGAGTACCGGGAAAATGTAGAATCCGTCCGAGTACCCAAAAACTTTCCGAACGAGAACCGAAAATTGGCAGAAACAGGGTCAGTACCGGAAAATGATAGAATCCGGGCGAGTACCGGGAAAAGGTAGAATCCGTCCGAGTACCCAAAAACTTTCCGAACGAGGACCGAAAATTGGTAAAATCAGGGTCAGTGCCCGAAAATGATAGAATCCGGGCGAGTACCGGGAAAATGTAGAATCCGTCCGAGTACCCAAAAACTTTCCGAACGAGAACCGAAAATTGGCAGAAACAGGGTCAGTACCGGAAAATGATAGAATCCGGGCGAGTACCGGGAAAAGGTAGAATCCGTCCGAGTACCCAAAAACTTTCCGAACGATGACCGAAAATTGGTAGAATCAGGGTCAGTACCGGAAAATGATAGAATCCGGACGAGTACCGGGAAAATGTAGAATCCGTCCGAGTACCCAAAAACTTTCCGAACGAGAACCGAAAATTGGCAGAAACAGGGTCAGTACCGGAAAATGATAGAATCCGGGCGAGTACCGGGAAAAGGTAGAATCCGTCCGAGTACCCAAAAACTTTCCGAACGATGACCGAAAATTGGCAGAATCAGGGTCAGTACCGGAAAATGATAGAATCAGGACGAGTACCGGGAAAATGTAGAATCCGTCCGAGTACCCAAAAACTTTCCGAACGAGAACCGAAAATTGGCAGAATCAGGGTCAGTACCGGAAAATGATAGAATCCGGGCGAGTACCGGGAAAAGGTAGAATCCGTCCGAGTACCCAAAAACTTTCCGAACGAGAACCGAAAATTGGCAGAATCAGGGTCAGTACCGAAAAATGATAGAATCCGGGCGAGTACCGGGAAAATGTAGAATCCGTCCGAGTACCATAAAACTTTCCGAACGAGGGCCGAAAATTGGTAGAATCAGGGTCAGTACCGGAAAATGATAGAATCCGGGCGAGTACCGGGAAAAGGTAGAATCCGTCCGAGTACCCAAAAACTGCCCAAACGATGACCGAAAATTGGTAGAATCAGGGTCAGTACCGGAAAATGATAGAATCAGGACGAGTACCGAGAAAATGTAGAATCCGTCCGAGTACCCAAAAACTTTCCGAACGAGAACCGAAAATTGGCAGAAACAGGGTCAGTACCGGAAAATGATAGAATCCGGGCGAGTACCGGGAAATGGTAGAATCCGTCCGAGTACCCAAAAACTTTCCGAACGATGACCGAAAATTGGTAGAATCAGGGTCAGTACCGGAAAATGATAGAATCAGGACGAGTACCGGGAAAATGTAGAATCCGTCCGAGTACCCAAAAACTTTCCGAACGAGGACCGAAAATTGGCAGAATCAGGGTCAGTACCGGAAAATGATAGAATCCGGGCGAGTACCGGGAAAATGTAGAATCCGTCCGAGTACCCAAAAACTTTCCGAACGAGAACCGAAAATTGGCAGAAACAGGGTCAGTACCGGAAAATGATAGAATCCGGGCGAGTACCGGGAAAAGGTAGAATCCGTCCGAGTACCCAAAAACTGTCCGAACGAGAACCGAAAATTGGCAGAATCAGGGTCAGTACCGGAAAATGATAGAATCCGGGCGAGTACCGGGAAAATGTAGAATCCGTCCGAGTACCCAAAAACTTTCCGAACGAGGACCGAAAATTGGCAGAATCAGGGTCAGTACCGGAAAATGATAGAATCCGGGCGAGTACCGGGAAAATGTAGAATCCGTCCGAGTACCCAAAAACTTTCCGAACGAGAACCGAAAATTGGCAGAAACAGGGTCAGTACCGGAAAATGATAGAATCCGGGCGAGTACCGGGAAAATGTAGAATCCGTCCGAGTACCCAAAAACTTTCCGAACGAGGACCGAAAATTGGTAAAATCAGGGTCAGTGCCCGAAAATGATAGAATCCGGGCGAGTACCGGGAAAATGTAGAATCCGTCCGAGTACCCAAAAACTTTCCGAACGAGAACCGAAAATTGGCAGAAACAGGGTCAGTACCGGAAAATGATAGAATCCGGGCGAGTACCGGGAAAAGGTAGAATCCGTCCGAGTACCCAAAAACTTTCCGAACGAGGACCGAAAATTGGTAAAATCAGGGTCAGTGCCCGAAAATGATAGAATCCGGGCGAGTACCGGGAAAATGTAGAATCCGTCCGAGTACCCAAAAACTTTCCGAACGAGAACCGAAAATTGGCAGAAACAGGGTCAGTACCGGAAAATGATAGAATCCGGGCGAGTACCGGGAAAAGGTAGAATCCGTCCGAGTACCCAAAAACTTTCCGAACGATGACCGAAAATTGGTAGAATCAGGGTCAGTACCGGAAAATGATAGAATCCGGACGAGTACCGGGAAAATGTAGAATCCGTCCGAGTACCCAAAAACTTTCCGAACGAGAACCGAAAATTGGCAGAAACAGGGTCAGTACCGGAAAATGATAGAATCCGGGCGAGTACCGGGAAAAGGTAGAATCCGTCCGAGTACCCAAAAACTTTCCGAACGATGACCGAAAATTGGCAGAATCAGGGTCAGTACCGGAAAATGATAGAATCAGGACGAGTACCGGGAAAATGTAGAATCCGTCCGAGTACCCAAAAACTTTCCGAACGAGAACCGAAAATTGGCAGAAACAGGGACAGTACCGGAAAATGATAGAATCCGGGCGAGTACCGGGAAAAGGTAGAATCCGTCCGAGTACCCAAAAACTTTCCGAACGATGACCGAAAATTGGCAGAATCAGGGTCAGTACCGGAAAATGATAGAATCAGGACGAGTACCGGGAAAATGTAGAATCCGTCCGAGTACCCAAAAACTTTCCGAACGATGACCGAAAATTGGTAGAATCAGGGTCAGTGCCCGAAAATGATAGAATCCGGGCGAGTACCGGGAAAATGTAGAATCCGTCCGAGTACCCAAAAACTGTCCGAACGAGAACCGAAAATTGGCAGAATCAGGGTCAGTACCGGAAAATGATAGAATCCGGGCGAGTACCGGGAAAATGTAGAATCCGTCCGAGTACCCAAAAACTTTCCGAACGAGAACCGAAAATTGGCAGAAACAGGGTCAGTACCGGAAAATGATAGAATCCGGGCGAGTACCGGGAAAATGTAGAATCCGTCCGAGTACCCAAAAACTTTCCGAACGAGGACCGAAAATTGGTAAAATCAGGGTCAGTGCCCGAAAATGATAGAATCCGGGCGAGTACCGGGAAAATGTAGAATCCGTCCGAGTACCCAAAAACTTTTCGAACGAGAACCGAAAATTGGCAGAAACAGGGTCAGTACCGGAAAATGATAGAATCCGGGCGAGTACCGGGAAAAGGTAGAATCCGTCCGAGTACCCAAAAACTTTCCGAACGAGAACCGAAAATTGGCAGAAACAGGGTCAGTACCGGAAAATGATAGAATCCGGGCGAGTACCGGGAAAATGTAGAATCCGTCCGAGTACCCAAAAACTTTCCGAACGATGACCGAAAATTGGCAGAAACAGGGTCAGTACCGGAAAATGATAGAATCAGGACGAGTACCGGGAAAATGTAGAATCCGTCCGAGTACCCAAAAACTTTCCGAACGAGAACCGAAAATTGGCAGAAACAAGGTCAGTACCGGAAAATGATAGAATCCAGGCGAGTACCGGGAAAAGGTAGAATCCGTCCGAGTACCCAAAAACTTTCCGAACGATGACCGAAAATTGGCTGAATCAGGGTCAGTACTGGAAAATGATAGAATCAGGACGAGTACCGGGAAAATGTAGAATCCGTCCGAGTACCCAAAAACTTTCCGAACGACGATCGAAAATTGGTAGAATCAGGGTCAGTACCAGAAAATGATAGAATCCGGGCGAGTACCGGGAAAATGTAGAATCCGTCCGAGTACCCAAAATCTTTCCGAACGACGATCGAAAATTGGTAGAATCAGGGTCAGTATCGGAAAATGATAGAATCCGGGCGAGTACCGGGAAAATGTAGAATCCGTCCGAGTACCCAAAAACTGTCCGAACGATGACCGAAAATTGGTAGAATCAGGGTCAGTGCCCGAAAATGATAGAATCCGGGCGAGTACCGGGAAAAGGTAGAATCCGTCCGAGTACCCAAAAACTTTCCGAACGAGAACCGAAAATTGGCAGAATCAGGGTCAGTACCGGAAAATGATAGAATCCGGGCGAGTACCGGGAAAAGGTAGAATCCGTCCGAGTACCCAAAAACTTTCCGAACGAGAACCGAAAATTGGCAGAATCAGGGTCAGTACCGAAAAATGATAGAATCCGGGCGAGTACCGGGAAAATGTAGAATCCGTCCGAGTACCATAAAACTTTCCGAACGAGGGCCGAAAATTGGTAGAATCAGGGTCAGTACCGGAAAATGATAGAATCCGGGCGAGTACCGGGAAAAGGTAGAATCCGTCCGAGTACCCAAAAACTGCCCAAACGATGACCGAAAATTGGTAGAATCAGGGTCAGTACCGGAAAATGATAGAATCAGGACGAGTACCGGGAAAATGTAGAATCCGTCCGAGTACCCAAAAACTTTCCGAACGAGAACCGAAAATTGGCAGAAACAGGGTCAGTACCGGAAAATGATAGAATCCGGACGAGTACCGGGAAATGGTAGAATCCGTCCGAGTACCCAAAAACTTTCCGAACGATGACCGAAAATTGGTAGAATCAGGGTCAGTACCGGAAAATGATAGAATCAGGACGAGTACCGGGAAAATGTAGAATCCGTCCGAGTACCCAAAAACTTTCCGAACGAGGACCGAAAATTGGCAGAATCAGGGTCAGTACCGGAAAATGATAGAATCCGGGCGAGTACCGGGAAAATGTAGAATCCGTCCGAGTACCCAAAAACTTTCCGAACGAGAACCGAAAATTGGCAGAAACAGGGTCAGTACCGGAAAATGATAGAATCCGGGCGAGTACCGGGAAAATGTAGAATCCGTCCGAGTACCCAAAAACTTTCCGAACGAGGACCGAAAATTGGTAAAATCAGGGTCAGTGCCCGAAAATGATAGAATCCGGGCGAGTACCGGGAAAATGTAGAATCCGTCCGAGTACCCAAAAACTTTCCGAACGAGAACCGAAAATTGGCAGAAACAGGGTCAGTACCGGAAAATGATAGAATCCGGGCGAGTACCGGGAAAAGGTAGAATCCGTCCGAGTACCCAAAAACTTTCCGAACGAGGACCGAAAATTGGTAAAATCAGGGTCAGTGCCCGAAAATGATAGAATCCGGGCGAGTACCGGGAAAAGGTAGAATCCGTCCGAGTACCCAAAAACTGCCCAAACGATGACCGAAAATTGGTAGAATCAGGGTCAGTACCGGAAAATGATAGAATCAGGACGAGTACCGAGAAAATGTAGAATCCGTCCGAGTACCCAAAAACTTTCCGAACGAGAACCGAAAATTGGCAGAAACAGGGTCAGTACCGGAAAATGATAGAATCCGGGCGAGTACCGGGAAATGGTAGAATCCGTCCGAGTACCCAAAAACTTTCCGAACGATGACCGAAAATTGGTAGAATCAGGGTCAGTACCGGAAAATGATAGAATCAGGACGAGTACCGGGAAAATGTAGAATCCGTCCGAGTACCCAAAAACTTTCCGAACGAGGACCGAAAATTGGCAGAATCAGGGTCAGTACCGGAAAATGATAGAATCCGGGCGAGTACCGGGAAAATGTAGAATCCGTCCGAGTACCCAAAAACTTTCCGAACGAGAACCGAAAATTGGCAGAAACAGGGTCAGTACCGGAAAATGATAGAATCCGGGCGAGTACCGGGAAAAGGTAGAATCCGTCCGAGTACCCAAAAACTGTCCGAACGAGAACCGAAAATTGGCAGAATCAGGGTCAGTACCGGAAAATGATAGAATCCGGGCGAGTACCGGGAAAATGTAGAATCCGTCCGAGTACCCAAAAACTTTCCGAACGAGGACCGAAAATTGGCAGAATCAGGGTCAGTACCGGAAAATGATAGAATCCGGGCGAGTACCGGGAAAATGTAGAATCCGTCCGAGTACCCAAAAACTTTCCGAACGAGAACCGAAAATTGGCAGAAACAGGGTCAGTACCGGAAAATGATAGAATCCGGGCGAGTACCGGGAAAATGTAGAATCCGTCCGAGTACCCAAAAACTTTCCGAACGAGGACCGAAAATTGGTAAAATCAGGGTCAGTGCCCGAAAATGATAGAATCCGGGCGAGTACCGGGAAAATGTAGAATCCGTCCGAGTACCCAAAAACTTTCCGAACGAGAACCGAAAATTGGCAGAAACAGGGTCAGTACCGGAAAATGATAGAATCCGGGCGAGTACCGGGAAAAGGTAGAATCCGTCCGAGTACCCAAAAACTTTCCGAACGAGGACCGAAAATTGGTAAAATCAGGGTCAGTGCCCGAAAATGATAGAATCCGGGCGAGTACCGGGAAAATGTAGAATCCGTCCGAGTACCCAAAAACTTTCCGAACGAGAACCGAAAATTGGCAGAAACAGGGTCAGTACCGGAAAATGATAGAATCCGGGCGAGTACCGGGAAAAGGTAGAATCCGTCCGAGTACCCAAAAACTTTCCGAACGATGACCGAAAATTGGTAGAATCAGGGTCAGTACCGGAAAATGATAGAATCCGGACGAGTACCGGGAAAATGTAGAATCCGTCCGAGTACCCAAAAACTTTCCGAACGAGAACCGAAAATTGGCAGAAACAGGGTCAGTACCGGAAAATGATAGAATCCGGGCGAGTACCGGGAAAAGGTAGAATCCGTCCGAGTACCCAAAAACTTTCCGAACGATGACCGAAAATTGGCAGAATCAGGGTCAGTACCGGAAAATGATAGAATCAGGACGAGTACCGGGAAAATGTAGAATCCGTCCGAGTACCCAAAAACTTTCCGAACGAGAACCGAAAATTGGCAGAAACAGGGACAGTACCGGAAAATGATAGAATCCGGGCGAGTACCGGGAAAAGGTAGAATCCGTCCGAGTACCCAAAAACTTTCCGAACGATGACCGAAAATTGGCAGAATCAGGGTCAGTACCGGAAAATGATAGAATCAGGACGAGTACCGGGAAAATGTAGAATCCGTCCGAGTACCCAAAAACTTTCCGAACGATGACCGAAAATTGGTAGAATCAGGGTCAGTGCCCGAAAATGATAGAATCCGGGCGAGTACCGGGAAAATGTAGAATCCGTCCGAGTACCCAAAAACTGTCCGAACGAGAACCGAAAATTGGCAGAATCAGGGTCAGTACCGGAAAATGATAGAATCCGGGCGAGTACCGGGAAAATGTAGAATCCGTCCGAGTACCCAAAAACTTTCCGAACGAGAACCGAAAATTGGCAGAAACAGGGTCAGTACCGGAAAATGATAGAATCCGGGCGAGTACCGGGAAAATGTAGAATCCGTCCGAGTACCCAAAAACTTTCCGAACGAGGACCGAAAATTGGTAAAATCAGGGTCAGTGCCCGAAAATGATAGAATCCGGGCGAGTACCGGGAAAATGTAGAATCCGTCCGAGTACCCAAAAACTTTTCGAACGAGAACCGAAAATTGGCAGAAACAGGGTCAGTACCGGAAAATGATAGAATCCGGGCGAGTACCGGGAAAAGGTAGAATCCGTCCGAGTACCCAAAAACTTTCCGAACGAGAACCGAAAATTGGCAGAAACAGGGTCAGTACCGGAAAATGATAGAATCCGGGCGAGTACCGGGAAAATGTAGAATCCGTCCGAGTACCCAAAAACTTTCCGAACGATGACCGAAAATTGGCAGAAACAGGGTCAGTACCGGAAAATGATAGAATCAGGACGAGTACCGGGAAAATGTAGAATCCGTCCGAGTACCCAAAAACTTTCCGAACGAGAACCGAAAATTGGCAGAAACAAGGTCAGTACCGGAAAATGATAGAATCCAGGCGAGTACCGGGAAAAGGTAGAATCCGTCCGAGTACCCAAAAACTTTCCGAACGATGACCGAAAATTGGCTGAATCAGGGTCAGTACTGGAAAATGATAGAATCAGGACGAGTACCGGGAAAATGTAGAATCCGTCCGAGTACCCAAAAACTTTCCGAACGACGATCGAAAATTGGTAGAATCAGGGTCAGTACCAGAAAATGATAGAATCCGGGCGAGTACCGGGAAAATGTAGAATCCGTCCGAGTACCCAAAATCTTTCCGAACGACGATCGAAAATTGGTAGAATCAGGGTCAGTATCGGAAAATGATAGAATCCGGGCGAGTACCGGGAAAATGTAGAATCCGTCCGAGTACCCAAAAACTGTCCGAACGATGACCGAAAATTGGTAGAATCAGGGTCAGTGCCCGAAAATGATAGAATCCGGGCGAGTACCGGGAAAAGGTAGAATCCGTCCGAGTACCCAAAAACTTTCCGAACGAGAACCGAAAATTGGCAGAATCAGGGTCAGTACCGGAAAATGATAGAATCCGGGCGAGTACCGGGAAAAGGTAGAATCCGTCCGAGTACCCAAAAACTTTCCGAACGAGAACCGAAAATTGGCAGAATCAGGGTCAGTACCGAAAAATGATAGAATCCGGGCGAGTACCGGGAAAATGTAGAATCCGTCCGAGTACCATAAAACTTTCCGAACGAGGGCCGAAAATTGGTAGAATCAGGGTCAGTACCGGAAAATGATAGAATCCGGGCGAGTACCGGGAAAAGGTAGAATCCGTCCGAGTACCCAAAAACTGCCCAAACGATGACCGAAAATTGGTAGAATCAGGGTCAGTACCGGAAAATGATAGAATCAGGACGAGTACCGGGAAAATGTAGAATCCGTCCGAGTACCCAAAAACTTTCCGAACGAGAACCGAAAATTGGCAGAAACAGGGTCAGTACCGGAAAATGATAGAATCCGGACGAGTACCGGGAAATGGTAGAATCCGTCCGAGTACCCAAAAACTTTCCGAACGATGACCGAAAATTGGTAGAATCAGGGTCAGTACCGGAAAATGATAGAATCAGGACGAGTACCGGGAAAATGTAGAATCCGTCCGAGTACCCAAAAACTTTCCGAACGAGGACCGAAAATTGGCAGAATCAGGGTCAGTACCGGAAAATGATAGAATCCGGGCGAGTACCGGGAAAATGTAGAATCCGTCCGAGTACCCAAAAACTTTCCGAACGAGAACCGAAAATTGGCAGAAACAGGGTCAGTACCGGAAAATGATAGAATCCGGGCGAGTACCGGGAAAATGTAGAATCCGTCCGAGTACCCAAAAACTTTCCGAACGAGGACCGAAAATTGGTAAAATCAGGGTCAGTGCCCGAAAATGATAGAATCCGGGCGAGTACCGGGAAAATGTAGAATCCGTCCGAGTACCCAAAAACTTTCCGAACGAGAACCGAAAATTGGCAGAAACAGGGTCAGTACCGGAAAATGATAGAATCCGGGCGAGTACCGGGAAAAGGTAGAATCCGTCCGAGTACCCAAAAACTTTCCGAACGAGGACCGAAAATTGGTAAAATCAGGGTCAGTGCCCGAAAATGATAGAATCCGGGCGAGTACCGGGAAAATGTAGAATCCGTCCGAGTACCCAAAAACTTTTCGAACGAGAACCGAAAATTGGCAGAAACAGGGTCAGTACCGGAAAATGATAGAATCCGGGCGAGTACCGGGAAAAGGTAGAATCCGTCCGAGTACCCAAAAACTTTCCGAACGAGAACCGAAAATTGGCAGAAACAGGGTCAGTACCGGAAAATGATAGAATCCGGGCGAGTACCGGGAAAATGTAGAATCCGTCCGAGTACCCAAAAACTTTCCGAACGAGACCGAAAATTGGCAGAAACAGGGTCAGTACCGGAAAATGATAGAATCAGGACGAGTACCGGGAAAATGTAGAATCCGTCCGAGTACCCAAAAACTTTCCGAACGAGAACCGAAAATTGGCAGAATCAGGGTCAGTACCGAAAAATGATAGAATCCGGGCGAGTACCGGGAAAATGTAGAATCCGTCCGAGTACCCAAAAACTTTCCGAACGATGACCGAAAATTGGCTGAATCAGGGTCAGTACCGGAAAATGATAGAATCAGGACGAGTACCGGGAAAATGTAGAATCCGTCCGAGTACCCAAAAACTGCCCAAACGATGACCGAAAATTGGTAGAATCAGGGTCAGTACCGGAAAATGATAGAATCAGGACGAGTACCGGGAAAATGTAGAATCCGTCCGAGTACCCAAAAACTTTCCGAACGAGAACCGAAAATTGGCAGAAACAGGGTCAGTACCGGAAAATGATAGAATCCGGGCGAGTACCGGGAAATGGTAGAATCCGTCCGAGTACCCAAAAACTTTCCGAACGATGACCGAAAATTGGTAGAATCAGGGTCAGTACCGGAAAATGATAGAATCAGGACGAGTACCGGGAAAATGTAGAATCCGTCCGAGTACCCAAAAACTTTCCGAACGAGGACCGAAAATTGGCAGAATCAGGGTCAGTACCGGAAAATGATAGAATCCGGGCGAGTACCGGGAAAATGTAGAATCCGTCCGAGTACCCAAAAACTTTCCGAACGAGAACCGAAAATTGGCAGAAACAGGGTCAGTACCGGAAAATGATAGAATCCGGGCGAGTACCGGGAAAATGTAGAATCCGTCCGAGTACCCAAAAACTTTCCGAACGAGGACCGAAAATTGGTAAAATCAGGGTCAGTGCCCGAAAATGATAGAATCCGGGCGAGTACCGGGAAAATGTAGAATCCGTCCGAGTACCCAAAAACTTTCCGAACGAGAACCGAAAATTGGCAGAAACAGGGTCAGTACCGGAAAATGATAGAATCCGGGCGAGTACCGGGAAAAGGTAGAATCCGTCCGAGTACCCAAAAACTTTCCGAACGAGGACCGAAAATTGGTAAAATCAGGGTCAGTGCCCGAAAATGATAGAATCCGGGCGAGTACCGGGAAAATGTAGAATCCGTCCGAGTACCCAAAAACTTTCCGAACGAGAACCGAAAATTGGCAGAAACAGGGTCAGTACCGGAAAATGATAGAATCCGGGCGAGTACCGGGAAAAGGTAGAATCCGTCCGAGTACCCAAAAACTTTCCGAACGATGACCGAAAATTGGTAGAATCAGGGTCAGTACCGGAAAATGATAGAATCCGGACGAGTACCGGGAAAATGTAGAATCCGTCCGAGTACCCAAAAACTTACCGAACGAGAACCGAAAATTGGCAGAAACAGGGTCAGTACCGGAAAATGATAGAATCCGGGCGAGTACCGGGAAAATGTAGAATCCGTCCGAGTACCCAAAAACTTTCCGAACGAGGACCGAAAATTGGTAAAATCAGGGTCAGTGCCCGAAAATGATAGAATCCGGGCGAGTACCGGGAAAATGTAGAATCCGTCCGAGTACCCAAAAACTTTTCGAACGAGAACCGAAAATTGGCAGAAACAGGGTCAGTACCGGAAAATGATAGAATCCGGGCGAGTACCGGGAAAAGGTAGAATCCGTCCGAGTACCCAAAAACTTTCCGAACGAGAACCGAAAATTGGCAGAAACAGGGTCAGTACCGGAAAATGATAGAATCCGGGCGAGTACCGGGAAAATGTAGAATCCGTCCGAGTACCCAAAAACTTTCCGAACGAGGACCGAAAATTGGTAAAATCAGGGTCAGTGCCCGAAAATGATAGAATCCGGGCGAGTACCGGGAAAAGGTAGAATCCGTCCGAGTACCCAAAAACTGCCCAAACGATGACCGAAAATTGGTAGAATCAGGGTCAGTACCGGAAAATGATAGAATCAGGACGAGTACCGGGAAAATGTAGAATCCGTCCGAGTACCCAAAAACTTTCCGAACGAGAACCGAAAATTGGCAGAAACAGGGTCAGTACCGGAAAATGATAGAATCCGGACGAGTACCGGGAAATGGTAGAATCCGTCCGAGTACCCAAAAACTTTCCGAACGATGACCGAAAATTGGTAGAATCAGGGTCAGTACCGGAAAATGATAGAATCAGGACGAGTACCGGGAAAATGTAGAATCCGTCCGAGTACCCAAAAACTTTCCGAACGAGGACCGAAAATTGGCAGAATCAGGGTCAGTACCGGAAAATGATAGAATCCGGGCGAGTACCGGGAAAATGTAGAATCCGTCCGAGTACCCAAAAACTTTCCGAACGAGAACCGAAAATTGGCAGAAACAGGGTCAGTACCGGAAAATGATAGAATCCGGGCGAGTACCGGGAAAATGTAGAATCCGTCCGAGTACCCAAAAACTTTCCGAACGAGGACCGAAAATTGGTAAAATCAGGGTCAGTGCCCGAAAATGATAGAATCCGGGCGAGTACCGGGAAAATGTAGAATCCGTCCGAGTACCCAAAAACTTTCCGAACGAGAACCGAAAATTGGCAGAAACAGGGTCAGTACCGGAAAATGATAGAATCCGGGCGAGTACCGGGAAAAGGTAGAATCCGTCCGAGTACCCAAAAACTTTCCGAACGAGGACCGAAAATTGGTAAAATCAGGGTCAGTGCCCGAAAATGATAGAATCCGGGCGAGTACCGGGAAAATGTAGAATCCGTCCGAGTACCCAAAAACTTTTCGAACGAGAACCGAAAATTGGCAGAAACAGGGTCAGTACCGGAAAATGATAGAATCCGGGCGAGTACCGGGAAAAGGTAGAATCCGTCCGAGTACCCAAAAACTTTCCGAACGAGAACCGAAAATTGGCAGAAACAGGGTCAGTACCGGAAAATGATAGAATCCGGGCGAGTACCGGGAAAATGTAGAATCCGTCCGAGTACCCAAAAACTTTCCGAACGAGACCGAAAATTGGCAGAAACAGGGTCAGTACCGGAAAATGATAGAATCAGGACGAGTACCGGGAAAATGTAGAATCCGTCCGAGTACCCAAAAACTTTCCGAACGAGAACCGAAAATTGGCAGAATCAGGGTCAGTACCGAAAAATGATAGAATCCGGGCGAGTACCGGGAAAATGTAGAATCCGTCCGAGTACCCAAAAACTTTCCGAACGATGACCGAAAATTGGCTGAATCAGGGTCAGTACCGGAAAATGATAGAATCAGGACGAGTACCGGGAAAATGTAGAATCCGTCCGAGTACCCAAAAACTGCCCAAACGATGACCGAAAATTGGTAGAATCAGGGTCAGTACCGGAAAATGATAGAATCAGGACGAGTACCGGGAAAATGTAGAATCCGTCCGAGTACCCAAAAACTTTCCGAACGAGAACCGAAAATTGGCAGAAACAGGGTCAGTACCGGAAAATGATAGAATCCGGGCGAGTACCGGGAAATGGTAGAATCCGTCCGAGTACCCAAAAACTTTCCGAACGATGACCGAAAATTGGTAGAATCAGGGTCAGTACCGGAAAATGATAGAATCAGGACGAGTACCGGGAAAATGTAGAATCCGTCCGAGTACCCAAAAACTTTCCGAACGAGGACCGAAAATTGGCAGAATCAGGGTCAGTACCGGAAAATGATAGAATCCGGGCGAGTACCGGGAAAATGTAGAATCCGTCCGAGTACCCAAAAACTTTCCGAACGAGAACCGAAAATTGGCAGAAACAGGGTCAGTACCGGAAAATGATAGAATCCGGGCGAGTACCGGGAAAATGTAGAATCCGTCCGAGTACCCAAAAACTTTCCGAACGAGGACCGAAAATTGGTAAAATCAGGGTCAGTGCCCGAAAATGATAGAATCCGGGCGAGTACCGGGAAAATGTAGAATCCGTCCGAGTACCCAAAAACTTTCCGAACGAGAACCGAAAATTGGCAGAAACAGGGTCAGTACCGGAAAATGATAGAATCCGGGCGAGTACCGGGAAAAGGTAGAATCCGTCCGAGTACCCAAAAACTTTCCGAACGAGGACCGAAAATTGGTAAAATCAGGGTCAGTGCCCGAAAATGATAGAATCCGGGCGAGTACCGGGAAAATGTAGAATCCGTCCGAGTACCCAAAAACTTTCCGAACGAGAACCGAAAATTGGCAGAAACAGGGTCAGTACCGGAAAATGATAGAATCCGGGCGAGTACCGGGAAAAGGTAGAATCCGTCCGAGTACCCAAAAACTTTCCGAACGATGACCGAAAATTGGTAGAATCAGGGTCAGTACCGGAAAATGATAGAATCCGGACGAGTACCGGGAAAATGTAGAATCCGTCCGAGTACCCAAAAACTTACCGAACGAGAACCGAAAATTGGCAGAAACAGGGTCAGTACCGGAAAATGATAGAATCCGGGCGAGTACCGGGAAAATGTAGAATCCGTCCGAGTACCCAAAAACTTTCCGAACGAGGACCGAAAATTGGTAAAATCAGGGTCAGTGCCCGAAAATGATAGAATCCGGGCGAGTACCGGGAAAATGTAGAATCCGTCCGAGTACCCAAAAACTTTTCGAACGAGAACCGAAAATTGGCAGAAACAGGGTCAGTACCGGAAAATGATAGAATCCGGGCGAGTACCGGGAAAAGGTAGAATCCGTCCGAGTACCCAAAAACTTTCCGAACGAGAACCGAAAATTGGCAGAAACAGGGTCAGTACCGGAAAATGATAGAATCCGGGCGAGTACCGGGAAAATGTAGAATCCGTCCGAGTACCCAAAAACTTTCCGAACGAGGACCGAAAATTGGTAAAATCAGGGTCAGTGCCCGAAAATGATAGAATCCGGGCGAGTACCGGGAAAATGTAGAATCCGTCCGAGTACCCAAAAACTTTCCGAACGAGAACCGAAAATTGGCAGAAACAGGGTCAGTACCGGAAAATGATAGAATCCGGGCGAGTACCGGGAAAAGGTAGAATCCGTCCGAGTACCCAAAAACTTTCCGAACGAGGACCGAAAATTGGTAAAATCAGGGTCAGTGCCCGAAAATGATAGAATCCGGGCGAGTACCGGGAAAATGTAGAATCCGTCCGAGTACCCAAAAACTTTCCGAACGAGAATCGAAAATTGGCAGAAACAGGGTCAGTACCGGAAAATGATAGAATCCGGGCGAGTACCGGGAAAAGGTAGAATCCGTCCGAGTACCCAAAAACTTTCCGAACGATGACCGAAAATTGGTAGAATCAGGGTCAGTACCGGAAAATGATAGAATCCGGACGAGTACCGGGAAAATGTAGAATCCGTCCGAGTACCCAAAAACTTACCGAACGAGAACCGAAAATTGGCAGAAACAGGGTCAGTACCGGAAAATGATAGAATCCGGGCGAGTACCGGGAAAATGTAGAATCCGTCCGAGTACCCAAAAACTTTCCGAACGAGGACCGAAAATTGGTAAAATCAGGGTCAGTGCCCGAAAATGATAGAATCCGGGCGAGTACCGGGAAAATGTAGAATCCGTCCGAGTACCCAAAAACTTTTCGAACGAGAACCGAAAATTGGCAGAAACAGGGTCAGTACCGGAAAATGATAGAATCCGGGCGAGTACCGGGAAAAGGTAGAATCCGTCCGAGTACCCAAAAACTTTCCGAACGAGAACCGAAAATTGGCAGAAACAGGGTCAGTACCGGAAAATGATAGAATCCGGGCGAGTACCGGGAAAATGTAGAATCCGTCCGAGTACCCAAAAACTTTCCGAACGAGGACCGAAAATTGGTAAAATCAGGGTCAGTGCCCGAAAATGATAGAATCCGGGCGAGTACCGGGAAAATGTAGAATCCGTCCGAGTACCCAAAAACTTTCCGAACGAGAACCGAAAATTGGCAGAAACAGGGTCAGTACCGGAAAATGATAGAATCCGGGCGAGTACCGGGAAAAGGTAGAATCCGTCCGAGTACCCAAAAACTTTCCGAACGAGGACCGAAAATTGGTAAAATCAGGGTCAGTGCCCGAAAATGATAGAATCCGGGCGAGTACCGGGAAAATGTAGAATCCGTCCGAGTACCCAAAAACTTTCCGAACGAGAACCGAAAATTGGCAGAAACAGGGTCAGTACCGGAAAATGATAGAATCCGGGCGAGTACCGGGAAAAGGTAGAATCCGTCCGAGTACCCAAAAACTTTCCGAACGATGACCGAAAATTGGTAGAATCAGGGTCAGTACCGGAAAATGATAGAATCCGGACGAGTACCGGGAAAATGTAGAATCCGTCCGAGTACCCAAAAACTTTCCGAACGAGAACCGAAAATTGGCAGAAACAGGGTCAGTACCGGAAAATGATAGAATCCGGGCGAGTACCGGGAAAAGGTAGAATCCGTCCGAGTACCCAAAAACTTTCCGAACGATGACCGAAAATTGGCAGAATCAGGGTCAGTACCGGAAAATGATAGAATCCGGGCGAGTACCGGGAAAATGTAGAATCCGTCCGAGTACCATAAAACTTTCCGAACGAGGGCCGAAAATTGGTAGAATCAGGGTCAGTACCGGAAAATGATAGAATCCGGGCGAGTACCGGGAAAAGGTAGAATCCGTCCGAGTACCCAAAAACTTTCCGAACGATGACCGAAAATTGGCAGAATCAGGGTCAGTATCGGAAAATGATAGAATCCGGGCGAGTACCGGGAAAATGTAGAATCCGTCCGAGTACCCAAAAACTGTCCGAACGATGACCGAAAATTGGTAGAATCAGGGTCAGTGCCCGAAAATGATAGAATCCGGGCGAGTACCGGGAAAAGGTAGAATCCGTCCGAGTACCCAAAAACTTTCCGAACGAGAACCGAAAATTGGCAGAATCAGGGTCAGTACCGGAAAATGATAGAATCCGGGCGAGTACCGGGAAAAGGTAGAATCCGTCCGAGTACCCAAAAACTTTCCGAACGAGAACCGAAAATTGGCAGAATCAGGGTCAGTACCGAAAAATGATAGAATCCGGGCGAGTACCGGGAAAATGTAGAATCCGTCCGAGTACCATAAAACTTTCCGAACGAGGGCCGAAAATTGGTAGAATCAGGGTCAGTACCGGAAAATGATAGAATCCGGGCGAGTACCGGGAAAAGGTAGAATCCGTCCGAGTACCCAAAAACTGCCCAAACGATGACCGAAAATTGGTAGAATCAGGGTCAGTACCGGAAAATGATAGAATCAGGACGAGTACCGGGAAAATGTAGAATCCGTCCGAGTACCCAAAAACTTTCCGAACGAGAACCGAAAATTGGCAGAAACAGGGTCAGTACCGGAAAATGATAGAATCCGGGCGAGTACCGGGAAATGGTAGAATCCGTCCGAGTACCCAAAAACTTTCCGAACGATGACCGAAAATTGGTAGAATCAGGGTCAGTACCGGAAAATGATAGAATCAGGACGAGTACCGGGAAAATGTAGAATCCGTCCGAGTACCCAAAAACTTTCCGAACGAGGACCGAAAATTGGCAGAATCAGGGTCAGTACCGGAAAATGATAGAATCCGGGCGAGTACCGGGAAAATGTAGAATCCGTCCGAGTACCCAAAAACTTTCCGAACGAGAACCGAAAATTGGCAGAAACAGGGTCAGTACCGGAAAATGATAGAATCCGGGCGAGTACCGGGAAAATGTAGAATCCGTCCGAGTACCCAAAAACTTTCCGAACGAGGACCGAAAATTGGTAAAATCAGGGTCAGTGCCCGAAAATGATAGAATCCGGGCGAGTACCGGGAAAATGTAGAATCCGTCCGAGTACCCAAAAACTTTCCGAACGAGAACCGAAAATTGGCAGAAACAGGGTCAGTACCGGAAAATGATAGAATCCGGGCGAGTACCGGGAAAAGGTAGAATCCGTCCGAGTACCCAAAAACTTTCCGAACGAGGACCGAAAATTGGTAAAATCAGGGTCAGTGCCCGAAAATGATAGAATCCGGGCGAGTACCGGGAAAATGTAGAATCCGTCCGAGTACCCAAAAACTTTCCGAACGAGAACCGAAAATTGGCAGAAACAGGGTCAGTACCGGAAAATGATAGAATCCGGGCGAGTACCGGGAAAAGGTAGAATCCGTCCGAGTACCCAAAAACTTTCCGAACGATGACCGAAAATTGGTAGAATCAGGGTCAGTACCGGAAAATGATAGAATCCGGACGAGTACCGGGAAAATGTAGAATCCGTCCGAGTACCCAAAAACTTACCGAACGAGAACCGAAAATTGGCAGAAACAGGGTCAGTACCGGAAAATGATAGAATCCGGGCGAGTACCGGGAAAATGTAGAATCCGTCCGAGTACCCAAAAACTTTCCGAACGAGGACCGAAAATTGGTAAAATCAGGGTCAGTGCCCGAAAATGATAGAATCCGGGCGAGTACCGGGAAAATGTAGAATCCGTCCGAGTACCCAAAAACTTTTCGAACGAGAACCGAAAATTGGCAGAAACAGGGTCAGTACCGGAAAATGATAGAATCCGGGCGAGTACCGGGAAAAGGTAGAATCCGTCCGAGTACCCAAAAACTTTCCGAACGAGAACCGAAAATTGGCAGAAACAGGGTCAGTACCGGAAAATGATAGAATCCGGGCGAGTACCGGGAAAATGTAGAATCCGTCCGAGTACCCAAAAACTTTCCGAACGAGGACCGAAAATTGGTAAAATCAGGGTCAGTGCCCGAAAATGATAGAATCCGGGCGAGTACCGGGAAAATGTAGAATCCGTCCGAGTACCCAAAAACTTTCCGAACGAGAACCGAAAATTGGCAGAAACAGGGTCAGTACCGGAAAATGATAGAATCCGGGCGAGTACCGGGAAAAGGTAGAATCCGTCCGAGTACCCAAAAACTTTCCGAACGAGGACCGAAAATTGGTAAAATCAGGGTCAGTGCCCGAAAATGATAGAATCCGGGCGAGTACCGGGAAAATGTAGAATCCGTCCGAGTACCCAAAAACTTTCCGAACGAGAACCGAAAATTGGCAGAAACAGGGTCAGTACCGGAAAATGATAGAATCCGGGCGAGTACCGGGAAAAGGTAGAATCCGTCCGAGTACCCAAAAACTTTCCGAACGATGACCGAAAATTGGTAAAATCAGGGTCAGTGCCCGAAAATGATAGAATCCGGGCGAGTACCGGGAAAATGTAGAATCCGTCCGAGTACCCAAAAACTTTCCGAACGAGGACCGAAAATTGGTAAAATCAGGGTCAGTGCCCGAAAATGATAGAATCCGGGCGAGTACCGGGAAAATGTAGAATCCGTCCGAGTACCCAAAAACTTTCCGAACGAGAACCGAAAATTGGCAGAAACAGGGTCAGTACCGGAAAATGATAGAATCCGGGCGAGTACCGGGAAAAGGTAGAATCCGTCCGAGTACCCAAAAACTTTCCGAACGAGGACCGAAAATTGGTAAAATCAGGGTCAGTGCCCGAAAATGATAGAATCCGGGCGAGTACCGGGAAAATGTAGAATCCGTCCGAGTACCCAAAAACTTTCCGAACGAGAACCGAAAATTGGCAGAAACAGGGTCAGTACCGGAAAATGATAGAATCCGGGCGAGTACCGGGAAAAGGTAGAATCCGTCCGAGTACCCAAAAACTTTCCGAACGATGACCGAAAATTGGTAGAATCAGGGTCAGTACCGGAAAATGATAGAATCCGGACGAGTACCGGGAAAATGTAGAATCCGTCCGAGTACCCAAAAACTTTCCGAACGAGAACCGAAAATTGGCAGAAACAGGGTCAGTACCGGAAAATGATAGAATCCGGGCGAGTACCGGGAAAAGGTAGAATCCGTCCGAGTACCCAAAAACTTTCCGAACGATGACCGAAAATTGGCAGAATCAGGGTCAGTACCGGAAAATGATAGAATCAGGACGAGTACCGGGAAAATGTAGAATCCGTCCGAGTACCCAAAAACTTTCCGAACGAGAACCGAAAATTGGCAGAAACAGGGACAGTACCGGAAAATGATAGAATCCGGGCGAGTACCGGGAAAAGGTAGAATCCGTCCGAGTACCCAAAAACTTTCCGAACGATGACCGAAAATTGGCAGAATCAGGGTCAGTACCGGAAAATGATAGAATCAGGACGAGTACCGGGAAAATGTAGAATCCGTCCGAGTACCCAAAAACTTTCCGAACGATGACCGAAAATTGGTAGAATCAGGGTCAGTGCCCGAAAATGATAGAATCCGGGCGAGTACCGGGAAAATGTAGAATCCGTCCGAGTACCCAAAAACTGTCCGAACGAGAACCGAAAATTGGCAGAATCAGGGTCAGTACCGGAAAATGATAGAATCCGGGCGAGTACCGGGAAAATGTAGAATCCGTCCGAGTACCCAAAAACTTTCCGAACGAGAACCGAAAATTGGCAGAAACAGGGTCAGTACCGGAAAATGATAGAATCCGGGCGAGTACCGGGAAAATGTAGAATCCGTCCGAGTACCCAAAAACTTTCCGAACGAGGACCGAAAATTGGTAAAATCAGGGTCAGTGCCCGAAAATGATAGAATCCGGGCGAGTACCGGGAAAATGTAGAATCCGTCCGAGTACCCAAAAACTTTTCGAACGAGAACCGAAAATTGGCAGAAACAGGGTCAGTACCGGAAAATGATAGAATCCGGGCGAGTACCGGGAAAAGGTAGAATCCGTCCGAGTACCCAAAAACTTTCCGAACGAGAACCGAAAATTGGCAGAAACAGGGTCAGTACCGGAAAATGATAGAATCCGGGCGAGTACCGGGAAAATGTAGAATCCGTCCGAGTACCCAAAAACTTTCCGAACGATGACCGAAAATTGGCAGAAACAGGGTCAGTACCGGAAAATGATAGAATCAGGACGAGTACCGGGAAAATGTAGAATCCGTCCGAGTACCCAAAAACTTTCCGAACGAGAACCGAAAATTGGCAGAAACAGGGTCAGTACCGGAAAATGATAGAATCCAGGCGAGTACCGGGAAAAGGTAGAATCCGTCCGAGTACCCAAAAACTTTCCGAACGATGACCGAAAATTGGCTGAATCAGGGTCAGTACCGGAAAATGATAGAATCAGGACGAGTACCGGGAAAATGTAGAATCCGTCCGAGTACCCAAAAACTTTCCGAACGACGATCGAAAATTGGTAGAATCAGGGTCAGTACCAGAAAATGATAGAATCCGGGCGAGTACCGGGAAAATGTAGAATCCGTCCGAGTACCCAAAATCTTTCCGAACGACGATCGAAAATTGGTAGAATCAGGGTCAGTATCGGAAAATGATAGAATCCGGGCGAGTACCGGGAAAATGTAGAATCCGTCCGAGTACCCAAAAACTGTCCGAACGATGACCGAAAATTGGTAGAATCAGGGTCAGTGCCCGAAAATGATAGAATCCGGGCGAGTACCGGGAAAAGGTAGAATCCGTCCGAGTACCCAAAAACTTTCCGAACGAGAACCGAAAATTGGCAGAATCAGGGTCAGTACCGGAAAATGATAGAATCCGGGCGAGTACCGGGAAAAGGTAGAATCCGTCCGAGTACCCAAAAACTTTCCGAACGAGAACCGAAAATTGGCAGAAACAGGGTCAGTACCGGAAAATGATAGAATCCGGGCGAGTACCGGGAAAAGGTAGAATCCGTCCGAGTACCCAAAAACTTTCCGAACGATGACCGAAAATTGGCAGAATCAGGGTCAGTACCGGAAAATGATAGAATCAGGACGAGTACCGGGAAAATGTAGAATCCGTCCGAGTACCCAAAAACTTTCCGAACGAGAACCGAAAATTGGCAGAAACAGGGACAGTACCGGAAAATGATAGAATCCGGGCGAGTACCGGGAAAAGGTAGAATCCGTCCGAGTACCCAAAAACTTTCCGAACGATGACCGAAAATTGGCAGAATCAGGGTCAGTACCGGAAAATGATAGAATCAGGACGAGTACCGGGAAAATGTAGAATCCGTCCGAGTACCCAAAAACTTTCCGAACGATGACCGAAAATTGGTAGAATCAGGGTCAGTGCCCGAAAATGATAGAATCCGGGCGAGTACCGGGAAAATGTAGAATCCGTCCGAGTACCCAAAAACTGTCCGAACGAGAACCGAAAATTGGCAGAATCAGGGTCAGTACCGGAAAATGATAGAATCCGGGCGAGTACCGGGAAAATGTAGAATCCGTCCGAGTACCCAAAAACTTTCCGAACGAGAACCGAAAATTGGCAGAAACAGGGTCAGTACCGGAAAATGATAGAATCCGGGCGAGTACCGGGAAAATGTAGAATCCGTCCGAGTACCCAAAAACTTTCCGAACGAGGACCGAAAATTGGTAAAATCAGGGTCAGTGCCCGAAAATGATAGAATCCGGGCGAGTACCGGGAAAATGTAGAATCCGTCCGAGTACCCAAAAACTTTTCGAACGAGAACCGAAAATTGGCAGAAACAGGGTCAGTACCGGAAAATGATAGAATCCGGGCGAGTACCGGGAAAAGGTAGAATCCGTCCGAGTACCCAAAAACTTTCCGAACGAGAACCGAAAATTGGCAGAAACAGGGTCAGTACCGGAAAATGATAGAATCCGGGCGAGTACCGGGAAAATGTAGAATCCGTCCGAGTACCCAAAAACTTTCCGAACGATGACCGAAAATTGGCAGAAACAGGGTCAGTACCGGAAAATGATAGAATCAGGACGAGTACCGGGAAAATGTAGAATCCGTCCGAGTACCCAAAAACTTTCCGAACGAGAACCGAAAATTGGCAGAAACAGGGTCAGTACCGGAAAATGATAGAATCCAGGCGAGTACCGGGAAAAGGTAGAATCCGTCCGAGTACCCAAAAACTTTCCGAACGATGACCGAAAATTGGCTGAATCAGGGTCAGTACCGGAAAATGATAGAATCAGGACGAGTACCGGGAAAATGTAGAATCCGTCCGAGTACCCAAAAACTTTCCGAACGACGATCGAAAATTGGTAGAATCAGGGTCAGTACCAGAAAATGATAGAATCCGGGCGAGTACCGGGAAAATGTAGAATCCGTCCGAGTACCCAAAATCTTTCCGAACGACGATCGAAAATTGGTAGAATCAGGGTCAGTATCGGAAAATGATAGAATCCGGGCGAGTACCGGGAAAATGTAGAATCCGTCCGAGTACCCAAAAACTGTCCGAACGATGACCGAAAATTGGTAGAATCAGGGTCAGTGCCCGAAAATGATAGAATCCGGGCGAGTACCGGGAAAAGGTAGAATCCGTCCGAGTACCCAAAAACTTTCCGAACGAGAACCGAAAATTGGCAGAATCAGGGTCAGTACCGGAAAATGATAGAATCCGGGCGAGTACCGGGAAAAGGTAGAATCCGTCCGAGTACCCAAAAACTTTCCGAACGAGAACCGAAAATTGGCAGAATCAGGGTCAGTACCGAAAAATGATAGAATCCGGGCGAGTACCGGGAAAATGTAGAATCCGTCCGAGTACCATAAAACTTTCCGAACGAGGGCCGAAAATTGGTAGAATCAGGGTCAGTACCGGAAAATGATAGAATCCGGGCGAGTACCGGGAAAAGGTAGAATCCGTCCGAGTACCCAAAAACTGCCCAAACGATGACCGAAAATTGGTAGAATCAGGGTCAGTACCGGAAAATGATAGAATCAGGACGAGTACCGGGAAAATGTAGAATCCGTCCGAGTACCCAAAAACTTTCCGAACGAGAACCGAAAATTGGCAGAAACAGGGTCAGTACCGGAAAATGATAGAATCCGGGCGAGTACCGGGAAATGGTAGAATCCGTCCGAGTACCCAAAAACTTTCCGAACGATGACCGAAAATTGGTAGAATCAGGGTCAGTACCGGAAAATGATAGAATCAGGACGAGTACCGGGAAAATGTAGAATCCGTCCGAGTACCCAAAAACTTTCCGAACGAGGACCGAAAATTGGCAGAATCAGGGTCAGTACCGGAAAATGATAGAATCCGGGCGAGTACCGGGAAAATGTAGAATCCGTCCGAGTACCCAAAAACTTTCCGAACGAGAACCGAAAATTGGCAGAAACAGGGTCAGTACCGGAAAATGATAGAATCCGGGCGAGTACCGGGAAAATGTAGAATCCGTCCGAGTACCCAAAAACTTTCCGAACGAGGACCGAAAATTGGTAAAATCAGGGTCAGTGCCCGAAAATGATAGAATCCGGGCGAGTACCGGGAAAATGTAGAATCCGTCCGAGTACCCAAAAACTTTCCGAACGAGAACCGAAAATTGGCAGAAACAGGGTCAGTACCGGAAAATGATAGAATCCGGGCGAGTACCGGGAAAAGGTAGAATCCGTCCGAGTACCCAAAAACTTTCCGAACGAGGACCGAAAATTGGTAAAATCAGGGTCAGTGCCCGAAAATGATAGAATCCGGGCGAGTACCGGGAAAATGTAGAATCCGTCCGAGTACCCAAAAACTTTCCGAACGAGAACCGAAAATTGGCAGAAACAGGGTCAGTACCGGAAAATGATAGAATCCGGGCGAGTACCGGGAAAAGGTAGAATCCGTCCGAGTACCCAAAAACTTTCCGAACGATGACCGAAAATTGGTAGAATCAGGGTCAGTACCGGAAAATGATAGAATCCGGACGAGTACCGGGAAAATGTAGAATCCGTCCGAGTACCCAAAAACTTACCGAACGAGAACCGAAAATTGGCAGAAACAGGGTCAGTACCGGAAAATGATAGAATCCGGGCGAGTACCGGGAAAAGGTAGAATCCGTCCGAGTACCCAAAAACTTTCCGAACGATGACCGAAAATTGGCAGAATCAGGGTCAGTACCGGAAAATGATAGAATCAGGACGAGTACCGGGAAAAGGTAGAATCCGTCCGAGTACCCAAAAACTTTCCGAACGATGACCGAAAATTGGCAGAAACAGGGACAGTACCGGAAAATGATAGAATCCGGGCGAGTACCGGGAAAAGGTAGAATCCGTCCGAGTACCCAAAAACTTTCCGAACGAGAACCGAAAATTGGCAGAAACAGGGACAGTACCGGAAAATGATAGAATCCGGGCGAGTACCGGGAAAAGGTAGAATCCGTCCGAGTACCCAAAAACTTTCCGAACGATGATCGAAAATTGGCAGAATCAGGGTCAGTACCGGAAAATGATAGAATCAGGACGAGTACCGGGAAAATGTAGAATCCGTCCGAGTACCCAAAAACTTTCCGAACGATGACCGAAAATTGGTAGAATCAGGGTCAGTGCCCGAAAATGATAGAATCCGGGCGAGTACCGGGAAAAGGTAGAATCCGTCCGAGTACCCAAAAACTGTCCGAACGAGAACCGAAAATTGGCAGAATCAGGGTCAGTACCGGAAAATGATAGAATCCGGGCGAGTACCGGGAAAATGTAGAATCCGTCCGAGTACCCAAAAACTTTCCGAACGAGGACCGAAAATTGGCAGAATCAGGGTCAGTACCGGAAAATGATAGAATCCGGGCGAGTACCGGGAAAATGTAGAATCCGTCCGAGTACCCAAAAACTTTCCGAACGAGAACCGAAAATTGGCAGAAACAGGGTCAGTACCGGAAAATGATAGAATCCGGGCGAGTACCGGGAAAATGTAGAATCCGTCCGAGTACCCAAAAACTTTCCGAACGAGGACCGAAAATTGGTAAAATCAGGGTCAGTGCCCGAAAATGATAGAATCCGGGCGAGTACCGGGAAAATGTAGAATCCGTCCGAGTACCCAAAAACTTTTCGAACGAGAACCGAAAATTGGCAGAAACAGGGTCAGTACCGGAAAATGATAGAATCCGGGCGAGTACCGGGAAAAGGTAGAATCCGTCCGAGTACCCAAAAACTTTCCGAACGAGAACCGAAAATTGGCAGAAACAGGGTCAGTACCGGAAAATGATAGAATCCGGGCGAGTACCGGGAAAATGTAGAATCCGTCCGAGTACCCAAAAACTTTCCGAACGATGACCGAAAATTGGCAGAAACAGGGTCAGTACCGGAAAATGATAGAATCAGGACGAGTACCGGGAAAATGTAGAATCCGTCCGAGTACCCAAAAACTTTCCGAACGAGAACCGAAAATTGGCAGAAACAGGGTCAGTACCGGAAAATGATAGAATCCAGGCGAGTACCGGGAAAAGGTAGAATCCGTCCGAGTACCCAAAAACTTTCCGAACGATGACCGAAAATTGGCTGAATCAGGGTCAGTACCGGAAAATGATAGAATCAGGACGAGTACCGGGAAAATGTAGAATCCGTCCGAGTACCCAAAAACTTTCCGAACGACGATCGAAAATTGGTAGAATCAGGGTCAGTACCAGAAAATGATAGAATCCGGGCGAGTACCGGGAAAATGTAGAATCCGTCCGAGTACCCAAAATCTTTCCGAACGACGATCGAAAATTGGTAGAATCAGGGTCAGTATCGGAAAATGATAGAATCCGGGCGAGTACCGGGAAAATGTAGAATCCGTCCGAGTACCCAAAAACTGTCCGAACGATGACCGAAAATTGGTAGAATCAGGGTCAGTGCCCGAAAATGATAGAATCCGGGCGAGTACCGGGAAAAGGTAGAATCCGTCCGAGTACCCAAAAACTTTCCGAACGAGAACCGAAAATTGGCAGAATCAGGGTCAGTACCGGAAAATGATAGAATCCGGGCGAGTACCGGGAAAAGGTAGAATCCGTCCGAGTACCCAAAAACTTTCCGAACGAGAACCGAAAATTGGCAGAATCAGGGTCAGTACCGAAAAATGATAGAATCCGGGCGAGTACCGGGAAAATGTAGAATCCGTCCGAGTACCATAAAACTTTCCGAACGAGGGCCGAAAATTGGTAGAATCAGGGTCAGTACCGGAAAATGATAGAATCCGGGCGAGTACCGGGAAAAGGTAGAATCCGTCCGAGTACCCAAAAACTTTCCGAACGATGACCGAAAATTGGCAGAATCAGGGTCAGTACCGGAAAATGATAGAATCAGGACGAGTACCGGGAAAAGGTAGAATCCGTCCGAGTACCCAAAAACTTTCCGAACGATGACCGAAAATTGGCAGAAACAGGGACAGTACCGGAAAATGATAGAATCCGGGCGAGTACCGGGAAAAGGTAGAATCCGTCCGAGTACCCAAAAACTTTCCGAACGAGAACCGAAAATTGGCAGAAACAGGGACAGTACCGGAAAATGATAGAATCCGGGCGAGTACCGGGAAAAGGTAGAATCCGTCCGAGTACCCAAAAACTTTCCGAACGATGATCGAAAATTGGCAGAATCAGGGTCAGTACCGGAAAATGATAGAATCAGGACGAGTACCGGGAAAATGTAGAATCCGTCCGAGTACCCAAAAACTTTCCGAACGATGACCGAAAATTGGTAGAATCAGGGTCAGTGCCCGAAAATGATAGAATCCGGGCGAGTACCGGGAAAAGGTAGAATCCGTCCGAGTACCCAAAAACTGTCCGAACGAGAACCGAAAATTGGCAGAATCAGGGTCAGTACCGGAAAATGATAGAATCCGGGCGAGTACCGGGAAAATGTAGAATCCGTCCGAGTACCCAAAAACTTTCCGAACGAGGACCGAAAATTGGCAGAATCAGGGTCAGTACCGGAAAATGATAGAATCCGGGCGAGTACCGGGAAAATGTAGAATCCGTCCGAGTACCCAAAAACTTTCCGAACGAGAACCGAAAATTGGCAGAAACAGGGTCAGTACCGGAAAATGATAGAATCCGGGCGAGTACCGGGAAAATGTAGAATCCGTCCGAGTACCCAAAAACTTTCCGAACGAGGACCGAAAATTGGTAAAATCAGGGTCAGTGCCCGAAAATGATAGAATCCGGGCGAGTACCGGGAAAATGTAGAATCCGTCCGAGTACCCAAAAACTTTTCGAACGAGAACCGAAAATTGGCAGAAACAGGGTCAGTACCGGAAAATGATAGAATCCGGGCGAGTACCGGGAAAAGGTAGAATCCGTCCGAGTACCCAAAAACTTTCCGAACGAGAACCGAAAATTGGCAGAAACAGGGTCAGTACCGGAAAATGATAGAATCCGGGCGAGTACCGGGAAAATGTAGAATCCGTCCGAGTACCCAAAAACTTTCCGAACGATGACCGAAAATTGGCAGAAACAGGGTCAGTACCGGAAAATGATAGAATCAGGACGAGTACCGGGAAAATGTAGAATCCGTCCGAGTACCCAAAAACTTTCCGAACGAGAACCGAAAATTGGCAGAAACAGGGTCAGTACCGGAAAATGATAGAATCCAGGCGAGTACCGGGAAAAGGTAGAATCCGTCCGAGTACCCAAAAACTTTCCGAACGATGACCGAAAATTGGCTGAATCAGGGTCAGTACCGGAAAATGATAGAATCAGGACGAGTACCGGGAAAATGTAGAATCCGTCCGAGTACCCAAAAACTTTCCGAACGACGATCGAAAATTGGTAGAATCAGGGTCAGTACCAGAAAATGATAGAATCCGGGCGAGTACCGGGAAAATGTAGAATCCGTCCGAGTACCCAAAATCTTTCCGAACGACGATCGAAAATTGGTAGAATCAGGGTCAGTATCGGAAAATGATAGAATCCGGGCGAGTACCGGGAAAATGTAGAATCCGTCCGAGTACCCAAAAACTGTCCGAACGATGACCGAAAATTGGTAGAATCAGGGTCAGTGCCCGAAAATGATAGAATCCGGGCGAGTACCGGGAAAAGGTAGAATCCGTCCGAGTACCCAAAAACTTTCCGAACGAGAACCGAAAATTGGCAGAATCAGGGTCAGTACCGGAAAATGATAGAATCCGGGCGAGTACCGGGAAAAGGTAGAATCCGTCCGAGTACCCAAAAACTTTCCGAACGAGAACCGAAAATTGGCAGAATCAGGGTCAGTACCGAAAAATGATAGAATCCGGGCGAGTACCGGGAAAATGTAGAATCCGTCCGAGTACCATAAAACTTTCCGAACGAGGGCCGAAAATTGGTAGAATCAGGGTCAGTACCGGAAAATGATAGAATCCGGGCGAGTACCGGGAAAAGGTAGAATCCGTCCGAGTACCCAAAAACTGCCCAAACGATGACCGAAAATTGGTAGAATCAGGGTCAGTACCGGAAAATGATAGAATCAGGACGAGTACCGGGAAAATGTAGAATCCGTCCGAGTACCCAAAAACTTTCCGAACGAGAACCGAAAATTGGCAGAAACAGGGTCAGTACCGGAAAATGATAGAATCCGGGCGAGTACCGGGAAATGGTAGAATCCGTCCGAGTACCCAAAAACTTTCCGAACGATGACCGAAAATTGGTAGAATCAGGGTCAGTACCGAAAAATGATAGAATCAGGACGAGTACCGGGAAAATGTAGAATCCGTCCGAGTACCCAAAAACTTTCCGAACGAGAACCGAAAATTGGCAGAAACAGGGTCAGTACCGGAAAATGATAGAATCCGGGCGAGTACCGGGAAAAGGTAGAATCCGTCCGAGTACCCAAAAACTTTCCGAACGATGACCGAAAATTGGCAGAATCAGGGTCAGTACCGGAAAATGATAGAATCAGGACGAGTACCGGGAAAGTGTAGAATCCGTCCGAGTACCCAAAAACTGTCCGAACGATGACCGAAAATTGGTAGAATCAGGGTCAGTGCCCGAAAATGATAGAATCCGGGCGAGTACCGGGAAAAGGTAGAATCCGTCCGAGTACCCAAAAACTTTCCGAACGAGAACCGAAAATTGGCAGAATCAGGGTCAGTACCGGAAAATGATAGAATCCGGGCGAGTACCGGGAAAAGGTAGAATCCGTCCGAGTACCCAAAAACTTTCCGAACGAGGACCGAAAATTGGTAAAAATCAGGGTCAGTGCCCGAAAATGATAGAATCCGGGCGAGTACCGGGAAAATGTAGAATCCGTCCGAGTACCCAAAAACTTTCCGAACGAGAACCGAAAATTGGCAGAAACAGGGTCAGTACCGGAAAATGATAGAATCCGGGCGAGTACCGGGAAAAGGTAGAATCCGTCCGAGTACCCAAAAACTTTCCGAACGAGGACCGAAAATTGGTAAAATCAGGGTCAGTGCCCGAAAATGATAGAATCCGGGCGAGTACCGGGAAAATGTAGAATCCGTCCGAGTACCCAAAAACTTTCCGAACGAGAACCGAAAATTGGCAGAAACAGGGTCAGTACCGGAAAATGATAGAATCCGGGCGAGTACCGGGAAAAGGTAGAATCCGTCCGAGTACCCAAAAACTTTCCGAACGATGACCGAAAATTGGTAGAATCAGGGTCAGTACCGGAAAATGATAGAATCAGGACGAGTACCGGGAAAATGTAGAATCCGTCCGAGTACCCAAAAACTTTCCGAACGAGAACCGAAAATTGGCAGAAACAGGGTCAGTACCGGAAAATGATAGAATCCGGGCGAGTACCGGGAAAAGGTAGAATCCGTCCGAGTACCCAAAAACTTTCCGAACGATGACCGAAAATTGGCAGAATCAGGGTCAGTACCGGAAAATGATAGAATCAGGACGAGTACCGGGAAAATGTAGAATCCGTCCGAGTACCCAAAAACTTTCCGAACGAGAACCGAAAATTGGCAGAAACAGGGTCAGTACCGGAAAATGATAGAATCCGGGCGAGTACCGGGAAAAGGTAGAATCCGTCCGAGTACCCAAAAACTTTCCGAACGATGACCGAAAATTGGTAGAATCAGGGTCAGTACCGGAAAATGATAGAATCCGGACGAGTACCGGGAAAATGTAGAATCCGTCCGAGTACCCAAAAACTTTCCGAACGAGAACCGAAAATTGGCAGAAACAGGGTCAGTACCGGAAAATGATAGAATCCGGGCGAGTACCGGGAAAAGGTAGAATCCGTCCGAGTACCCAAAAACTTTCCGAACGATGACCGAAAATTGGTAGAATCAGGGTCAGTGCCGGAAAATGATAGAATCAGGACGAGTACCGGGAAAATGTAGAATCCGTCCGAGTACCCAAAAACTTTCCGAACGAGAACCGAAAATTGGCAGAAACAGGGTCAGTACCGGAAAATGATAGAATCCGGGCGAGTACCGGGAAAAGGTAGAATCCGTCCGAGTACCCAAAAACTTTCCGAACGATGACCGAAAATTGGCAGAATCAGGGTCAGTACCGGAAAATGATAGAATCAGGACGAGTACCGGGAAAGTGTAGAATCCGTCCGAGTACCCAAAAACTGTCCGAACGATGACCGAAAATTGGTAGAATCAGGGTCAGTGCCCGAAAATGATAGAATCCGGGCGAGTACCGGGAAAAGGTAGAATCCGTCCGAGTACCCAAAAACTTTCCGAACGAGAACCGAAAATTGGCAGAAACAGGGTCAGTACCGGAAAATGATAGAATCCGGGCGAGTACCGGGAAAAGGTAGAATCCGTCCGAGTACCCAAAAACTTTCCGAACGATGACCGAAAATTGGTAGAATCAGGGTCAGTACCGGAAAATGATAGAATCAGGACGAGTACCGGGAAAATGTAGAATCCGTCCGAGTACCCAAAAACTTTCCGAACGACGATCGAAAATTGGTAGAATCAGGGTCAGTACCAGAAAATGATAGAATCCGGGCGAGTACCGGGAAAATGTAGAATCCGTCCGAGTACCCAAAATCTTTCCGAACGACGATCGAAAATTGGTAGAATCAGGGTCAGTATCGGAAAATGATAGAATCCGGGCGAGTACCGGGAAAATGTAGAATCCGTCCGAGTACCCAAAAACTGTCCGAACGATGACCGAAAATTGGTAGAATCAGGGTCAGTGCCCGAAAATGATAGAATCCAGGCGAGTACCGGGAAAAGGTAGAATCCGTCCGAGTACCCAAAAACTTTCCGAACGAGAACCGAAAATTGGAGAATCAGGGTCAGTACCGGAAAATGATAGAATCCGGGCGAGTACCGGGAAAAGGTAGAATCCGTCCGAGTACCCAAAAACTTTCCGAACGAGAACCGAAAATTGGCAGAATCAGGGTCAGTACCGAAAAATGATAGAATCCGGGCGAGTACCGGGAAAATGTAGAATCCGTCCGAGTACCATAAAACTTTCCGAACGAGGGCCGAAAATTGGTAGAATCAGGGTCAGTACCGGAAAATGATAGAATCCGGGCGAGTACCGGGAAAAGGTAGAATCCGTCCGAGTACCCAAAAACTGTCCAAACGATGACCGAAAATTGGTAGAATCAGGGTCAGTACCGGAAAATGATAGAATCAGGACGAGTACCGGGAAAATGTATAATCCGTCCGAGTACCCAAAAACTTTCCGAACGAGAACCGAAAATTGGCAGAAACAGGGTCAGTACCGGAAAATGATAGAATCCGGGCGAGTACCGGGAAAAGGTAGAATCCGTCCGAGTACCCAAAAACTTTCCGAACGATGACCGAAAATTGGTAGAATCAGGGTCAGTACCGGAAAATGATAGAATCAGGACGAGTACCGGGAAAATGTAGAATCCGTCCGAGTACCCAAAAACTTTCCGAACGAGAACCGAAAATTGGCAGAAACAGGGTCAGTACCGGAAAATGATAGAATCCGGGCGAGTACCGGGAAAAGGTAGAATCCGTCCGAGTACCCAAAAACTTTCCGAACGATGACCGAAAATTGGCAGAATCAGGGTCAGTACCGGAAAATGATAGAATCAGGACGAGTACCGGGAAAATGTAGAATCCGTCCGAGTACCCAAAAACTGTCCGAACGATGACCGAAAATTGGTAGAATCAGGGTCAGTGCCCGAAAATGATAGAATCCGGGCGAGTACCGGGAAAAGGTAGAATCCGTCCGAGTACCCAAAAACTTTCCGAACGAGAACCGAAAATTGGCAGAATCAGGGTCAGTACCGGAAAATGATAGAATCCGGGCGAGTACCGGGAAAAGGTAGAATCCGTCCGAGTACCCAAAAACTTTCCGAACGAGGACCGAAAATTGGTAGAATCAGGGTCAGTGCCCGAAAATGATAGAATCCGGGCGAGTACCGGGAAAATGTAGAATCCGTCCGAGTACCCAAAAACTTTCCGAACGAGAACCGAAAATTGGCAGAAACAGGGTCAGTACCGGAAAATGATAGAATCCGGGCGAGTACCGGGAAAAGGTAGAATCCGTCCGAGTACCCAAAAACTTTCCGAACGAGGACCGAAAATTGGTAAAATCAGGGTCAGTGCCCGAAAATGATAGAATCCGGGCGAGTACCGGGAAAATGTAGAATCCGTCCGAGTACCCAAAAACTTTCCGAACGAGAACCGAAAATTGGCAGAAACAGGGTCAGTACCGGAAAATGATAGAATCCGGGCGAGTACCGGGAAAAGGTAGAATCCGTCCGAGTGCCCAAAAACTTTCCGAACGATGACCGAAAATTGGTAGAATCAGGGTCAGTACCGGAAAATGATAGAATCAGGACGAGTACCGGGAAAATGTAGAATCCGTCCGAGTACCCAAAAACTTTCCGAACGAGAACCGAAAATTGGCAGAAACAGGGTCAGTACCGGAAAATGATAGAATCCGGGCGAGTACCGGGAAAAGGTAGAATCCGTCCGAGTACCCAAAAACTTTCCGAACGAGGACCGAAAATTGGTAAAATCAGGGTCAGTGCCCGAAAATGATAGAATCCGGGCGAGTACCGGGAAAATGTAGAATCCGTCCGAGTACCCAAAAACTTTCCGAACGAGAACCGAAAATTGGCAGAAACAGGGTCAGTACCGGAAAATGATAGAATCCGGGCGAGTACCGGGAAAAGGTAGAATCCGTCCGAGTGCCCAAAAACTTTCCGAACGATGACCGAAAATTGGTAGAATCAGGGTCAGTACCGGAAAATGATAGAATCAGGACGAGTACCGGGAAAATGTAGAATCCGTCCGAGTACCCAAAAACTTTCCGAACGAGAACCGAAAATTGGCAGAAACAGGGTCAGTACCGGAAAATGATAGAATCCGGGCGAGTACCGGGAAAAGGTAGAATCCGTCCGAGTACCCAAAAACTTTCCGAACGATGACCGAAAATTGGCAGAATCAGGGTCAGTACCGGAAAATGATAGAATCAGGACGAGTACCGGGAAAATGTAGAATCCGTCCGAGTACCCAAAAACTTTCCGAACGAGAACCGAAAATTGGCAGAAACAGGGTCAGTACCGGAAAATGATAGAATCCGGGCGAGTACCGGGAAAAGGTAGAATCCGTCCGAGTACCCAAAAACTTTCCGAACGATGACCGAAAATTGGTAGAATCAGGGTCAGTGCCGGAAAATGATAGAATCAGGACGAGTACCGGGAAAATGTAGAATCCGTCCGAGTACCCAAAAACTTTCCGAACGAGAACCGAAAATTGGCAGAAACAGGGTCAGTACCGGAAAATGATAGAATCCGGGCGAGTACCGGGAAAAGGTAGAATCCGTCCGAGTACCCAAAAACTTTCCGAACGATGACCGAAAATTGGCAGAATCAGGGTCAGTACCGGAAAATGATAGAATCAGGACGAGTACCGGGAAAGTGTAGAATCCGTCCGAGTACCCAAAAACTGTCCGAACGATGACCGAAAATTGGTAGAATCAGGGTCAGTGCCCGAAAATGATAGAATCCGGGCGAGTACCGGGAAAAGGTAGAATCCGTCCGAGTACCCAAAAACTTTCCGAACGAGAACCGAAAATTGGCAGAAACAGGGTCAGTACCGGAAAATGATAGAATCCGGGCGAGTACCGGGAAAAGGTAGAATCCGTCCGAGTACCCAAAAACTTTCCGAACGATGACCGAAAATTGGTAGAATCAGGGTCAGTACCGGAAAATGATAGAATCAGGACGAGTACCGGGAAAATGTAGAATCCGTCCGAGTACCCAAAAACTTTCCGAACGACGATCGAAAATTGGTAGAATCAGGGTCAGTACCAGAAAATGATAGAATCCGGGCGAGTACCGGGAAAATGTAGAATCCGTCCGAGTACCCAAAATCTTTCCGAACGACGATCGAAAATTGGTAGAATCAGGGTCAGTATCGGAAAATGATAGAATCCGGGCGAGTACCGGGAAAATGTAGAATCCGTCCGAGTACCCAAAAACTGTCCGAACGATGACCGAAAATTGGTAGAATCAGGGTCAGTGCCCGAAAATGATAGAATCCAGGCGAGTACCGGGAAAAGGTAGAATCCGTCCGAGTACCCAAAAACTTTCCGAACGAGAACCGAAAATTGGAGAATCAGGGTCAGTACCGGAAAATGATAGAATCCGGGCGAGTACCGGGAAAAGGTAGAATCCGTCCGAGTACCCAAAAACTGTCCAAACGATGACCGAAAATTGGTAGAATCAGGGTCAGTACCGGAAAATGATAGAATCAGGACGAGTACCGGGAAAATGTATAATCCGTCCGAGTACCCAAAAACTTTCCGAACGAGAACCGAAAATTGGCAGAAACAGGGTCAGTACCGGAAAATGATAGAATCCGGGCGAGTACCGGGAAAAGGTAGAATCCGTCCGAGTACCCAAAAACTTTCCGAACGATGACCGAAAATTGGTAGAATCAGGGTCAGTACCGGAAAATGATAGAATCAGGACGAGTACCGGGAAAATGTAGAATCCGTCCGAGTACCCAAAAACTTTCCGAACGAGAACCGAAAATTGGCAGAAACAGGGTCAGTACCGGAAAATGATAGAATCCGGGCGAGTACCGGGAAAAGGTAGAATCCGTCCGAGTACCCAAAAACTTTCCGAACGATGACCGAAAATTGGCAGAATCAGGGTCAGTACCGGAAAATGATAGAATCAGGACGAGTACCGGGAAAATGTAGAATCCGTCCGAGTACCCAAAAACTGTCCGAACGATGACCGAAAATTGGTAGAATCAGGGTAAGTGCCCGAAAATGATAGAATCCGGGCGAGTACCGGGAAAAGGTAGAATCCGTCCGAGTACCCAAAAACTTTCCGAACGAGAACCGAAAATTGGCAGAATCAGGGTCAGTACCGGAAAATGATAGAATCCGGGCGAGTACCGGGAAAAGGTAGAATCCGTCCGAGTACCCAAAAACTTTCCGAACGAGGACCGAAAATTGGTAGAATCAGGGTCAGTGCCCGAAAATGATAGAATCCGGGCGAGTACCGGGAAAATGTAGAATCCGTCCGAGTACCCAAAAACTTTCCGAACGAGCACCGAAAATTGGCAGAAACAGGGTCAGTACCGGAAAATGATAGAATCCGGGCGAGTACCGGGAAAAGGTAGAATCCGTCCGAGTACCCAAAAACTTTCCGAACGAGGACCGAAAATTGGTAAAATCAGGGTCAGTGCCCGAAAATGATAGAATCCGGGCGAGTACCGGGAAAATGTAGAATCCGTCCGAGTACCCAAAAACTTTCCGAACGAGAACCGAAAATTGGCAGAAACAGGGTCAGTACCGGAAAATGATAGAATCCGGGCGAGTACCGGGAAAAGGTAGAATCCGTCCGAGTGCCCAAAAACTTTCCGAACGATGACCGAAAATTGGTAGAATCAGGGTCAGTACCGGAAAATGATAGAATCAGGACGAGTACCGGGAAAATGTAGAATCCGTCCGAGTACCCAAAAACTTTCCGAACGAGAACCGAAAATTGGCAGAAACAGGGTCAGTACCGGAAAATGATAGAATCCGGGCGAGTACCGGGAAAAGGTAGAATCCGTCCGAGTACCCAAAAACTTTCCGAACGATGACCGAAAATTGGCAGAATCAGGGTCAGTACCGGAAAATGATAGAATCAGGACGAGTACCGGGAAAATGTAGAATCCGTCCGAGTACCCAAAAACTTTCCGAACGAGAACCGAAAATTGGCAGAAACAGGGTCAGTACCGGAAAATGATAGAATCCGGGCGAGTACCGGGAAAAGGTAGAATCCGTCCGAGTACCCAAAAACTTTCCGAACGATGACCGAAAATTGGCAGAATCAGGGTCAGTACCGGAAAATGATAGAATCAGGACGAGTACCGGGAAAATGTAGAATCCGTCCGAGTACCCAAAAACTGTCCGAACGATGACCGAAAATTGGTAGAATCAGGGTCAGTGCCCGAAAATGATAGAATCCGGGCGAGTACCGGGAAAAGGTAGAATCCGTCCGAGTACCCAAAAACTTTCTGAACGAGAACCGAAAATTGGCAGAATCAGGGTCAGTACCGGAAAATGATAGAATCCGGGCGAGTACCGGGAAAAGGTAGAATCCGTCCGAGTACCCAAAAACTTTCCGAACGAGGACCGAAAATTGGTAGAATCAGGGTCAATGCCCGAAAATGATAGAATCCGGGCGAGTACCGGGAAAATGTAGAATCCGTCCGAGTACCCAAAAACTTTCCGAACGAGAACCGAAAATGGGCAGAAACAGGGTCAGTACCGGAAAATGATAGAATCCGGGCGAGTACCGGGAAAAGGTAGAATTCGTCCGAGTACCCAAAAACTTTCCGAACGAGGACCGAAAATTGGTAAAATCAGGGTCAGTGCCCGAAAATGATAGAATCCGGGCGAGTACCGGGAAAATGTAGAATCCGTCCGAGTACCCAAAAACTTTCCGAACGAGAACCGAAAATTGGCAGAAACAGGGTCAGTACCGGAAAATGATAGAATCCGGGCGAGTACCGGGAAAAGGTAGAATCCGTCCGAGTACCCAAAAACTTTCCGAACGATGACCGAAAATTGGTAGAATCAGGGTCAGTACCGGAAAATGATAGAATCAGGACGAGTACCGGGAAAATGTAGAATCCGTCCGAGTACCCAAAAACTTTCCGAACGAGAACCGAAAATTGGCAGAAACAGGGTCAGTACCGGAAAATGATAGAATCCGGGCGAGTACCGGGAAAAGGTAGAATCCGTCCGAGTACCCAAAAACTTTCCGAACGAGGACCGAAAATTGGCAGAATCAGGGTCAGTACCGGAAAATGATAGAATCAGGACGAGTACCGGGAAAATGTAGAATCCGTCCGAGTACCCAAAAACTTTCCGAACGACGATCGAAAATTGGTAGAATCAGGGTCAGTACCAGAAAATGATAGAATCCGGGCGAGTACCGGGAAAATGTAGAATCCGTCCGAGTACCGGGAAAATGTAGAATCCGTTCGAGTACCCAAAATCTTTCCGAACGACGATCGAAAATTGGTAGAATCAGGGTCAGTATCGGAAAATGATAGAATCCGGGCGAGTACCGGGAAAATGTAGAATCCGTCCGAGTACCCAAAAACTGTCCGAACGATGACCGAAAATTGGTAGAATCAGGGTCAGTGCCCGAAAATGATAGAATCCGGGCGAGTACCGGGAAAGGGTAGAATCCGTCCGAGTACCCAAAAACTTTCCGAACGAGAACCGAAAATTGGCAGAATCAGGGTCAGTACCGGAAAATGATAGAATCCGGGCGAGTACCGGGAAAAGGTAGAATCCGTCCGAGTACCCAAAAACTTTCCGAACGAGAACCGAAAATTGGCAGAATCACGGTCAGTACCGAAAAATGATAGAATCCGGGCGAGTACCGGGAAAATGTAGAATCCGTCCGAGTACCATAAAACTTTCCGAACGAGGGCCGAAAATTGGTAGAATCAGGGTCAGTACCGGAAAATGATAGAATCAGGACGAGTACCGGGAAAATGTAGAATCCGTCCGAGTACCCAAAAACTTTCCGAACGAGAACCGAAAATTGGCAGAAACAGGGTCAGTACCGGAAAATGATAGAATCCGGGCGAGTACCGGGAAAAGGTAGAATCCGTCCGAGTACCCAAAAACTTTCCGAACGATGACCGAAAATTGGCAGAATCAGGGTCAGTACCGGAAAATGATAGAATCAGGACGAGTACCGGGAAAATGTAGAATCCGTCCGAGTACCCAAAAACTTTCCGAACGAGAACCGAAAATTGGCAGAAACAGGGTCAGTACCGGAAAATGATAGAATCCGGGCGAGTACCGGGAAAAGGTAGAATCCGTCCGAGTACCCAAAAACTTTCCGAACGATGACCGAAAATTGGCAGAATCAGGGTCAGTACCGGAAAATGATAGAATCAGGACGAGTACCGGGAAAATGTAGAATCCGTCCGAGTACCCAAAAACTGTCCGAACGATGACCGAAAATTGGTAGAATCAGGGTCAGTGCCCGAAAATGATAGAATCCGGGCGAGTACCGGGAAAAGGTAGAATCCGTCCGAGTACCCAAAAACTTTCTGAACGAGAACCGAAAATTGGCAGAATCAGGGTCAGTACCGGAAAATGATAGAATCCGGGCGAGTACCGGGAAAAGGTAGAATCCGTCCGAGTACCCAAAAACTTTCCGAACGAGGACCGAAAATTGGTAGAATCAGGGTCAATGCCCGAAAATGATAGAATCCGGGCGAGTACCGGGAAAATGTAGAATCCGTCCGAGTACCCAAAAACTTTCCGAACGAGAACCGAAAATGGGCAGAAACAGGGTCAGTACCGGAAAATGATAGAATCCGGGCGAGTACCGGGAAAAGGTAGAATTCGTCCGAGTACCCAAAAACTTTCCGAACGAGGACCGAAAATTGGTAAAATCAGGGTCAGTGCCCGAAAATGATAGAATCCGGGCGAGTACCGGGAAAATGTAGAATCCGTCCGAGTACCCAAAAACTTTCCGAACGAGAACCGAAAATTGGCAGAAACAGGGTCAGTACCGGAAAATGATAGAATCCGGGCGAGTACCGGGAAAAGGTAGAATCCGTCCGAGTACCCAAAAACTTTCCGAACGATGACCGAAAATTGGTAGAATCAGGGTCAGTACCGGAAAATGATAGAATCAGGACGAGTACCGGGAAAATGTAGAATCCGTCCGAGTACCCAAAAACTTTCCGAACGAGAACCGAAAATTGGCAGAAACAGGGTCAGTACCGGAAAATGATAGAATCCGGGCGAGTACCGGGAAAAGGTAGAATCCGTCCGAGTACCCAAAAACTTTCCGAACGAGGACCGAAAATTGGCAGAATCAGGGTCAGTACCGGAAAATGATAGAATCAGGACGAGTACCGGGAAAATGTAGAATCCGTCCGAGTACCCAAAAACTTTCCGAACGACGATCGAAAATTGGTAGAATCAGGGTCAGTACCAGAAAATGATAGAATCCGGGCGAGTACCGGGAAAATGTAGAATCCGTCCGAGTACCGGGAAAATGTAGAATCCGTTCGAGTACCCAAAATCTTTCCGAACGACGATCGAAAATTGGTAGAATCAGGGTCAGTATCGGAAAATGATAGAATCCGGGCGAGTACCGGGAAAATGTAGAATCCGTCCGAGTACCCAAAAACTGTCCGAACGATGACCGAAAATTGGTAGAATCAGGGTCAGTGCCCGAAAATGATAGAATCCGGGCGAGTACCGGGAAAGGGTAGAATCCGTCCGAGTACCCAAAAACTTTCCGAACGAGAACCGAAAATTGGCAGAATCAGGGTCAGTACCGGAAAATGATAGAATCCGGGCGAGTACCGGGAAAAGGTAGAATCCGTCCGAGTACCCAAAAACTTTCCGAACGAGAACCGAAAATTGGCAGAATCACGGTCAGTACCGAAAAATGATAGAATCCGGGCGAGTACCGGGAAAATGTAGAATCCGTCCGAGTACCATAAAACTTTCCGAACGAGGGCCGAAAATTGGTAGAATCAGGGTCAGTACCGGAAAATGATAGAATCCGGGCGAGTACCGGGAAAAGGTAGAATCCGTCCGAGTACCCAAAAACTGTCCAAACGATGACCGAAAATTGGTAGAATCAGGGTCAGTACCGGAAAATGATAGAATCAGGACGAGTACCGGGAAAATGTAGAATCCGTCCGAGTACCCAAAAACTTTCCGAACGACGATCGAAAATTGGTAGAATCAGGGTCAGTACCAGAAAATGATAGAATCCGGGCGAGTACCGGGAAAATGTAGAATCCGTCCGAGTACCCAAAATCTTTCCGAACGACGATCGAAAATTGGTAGAATCAGGGTCAGTATCGGAAAATGATAGAATCCGGGCGAGTACCGGGAAAATGTAGAATCCGTCCGAGTACCCAAAAACTGTTCGAACGATGACCGAAAATTGGTAGAATCAGGGTCAGTGCCCGAAAATGATAGAATCCGGGCGAGTACCGGGAAAAGGTAGAATCCGTCCGAGTACCCAAAAACTTTCCGAACGAGAACCGAAAATTGGCAGAATCAGGGTCAGTACCGGAAAATGATAGAATCCGGGCGAGTACCGGGAAAAGGTAGAATCCGTCCGAGTACCCAAAAACTTTCCGAACGAGAACCGAAAATTGGCAGAATCAGGGTCAGTACCGAAAAATGATAGAATCCGGGCGAGTACCGGGAAAATGTAGAATCCGTCCGAGTACCATAAAACTTTCCGAACGAGGGCCGAAAATTGGTAGAATCAGGGTCAGTACCGGAAAATGATAGAATCAGGACGAGTACCGGGAAAATGTAGAATCCGTCCGAGTACCCAAAAACTTTCCGAACGAGAACCGAAAATTGGCAGAAACAGGGTCAGTACCGGAAAATGATAGAATCCGGGCGAGTACCGGGAAAAGGTAGAATCCGTCCGAGTACCCAAAAACTTTCCGAACGAGGACCGAAAATTGGTAGAATCAGGGTCAATGCCCGAAAATGATAGAATCCGGGCGAGTACCGGGAAAATGTAGAATCCGTCCGAGTACCCAAAAACTTTCCGAACGAGAACCGAAAATTGGCAGAAACAGGGTCAGTACCGGAAAATGATAGAATCCGGGCGAGTACCGGGAAAAGGTAGAATCCGTCCGAGTACCCAAAAACTTTCCGAACGAGGACCGAAAATTGGCAGAATCAGGGTCAGTACCGGAAAATGATAGAATCAGGACGAGTACCGGGAAAATGTAGAATCCGTCCGAGTACCCAAAAACTTTCCGAACGACGATCGAAAATTGGTAGAATCAGGGTCAGTACCAGAAAATGATAGAATCCGGGCGAGTACCGGGAAAATGTAGAATCCGTCCGAGTACCGGGAAAATGTAGAATCCGTTCGAGTACCCAAAATCTTTCCGAACGACGATCGAAAATTGGTAGAATCAGGGTCAGTATCGGAAAATGATAGAATCCGGGCGAGTACCGGGAAAATGTAGAATCCGTCCGAGTACCCAAAAACTGTCCGAACGATGACCGAAAATTGGTAGAATCAGGGTCAGTGCCCGAAAATGATAGAATCCGGGCGAGTACCGGGAAAGGGTAGAATCCGTCCGAGTACCCAAAAACTTTCCGAACGAGAACCGAAAATTGGCAGAATCAGGGTCAGTACCGGAAAATGATAGAATCCGGGCGAGTACCGGGAAAAGGTAGAATCCGTCCGAGTACCCAAAAACATTCCGAACGATGACCGAAAATTGGTAGAATCAGGGTCAGTACCGGAAAATGATAGAATCAGGACGAGTACCGGGAAAATGTAGAATCCGTCCGAGTACCCAAAAACTTTCCGAACGAGAACCGAAAATTGGCAGAAACAGGGTCAGTACCGGAAAATGATAGAATCCGGGCGAGTACCGGGAAAAGGTAGAATCCGTCCGAGTACCCAAAAACTTTCCGAACGAGGACCGAAAATTGGCAGAATCAGGGTCAGTACCGGAAAATGATTGAATCAGGACGAGTACCGGGAAAATGTAGAATCCGTCCGAGTACCCAAAAACTTTCCGAACGACGATCGAAAATTGGTAGAATCAGGGTCAGTACCAGAAAATGATAGAATCCGGGCGAGTACCGGGAAAATGTAGAATCCGTCCGAGTACCCAAAATCTTTCCGAACGACGATCGAAAATTGGTAGAATCAGGGTCAGTATCGGAAAATGATAGAATCCGGGCGAGTACCGGGAAAATGTAGAATCCGTCCGAGTACCCAAAAACTGTCCGAACGATGACCGAAAATTGGTAGAATCAGGGTCAGTGCCCGAAAATGATAGAATCCGGGCGAGTACCGGGAAAAGGTAGAATCCGTCCGAGTACCCAAAAACTTTCCGAACGAGAACCGAAAATTGGCAGAATCAGGGTCAGTACCGGAAAATGATAGAATCCGGGCGAGTACCGGGAAAAGGTAGAATCCGTCCGAGTACCCAAAAACTTTCCGAACGAGAACCGAAAATTGGCAGAATCAGGGTCAGTACCGAAAAATGATAGAATCCGGGCGAGTACCGGGAAAATGTAGAATCCGTCCGAGTACCATAAAACTTTCCGAACGAGGGCCGAAAATTGGTAGAATCAGGGTCAGTACCGGAAAATGATAGAATCCGGGCGAGTACCGGGAAAAGGTAGAATCCGTCCGAGTACCCAAAAACTGTCCAAACGATGACCGAAAATTGGTAGAATCAGGGTCAGTACCGGAAAATGATAGAATCAGGACGAGTACCGGGAAAATGTAGAATCCGTCCGAGTACCCAAAAACTTTCCGAACGACGATCGAAAATTGGTAGAATCAGGGTCAGTACCAGAAAATGATAGAATCCGGGCGAGTACCGGGAAAATGTAGAATCCGTCCGAGTACCCAAAATCTTTCCGAACGACGATCGAAAATTGGTAGAATCAGGGTCAGTATCGGAAAATGATAGAATCCGGGCGAGTACCGGGAAAATGTAGAATCCGTCCGAGTACCCAAAAACTGTTCGAACGATGACCGAAAATTGGTAGAATCAGGGTCAGTGCCCGAAAATGATAGAATCCGGGCGAGTACCGGGAAAAGGTAGAATCCGTCCGAGTACCCAAAAACTTTCCGAACGAGAACCGAAAATTGGCAGAATCAGGGTCAGTACCGGAAAATGATAGAATCCGGGCGAGTACCGGGAAAAGGTAGAATCCGTCCGAGTACCCAAAAACTTTCCGAACGAGAACCGAAAATTGGCAGAATCAGGGTCAGTACCGAAAAATGATAGAATCCGGGCGAGTACCGGGAAAATGTATAATCCGTCCGAGTACCATAAAACTTTCCGAACGAGGGCCGAAAATTGGTAGAATCAGGGTCAGTACCGGAAAATGATAGAATCAGGACGAGTACCGGGAAAATGTAGAATCCGTCCGAGTACCCAAAAACTTTCCGAACGAGAACCGAAAATTGGCAGAAACAGGGTCAGTACCGGAAAATGATAGAATCCGGGCGAGTACCGGGAAAAGGTAGAATCCGTCCGAGTACCCAAAAACTTTCCGAACGATGACCGAAAATTGGCAGAATCAGGGTCAGTACCGGAAAATGATAGAATCCGGGCGAGTACCGGGAAAAGGTAGAATCCGTCCGAGTACCCAAAAACTTTCCGAACGAGGACCGAAAATTGGTAAAATCAGGGTCAGTGCCCGAAAATGATAGAATCCGGGCGAGTACCGGGAAAATGTAGAATCCGTCCGAGTACCCAAAAACTTTCCGAACGAGAACCGAAAATTGGCAGAAACAGGGTCAGTACCGGAAAATGATAGAATCCGGGCGAGTACCGGGAAAAGGTAGAATCCGTCCGAGTACCCAAAAACTTTCCGAACGATGACCGAAAATTGGTAGAATCAGGGTCAGTACCGGAAAATGATAGAATCAGGACGAGTACCGGGAAAATGTAGAATCCGTCCGAGTACCCAAAAACTTTCCGAACGAGAACCGAAAATTGGCAGAAACAGGGTCAGTACCGGAAAATGATAGAATCCGGGCGAGTACCGGGAAAAGGTAGAATCCGTCCGAGTACCCAAAAACTTTCCGAACGATGACCGAAAATTGGTAGAATCAGGGTCAGTGCCCGAAAATGATAGAATCCGGGCGAGTACCGGGAAAAGGTAGAATCCGTCCGAGTACCCAAAAACTTTCCGAACGAGAACCGAAAATTGGCAGAATCAGGGTCAGTACCGGAAAATGATAGAATCCGGGCGAGTACCGGGAAAAGGTAGAATCCGTCCGAGTGCCCAAAAACTTTCCGAACGATGACCGAAAATTGGTAGAATCAGGGTCAGTACCGGAAAATGATAGAATCAGGACGAGTACCGGGAAAATGTAGAATCCGTCCGAGTACCCAAAAACTTTCCGAACGAGAACCGAAAATTGGCAGAAACAGGGTCAGTACCGGAAAATGATAGAATCCGGGCGAGTACCGGGAAAAGGTAGAATCCGTCCGAGTACCCAAAAACTTTCCGAACGATGACCGAAAATTGGCAGAATCAGGGTCAGTACCGGAAAATGATAGAATCAGGACGAGTACCGGGAAAATGTAGAATCCGTCCGAGTACCCAAAAACTTTCCGAACGAGAACCGAAAATTGGCAGAAACAGGGTCAGTACCGGAAAATGATAGAATCCGGGCGAGTACCGGGAAAAGGTAGAATCCGTCCGAGTACCCAAAAACTTTCCGAACGATGACCGAAAATTGGCAGAATCAGGGTCAGTACCGGAAAATGATAGAATCAGGACGAGTACCGGGAAAATGTAGAATCCGTCCGAGTACCCAAAAACTGTCCGAACGATGACCGAAAATTGGTAGAATCAGGGTCAGTGCCCGAAAATGATAGAATCCGGGCGAGTACCGGGAAAAGGTAGAATCCGTCCGAGTACCCAAAAACTTTCTGAACGAGAACCGAAAATTGGCAGAATCAGGGTCAGTACCGGAAAATGATAGAATCCGGGCGAGTACCGGGAAAAGGTAGAATCCGTCCGAGTACCCAAAAACTTTCCGAACGAGGACCGAAAATTGGTAGAATCAGGGTCAGTGCCCGAAAATGATAGAATCCGGGCGAGTACCGGGAAAATGTAGAATCCGTCCGAGTACCCAAAAACTTTCCGAACGAGAACCGAAAATTGGCAGAAACAGGGTCAGTACCGGAAAATGATAGAATCAGGACGAGTACCGGGAAAATGTAGAATCCGTCCGAGTACCCAAAAACTTTCCGAACGAGGACCGAAAATTGGTAAAATCAGGGTCAGTGCCCGAAAATGATAGAATCCGGGCGAGTACCGGGAAAATGTAGAATCCGTCCGAGTACCCAAAAACTTTCCGAACGAGAACCGAAAATTGGCAGAAACAGGGTCAGTACCGGAAAATGATAGAATCCGGGCGAGTACCGGGAAAAGGTAGAATCCGTCCGAGTACCCAAAAACATTCCGAACGATGACCGAAAATTGGTAGAATCAGGGTCAGTACCGGAAAATGATAGAATCAGGACGAGTACCGGGAAAATGTAGAATCCGTCCGAGTACCCAAAAACTTTCCGAACGAGAACCGAAAATTGGCAGAAACAGGGTCAGTACCGGAAAATGATAGAATCCGGGCGAGTACCGGGAAAAGGTAGAATCCGTCCGAGTACCCAAAAACTTTCCGAACGAGGACCGAAAATTGGCAGAATCAGGGTCAGTACCGGAAAATGATAGAATCAGGACGAGTACCGGGAAAATGTAGAATCCGTCCGAGTACCCAAAAACTTTCCGAACGACGATCGAAAATTGGTAGAATCAGGGTCAGTACCAGAAAATGATAGAATCCGGGCGAGTACCGGGAAAATGTAGAATCCGTCCGAGTACCCAAAATCTTTCCGAACGACGATCGAAAATTGGTAGAATCAGGGTCAGTATCGGAAAATGATAGAATCCGGGCGAGTACCGGGAAAATGTAGAATCCGTCCGAGTACCCAAAAACTGTCCGAACGATGACCGAAAATTGGTAGAATCAGGGTCAGTGCCCGAAAATGATAGAATCCGGGCGAGTACCGGGAAAAGGTAGAATCCGTCCGAGTACCCAAAAACTTTCCGAACGAGAACCGAAAATTGGCAGAATCAGGGTCAGTACCGGAAAATGATAGAATCCGGGCGAGTACCGGGAAAAGGTAGAATCCGTCCGAGTACCCAAAAACTTTCCGAACGAGAACCGAAAATTGGCAGAATCAGGGTCAGTACCGAAAAATGATAGAATCCGGGCGAGTACCGGGAAAATGTAGAATCCGTCCGAGTACCATAAAACTTTCCGAACGAGGGCCGAAAATTGGTAGAATCAGGGTCAGTACCGGAAAATGATAGAATCCGGGCGAGTACCGGGAAAAGGTAGAATCCGTCCGAGTACCCAAAAACTGTCCAAACGATGACCGAAAATTGGTAGAATCAGGGTCAGTACCGGAAAATGATAGAATCAGGACTAGTACCGGGAAAATGTAGAATCCGTCCGAGTACCCAAAAACTTTCCGAACGACGATCGAAAATTGGTAGAATCAGGGTCAGTACCAGAAAATGATAGAATCCGGGCGAGTACCGGGAAAATGTAGAATCCGTCCGAGTACCCAAAATCTTTCCGAACGACGATCGAAAATTGGTAGAATCAGGGTCAGTATCGGAAAATGATAGAATCCGGGCGAGTACCGGGAAAATGTAGAATCCGTCCGAGTACCCAAAAACTGTTCGAACGATGACCGAAAATTGGTAGAATCAGGGTCAGTGCCCGAAAATGATAGAATCCGGGCGAGTACCGGGAAAATGTAGAATCCGTCCGAGTACCATAAAACTTTCCGAACGAGGGCCGAAAATTGGTAGAATCAGGGTCAGTACCGGAAAATGATAGAATCAGGACGAGTACCGGGAAAATGTAGAATCCGTCCGAGTACCCAAAAACTTTCCGAACGAGAACCGAAAATTGGCAGAAACAGGGTCAGTACTGGAAAATGATAGAATCCGGGCGAGTACCGGGAAAAGGTAGAATCCGTCCGAGTACCCAAAAACTTTCCGAACGATGACCGAAAATTGGCAGAATCAGGGTCAGTACCGGAAAATGATAGAATCCGGGCGAGTACCGGGAAAAGGTAGAATCCGTCCGAGTACCCAAAAACTTTCCGAACGAGGACCGAAAATTGGTAAAATCAGGGTCAGTGCCCGAAAATGATAGAATCCGGGCGAGTACCGGGAAAATGTAGAATCCGTCCGAGTACCCAAAAACTTTCCGAACGAGAACCGAAAATTGGCAGAAACAGGGTCAGTACCGGAAAATGATAGAATCCGGGCGAGTACCGGGAAAAGGTAGAATCCGTCCGAGTACCCAAAAACTTTCCGAACGATGACCGAAAATTGGTAGAATCAGGGTCAGTACCGGAAAATGATAGAATCAGGACGAGTACCGGGAAAATGTAGAATCCGTCCGAGTACCCAAAAACTTTCCGAACGAGAACCGAAAATTGGCAGAAACAGGGTCAGTACCGGAAAATGATAGAATCCGGGCGAGTACCGGGAAAAGGTAGAATCCGTCCGAGTACCCAAAAACTTTCCGAACGATGACCGAAAATTGGTAGAATCAGGGTCAGTGCCCGAAAATGATAGAATCCGGGCGAGTACCGGGAAAAGGTAGAATCCGTCCGAGTACCCAAAAACTTTCCGAACGAGAACCGAAAATTGGCAGAATCAGGGTCAGTACCGGAAAATGATAGAATCCGGGCGAGTACCGGGAAAAGGTAGAATCCGTCCGAGTGCCCAAAAACTTTCCGAACGATGACCGAAAATTGGTAGAATCAGGGTCAGTACCGGAAAATGATAGAATCAGGACGAGTACCGGGAAAATGTAGAATCCGTCCGAGTACCCAAAAACTTTCCGAACGAGAACCGAAAATTGGCAGAAACAGGGTCAGTACCGGAAAATGATAGAATCCGGGCGAGTACCGGGAAAAGGTAGAATCCGTCCGAGTACCCAAAAACTTTCCGAACGATGACCGAAAATTGGCAGAATCAGGGTCAGTACCGGAAAATGATAGAATCAGGACGAGTACCGGGAAAATGTAGAATCCGTCCGAGTACCCAAAAACTTTCCGAACGAGAACCGAAAATTGGCAGAAACAGGGTCAGTACCGGAAAATGATAGAATCCGGGCGAGTACCGGGAAAAGGTAGAATCCGTCCGAGTACCCAAAAACTTTCCGAACGATGACCGAAAATTGGCAGAATCAGGGTCAGTACCGGAAAATGATAGAATCAGGACGAGTACCGGGAAAATGTAGAATCCGTCCGAGTACCCAAAAACTGTCCGAACGATGACCGAAAATTGGTAGAATCAGGGTCAGTGCCCGAAAATGATAGAATCCGGGCGAGTACCGGGAAAAGGTAGAATCCGTCCGAGTACCCAAAAACTTTCTGAACGAGAACCGAAAATTGGCAGAATCAGGGTCAGTACCGGAAAATGATAGAATCCGGGCGAGTACCGGGAAAAGGTAGAATCCGTCCGAGTACCCAAAAACTTTCCGAACGAGGACCGAAAATTGGTAGAATCAGGGTCAGTGCCCGAAAATGATAGAATCCGGGCGAGTACCGGGAAAATGTAGAATCCGTCCGAGTACCCAAAAACTTTCCGAACGAGAACCGAAAATTGGCAGAAACAGGGTCAGTACCGGAAAATGATAGAATCCGGGCGAGTACCGGGAAAAGGTAGAATTCGTCCGAGTACCCAAAAACTTTCCGAACGAGGACCGAAAATTGGTAAAATCAGGGTCAGTGCCCGAAAATGATAGAATCCGGGCGAGTACCGGGAAAATGTAGAATCCGTCCGAGTACCCAAAAACTTTCCGAACGAGAACCGAAAATTGGCAGAAACAGGGTCAGTACCGGAAAATGATAGAATCCGGGCGAGTACCGGGAAAAGGTAGAATCCGTCCGAGTACCCAAAAACTTTCCGAACGATGACCGAAAATTGGTAGAATCAGGGTCAGTACCGGAAAATGATAGAATCAGGACGAGTACCGGGAAAATGTAGAATCCGTCCGAGTACCCAAAAACTTTCCGAACGAGAACCGAAAATTGGCAGAAACAGGGTCAGTACCGGAAAATGATAGAATCCGGGCGAGTACCGGGAAAAGGTAGAATCCGTCCGAGTACCCAAAAACTTTCCGAACGAGGACCGAAAATTGGCAGAATCAGGGTCAGTACCGGAAAATGATAGAATCAGGACGAGTACCGGGAAAATGTAGAATCCGTCCGAGTACCCAAAAACTTTCCGAACGACGATCGAAAATTGGTAGAATCAGGGTCAGTACCAGAAAATGATAGAATCCGGGCGAGTACCGGGAAAATGTAGAATCCGTCCGAGTACCCAAAATCTTTCCGAACGACGATCGAAAATTGGTAGAATCAGGGTCAGTATCGGAAAATGATAGAATCCGGGCGAGTACCGGGAAAATGTAGAATCCGTCCGAGTACCCAAAAACTGTCCGAACGATGACCGAAAATTGGTAGAATCAGGGTCAGTGCCCGAAAATGATAGAATCCGGGCGAGTACCGGGAAAAGGTAGAATCCGTCCGAGTACCCAAAAACTTTCCGAACGAGAACCGAAAATTGGCAGAATCAGGGTCAGTACCGGAAAATGATAGAATCCGGGCGAGTACCGGGAAAAGGTAGAATCCGTCCGAGTACCCAAAAACTTTCCGAACGAGAACCGAAAATTGGCAGAATCAGGGTCAGTACCGAAAAATGATAGAATCCGGGCGAGTACCGGGAAAATGTAGAATCCGTCCGAGTACCATAAAACTTTCCGAACGAGGGCCGAAAATTGGTAGAATCAGGGTCAGTACCGGAAAATGATAGAATCCGGGCGAGTACCGGGAAAAGGTAGAATCCGTCCGAGTACCCAAAAACTGTCCAAACGATGACCGAAAATTGGTAGAATCAGGGTCAGTACCGGAAAATGATAGAATCAGGACTAGTACCGGGAAAATGTAGAATCCGTCCGAGTACCCAAAAACTTTCCGAACGACGATCGAAAATTGGTAGAATCAGGGTCAGTACCAGAAAATGATAGAATCCGGGCGAGTACCGGGAAAATGTAGAATCCGTCCGAGTACCCAAAATCTTTCCGAACGACGATCGAAAATTGGTAGAATCAGGGTCAGTATCGGAAAATGATAGAATCCGGGCGAGTACCGGGAAAATGTAGAATCCGTCCGAGTACCCAAAAACTGTTCGAACGATGACCGAAAATTGGTAGAATCAGGGTCAGTGCCCGAAAATGATAGAATCCGGGCGAGTACCGGGAAAAGGTAGAATCCGTCCGAGTACCCAAAAACTTTCCGAACGAGAACCGAAAATTGGCAGAATCAGGGTCAGTACCGGAAAATGATAGAATCCGGGCGAGTACCGGGAAAAGGTAGAATCCGTCCGAGTACCCAAAAACTTTCCGAACGAGAACCGAAAATTGGCAGAATCAGGGTCAGTACCGAAAAATGATAGAATCCGGGCGAGTACCGGGAAAATGTAGAATCCGTCCGAGTACCATAAAACTTTCCGAACGAGGGCCGAAAATTGGTAGAATCAGGGTCAGTACCGGAAAATGATAGAATCAGGACGAGTACCGGGAAAATGTAGAATCCGTCCGAGTACCCAAAAACTTTCCGAACGAGAACCGAAAATTGGCAGAAACAGGGTCAGTACCGGAAAATGATAGAATCCGGGCGAGTACCGGGAAAAGGTAGAATCCTTCCGAGTACCCAAAAACTTTCCGAACGATGACCGAAAATTGGCAGAATCAGGGTCAGTACCGGAAAATGATAGAATCCGGGCGAGTACCGGGAAAAGGTAGAATCCGTCCGAGTACCCAAAAACTTTCCGAACGAGGACCGAAAATTGGTAAAATCAGGGTCAGTGCCCGAAAATGATAGAATCCGGGCGAGTACCGGGAAAATGTAGAATCCGTCCGAGTACCCAAAAACTTTCCGAACGAGAACCGAAAATTGGCAGAAACAGGGTCAGTACCGGAAAATGATAGAATCCGGGCGAGTACCGGGAAAAGGTAGAATCCGTCCGAGTACCCAAAAACTTTCCGAACGATGACCGAAAATTGGTAGAATCAGGGTCAGTACCGGAAAATGATAGAATCAGGACGAGTACCGGGAAAATGTAGAATCCGTCCGAGTACCCAAAAACTTTCCGAACGAGAACCGAAAATTGGCAGAAACAGGGTCAGTACCGGAAAATGATAGAATCCGGGCGAGTACCGGGAAAAGGTAGAATCCGTCCGAGTACCCAAAAACTTTCCGAACGATGACCGAAAATTGGTAGAATCAGGGTCAGTGCCCGAAAATGATAGAATCCGGGCGAGTACCGGGAAAAGGTAGAATCCGTCCGAGTACCCAAAAACTTTCCGAACGAGAACCGAAAATTGGCAGAATCAGGGTCAGTACCGGAAAATGATAGAATCCGGGCGAGTACCGGGAAAAGGTAGAATCCGTCCGAGTACCCAAAAACTTTCCGAACGAGAACCGAAAATTGGCAGAATCAGGGTCAGTACCGGAAAATGATAGAATCCGGGCGAGTACCGGGAAAAGGTAGAATCCGTCCGAGTACCCAAAAACTTTCCGAACGAGAACCGAAAATTGGCAGAATCAGGGTCAGTACCGAAAAATGATAGAATCCGGGCGAGTACCGGGAAAATGTAGAATCCGTCCGAGTACCATAAAACTTTCCGAACGAGGGCCGAAAATTGGTAGAATCAGGGTCAGTACCAGAAAATGATAGAATCCGGGCGAGTACCGGGAAAATGTAGAATCCGTCCGAGTACCCAAAATCTTTCCGAACGACGATCGAAAATTGGTAGAATCAGGGTCAGTATCGGAAAATGATAGAATCCGGGCGAGTACCGGGAAAATGTAGAATCCGTCCGAGTACCCAAAAACTGTCCGAACGATGACCGAAAATTGGTAGAATCAGGGTCAGTGCCCGAAAATGATAGAATCCGGGCGAGTACCGGGAAAAGGTAGAATCCGTCCGAGTACCCAAAAACTTTCCGAACGAGAACCGAAAATTGGCAGAATCAGGGTCAGTACCGGAAAATGATAGAATCCGGGCGAGTACCGGGAAAAGGTAGAATCCGTCCGAGTACCCAAAAACTTTCCGAACGAGAACCGAAAATTGGCAGAATCAGGGTCAGTACCGAAAAATGATAGAATCCGGGCGAGTACCGGGAAAATGTAGAATCCGTCCGAGTACCATAAAACTTTCCGAACGAGGGCCGAAAATTGGTAGAATCAGGGTCAGTACCGGAAAATGATAGAATCCGGGCGAGTACCGGGAAAAGGTAGAATCCGTCCGAGTACCCAAAAACTGTCCAAACGATGACCGAAAATTGGTAGAATCAGGGTCAGTACCGGAAAATGATAGAATCAGGACTAGTACCGGGAAAATGTAGAATCCGTCCGAGTACCCAAAAACTTTCCGAACGACGATCGAAAATTGGTAGAATCAGGGTCAGTACCAGAAAATGATAGAATCCGGGCGAGTACCGGGAAAATGTAGAATCCGTCCGAGTACCCAAAATCTTTCCGAACGACGATCGAAAATTGGTAGAATCAGGGTCAGTATCGGAAAATGATAGAATCCGGGCGAGTACCGGGAAAATGTAGAATCCGTCCGAGTACCCAAAAACTGTTCGAACGATGACCGAAAATTGGTAGAATCAGGGTCAGTGCCCGAAAATGATAGAATCCGGGCGAGTACCGGGAAAAGGTAGAATCCGTCCGAGTACCCAAAAACTTTCCGAACGAGAACCGAAAATTGGCAGAATCAGGGTCAGTACCGGAAAATGATAGAATCCGGGCGAGTACCGGGAAAAGGTAGAATCCGTCCGAGTACCCAAAAACTTTCCGAACGAGAACCGAAAATTGGCAGAATCAGGGTCAGTACCGAAAAATGATAGAATCCGGGCGAGTACCGGGAAAATGTAGAATCCGTCCGAGTACCATAAAACTTTCCGAACGAGGGCCGAAAATTGGTAGAATCAGGGTCAGTACCGGAAAATGATAGAATCAGGACGAGTACCGGGAAAATGTAGAATCCGTCCGAGTACCCAAAAACTTTCCGAACGAGAACCGAAAATTGGCAGAAACAGGGTCAGTACCGGAAAATGATAGAATCCGGGCGAGTACCGGGAAAAGGTAGAATCCTTCCGAGTACCCAAAAACTTTCCGAACGATGACCGAAAATTGGCAGAATCAGGGTCAGTACCGGAAAATGATAGAATCCGGGCGAGTACCGGGAAAAGGTAGAATCCGTCCGAGTACCCAAAAACTTTCCGAACGAGGACCGAAAATTGGTAAAATCAGGGTCAGTGCCCGAAAATGATAGAATCCGGGCGAGTACCGGGAAAATGTAGAATCCGTCCGAGTACCCAAAAACTTTCCGAACGAGAACCGAAAATTGGCAGAAACAGGGTCAGTACCGGAAAATGATAGAATCCGGGCGAGTACCGGGAAAAGGTAGAATCCGTCCGAGTACCCAAAAACTTTCCGAACGATGACCGAAAATTGGTAGAATCAGGGTCAGTACCGGAAAATGATAGAATCAGGACGAGTACCGGGAAAATGTAGAATCCGTCCGAGTACCCAAAAACTTTCCGAACGAGAACCGAAAATTGGCAGAAACAGGGTCAGTACCGGAAAATGATAGAATCCGGGCGAGTACCGGGAAAAGGTAGAATCCGTCCGAGTACCCAAAAACTTTCCGAACGATGACCGAAAATTGGTAGAATCAGGGTCAGTGCCCGAAAATGATAGAATCCGGGCGAGTACCGGGAAAAGGTAGAATCCGTCCGAGTACCCAAAAACTTTCCGAACGAGAACCGAAAATTGGCAGAATCAGGGTCAGTACCGGAAAATGATAGAATCCGGGCGAGTACCGGGAAAAGGTAGAATCCGTCCGAGTACCCAAAAACTTTCCGAACGAGAACCGAAAATTGGCAGAATCAGGGTCAGTACCGAAAAATGATAGAATCCGGGCGAGTACCGGGAAAATGTAGAATCCGTCCGAGTACCATAAAACTTTCCGAACGAGGGCCGAAAATTGGTAGAATCAGGGTCAGTACCGGAAAATGATAGAATCCGGGCGAGTACCGGGAAAAGGTAGAATCCGTCCGAGTACCCAAAAACTGTCCAAACGATGACCGAAAATTGGTAGAATCAGGGTCAGTACCGGAAAATGATAGAATCAGGACGAGTACCGGGAAAATGTAGAATCCGTCCGAGTACCCAAAAACTTTCCGAACGACGATCGAAAATTGGTAGAATCAGGGTCAGTACCAGAAAATGATAGAATCCGGGCGAGTACCGGGAAAATGTAGAATCCGTCCGAGTACCCAAAATCTTTCCGAACGACGATCGAAAATTGGTAGAATCAGGGTCAGTATCGGAAAATGATAGAATCCGGGCGAGTACCGGGAAAATGTAGAATCCGTCCGAGTACCCAAAAACTGTTCGAACGATGACCGAAAATTGGTAGAATCAGGGTCAGTGCCCGAAAATGATAGAATCCGGGCGAGTACCGGGAAAAGGTAGAATCCGTCCGAGTACCCAAAAACTTTCCGAACGAGAACCGAAAATTGGCAGAATCAGGGTCAGTACCGGAAAATGATAGAATCCGGGCGAGTACCGGGAAAAGGTAGAATCCGTCCGAGTACCCAAAAACTTTCCGAACGAGAACCGAAAATTGGCAGAATCAGGGTCAGTACCGAAAAATGATAGAATCCGGGCGAGTACCGGGAAAATGTAGAATCCGTCCGAGTACCATAAAACTTTCCGAACGAGGGCCGAAAATTGGTAGAATCAGGGTCAGTACCGGAAAATGATAGAATCAGGACGAGTACCGGGAAAATGTAGAATCCGTCCGAGTACCCAAAAACTTTCCGAACGAGAACCGAAAATTGGCAGAAACAGGGTCAGTACCGGAAAATGATAGAATCCGGGCGAGTACCGGGAAAAGGTAGAATCCGTCCGAGTACCCAAAAACTTTCCGAACGATGACCGAAAATTGGCAGAATCAGGGTCAGTACCGGAAAATGATAGAATCCGGGCGAGTACCGGGAAAAGGTAGAATCCGTCCGAGTACCCAAAAACTTTCCGAACGAGGACCGAAAATTGGTAAAATCAGGGTCAGTGCCCGAAAATGATAGAATCCGGGCGAGTACCGGGAAAATGTAGAATCCGTCCGAGTACCCAAAAACTTTCCGAACGAGAACCGAAAATTGGCAGAAACAGGGTCAGTACCGGAAAATGATAGAATCCGGGCGAGTACCGAAAAAAGGTAGAATCCGTCCGAGTACCCAAAAACTTTCCGAACGATGACCGAAAATTGGTAGAATCAGGGTCAGTACCGGAAAATGATAGAATCAGGACGAGTACCGGGAAAATGTAGAATCCGTCCGAGTACCCAAAAACTTTCCGAACGAGAACCGAAAATTGGCAGAAACAGGGTCAGTACCGGAAAATGATAGAATCCGGGCGAGTACCGGGAAAAGGTAGAATCCGTCCGAGTACCCAAAAACTTTCCGAACGATGACCGAAAATTGGCAGAATCAGGGTCAGTACCGGAAAATGATAGAATCAGGACGAGTACCGGGAAAATGTAGAATCCGTCCGAGTACCCAAAAACTTTCCGAACGACGATCGAAAATTGGTAGAATCAGGGTCAGTACCAGAAAATGATAGAATCCGGGCGAGTACCGGGAAAATGTAGAATCCGTCCGAGTACCCAAAATCTTTCCGAACGACGATCGAAAATTGGTAGAATCAGGGTCAGTATCGGAAAATGATAGAATCCGGGCGAGTACCGGGAAAATGTAGAATCCGTCCGAGTACCCAAAAACTGTCCGAACGATGACCGAAAATTGGTAGAATCAGGGTCAGTGCCCGAAAATTATAGAATCCGGGCGAGTACCGGGAAAAGGTAGAATCCGTCCGAGTACCCAAAAACTTTCCGAACGAGAACCGAAAATTGGCAGAATCAGGGTCAGTACCGGAAAATGATAGAATCCGGGCGAGTACCGGGAAAAGGTAGAATCCGTCCGAGTACCCAAAAACTTTCCGAACGAGAACCGAAAATTGGCAGAATCAGGGTCAGTACCGAAAAATGATAGAATCCGGGCGAGTACCGGGAAAATGTAGAATCCGTCCGAGTACCATAAAACTTTCCGAACGAGGGCCGAAAATTGGTAGAATCAGGGTCAGTACCGGAAAATGATAGAATCCGGGCGAGTACCGGGAAAAGGTAGAATCCGTCCGAGTACCCAAAAACTGTCCAAACGATGACCGAAAATTGGTAGGATCAGGGTCAGTACCGGAAAATGATAGAATCAGGACGAGTACCGGGAAAATGTAGAATCCGTCCGAGTACCCAAAAACTTTCCGAACGACGATCGAAAATTGGTAGAATCAGGGTCAGTACCAGAAAATGATAGAATCCGGGCGAGTACCGGGAAAATGTAGAATCCGTCCGAGTACCCAAAATCTTTCCGAACGACGATCGAAAATTGGTAGAATCAGGGTCAGTATCGGAAAATGATAGAATCCGGGCGAGTACCGGGAAAATGTAGAATCCGTCCGAGTACCCAAAAACTGTTCGAACGATGACCGAAAATTGGTAGAATCAGGGTCAGTGCCCGAAAATGATAGAATCCGGGCGAGTACCGGGAAAAGGTAGAATCCGTCCGAGTACCCAAAAACTTTCCGAACGAGAACCGAAAATTGGCAGAATCAGGGTCAGTACCGGAAAATGATAGAATCAGGACGAGTACCGGGAAAATGTAGAATCCGTCCGAGTACCCAAAAACTTTCCGAACGACGATCGAAAATTGGTAGAATCAGGGTCAGTACCAGAAAATGATAGAATCCGGGCGAGTACCGGGAAAATGTAGAATCCGTCCGAGTACCCAAAAACTTTCCGAACGACGATCGAAAATTGGTAGAATCAGGGTCAGTACCAGAAAATGATAGAATCCGGGCGAGTACCGGGAAAATGTAGAATCCGTCCGAGTACCCAAAAACTGTTCGAACGATGACCGAAAATTGGTAGAATCAGGGTCAGTGCCCGAAAATGATAGAATCCGGGCGAGTACCGGGAAAAGGTAGAATCCGTCCGAGTACCCAAAAACTTTCCGAACGAGAACCGAAAATTGGCAGAATCAGGGTCAGTACCGGAAAATGATAGAATCCGGGCGAGTACCGGGAAAAGGTAGAATCCGTCCGAGTACCCAAAAACTTTCCGAACGAGGACCGAAAATTGGTAGAATCAGGGTCAGTGCCCGAAAATGATAGAATCCGGGCGAGTACCGGGAAAATGTAGAATCCGTCCGAGTACCATAAAACTTTCCGAACGAGGGCCGAAAATTGGTAGAATCAGGGTCAGTACCGGAAAATGATAGAATCCGGGCGAGTACCGGGAAAAGGTAGAATCCGTCCGAGTACCCAAAAACTGTCCAAACGATGACCGAAAATTGGTAGAATCAGGGTCAGTACCGGAAAATGATAGAATCAGGACGAGTACCGGGAAAATGTAGAATCCGTCCGAGTACCCAAAAACTTTCCGAACGACGATCGAAAATTGGTAGAATCAGGGTCAGTACCAGAAAATGATAGAATCCGGGCGAGTACCGGGAAAATGTAGAATCCGTCCGAGTACCCAAAATCTTTCCGAACGACGATCGAAAATTGGTAGAATCAGGGTCAGTATCGGAAAATGATAGAATCCGGGCGAGTACCGGGAAAATGTAGAATCCGTCCGAGTACCCAAAAACTGTTCGAACGATGACCGAAAATTGGTAGAATCAGGGTCAGTGCCCGAAAATGATAGAATCCGGGCGAGTACCGGGAAAAGGTAGAATCCGTCCGAGTACCCAAAAACTTTCCGAACGAGAACCGAAAATTGGCAGAATCAGGGTCAGTACCGGAAAATGATAGAATCCGGGCGAGTACCGGGAAAAGGTAGAATCCGTCCGAGTACCCAAAAACTTTCCGAACGAGAACCGAAAATTGGCAGAATCAGGGTCAGTACCGAAAAATGATAGAATCCGGGCGAGTACCGGGAAAATGTAGAATCCGTCCGAGTACCATAAAACTTTCCGAACGAGGGCCGAAAATTGGTAGAATCAGGGTCAGTACCGGAAAATGATAGAATCAGGACGAGTACCGGGAAAATGTAGAATCCGTCCGAGTACCCAAAAACTTTCCGAACGAGAACCGAAAATTGGCAGAAACAGGGTCAGTACCGGAAAATGATAGAATCCGGGCGAGTACCGGGAAAAGGTAGAATCCGTCCGAGTACCCAAAAACTTTCCGAACGATGACCGAAAATTGGCAGAATCAGGGTCAGTACCGGAAAATGATAGAATCCGGGCGAGTACCGGGAAAAGGTAGAATCCGTCCGAGTACCCAAAAACTTTCCGAACGAGGACCGAAAATTGGTAAAATCAGGGTCAGTGCCCGAAAATGATAGAATCCGGGCGAGTACCGGGAAAATGTAGAATCCGTCCGAGTACCCAAAAACTTTCCGAACGAGAACCGAAAATTGGCAGAAACAGGGTCAGTACCGGAAAATGATAGAATCCGGGCGAGTACCGGGAAAAGGTAGAATCCGTCCGAGTACCCAAAAACTTTCCGAACGATGACCGAAAATTGGTAGAATCAGGGTCAGTACCGGAAAATGATAGAATCAGGACGAGTACCGGGAAAATGTAGAATCCGTCCGAGTACCCAAAAACTTTCCGAACGAGAACCGAAAATTGGCAGAAACAGGGTCAGTACCGGAAAATGATAGAATCCGGGCGAGTACCGGGAAAAGGTAGAATCCGTCCGAGTACCCAAAAACTTTCCGAACGATGACCGAAAATTGGCAGAATCAGGGTCAGTACCGGAAAATGATAGAATCAGGACGAGTACCGGGAAAATGTAGAATCCGTCCGAGTACCCAAAAACTTTCCGAACGACGATCGAAAATTGGTAGAATCAGGGTCAGTACCAGAAAATGATAGAATCCGGGCGAGTACCGGGAAAATGTAGAATCCGTCCGAGTACCCAAAATCTTTCCGAACGACGATCGAAAATTGGTAGAATCAGGGTCAGTATCGGAAAATGATAGAATCCGGGCGAGTACCGGGAAAATGTAGAATCCGTCCGAGTACCCAAAAACTGTCCGAACGATGACCGAAAATTGGTAGAATCAGGGTCAGTGCCCGAAAATTATAGAATCCGGGCGAGTACCGGGAAAAGGTAGAATCCGTCCGAGTACCCAAAAACTTTCCGAACGAGAACCGAAAATTGGCAGAATCAGGGTCAGTACCGGAAAATGATAGAATCCGGGCGAGTACCGGGAAAAGGTAGAATCCGTCCGAGTACCCAAAAACTTTCCGAACGAGAACCGAAAATTGGCAGAATCAGGGTCAGTACCGAAAAATGATAGAATCCGGGCGAGTACCGGGAAAATGTAGAATCCGTCCGAGTACCATAAAACTTTCCGAACGAGGGCCGAAAATTGGTAGAATCAGGGTCAGTACCGGAAAATGATAGAATCCGGGCGAGTACCGGGAAAAGGTAGAATCCGTCCGAGTACCCAAAAACTGTCCAAACGATGACCGAAAATTGGTAGGATCAGGGTCAGTACCGGAAAATGATAGAATCAGGACGAGTACCGGGAAAATGTAGAATCCGTCCGAGTACCCAAAAACTTTCCGAACGACGATCGAAAATTGGTAGAATCAGGGTCAGTACCAGAAAATGATAGAATCCGGGCGAGTACCGGGAAAATGTAGAATCCGTCCGAGTACCCAAAATCTTTCCGAACGACGATCGAAAATTGGTAGAATCAGGGTCAGTATCGGAAAATGATAGAATCCGGGCGAGTACCGGGAAAATGTAGAATCCGTCCGAGTACCCAAAAACTGTTCGAACGATGACCGAAAATTGGTAGAATCAGGGTCAGTGCCCGAAAATGATAGAATCCGGGCGAGTACCGGGAAAAGGTAGAATCCGTCCGAGTACCCAAAAACTTTCCGAACGAGAACCGAAAATTGGCAGAATCAGGGTCAGTACCGGAAAATGATAGAATCAGGACGAGTACCGGGAAAATGTAGAATCCGTCCGAGTACCCAAAAACTTTCCGAACGACGATCGAAAATTGGTAGAATCAGGGTCAGTACCAGAAAATGATAGAATCCGGGCGAGTACCGGGAAAATGTAGAATCCGTCCGAGTACCCAAAAACTTTCCGAACGACGATCGAAAATTGGTAGAATCAGGGTCAGTACCAGAAAATGATAGAATCCGGGCGAGTACCGGGAAAATGTAGAATCCGTCCGAGTACCCAAAATCTTTCCGAACGACGATCGAAAATTGGTAGAATCAGGGTCAGTATCGGAAAATGATAGAATCCGGGCGAGTACCGGGAAAATGTAGAATCCGTCCGAGTACCCAAAAACTGTTCGAACGATGACCGAAAATTGGTAGAATCAGGGTCAGTGCCCGAAAATGATAGAATCCGGGCGAGTACCGGGAAAAGGTAGAATCCGTCCGAGTACCCAAAAACTTTCCGAACGAGAACCGAAAATTGGCAGAATCAGGGTCAGTACCGGAAAATGATAGAATCCGGGCGAGTACCGGGAAAAGGTAGAATCCGTCCGAGTACCCAAAAACTTTCCGAACGAGAACCGAAAATTGGCAGAATCAGGGTCAGTACCGAAAAATGATAGAATCCGGGCGAGTACCGGGAAAATGTAGAATCCGTCCGAGTACCATAAAACTTTCCGAACGAGGGCCGAAAATTGGTAGAATCAGGGTCAGTACCGGAAAATGATAGAATCAGGACGAGTACCGGGAAAATGTAGAATCCGTCCGAGTACCCAAAAACTTTCCGAACGAGAACCGAAAATTGGCAGAAACAGGGTCAGTACCGGAAAATGATAGAATCCGGGCGAGTACCGGGAAAAGGTAGAATCCTTCCGAGTACCCAAAAACTTTCCGAACGATGACCGAAAATTGGCAGAATCAGGGTCAGTACCGGAAAATGATAGAATCCGGGCGAGTACCGGGAAAAGGTAGAATCCGTCCGAGTACCCAAAAACTTTCCGAACGAGGACCGAAAATTGGTAAAATCAGGGTCAGTGCCCGAAAATGATAGAATCCGGGCGAGTACCGGGAAAATGTAGAATCCGTCCGAGTACCCAAAAACTTTCCGAACGAGAACCGAAAATTGGCAGAAACAGGGTCAGTACCGGAAAATGATAGAATCCGGGCGAGTACCGGGAAAAGGTAGAATCCGTCCGAGTACCCAAAAACTTTCCGAACGATGACCGAAAATTGGTAGAATCAGGGTCAGTACCGGAAAATGATAGAATCAGGACGAGTACCGGGAAAATGTAGAATCCGTCCGAGTACCCAAAAACTTTCCGAACGAGAACCGAAAATTGGCAGAAACAGGGTCAGTACCGGAAAATGATAGAATCCGGGCGAGTACCGGGAAAAGGTAGAATCCGTCCGAGTACCCAAAAACTTTCCGAACGATGACCGAAAATTGGTAGAATCAGGGTCAGTGCCCGAAAATGATAGAATCCGGGCGAGTACCGGGAAAAGGTAGAATCCGTCCGAGTACCCAAAAACTTTCCGAACGAGAACCGAAAATTGGCAGAATCAGGGTCAGTACCGGAAAATGATAGAATCCGGGCGAGTACCGGGAAAAGGTAGAATCCGTCCGAGTACCCAAAAACTTTCCGAACGAGAACCGAAAATTGGCAGAATCAGGGTCAGTACCGAAAAATGATAGAATCCGGGCGAGTACCGGGAAAATGTAGAATCCGTCCGAGTACCATAAAACTTTCCGAACGAGGGCCGAAAATTGGTAGAATCAGGGTCAGTACCGGAAAATGATAGAATCCGGGCGAGTACCGGGAAAAGGTAGAATCCGTCCGAGTACCCAAAAACTGTCCAAACGATGACCGAAAATTGGTAGAATCAGGGTCAGTACCGGAAAATGATAGAATCAGGACGAGTACCGGGAAAATGTAGAATCCGTCCGAGTACCCAAAAACTTTCCGAACGACGATCGAAAATTGGTAGAATCAGGGTCAGTACCAGAAAATGATAGAATCCGGGCGAGTACCGGGAAAATGTAGAATCCGTCCGAGTACCCAAAATCTTTCCGAACGACGATCGAAAATTGGTAGAATCAGGGTCAGTATCGGAAAATGATAGAATCCGGGCGAGTACCGGGAAAATGTAGAATCCGTCCGAGTACCCAAAAACTGTTCGAACGATGACCGAAAATTGGTAGAATCAGGGTCAGTGCCCGAAAATGATAGAATCCGGGCGAGTACCGGGAAAAGGTAGAATCCGTCCGAGTACCCAAAAACTTTCCGAACGAGAACCGAAAATTGGCAGAATCAGGGTCAGTACCGGAAAATGATAGAATCCGGGCGAGTACCGGGAAAAGGTAGAATCCGTCCGAGTACCCAAAAACTTTCCGAACGAGAACCGAAAATTGGCAGAATCAGGGTCAGTACCGAAAAATGATAGAATCCGGGCGAGTACCGGGAAAATGTAGAATCCGTCCGAGTACCATAAAACTTTCCGAACGAGGGCCGAAAATTGGTAGAATCAGGGTCAGTACCGGAAAATGATAGAATCAGGACGAGTACCGGGAAAATGTAGAATCCGTCCGAGTACCCAAAAACTTTCCGAACGAGAACCGAAAATTGGCAGAAACAGGGTCAGTACCGGAAAATGATAGAATCCGGGCGAGTACCGGGAAAAGGTAGAATCCGTCCGAGTACCCAAAAACTTTTCGAACGATGACCGAAAATTGGCAGAATCAGGGTCAGTACCGGAAAATGATAGAATCCGGGCGAGTACCGGGAAAAGGTAGAATCCGTCCGAGTACCCAAAAACTTTCCGAACGAGGACCGAAAATTGGTAAAATCAGGGTCAGTGCCCGAAAATGATAGAATCCGGGCGAGTACCGGGAAAATGTAGAATCCGTCCGAGTACCCAAAAACTTTCCGAACGAGAACCGAAAATTGGCAGAAACAGGGTCAGTACCGGAAAATGATAGAATCCGGGCGAGTACCGGGAAAAGGTAGAATCCGTCCGAGTACCCAAAAACTTTCCGAACGATGACCGAAAATTGGTAGAATCAGGGTCAGTACCGGAAAATGATAGAATCAGGACGAGTACCGGGAAAATGTAGAATCCGTCCGAGTACCCAAAAACTTTCCGAACGAGAACCGAAAATTGGCAGAAACAGGGTCAGTACCGGAAAATGATAGAATCCGGGCGAGTACCGGGAAAAGGTAGAATCCGTCCGAGTACCCAAAAACTTTCCGAACGATGACCGAAAATTGGCAGAATCAGGGTCAGTACCGGAAAATGATAGAATCAGGACGAGTACCGGGAAAATGTAGAATCCGTCCGAGTACCCAAAAACTTTCCGAACGACGATCGAAAATTGGTAGAATCAGGGTCAGTACCAGAAAATGATAGAATCCGGGCGAGTACCGGGAAAATGTAGAATCCGTCCGAGTACCCAAAATCTTTCCGAACGACGATCGAAAATTGGTAGAATCAGGGTCAGTATCGGAAAATGATAGAATCCGGGCGAGTACCGGGAAAATGTAGAATCCGTCCGAGTACCCAAAAACTGTCCGAACGATGACCGAAAATTGGTAGAATCAGGGTCAGTGCCCGAAAATTATAGAATCCGGGCGAGTACCGGGAAAAGGTAGAATCCGTCCGAGTACCCAAAAACTTTCCGAACGAGAACCGAAAATTGGCAGAATCAGGGTCAGTACCGGAAAATGATAGAATCCGGGCGAGTACCGGGAAAAGGTAGAATCCGTCCGAGTACCCAAAAACTTTCCGAACGAGAACCGAAAATTGGCAGAATCAGGGTCAGTACCGAAAAATGATAGAATCCGGGCGAGTACCGGGAAAATGTAGAATCCGTCCGAGTACCATAAAACTTTCCGAACGAGGGCCGAAAATTGGTAGAATCAGGGTCAGTACCGGAAAATGATAGAATCCGGGCGAGTACCGGGAAAAGGTAGAATCCGTCCGAGTACCCAAAAACTGTCCAAACGATGACCGAAAATTGGTAGGATCAGGGTCAGTACCGGAAAATGATAGAATCAGGACGAGTACCGGGAAAATGTAGAATCCGTCCGAGTACCCAAAAACTTTCCGAACGACGATCGAAAATTGGTAGAATCAGGGTCAGTACCAGAAAATGATAGAATCCGGGCGAGTACCGGGAAAATGTAGAATCCGTCCGAGTACCCAAAATCTTTCCGAACGACGATCGAAAATTGGTAGAATCAGGGTCAGTATCGGAAAATGATAGAATCCGGGCGAGTACCGGGAAAATGTAGAATCCGTCCGAGTACCCAAAAACTGTTCGAACGATGACCGAAAATTGGTAGAATCAGGGTCAGTGCCCGAAAATGATAGAATCCGGGCGAGTACCGGGAAAAGGTAGAATCCGTCCGAGTACCCAAAAACTTTCCGAACGAGAACCGAAAATTGGCAGAATCAGGGTCAGTACCGGAAAATGATAGAATCAGGACGAGTACCGGGAAAATGTAGAATCCGTCCGAGTACCCAAAAACTTTCCGAACGACGATCGAAAATTGGTAGAATCAGGGTCAGTACCAGAAAATGATAGAATCCGGGCGAGTACCGGGAAAATGTAGAATCCGTCCGAGTACCCAAAATCTTTCCGAACGACGATCGAAAATTGGTAGAATCAGGGTCAGTATCGGAAAATGATAGAATCAGGACGAGTACCGGGAAAATGTAGAATCCGTCCGAGTACCCAAAAACTTTCCGAACGACGATCGAAAATTGGTAGAATCAGGGTCAGTGCCCGAAAATGATAGAATCCGGGCGAGTACCGGGAAAAGGTAGAATCCGTCCGAGTACCCAAAAACTTTCCGAATGAGAACCGAAAATTGGCAGAATCAGGGTCAGTACCGGAAAATGATAGAATCCGGGCGAGTACCGGGAAAAGGTAGAATCCGTCCGAGTACCCAAAAACTTTCCGAACGAGAACCGAAAATTGGCAGAATCAGGGTCAGTACCGAAAAATGATAGAATCCGGGCGAGTACCGGGAAAATGTAGAATCCGTCCGAGTACCATAAAACTTTCCGAACGAGGGCCGAAAATTGGTAGAATCAGGGTCAGTACCGGAAAATGATAGAATCCGGGCGAGTACCGGGAAAAGGTAGAATCCGTCCGAGTACCCAAAAACTGTCCAAACGATGACCGAAAATTGGTAGAATCAGGGTCAGTACCGGAAAATGATAGAATCAGGACGAGTACCGGGAAAATGTAGAATCCGTCCGAGTACCCAAAAACTTTCCGAACGACGATCGAAAATTGGTAGAATCAGGGTCAGTACCAGAAAATGATAGAATCCGGGCGAGTACCGGGAAAATGTAGAATCCGTCCGAGTACCCAAAATCTTTCCGAACGACGATCGAAAATTGGTAGAATCAGGGTCAGTATCGGAAAATGATAGAATCCGGGCGAGTACCGGGAAAATGTAGAATCCGTCCGAGTACCCAAAAACTGTTCGAACGATGACCGAAAATTGGTAGAATCAGGGTCAGTGCCCGAAAATGATAGAATCCGGGCGAGTACCGGGAAAAGGTAGAATCCGTCCGAGTACCCAAAAACTTTCCGAACGAGAACCGAAAATTGGCAGAATCAGGGTCAGTACCGGAAAATGATAGAATCCGGGCGAGTACCGGGAAAAGGTAGAATCCGTCCGAGTACCCAAAAACTTTCCGAACGAGAACCGAAAATTGGCAGAATCAGGGTCAGTACCGAAAAATGATAGAATCCGGGCGAGTACCGGGAAAATGTAGAATCCGTCCGAGTACCATAAAACTTTCCGAACGAGGGCCGAAAATTGGTAGAATCAGGGTCAGTATCGGAAAATGATAGAATCCGGGCGAGTACCGGGAAAAGGTAGAATCCGTCCGAGTACCCAAAAACTGTCCAAACGATGACCGAAAATTGGTAGAATCAGGGTCAGTACCGGAAAATGATAGAATCAGGACGAGTACCGGGAAAATGTAGAATCCGTCCGAGTACCCAAAAACTTTCCGAACGAGAACCGAAAATTGGCAGAAACAGGGTCAGTACCGGAAAATGATAGAATCCGGGCGAGTACCGGGAAAAGGTAGAATCCGTCCGAGTACCCAAAAACTTTCCGAACGATGACCGAAAATTGGTAGAATCAGGGTCAGTACCGGAAAATGATAGAATCCGGGCGAGTACCGGGAAAAGGTAGAATCCGTCCGAGTACCCAAAAACTGTCCAAACGATGACCGAAAATTGGTAGAATCAGGGTCAGTACCGGAAAATGATAGAATCAGGACGAGTACCGGGAAAATGTAGAATCCGTCCGAGTACCCAAAAACTTTCCGAACGACGATCGAAAATTGGTAGAATCAGGGTCAGTACCAGAAAATGATAGAATCCGGGCGAGTACCGGGAAAATGTAGAATCCGTCCGAGTACCCAAAATCTTTCCGAACGACGATCGAAAATTGGCAGAATCAGGGTCAGTACCGGAAAATGATAGAATCCGGGCGAGTACCGGGAAAAGGTAGAATCCGTCCGAGTACCCAAAAACTTTCCGAACGAGAACCGAAAATTGGCAGAATCAGGGTCAGTACCGAAAAATGATAGAATCCGGGCGAGTACCGGGAAAATGTAGAATCCGTCCGAGTACCCAAAAACTTTCCGAACGACGATCGAAAATTGGTAGAATCAGGGTCAGTACCAGAAAATGATAGAATCCGGGCGAGTACCGGGAAAATGTAGAATCCGTCCGAGTACCCAAAATCTTTCCGAACGACGATCGAAAATTGGTAGAATCAGGGTCAGTACCGGAAAATGATAGAATCAGGACGAGTACCGGGAAAATGTAGAATCCGTCCGAGTACCCAAAAACTTTCCGAACGACGATCGAAAATTGGTAGAATCAGGGTCAGTACCAGAAAATGATAGAATCCGGGCGAGTACCGGGAAAATGTAGAATCCGTCCGAGTACCCAAAATCTTTCCGAACGACGATCGAAAATTGGTAGAATCAGGGTCAGTATCGGAAAATGATAGAATCCGGGCGAGTACCGGGAAAATGTAGAATCCGTCCGAGTACCCAAAAACTGTCCGAACGATGACCGAAAATTGGTAGAATCAGGGTCAGTGCCCGAAAATTATAGAATCCGGGCGAGTACCGGGAAAAGGTAGAATCCGTCCGAGTACCCAAAAACTTTCCGAACGAGAACCGAAAATTGGCAGAATCAGGGTCAGTACCGGAAAATGATAGAATCCGGGCGAGTACCGGGAAAAGGTAGAATCCGTCCGAGTACCCAAAAACTTTCCGAACGAGAACCGAAAATTGGCAGAATCAGGGTCAGTACCGAAAAATGATAGAATCCGGGCGAGTACCGGGAAAATGTAGAATCCGTCCGAGTACCATAAAACTTTCCGAACGAGGGCCGAAAATTGGTAGAATCAGGGTCAGTATCGGAAAATGATAGAATCCGGGCGAGTACCGGGAAAAGGTAGAATCCGTCCGAGTACCCAAAAACTGTCCAAACGATGACCGAAAATTGGTAGAATCAGGGTCAGTACCGGAAAATGATAGAATCAGGACGAGTACCGGGAAAATGTAGAATCCGTCCGAGTACCCAAAAACTTTCCGAACGAGAACCGAAAATTGGCAGAAACAGGGTCAGTACCGGAAAATGATAGAATCCGGGCGAGTACCGGGAAAAGGTAGAATCCGTCCGAGTACCCAAAAACTTTCCGAACGATGACCGAAAATTGGTAGAATCAGGGTCAGTACCGGAAAATGATAGAATCCGGGCGAGTACCGGGAAAAGGTAGAATCCGTCCGAGTACCCAAAAACTGTCCAAACGATGACCGAAAATTGGTAGAATCAGGGTCAGTACCGGAAAATGATAGAATCAGGACGAGTACCGGGAAAATGTAGAATCCGTCCGAGTACCCAAAAACTTTCCGAACGACGATCGAAAATTGGTAGAATCAGGGTCAGTACCAGAAAATGATAGAATCCGGGCGAGTACCGGGAAAATGTAGAATCCGTCCGAGTACCCAAAATCTTTCCGAACGACGATCGAAAATTGGTAGAATCAGGGTCAGTATCGGAAAATGATAGAATCCGGGCGAGTACCGGGAAAATGTAGAATCCGTCCGAGTACCCAAAAACTGTTCGAACGATGACCGAAAATTGGTAGAATCAGGGTCAGTGCCCGAAAATGATAGAATCCGGGCGAGTACCGGGAAAAGGTAGAATCCGTCCGAGTACCCAAAAACTTTCCGAACGAGAACCGAAAATTGGCAGAATCAGGGTCAGTACCGGAAAATGATAGAATCCGGGCGAGTACCGGGAAAAGGTAGAATCCGTCCGAGTACCCAAAAACTTTCCGAACGAGAACCGAAAATTGGCAGAATCAGGGTCAGTACCGAAAAATGATAGAATCCGGGCGAGTACCGGGAAAATGTAGAATCCGTCCGAGTACCATAAAACTTTCCGAACGAGGGCCGAAAATTGGTAGAATCAGGGTCAGTATCGGAAAATGATAGAATCCGGGCGAGTACCGGGAAAAGGTAGAATCCGTCCGAGTACCCAAAAACTGTCCAAACGATGACCGAAAATTGGTAGAATCAGGGTCAGTACCGGAAAATGATAGAATCAGGACGAGTACCGGGAAAATGTAGAATCCGTCCGAGTACCCAAAAACTTTCCGAACGAGAACCGAAAATTGGCAGAAACAGGGTCAGTACCGGAAAATGATAGAATCCGGGCGAGTACCGGGAAAAGGTAGAATCCGTCCGAGTACCCAAAAACTTTCCGAACGATGACCGAAAATTGGTAGAATCAGGGTCAGTACCGGAAAATGATAGAATCAGGACGAGTACCGGGAAAATGTAGAATCCGTCCGAGTACCCAAAAACTTTCCGAACGAGAACCGAAAATTGGCAGAAACAGGGTCAGTACCGGAAAATGATAGAATCCGGGCGAGTACCGGGAAAAGGTAGAATCCGTCCGAGTACCCAAAAACTTTCCGAACGATGACCGAAAATTGGTAGAATCAGGGTCAGTACCGGAAAATGATAGAATCAGGACGAGTACCGGGAAAATGTAGAATCCGTCCGAGTACCCAAAAACTGTCCGAACGATGACCGAAAATTGGTAGAATCAGGGTCAGTGCCCGAAAATGATAGAATCCGGGCGAGTACCGGGAAAAGGTAGAATCCGTCCGAGTACCCAAAAACTTTCTGAACGAGAACCGAAAATTGGCAGAATCAGGGTCAGTACCGGAAAATGATAGAATCCGGGCGAGTACCGGGAAAAGGTAGAATCCGTCCGAGTACCCAAAAACTTTCCGAACGAGGACCGAAAATTGGTAGAATCAGGGTCAGTGCCCGAAAATGATAGAATCCGGGCGAGTACCGGGAAAATGTAGAATCCGTCCGAGTACCCAAAAACTTTCCGAACGAGAACCGAAAATTGGCAGAAACAGGGTCAGTACCGGAAAATGATAGAATCCGGGCGAGTACCGGGAAAAGGTAGAATTCGTCCGAGTACCCAAAAACTTTCCGAACGAGGACCGAAAATTGGTAAAATCAGGGTCAGTGCCCGAAAATGATAGAATCCGGGCGAGTACCGGGAAAATGTAGAATCCGTCCGAGTACCCAAAAACTTTCCGAACGAGAACCGAAAATTGGCAGAAACAGGGTCAGTACCGGAAAATGATAGAATCCGGGCGAGTACCGGGAAAAGGTAGAATCCGTCCGAGTACCCAAAAACTTTCCGAACGATGACCGAAAATTGGTAGAATCAGGGTCAGTACCGGAAAATGATAGAATCAGGACGAGTACCGGGAAAATGTAGAATCCGTCCGAGTACCCAAAAACTTTCCGAACGAGAACCGAAAATTGGCAGAAACAGGGTCAGTACCGGAAAATGATAGAATCCGGGCGAGTACCGGGAAAAGGTAGAATCCGTCCGAGTACCCAAAAACTTTCCGAACGAGGACCGAAAATTGGCAGAATCAGGGTCAGTACCGGAAAATGATAGAATCAGGACGAGTACCGGGAAAATGTAGAATCCGTCCGAGTACCCAAAAACTTTCCGAACGACGATCGAAAATTGGTAGAATCAGGGTCAGTACCAGAAAATGATAGAATCCGGGCGAGTACCGGGAAAATGTAGAATCCGTTCGAGTACCCAAAATCTTTCCGAACGACGATCGAAAATTGGTAGAATCAGGGTCAGTATCGGAAAATGATAGAATCCGGGCGAGTACCGGGAAAATGTAGAATCCGTCCGAGTACCCAAAAACTGTCCGAACGATGACCGAAAATTGGTAGAATCAGGGTCAGTGCCCGAAAATGATAGAATCCGGGCGAGTACCGGGAAAAGGTAGAATCCGTCCGAGTACCCAAAAACTTTCCGAACGAGAACCGAAAATTGGCAGAATCAGGGTCAGTACCGGAAAATGATAGAATCCGGGCGAGTACCGGGAAAAGGTAGAATCCGTCCGAGTACCCAAAAACTTTCCGAACGAGAACCGAAAATTGGCAGAATCAGGGTCAGTACCGAAAAATGATAGAATCCGGGCGAGTACCGGGAAAATGTAGAATCCGTCCGAGTACCATAAAACTTTCCGAACGAGGGCCGAAAATTGGTAGAATCAGGGTCAGTACCGGAAAATGATAGAATCCGGGCGAGTACCGGGAAAAGGTAGAATCCGTCCGAGTACCCAAAAACTGTCCAAACGATGACCGAAAATTGGTAGAATCAGGGTCAGTACCGGAAAATGATAGAATCAGGACGAGTACCGGGAAAATGTAGAATCCGTCCGAGTACCCAAAAACTTTCCGAACGACGATCGAAAATTGGTAGAATCAGGGTCAGTACCAGAAAATGATAGAATCCGGGCGAGTACCGGGAAAATGTAGAATCCGTCCGAGTACCCAAAATCTTTCCGAACGACGATCGAAAATTGGTAGAATCAGGGTCAGTATCGGAAAATGATAGAATCCGGGCGAGTACCGGGAAAATGTAGAATCCGTCCGAGTACCCAAAAACTGTTCGAACGATGACCGAAAATTGGTAGAATCAGGGTCAGTGCCCGAAAATGATAGAATCCGGGCGAGTACCGGGAAAAGGTAGAATCCGTCCGAGTACCCAAAAACTTTCCGAACGAGAACCGAAAATTGGCAGAATCAGGGTCAGTACCGGAAAATGATAGAATCCGGGCGAGTACCGGGAAAAGGTAGAATCCGTCCGAGTACCCAAAAACTTTCCGAACGAGAACCGAAAATTGGCAGAATCAGGGTCAGTACCGAAAAATGATAGAATCCGGGCGAGTACCGGGAAAATGTAGAATCCGTCCGAGTACCATAAAACTTTCCGAACGAGGGCCGAAAATTGGTAGAATCAGGGTCAGTACCGGAAAATGATAGAATCAGGACGAGTACCGGGAAAATGTAGAATCCGTCCGAGTACCCAAAAACTTTCCGAACGAGAACCGAAAATTGGCAGAAACAGGGTCAGTACCGGAAAATGATAGAATCCGGGCGAGTACCGGGAAAAGGTAGAATCCGTCCGAGTACCCAAAAACTTTCCGAACGATGACCGAAAATTGGCAGAATCAGGGTCAGTACCGGAAAATGATAGAATCCGGGCGAGTACCGGGAAAAGGTAGAATCCGTCCGAGTACCCAAAAACTTTCCGAACGAGAACCGAAAATTGGCAGAATCAGGGTCAGTACCGAAAAATGATAGAATCCGGGCGAGTACCGGGAAAATGTAGAATCCGTCCGAGTACCATAAAACTTTCCGAACGAGGGCCGAAAATTGGTAGAATCAGGGTCAGTACCGGAAAATGATAGAATCCGGGCGAGTACCGGGAAAAGGTAGAATCCGTCCGAGTACCCAAAAACTGTCCAAACGATGACCGAAAATTGGTAGAATCAGGGTCAGTACCGGAAAATGATAGAATCAGGACGAGTACCGGGAAAATGTAGAATCCGTCCGAGTACCCAAAAACTTTCCGAACGACGATCGAAAATTGGTAGAATCAGGGTCAGTACCAGAAAATGATAGAATCCGGGCGAGTACCGGGAAAATGTAGAATCCGTCCGAGTACCCAAAATCTTTCCGAACGACGATCGAAAATTGGTAGAATCAGGGTCAGTATCGGAAAATGATAGAATCCGGGCGAGTACCGGGAAAATGTAGAATCCGTCCGAGTACCCAAAAACTGTTCGAACGATGACCGAAAATTGGTAGAATCAGGGTCAGTGCCCGAAAATGATAGAATCCGGGCGAGTACCGGGAAAAGGTAGAATCCGTCCGAGTACCCAAAATCTTTCCGAACGACGATCGAAAATTGGCAGAATCAGGGTCAGTACCGGAAAATGATAGAATCCGGGCGAGTACCGGGAAAATGTAGAATCCGTCCGAGTACCCAAAAACTGTCCGAACGATGACCGAAAATTGGTAGAATCAGGGTCAGTGCCCGAAAATTATAGAATCCGGGCGAGTACCGGGAAAAGGTAGAATCCGTCCGAGTACCCAAAAACTTTCCGAACGAGAACCGAAAATTGGCAGAATCAGGGTCAGTACCGGAAAATGATAGAATCCGGGCGAGTACCGGGAAAAGGTAGAATCCGTCCGAGTACCCAAAATCTTTCCGAACGACGATCGAAAATTGGTAGAATCAGGGTCAGTATCGGAAAATGATAGAATCCGGGCGAGTACCGGGAAAATGTAGAATCCGTCCGAGTACCCAAAAACTGTTCGAACGATGACCGAAAATTGGTAGAATCAGGGTCAGTGCCCGAAAATGATAGAATCCGGGCGAGTACCGGGAAAAGGTAGAATCCGTCCGAGTACCCAAAAACTTTCCGAACGAGAACCGAAAATTGGCAGAATCAGGGTCAGTACCGGAAAATGATAGAATCCGGGCGAGTACCGGGAAAAGGTAGAATCCGTCCGAGTACCCAAAAACTTTCCGAACGAGAACCGAAAATTGGCAGAATCAGGGTCAGTACCGAAAAATGATAGAATCCGGGCGAGTACCGGGAAAATGTAGAATCCGTCCGAGTACCATAAAACTTTCCGAACGAGGGCCGAAAATTGGTAGAATCAGGGTCAGTACCGGAAAATGATAGAATCAGGACGAGTACCGGGAAAATGTAGAATCCGTCCGAGTACCCAAAAACTTTCCGAACGAGAACCGAAAATTGGCAGAAACAGGGTCAGTACCGGAAAATGATAGAATCCGGGCGAGTACCGGGAAAAGGTAGAATCCGTCCGAGTACCCAAAAACTTTCCGAACGATGACCGAAAATTGGCAGAATCAGGGTCAGTACCGGAAAATGATAGAATCCGGGCGAGTACCGGGAAAAGGTAGAATCCGTCCGAGTACCCAAAAACTTTCCGAACGAGAACCGAAAATTGGCAGAATCAGGGTCAGTACCGAAAAATGATAGAATCCGGGCGAGTACCGGGAAAATGTAGAATCCGTCCGAGTACCATAAAACTTTCCGAACGAGGGCCGAAAATTGGTAGAATCAGGGTCAGTACCGGAAAATGATAGAATCCGGGCGAGTACCGGGAAAAGGTAGAATCCGTCCGAGTACCCAAAAACTGTCCAAACGATGACCGAAAATTGGTAGAATCAGGGTCAGTACCGGAAAATGATAGAATCAGGACGAGTACCGGGAAAATGTAGAATCCGTCCGAGTACCCAAAAACTTTCCGAACGACGATCGAAAATTGGTAGAATCAGGGTCAGTACCAGAAAATGATAGAATCCGGGCGAGTACCGGGAAAATGTAGAATCCGTCCGAGTACCCAAAATCTTTCCGAACGACGATCGAAAATTGGTAGAATCAGGGTCAGTATCGGAAAATGATAGAATCCGGGCGAGTACCGGGAAAATGTAGAATCCGTCCGAGTACCCAAAAACTGTTCGAACGATGACCGAAAATTGGTAGAATCAGGGTCAGTGCCCGAAAATGATAGAATCCGGGCGAGTACCGGGAAAAGGTAGAATCCGTCCGAGTACCCAAAATCTTTCCGAACGACGATCGAAAATTGGCAGAATCAGGGTCAGTACCGGAAAATGATAGAATCCGGGCGAGTACCGGGAAAATGTAGAATCCGTCCGAGTACCCAAAAACTGTCCGAACGATGACCGAAAATTGGTAGAATCAGGGTCAGTGCCCGAAAATTATAGAATCCGGGCGAGTACCGGGAAAAGGTAGAATCCGTCCGAGTACCCAAAAACTTTCCGAACGAGAACCGAAAATTGGCAGAATCAGGGTCAGTACCGGAAAATGATAGAATCCGGGCGAGTACCGGGAAAAGGTAGAATCCGTCCGAGTACCCAAAAACTTTCCGAACGAGAACCGAAAATTGGCAGAATCAGGGTCAGTACCGAAAAATGATAGAATCCGGGCGAGTACCGGGAAAATGTAGAATCCGTCCGAGTACCATAAAACTTTCCGAACGAGGGCCGAAAATTGGTAGAATCAGGGTCAGTACCGGAAAATGATAGAATCCGGGCGAGTACCGGGAAAAGGTAGAATCCGTCCGAGTACCCAAAAACTGTCCAAACGATGACCGAAAATTGGTAGAATCAGGGTCAGTACCGGAAAATGATAGAATCAGGACGAGTACCGGGAAAATGTAGAATCCGTCCGAGTACCCAAAAACTTTCCGAACGACGATCGAAAATTGGTAGAATCAGGGTCAGTACCAGAAAATGATAGAATCCGGGCGAGTACCGGGAAAATGTAGAATCCGTCCGAGTACCCAAAATCTTTCCGAACGACGATCGAAAATTGGTAGAATCAGGGTCAGTATCGGAAAATGATAGAATCCGGGCGAGTACCGGGAAAATGTAGAATCCGTCCGAGTACCCAAAAACTGTTCGAACGATGACCGAAAATTGGTAGAATCAGGGTCAGTGCCCGAAAATGATAGAATCCGGGCGAGTACCGGGAAAAGGTAGAATCCGTCCGAGTACCCAAAAACTTTCCGAACGAGAACCGAAAATTGGCAGAATCAGGGTCAGTACCGGAAAATGATAGAATCCGGGCGAGTACCGGGAAAAGGTAGAATCCGTCCGAGTACCCAAAAACTTTCCGAACGAGAACCGAAAATTGGCAGAATCAGGGTCAGTACCGAAAAATGATAGAATCCGGGCGAGTACCGGGAAAATGTAGAATCCGTCCGAGTACCCAAAAACTGTCCGAACGATGACCGAAAATTGGTAGAATCAGGGTCAGTGCCCGAAAATTATAGAATCCGGGCGAGTACCGGGAAAAGGTAGAATCCGTCCGAGTACCCAAAAAATTTCCGAACGAGAACCGAAAATTGGCAGAATCAGGGTCAGTACCGGAAAATGATAGAATCCGGGCGAGTACCGGGAAAAGGTAGAATCCGTCCGAGTACCCAAAAACTTTCCGAACGAGAACCGAAAATTGGCAGAATCAGGGTCAGTACCGAAAAATGATAGAATCCGGGCGAGTACCGGGAAAATGTAGAATCCGTCCGAGTACCATAAAACTTTCCGAACGAGGGCCGAAAATTGGTAGAATCAGGGTCAGTATCGGAAAATGATAGAATCCGGGCGAGTACCGGGAAAAGGTAGAATCCGTCCGAGTACCCAAAAACTGTCCAAACGATGACCGAAAATTGGTAGAATCAGGGTCAGTACCGGAAAATGATAGAATCAGGACGAGTACCGGGAAAATGTAGAATCCGTCCGAGTACCCAAAAACTTTCCGAACGAGAACCGAAAATTGGCAGAAACAGGGTCAGTACCGGAAAATGATAGAATCCGGGCGAGTACCGGGAAAAGGTAGAATCCGTCCGAGTACCCAAAAACTTTCCGAACGATGACCGAAAATTGGTAGAATCAGGGTCAGTACCGGAAAATGATAGAATCAGGACGAGTACCGGGAAAATGTAGAATCCGTCCGAGTACCCAAAAACTTTCCGAACGAGAACCGAAAATTGGCAGAAACAGGGTCAGTACCGGAAAATGATAGAATCCGGGCGAGTACCGGGAAAAGGTAGAATCCGTCCGAGTACCCAAAAACTGTCCAAACGATGACCGAAAATTGGTAGAATCAGGGTCAGTACCGGAAAATGATAGAATCAGGACGAGTACCGGGAAAATGTAGAATCCGTCCGAGTACCCAAAAACTTTCCGAACGACGATCGAAAATTGGTAGAATCAGGGTCAGTACCAGAAAATGATAGAATCCGGGCGAGTACCGGGAAAATGTAGAATCCGTCCGAGTACCCAAAATCTTTCCGAACGACGATCGAAAATTGGTAGAATCAGGGTCAGTATCGGAAAATGATAGAATCCGGGCGAGTACCGGGAAAATGTAGAATCCGTCCGAGTACCCAAAAACTGTTCGAACGATGACCGAAAATTGGTAGAATCAGGGTCAGTGCCCGAAAATGATAGAATCCGGGCGAGTACCGGGAAAAGGTAGAATCCGTCCGAGTACCCAAAAACTTTCCGAACGAGAACCGAAAATTGGCAGAATCAGGGTCAGTACCGGAAAATGATAGAATCCGGGCGAGTACCGGGAAAAGGTAGAATCCGTCCGAGTACCCAAAAACTTTCCGAACGAGAACCGAAAATTGGTAGAATCAGGGTCAGTACCGAAAAATGATAGAATCCGGGCGAGTACCGGGAAAATGTAGAATCCGTCCGAGTACCATAAAACTTTCCGAACGAGGGCCGAAAATTGGTAGAATCAGGGTCGGTACCGGAAAATGATAGAATCAGGACGAGTACCGGGAAAATGTAGAATCCGTCCGAGTACCCAAAAACTTTCCGAACGAGAACCGAAAATTGGCAGAAACAGGGTCAGTACCGGAAAATGATAGAATCCGGGCGAGTACCGGGAAAAGGTAGAATCCGTCCGAGTACCCAAAAACTTTCCGAACGATGACCGAAAATTGGCAGAATCAGGGTCAGTACCGGAAAATGATAGAATCCGGGCGAGTACCGGGAAAAGGTAGAATCCGTCCGAGTACCCAAAAACTTTCCGAACGAGGACCGAAAATTGGTAAAATCAGGGTCAGTGCCCGAAAATGATAGAATCCGGGCGAGTACCGGGAAAATGTAGAATCCGTCCGAGTACCCAAAAACTTTCCGAACGAGAACCGAAAATTGGCAGAAACAGGGTCAGTACCGGAAAATGATAGAATCCGGGCGAGTATCGGGAAAAGGTAGAATCCGTCCGAGTACCCAAAAACTTTCCGAACGATGACCGAAAATTGGTAGAATCAGGGTCAGTACCGGAAAATGATAGAATCAGGACGAGTACCGGGAAAATGTAGAATCCGTCCGAGTACCCAAAAACTTTCCGAACGAGAACCGAAAATTGGCAGAAACAGGGTCAGTACCGGAAAATGATAGAATCCGGGCGAGTACCGGGAAAAGGTAGAATCCGTCCGAGTACCCAAAAACTTTCCGAACGATGACCGAAAATTGGCAGAATCAGGGTCAGTACCGGAAAATGATAGAATCAGGACGAGTACCGGGAAAATGTAGAATCCGTCCGAGTACCCAAAAACTTTCCGAACGACGATCGAAAATTGGTAGAATCAGGGTCAGTACCAGAAAATGATAGAATCCGGGCGAGTACCGGGAAAATGTAGAATCCGTCCGAGTACCCAAAATCTTTCCGAACGACGATCGAAAATTGGTAGAATCAGGGTCAGTATCGGAAAATGATAGAATCCGGGCGAGTACCGGGAAAATGTAGAATCCGTCCGAGTACCCAAAAACTGTCCGAACGATGACCGAAAATTGGTAGAATCAGGGTCAGTGCCCGAAAATTATAGAATCCGGGCGAGTACCGGGAAAAGGTAGAATCCGTCCGAGTACCCAAAAACTTTCCGAACGAGAACCGAAAATTGGCAGAATCAGGGTCAGTACCGGAAAATGATAGAATCCGGGCGAGTACCGGGAAAAGGTAGAATCCGTCCGAGTACCCAAAAACTTTCCGAACGAGAACCGAAAATTGGCAGAATCAGGGTCAGTACCGAAAAATGATAGAATCCGGGCGAGTACCGGGAAAATGTAGAATCCGTCCGAGTACCATAAAACTTTCCGAACGAGGGCCGAAAATTGGTAGAATCAGGGTCAGTATCGGAAAATGATAGAATCCGGGCGAGTACCGGGAAAAGGTAGAATCCGTCCGAGTACCCAAAAACTGTCCAAACGATGACCGAAAATTGGTAGAATCAGGGTCAGTACCGGAAAATGATAGAATCAGGACGAGTACCGGGAAAATGTAGAATCCGTCCGAGTACCCAAAAACTTTCCGAACGAGAACCGAAAATTGGCAGAAACAGGGTCAGTACCGGAAAATGATAGAATCCGGGCGAGTACCGGGAAAAGGTAGAATCCGTCCGAGTACCCAAAAACTTTCCGAACGATGACCGAAAATTGGTAGAATCAGGGTCAGTACCGGAAAATGATAGAATCAGGACGAGTACCGGGAAAATGTAGAATCCGTCCGAGTACCCAAAAACTTTCCGAACGAGAACCGAAAATTGGCAGAAACAGGGTCAGTACCGGAAAATGATAGAATCCGGGCGAGTACCGGGAAAAGGTAGAATCCGTCCGAGTACCCAAAAACTTTCCGAACGATGACCGAAAATTGGCAGAATCAGGGTCAGTACCGGAAAATGATAGAATCAGGACGAGTACCGGGAAAATGTATAATCCGTCCGAGTACCCAAAAACTGTCCGAACGATGACCGAAAATTGGTAGAATCAGGGTCAGTGCCCGAAAATGATAGAATCCGGGCGAGTACCGGGAAAAGGTAGAATCCGTCCGAGTACCCAAAAACTTTCCGAACGAGAACCGAAAATTGGCAGAATCAGGGTCAGTACCGGAAAATGATAGAATCCGGGCGAGTACCGGGAAAAGGTAGAATCCGTCCGAGTACCCAAAAACTTTCCGAACGAGGACCGAAAATTGGTAGAATCAGGGTCAGTGCCCGAAAATGATAGAATCCGGGCGAGTACCGGGAAAATGTAGAATCCGTCCGAGTACCCAAAAACTTTCCGAACGAGAACCGAAAATTGGCAGAAACAGGGTCAGTACCGGAAAATGATAGAATCCGGGCGAGTACCGGGAAAAGGTAGAATCCGTCCGAGTACCCAAAAACTTTCCGAACGAGGACCGAAAATTGGTAAAATCAGGGTCAGTGCCCGAAAATGATAGAATCCGGGCGAGTACCGGGAAAATGTAGAATCCGTCCGAGTACCCAAAAACTTTCCGAACGAGAACCGAAAATTGGCAGAAACAGGGTCAGTACCGGAAAATGATAGAATCCGGGCGAGTACCGGGAAAAGGTAGAATCCGTCCGAGTACCCAAAAACATTCCGAACGATGACCGAAAATTGGTAGAATCAGGGTCAGTACCGGAAAATGATAGAATCAGGACGAGTACCGGGAAAATGTAGAATCCGTCCGAGTACCCAAAAACTTTCCGAACGAGAACCGAAAATTGGCAGAAACAGGGTCAGTACCGGAAAATGATAGAATCCGGGCGAGTACCGGGAAAAGGTAGAATCCGTCCGAGTACCCAAAAACTTTCCGAACGATGACCGAAAATTGGCAGAATCAGGGTCAGTACCGGAAAATGATAGAATCCGGGCGAGTACCGGGAAAAGGTAGAATCCGTCCGAGTACCCAAAAACTTTCCGAACGAGGACCGAAAATTGGTAAAATCAGGGTCAGTGCCCGAAAATGATAGAATCCGGGCGAGTACCGGGAAAATGTAGAATCCGTCCGAGTACCCAAAAACTTTCCGAACGAGAACCGAAAATTGGCAGAAACAGGGTCAGTACCGGAAAATGATAGAATCCGGGCGAGTACCGGAAAAAGGTAGAATCCGTCCGAGTACCCAAAAACTATCCGAACGAGGACCGAAAATTGGTAAAATCAGGGTCAGTGCCCGAAAATGATAGAATCCGGGCGAGTACCGGGAAAATGTAGAATCCGTCCGAGTACCCAAAAACTTTCCGAACGAGAACCGAAAATTGGCAGAAACAGGGTCAGTACCGGAAAATGATAGAATCCGGGCGAGTACCGGGAAAAGGTAGAATCCGTCCGAGTACCCAAAAACATTCCGAACGATGACCGAAAATTGGTAGAATCAGGGTCAGTACCGGAAAATGATAGAATCAGGACGAGTACCGGGAAAATGTAGAATCCGTCCGAGTACCCAAAAACTTTCCGAACGAGAACCGAAAATTGGCAGAAACAGGGTCAGTACCGGAAAATGATAGAATCCGGGCGAGTACCGGGAAAAGGTAGAATCCGTCCGAGTACCCAAAAACTTTCCGAACGATGACCGAAAATTGGCAGAATCAGGGTCAGTACCGGAAAATGATAGAATCAGGACGAGTACCGGGAAAATGTAGAATCCGTCCGAGTACCCAAAAACTTTCCGAACAACGATCGAAAATTGGTAGAATCAGGGTCAGTACCAGAAAATGATAGAATCCGGGCGAGTACCGGGAAAATGTAGAATCCGTCCGAGTACCCAAAATCTTTCCGAACGACGATCGAAAATTGGTAGAATCAGGGTCAGTATCTGAAAATGATAGAATCCGGGCGAGTACCGGGAAAATGTAGAATCCGTCCGAGTACCCAAAAACTGTCCGAACGATGACCGAAAATTGGTAGAATCAGGGTCAGTGCCCGAAAATGATAGAATCCGGGCGAGTACCGGGAAAAGGTAGAATCCGTCCGAGTACCCAAAAACTTTCCGAACGAGAACCGAAAATTGGCAGAATCAGGGTCAGTACCGGAAAATGATAGAATCCGGGCGAGTTCCGGGAAAAGGTAGAATCCGTCCGAGTACCCAAAAACTTTCCGAACGAGAACCGAAAATTGGCAGAATCAGGGTCAGTACCGAAAAATGATAGAATCCGGGCGAGTACCGGGAAAATGTAGAATCCGTCCGAGTACCATAAAACTTTCCGAACGAGGGCCGAAAATTGGTAGAATCAGGGTCAGTACCGGAAAATGATAGAATCCGGGCAAGTACCGGGAAAAGGTAGAATCCGTCCGAGTACCCAAAAACTGTCCAAACGATGACCGAAAATTGGTAGAATCAGGGTCAGTACCGGAAAATGATAGAATCAGGACGAGTACCGGGAAAATGTAGAATCCGTCCGAGTACCCAAAAACTTTCTGAACGAGAACCGAAAATTGGTAGAATCGGGGACAGTACCGGATAATGATAGAATCCGGGCGAGTACCGGGAAAATGTAGAATCCGTCCGAGTACCATAAAACTTTCCGAACGAGGGCCGAAAATTGGTAGAATCCGGGTTAGTACCGGAAAATGATAGAATCCGGGCGACTACCGGGAAAAGGTAGAATCCTTCCGAGTATCCAAAAACTTTCCGAACGAGGACCGAAAATTGGTAGAATCAGGGCCAGTGCCCGAAAATGATAGAATCCGGGCGAGTAGCGGGAAAAGGTAGAATCCGTCCGAGTACCCAAAAACTGTCCGAACGATGACCGAAAATTGGTAGAATCAGGGTCAGTACCGGAAAATGATAGAATCAGGACGAGTACCAGGAAAATGTAGAATCCGTCCGAGTACCCAAAAACTTTCCGAACGAGAACCGAAAATTGGCAGAAACAGGGTCAGTACCGGAAAATGATAGAATCCGGGCGAGTACCGGGAAAAGGTAGAATCCGTCCGAGTACCCAAAAACTTTCCGAACGAGGACCGAAAATTGGTAGAATCAGGGTCAGTGCCCGAAAATGATAGAATCCGGGCGAGTACCGGGAAAATGTAGAATCCGTCCGAGTACCCAAAAACTTTCCGAACGAGAACCGAAAATTGGCAGAAACAGGGTCAGTACCGGAAAATGATAGAATCCGGGCGAGTACCGGGAAAAGGTAGAATCCGTCCGAGTACCCAAAAACTTTCCGAACGAGGACCGAAAATTGGTAAAATCAGGGTCAGTGCCCGAAAATGATAGAATCCGGGCGAGTACCGGGAAAAGGTAGAATCCGTCCGAGTACCCAAAAACTGTCCAAACGATGACCGAAAATTGGTAGAATCAGGGTCAGTACCGGAAAATGATAGAATCCGGGCGAGTACCGGGAAAAGGTAGAATCCGTCCGAGTACCCAAAAACTTTCCGAACGAGAACCGAAAATTGGCAGAATCAGGGTCAGTACCGGAAAATGATAGAATCCGGGCGAGTACCGGGAAAAGGTAGAATCCGTCCGAGTACCCAAAAACTTTCCGAACGAGAACCGAAAATTGGCAGAATCAGGGTCAGTACCGGAAAATGATAGAATCCGGGCGAGTACCGGGAAAAGGTAGAATCCGTCCGAGTACCCAAAAACTTTCCGAACGAGAACCGAAAATTGGCAGAATCAGGGTCAGTACCGGAAAATGATAGAATCCGGGCGAGTACCGGGAAAAGGTAGAATCCGTCCGAGTACCCAAAAACTTTCCGAACGAGAACCGAAAATTGGCAGAATCAGGGTCAGTACCGAAAAATGATAGAATCCGGGCGAGTACCGGGAAAATGTAGAATCCGTCCGAGTACCATAAAACTTTCCGAACGAGGGCCGAAAATTGGTAGAATCAGGGTCAGTACCGGAAAATGATAGAATCCGGGCGAGTACCGGGAAAAGGTAGAATCCGTCCGAGTACCCAAAAACTGTCCAAACGATGACCGAAAATTGGTAGAATCAGGGTCAGTACCGGAAAATGATAGAATCAGGACGAGTACCGGGAAAATGTAGAATCCGTCCGAGTACCCAAAAACTTTCTGAACGAGAACCGAAAATTGGTAGAATCGGGGACAGTACCGGATAATGATAGAATCCGGGCGAGTACCGGGAAAATGTAGAATCCGTCCGAGTACCATAAAACTTTCCGAACGAGGGCCGAAAATTGGTAGAATCCGGGTTAGTACCGGAAAATGATAGAATCCGGGCGACTACCGGGAAAAGGTAGAATCCTTCCGAGTATCCAAAAACTTTCCGAACGAGGACCGAAAATTGGTAGAATCAGGGCCAGTGCCCGAAAATGATAGAATCCGGGCGAGTAGCGGGAAAAGGTAGAATCCGTCCGAGTACCCAAAAACTGTCCGAACGATGACCGAAAATTGGTAGAATCAGGGTCAGTACCGGAAAATGATAGAATCAGGACGAGTACCGGGAAAATGTAGAATCCGTCCGAGTACCCAAAAACTTTCCGAACAAGAACCGAAAATTGGCAGAAACAGGGTCAGTACCGGAAAATGATAGAATCCGGGCGAGTACCGGGAAAAGGTAGAATCCGTCCGAGTACCCAAAAACTTTCCGAACGATGACCGAAAATTGGCAGAATCAGGGTCAGTACCGGAAAATGATAGAATCAGGACGAGTACCGGGAAAATGTAGAATCCGTCCGAGTACCCAAAAACTTTCCGAACAACGATCGAAAATTGGTAGAATCAGGGTCAGTACCAGAAAATGATAGAATCCGGGCGAGTACCGGGAAAATGTAGAATCCGTCCGAGTACCCAAAATCTTTCCGAACGACGATCGAAAATTGGTAGAATCAGGGTCAGTATCTGAAAATGATAGAATCCGGGCGAGTACCGGGAAAATGTAGAATCCGTCCGAGTACCCAAAAACTGTCCGAACGATGACCGAAAATTGGTAGAATCAGGGTCAGTGCCCGAAAATGATAGAATCCGGGCGAGTACCGGGAAAAGGTAGAATCCGTCCGAGTACCCAAAAACTTTCCGAACGAGAACCGAAAATTGGCAGAATCAGGGTCAGTACCGGAAAATGATAGAATCCGGGCGAGTTCCGGGAAAAGGTAGAATCCGTCCGAGTACCCAAAAACTTTCCGAACGAGAACCGAAAATTGGCAGAATCAGGGTCAGTACCGAAAAATGATAGAATCCGGGCGAGTACCGGGAAAATGTAGAATCCGTCCGAGTACCATAAAACTTTCCGAACGAGGGCCGAAAATTGGTAGAATCAGGGTCAGTACCGGAAAATGATAGAATCCGGGCAAGTACCGGGAAAAGGTAGAATCCGTCCGAGTACCCAAAAACTGTCCAAACGATGACCGAAAATTGGTAGAATCAGGGTCAGTACCGGAAAATGATAGAATCAGGACGAGTACCGGGAAAATGTAGAATCCGTCCGAGTACCCAAAAACTTTCTGAACGAGAACCGAAAATTGGTAGAATCGGGGACAGTACCGGATAATGATAGAATCCGGGCGAGTACCGGGAAAATGTAGAATCCGTCCGAGTACCATAAAACTTTCCGAACGAGGGCCGAAAATTGGTAGAATCCGGGTTAGTACCGGAAAATGATAGAATCCGGGCGACTACCGGGAAAAGGTAGAATCCTTCCGAGTATCCAAAAACTTTCCGAACGAGGACCGAAAATTGGTAGAATCAGGGCCAGTGCCCGAAAATGATAGAATCCGGGCGAGTAGCGGGAAAAGGTAGAATCCGTCCGAGTACCCAAAAACTGTCCGAACGATGACCGAAAATTGGTAGAATCAGGGTCAGTACCGGAAAATGATAGAATCAGGACGAGTACCAGGAAAATGTAGAATCCGTCCGAGTACCCAAAAACTTTCCGAACGAGAACCGAAAATTGGCAGAAACAGGGTCAGTACCGGAAAATGATAGAATCCGGGCGAGTACCGGGAAAAGGTAGAATCCGTCCGAGTACCCAAAAACTTTCCGAACGAGGACCGAAAATTGGTAGAATCAGGGTCAGTGCCCGAAAATGATAGAATCCGGGCGAGTACCGGGAAAATGTAGAATCCGTCCGAGTACCCAAAAACTTTCCGAACGAGAACCGAAAATTGGCAGAAACAGGGTCAGTACCGGAAAATGATAGAATCCGGGCGAGTACCGGGAAAAGGTAGAATCCGTCCGAGTACCCAAAAACTTTCCGAACGAGGACCGAAAATTGGTAGAATCAGGGTCAGTGCCCGAAAATGATAGAATCCGGGCGAGTACCGGGAAAATGTAGAATCCGTCCGAGTACCCAAAAACTTTCCGAAAGAGAACCGAAAATTGGCAGAAACAGGGTCAGTACCGGAAAATGATAGAATCCGGGCGAGTACCGGGAAAAGGTAGAATCCGTCCGAGTACCCAAAAACTTTCCGAACGAGGACCGAAAATTGGTAGAATCAGGGTCAGTGCCCGAAAATGATAGAATCCGGGCGAGTACCGGGAAAATGTAGAATCCGTCCGAGTACCCAAAAACTTTTCGAACGAGAACCGAAAATTGGCAGAAACAGGGTCAGTACCGGAAAATGATAGAATCCGGGCGAGTACCGGGAAAAGGTAGAATCCGTCCGAGTACCCAAAAACTTTCCGAACGATGACCGAAAATTGGTAGAATCAGGGTCAGTACCGGAAAATGATAGAATCAGGACGAGTACCGGGAAAATGTAGAATCCGTCCGAGTACCCAAAAACTTTCCGAACGAGAACCGAAAATTGGCAGAAACAGGGTCAGTACCGGAAAATGATAGAATCCGGGCGAGTACCGGGAAAAGGTAGAATCCGTCCGAGTACCCAAAAACTTTCCGAACGATGACCGAAAATTGGCAGAATCAGGGTCAGTACCGGAAAATGATAGAATCAGGACGAGTACCGGGAAAATGTAGAATCCGTCCGAGTACCCAAAAACTTTCCGAACGACGATCGAAAATTGGTAGAATCAGGGTCAGTACCAGAAAATGATAGAATCCGGGCGAGTACCGGGAAAATGTAGAATCCGTCCGAGTACCCAAAAACTTTCCGAACGACGATCGAAAATTGGTAGAATCAGGGTCAGTACCGGAAAATGATAGAATCCGGGCGAGTAGCGGGAAAAGGTAGAATCGGTCCGAGTACCCAAAAACTGTCCGAACGATGACCGAAAATTGGTAGAATCAGGGTCAGTACCGGAAAATGATAGAATCAGGACGAGTACCGGGAAAAGGTAGAATCCGTCCCAGTACCCAAAAACTGTCCGAACGATGACCGAAAATTGGTAGAATCAGGGTCAGTACCGGAAAATGATAGAATCAGGACGAGTACCGGGAAAATGTAGAATCCGTCCGAGTACCCAAAAACTTTCCGAACGACGATCGAAAATTGGTAGAATCAGGGTCAGAACCGGAAAATGATAGATTCCGAGCGAGTACCGGGAAAAGGTAGAATCCGTCCGAGTACATAAAAAACTTTCCGAACGAGAACCGAAAATTGGCAGAAACAGGGTCAGTACCGGAAAATGATAGAATCCGGGCGAGTACCGGGAAAAGGTAGAATCCGTCTGAGTACCCAAAAACTGTCCGAACGATGACCGAAAATTGGTAGAATCGGGGTCAGTACCGGAAGATGATAGAATCAGGACGAGTACCGGGAAAATGTAGAATCCGTCCGAGTACCCAAAAACGTTCCGAACGAGAACCGAAAATTGGCAGAATCAGGGTCAGTACCGGAAAATGATAGAATCCGGGCGAGTACCGGGAAAATGTAGAATCCGTCCGAGTACCATAAAACTTTCCGAACGAGGGCCGAAAATTGGTAGAATCAGGGTCAGTACCGGAAAATGATAGAATCCGGGCGAGTACCGGGAAAAGGTAGAATCCGTCCGAGTACCCAAAAACTGTCCGAACGATGACCGAAAATTGGTAGAATCAGGGTCAGTACCGGAAAATGATAGAATCAGGACGAGTACCGGGAAAATGTAGAATCCGTCCGAGTACCCAAAAACTTTCTGAACGAGAACCGAAAATTGGTAGAATCGGGGACAGTACCGGATAATGATAGAATCCGGGCGAGTACCGGGAAAATGTAGAATCCGTCCGAGTACCATAAAACTTTCCGAACGAGGGCCGAAAATTGGTAGAATCCGGGTTAGTACCGGAAAATGATAGAATCCGGGCGAGTACCGGGAAAAGGTAGAATCCTTCCGAGTATCCAAAAACTTTCCGAACGAGGACCGAAAATTGGTAGAATCAGGGTCAGTGCCCGAAAATGATAGAATCCGGGCGAGTAGTGGGAAAAGGTAGAATCCGTCCGAGTACCCAAAAACTGTCCGAACGATGACCGAAAATTGGTAGAATCAGGGTCAGTACCGAAAAATGATAGAATCAGGACGAGTACCGGGAAAATGTAGAATCCGTCCGAGTACCCAAAAACTTTCCGAACGAGAACCGAAAATTGGCAGAATCAGGGTCAGTACCGAAAAATGATAGAATCCGGGCGAGTACCGGGAAAAGGTAGAATCCTTCCGAGTACCCAAAAACTTTCCGAACGAGGACCGAAAATTGGTAGAATCAGGGTCAGTGCCCGAAAATGATAGAATCCGGGCGAGTACCGGGAAAAGGTAGAATCCGTCCGAGTACCCAAAAACTTTCCGAACGAGGACCGAAAATTGGTTGAATCAGGGTCAGTGCCCGAAAATGATAGAATCCGGGCGAGTACCGGGAAAAGGTAGAATCCGTCCGAGTACCCAAAAACTTTCCGAACGAGAACCGAAAATTGGAAGAAACAGGGTCAGTACCGGAAAATGATAGAATCCGGGCGAGTACCGGGAAAAGGTAGAATCCGTCCGAGTACCCAAAAACTGTCCGAACGATGACCGAAAATTGGTAGAATCAGGGTCAGTACCGGAAAATGATAGAATCAGGACGAGTACCAGGAAAATGTAGAATCCGTCCGAGTACCCAAAAACTTTCCGAACGACGATCGAAAAATCGTAGAATCAGGGTCAGTACCGGAAAATGATAGATTCCGAGCGAGTACCGGGAAAAGGTAGAATCCGTCCGAGTACCCAAAAACTTTCCGAACGAGAACCGAAAATTGGCAGAATCAGGGTCAGTACCGGAAAATGATAGAATCCGGGCGAGTACCGGGAAAATGTAGAATCCGTCCGAGTACCATAAAACTTTCCGAACGACGGCCGAAAATTGGTAGAATCAGGGTCAGTACCGGAAAATGATAGAATCCGGGCGAGTACCGGGAAAAGGTAGAATCCGTCCGAGTACCCAAAAACTGTCCGAACGATGACCGAAAATTGGTAGAATCAGGGTCAGTACCGGAAAATGATAGAATCCGGGCGAGTACCGGGAAAATGTAGAATCCGTCCGAGTACCCAAAAACTTTCTGAACGAGAACCGAAAATTGGTAGAATCGGGGACAGTACCGGATAATGATAGAATCCGGGCGAGTACCGGGAAAATGTAGAATCCGTCCGAGTACCATAAAACTTTCCGAACGAGGGCCGAAAATTGGTAGAATCCGGGTCAGTACCGGAAAATGATAGAATCCGGGCGAGTACCGGGAAAAGGTAGAATCCTTCCGAGTATCCAAAAACTTTCCGAACGAGGACCGAAAATTGGTAGAATCAGGGTCAGTGCCCGAAAATGATAGAATCCGGGCGAGTACCGGGAAAAGGTAGAATCCGTCCGAGTACCCAAAAACTGTCCGAACGATGACCGAAAATTGGTAGAATCAGGGTCAGTACCGGAAAATGATAGAATCAGGACGAGTACCGGGAAAATGTAGAATCCGTCCGAGTACCCAAAAACTTTCCGAACGAGAACCGAAAATTGGCAGAATCAGGGTCAGTACCGGAAAATGATAGAATCCGGGCGAGTACCGGGAAAATGTAGAATCCGTCCGAGTACCATAAAACTTTCCGAACGAGGGCCGAAAATTGGTAGAATCAGGGTCAGTACCGGAAAATGATAGAATCCGGGCGAGTACCGGGAAAAGGTAGAATCCGTCCAAGTACCCAAAAACTGTCCGAACGATGACCGAAAATTGGTAGAATCAGGGTCAGTACCGGAAAATGATAGAATCAGGACGAGTACCGGGGAAATGTAGAATCCGTCCGAGTACCCAAAAACTTTCTGAACGAGAACCGAAAATTGGTAGAATCGGGGACAGTACCGGATAATGATAGAATCCGGGCGAGTACCGGGAAAATGTAGAATCCGTCCGAGTACCATAAAACTTTCCGAACGAGGGCCGAAAATTGGTAGAATCCGGGTCAGTACCGGAAAATGATAGAATCCGGGCGAGTACCGGGAAAAGGTAGAATCCGTCCGAGTACCCAAAAACTTTCCGAACGAGAACCGAAAATTGGCAGAAACAGGGTCAGTACCGGAAAATGATAGAATCCGGGCGAGTACCGGGAAAAGGTAGAATCCGTCCGACTGCCCAAAAACTTTCCGAACGAGGACCGAAAATTGGTAGAATCAGGGTCAGTGCCCGAAAATGATAGAATCCGGGCGAGTACCGGGAAAATGTAGAATCCGTCCGAGTACCCAAAAACTTTCCGAACGAGAACTGAAAATTGGCAGAAACAGGGTCAGTACCGGAAAATGATAGAATCCGGGCGAGTACCGGGAAAAGGTAGAATCCGTCCGAGTACCCAAAAACTTTCCGAACGAGGACCGAAAATTGGTAGAATCAGGGTCAGTGCCCGAAAATGATAGAATCCGGGCGAGTACCGGGAAAATGTAGAATCCGTCCGAGTACCCAAAAACTTTCCGAACGAGAACCGAAAATTGGCAGAAACAGGGTCAGTACCGGAAAATGATAGAATCCGGGCGAGTACCGGGAAAAGGTAGAATCCGTCCGAGTACCCAAAAACTTTCCGAACGAGGACCGAAAATTGGTAGAATCAGGGTCAGTGCCCGAAAATGATAGAATCCGGGCGAGTACCGGGAAAATGTAGAATCCGTCCGAGTACCCAAAAACTTTTCGAACGAGAACCGAAAATTGGCAGAAACAGGGTCAGTACCGGAAAATGATAGAATCCGGGCGAGTACCGGGAAAAGGTAGAATCCGTCCGAGTACCCAAAAACTTTCCGAACGATGACCGAAAATTGGTAGAATCAGGGTCAGTACCGGAAAATGATAGAATCAGGACGAGTACCGGGAAAATGTAGAATCCGTCCGAGTACCCAAAAACTTTCCGAACGAGAACCGAAAATTGGCAGAAACAGGGTCAGTACCGGAAAATGATAGAATCCGGGCGAGTACCGGGAAAAGGTAGAATCCGTCCGAGTACCCAAAAACTTTCCGAACGATGACCGAAAATTGGCAGAATCAGGGTCAGTACCGGAAAATGATAGAATCAGGACGAGTACCGGGAAAATGTAGAATCCGTCCGAGTACCCAAAAACTTTCCGAACGACGATCGAAAATTGGTAGAATCAGGGTCAGTACCAGAAAATGATAGAATCCGGGCGAGTACCGGGAAAATGTAGAATCCGTCCGAGTACCCAAAAACTTTCCGAACGACGATCGAAAATTGGTAGAATCAGGGTCAGTACCGGAAAATGATAGAATCCGGGCGAGTAGCGGGAAAAGGTAGAATCGGTCCGAGTACCCAAAAACTGTCCGAACGATGACCGAAAATTGGTAGAATCAGGGTCAGTACCGGAAAATGATAGAATCAGGACGAGTACCGGGAAAAGGTAGAATCCGTCCCAGTACCCAAAAACTGTCCGAACGATGACCGAAAATTGGTAGAATCAGGGTCAGTACCGGAAAATGATAGAATCAGGACGAGTACCGGGAAAATGTAGAATCCGTCCGAGTACCCAAAAACTTTCCGAACGACGATCGAAAATTGGTAGAATCAGGGTCAGAACCGGAAAATGATAGATTCCGAGCGAGTACCGGGAAAAGGTAGAATCCGTCCGAGTACATAAAAAACTTTCCGAACGAGAACCGAAAATTGGCAGAAACAGGGTCAGTACCGGAAAATGATAGAATCCGGGCGAGTACCGGGAAAAGGTAGAATCCGTCTGAGTACCCAAAAACTGTCCGAACGATGACCGAAAATTGGTAGAATCGGGGTCAGTACCGGAAGATGATAGAATCAGGACGAGTACCGGGAAAATGTAGAATCCGTCCGAGTACCCAAAAACGTTCCGAACGAGAACCGAAAATTGGCAGAATCAGGGTCAGTACCGGAAAATGATAGAATCCGGGCGAGTACCGGGAAAATGTAGAATCCGTCCGAGTACCATAAAACTTTCCGAACGAGGGCCGAAAATTGGTAGAATCAGGGTCAGTACCGGAAAATGATAGAATCCGGGCGAGTACCGGGAAAAGGTAGAATCCGTCCGAGTACCCAAAAACTGTCCGAACGATGACCGAAAATTGGTAGAATCAGGGTCAGTACCGGAAAATGATAGAATCAGGACGAGTACCGGGAAAATGTAGAATCCGTCCGAGTACCCAAAAACTTTCTGAACGAGAACCGAAAATTGGTAGAATCGGGGACAGTACCGGATAATGATAGAATCCGGGCGAGTACCGGGAAAATGTAGAATCCGTCCGAGTACCATAAAACTTTCCGAACGAGGGCCGAAAATTGGTAGAATCCGGGTTAGTACCGGAAAATGATAGAATCCGGGCGAGTACCGGGAAAAGGTAGAATCCTTCCGAGTATCCAAAAACTTTCCGAACGAGGACCGAAAATTGGTAGAATCAGGGTCAGTGCCCGAAAATGATAGAATCCGGGCGAGTAGTGGGAAAAGGTAGAATCCGTCCGAGTACCCAAAAACTGTCCGAACGATGACCGAAAATTGGTAGAATCAGGGTCAGTACCGAAAAATGATAGAATCAGGACGAGTACCGGGAAAATGTAGAATCCGTCCGAGTACCCAAAAACTTTCCGAACGAGAACCGAAAATTGGCAGAATCAGGGTCAGTACCGAAAAATGATAGAATCCGGGCGAGTACCGGGAAAAGGTAGAATCCTTCCGAGTACCCAAAAACTTTCCGAACGAGGACCGAAAATTGGTAGAATCAGGGTCAGTGCCCGAAAATGATAGAATCCGGGCGAGTACCGGGAAAAGGTAGAATCCGTCCGAGTACCCAAAAACTTTCCGAACGAGGACCGAAAATTGGTTGAATCAGGGTCAGTGCCCGAAAATGATAGAATCCGGGCGAGTACCGGGAAAAGGTAGAATCCGTCCGAGTACCCAAAAACTTTCCGAACGAGAACCGAAAATTGGAAGAAACAGGGTCAGTACCGGAAAATGATAGAATCCGGGCGAGTACCGGGAAAAGGTAGAATCCGTCCGAGTACCCAAAAACTGTCCGAACGATGACCGAAAATTGGTAGAATCAGGGTTAGTACCGGAAAATGATAGAATCAGGACGAGTACCGGGAAAATGTAGAATCCGTCCGAGTACCCAAAAACTTTCCGAACGACGATCGAAAATTGGTAGAATCAGGGTCAGTACCGGAAAATGATAGATTCCGAGCGAGTACCGGGAAAAGGTAGAATCCGTCCGAGTACCCAAAAACTTTCCGAACGAGAACCGAAAATTGGCAGAATCAGGGTCAGTACCGGAAAATGATAGAATCCGGGCGAGTACCGGGAAAATGTAGAATCCGTCCGAGTACCATAAAACTTTCCGAACGACGGCCGAAAATTGGTAGAATCAGGGTCAGTACCGGAAAATGATAGAATCCGGGCGAGTACCGGGAAAAGGTAGAATCCGTCCGAGTACCCAAAAACTGTCCGAACGATGACCGAAAATTGGTAGAATCAGGGTCAGTACCGGAAAATGATAGAATCCGGGCGAGTACCGGGAAAATGTAGAATCCGTCCGAGTACCCAAAAACTTTCTGAACGAGAACCGAAAATTGGTAGAATCGGGGACAGTACCGGATAATGATAGAATCCGGGCGAGTACCGGGAAAATGTAGAATCCGTCCGAGTACCATAAAACTTTCCGAACGAGGGCCGAAAATTGGTAGAATCCGGGTCAGTACCGGAAAATGATAGAATCCGGGCGAGTACCGGGAAAAGGTAGAATCCTTCCGAGTATCCAAAAACTTTCCGAACGAGGACCGAAAATTGGTAGAATCAGGGTCAGTGCCCGAAAATGATAGAATCCGGGCGAGTACCGGGAAAAGGTAGAATCCGTCCGAGTACCCAAAAACTGTCCGAACGATGACCGAAAATTGGTAGAATCAGGGTCAGTACCGGAAAATGATAGAATCAGGACGAGTACCGGGAAAATGTAGAATCCGTCCGAGTACCCAAAAACTTTCCGAACGAGAACCGAAAATTGGCAGAATCAGGGTCAGTACCGGAAAATGATAGAATCCGGGCGAGTACCGGGAAAATGTAGAATCCGTCCGAGTACCATAAAACTTTCCGAACGAGGGCCGAAAATTGGTAGAATCAGGGTCAGTACCGGAAAATGATAGAATCCGGGCGAGTACCGGGAAAAGGTAGAATCCGTCCAAGTACCCAAAAACTGTCCGAACGATGACCGAAAATTGGTAGAATCAGGGTCAGTACCGGAAAATGATAGAATCAGGACGAGTACCGGGAAAATGTAGAATCCGTCCGAGTACCCAAAAACTTTCTGAACGAGAACCGAAAATTGGTAGAATCGGGGACAGTACCGGATAATGATAGAATCCGGGCGAGTACCGGGAAAATGTAGAATCCGTCCGAGTACCATAAAACTTTCCGAACGAGGGCCGAAAATTGGTAGAATCCGGGTCAGTACCGGAAAATGATAGAATCCGGGCGAGTACCGGGAAAAGGTAGAATCCTTCCGAGTATCCAAAAACTTTCCGAACGAGGACCAAAAATTTGTAGAATCAGGGTCAGTGCCCGAAAATGATAGAATCCGGGCGAGTACCGGGAAAAGATAGAATCCGTCCGAGTACCCAAAAACTGTCCGAACGATGACCGAAAATTGGTAGAATCAGGGTCAGTATCGGAAAATGATAGAATCAGGACGAGTACCGGGAAAATGTAGAATCCGTCCGAGTACCCAAAAACTTTCCGAACGAGAACCGAAAATTGGCAGAATCAGGGTCAGTACCGGAAAATGATAGAATCCGGGCGAGTACCGGGAAAATGTAGAATCCGTCCGAGTACCATAAAACTTTCCGAACGAGGGCCGAAAATTGGTAGAATCAGGGTCAGTACCGGAAAATGATAGAATCCGGGCGAGTACCGGGAAAAGGTAGAATCCGTCCCAGTACCCAAAAACTGTCCGAACGATGACCGAAAATTGGTAGAATCAGGGTCAGTACCGGAAAATGATAGAATCAGGACGAGTACCGGGAAAATGTAGAATCCGTCCGAGTACCCAAAAACTTTCTGAACGAGAACCGAAAATTGGTAGAATCGGGGACAGTACCGGATAATGATAGAATCCGGGCGAGTACCGGGAAAATGTAGAATCCGTCCGAGTACCATAAAACTTTCCGAACGAGGGCCGAAAATTGGTAGAATCCGGGTTAGTACCGGAAAATGATAGAATCCGGGCGAGTACCGGGAAAAGGTAGAATCCTTCCGAGTATCCAAAAACTTTCCGAACGAGGACCGAAAATTGGTAGAATCAGGGTCAGTGCCCGAAAATGATAGAATCCGGGCGAGTAGTGGGAAAAGGTAGAATCCGTCCGAGTACCCAAAAACTGTCCGAACGATGACCGAAAATTGGTAGAATCAGGGTCAGTACCGAAAAATGATAGAATCAGGACGAGTACCGGGAAAATGTAGAATCCGTCCGAGTACCCAAAAACTTTCCGAACGAGAACCGAAAATTGGCAGAATCAGGGTCAGTACCGAAAAATGATAGAATCCGGGCGAGTACCGGGAAAAGGTAGAATCCTTCCGAGTACCCAAAAACTTTCCGAACGAGGACCGAAAATTGGTAGAATCAGGGTCAGTGCCCGAAAATGATAGAATCCGGGCGAGTACCGGGAAAAGGTAGAATCCGTCCGAGTACCCAAAAACTTTCCGAACGAGGACCGAAAATTGGTTGAATCAGGGTCAGTGCCCGAAAATGATAGAATCCGGGCGAGTACCGGGAAAAGGTAGAATCCGTCCGAGTACCCAAAAACTTTCCGAACGAGAACCGAAAATTGGAAGAAACAGGGTCAGTACCGGAAAATGATAGAATCCGGGCGAGTACCGGGAAAAGGTAGAATCCGTCCGAGTACCCAAAAACTGTCCGAACGATGACCGAAAATTGGTAGAATCAGGGTCAGTACCGGAAAATGATAGAATCAGGACGAGTACCGGGAAAATGTAGAATCCGTCCGAGTACCCAAAAACTTTCCGAACGACGATCGAAAATTGGTAGAATCAGGGTCAGTACCGGAAAATGATAGATTCCGAGCGAGTACCGGGAAAAGGTAGAATCCGTCCGAGTACCCAAAAACTTTCCGAACGAGAACCGAAAATTGGCAGAATCAGGGTCAGTACCGGAAAATGATAGAATCCGGGCGAGTACCGGGAAAATGTAGAATCCGTCCGAGTACCATAAAACTTTCCGAACGACGGCCGAAAATTGGTAGAATCAGGGTCAGTACCGGAAAATGATAGAATCCGGGCGAGTACCGGGAAAAGGTAGAATCCGTCCGAGTACCCAAAAACTGTCCGAACGATGACCGAAAATTGGTAGAATCAGGGTCAGTACCGGAAAATGATAGAATCCGGGCGAGTACCGGGAAAATGTAGAATCCGTCCGAGTACCCAAAAACTTTCTGAACGAGAACCGAAAATTGGTAGAATCGGGGACAGTACCGGATAATGATAGAATCCGGGCGAGTACCGGGAAAATGTAGAATCCGTCCGAGTACCATAAAACTTTCCGAACGAGGGCCGAAAATTGGTAGAATCCGGGTCAGTACCGGAAAATGATAGAATCCGGGCGAGTACCGGGAAAAGGTAGAATCCTTCCGAGTATCCAAAAACTTTCCGAACGAGGACCGAAAATTGGTAGAATCAGGGTCAGTGCCCGAAAATGATAGAATCCGGGCGAGTACCGGGAAAAGGTAGAATCCGTCCGAGTACCCAAAAACTGTCCGAACGATGACCGAAAATTGGTAGAATCAGGGTCAGTACCGGAAAATGATAGAATCAGGACGAGTACCGGGAAAATGTAGAATCCGTCCGAGTACCCAAAAACTTTCCGAACGAGAACCGAAAATTGGCAGAATCAGGGTCAGTACCGGAAAATGATAGAATCCGGGCGAGTACCGGGAAAATGTAGAATCCGTCCGAGTACCATGAAACTTTCCGAACGAGGGCCGAAAATTGGTAGAATCAGGGTCAGTACCGGAAAATGATAGAATCCGGGCGAGTACCGGGAAAAGGTAGAATCCGTCCAAGTACCCAAAAACTGTCCGAACGATGACCGAAAATTGGTAGAATCAGGGTCAGTACCGGAAAATGATAGAATCAGGACGAGTACCGGGAAAATGTAGAATCCGTCCGAGTACCCAAAAACTTTCTGAACGAGAACCGAAAATTGGTAGAATCGGGGACAGTACCGGATAATGATAGAATCCGGGCGAGTACCGGGAAAATGTAGAATCCGTCCGAGTACCATAAAACTTTCCGAACGAGGGCCGAAAATTGGTAGAATCCGGGTCAGTACCGGAAAATGATAGAATCCGGGCGAGTACCGGGAAAAGGTAGAATCCTTCCGAGTATCCAAAAACTTTCCGAACGAGGACCAAAAATTTGTAGAATCAGGGTCAGTGCCCGAAAATGATAGAATCCGGGCGAGTACCGGGAAAAGATAGAATCCGTCCGAGTACCCAAAAACTGTCCGAACGATGACCGAAAATTGGTAGAATCAGGGTCAGTATCGGAAAATGATAGAATCAGGACGAGTACCGGGAAAATGTAGAATCCGTCCGAGTACCCAAAAACTTTCCGAACGAGAACCGAAAATTGGCAGAATCAGGGTCAGTACCGGAAAATGATAGAATCCGGGCGAGTACCGGGAAAATGTAGAATCCGTCCGAGTACCATAAAACTTTCCGAACGAGGGCCGAAAATTGGTAGAATCAGGGTCAGTACCGGAAAATGATAGAATCCGGGCGAGTACCGGGAAAAGGTAGAATCCGTCCCAGTACCCAAAAACTGTCCGAACGATGACCGAAAATTGGTAGAATCAGGGTCAGTATCGGAAAATGATAGAATCAGGACGAGTACCGGGAAAATGTAGAATCCGTCCGAGTACCCAAAAACTTTCTGAACGAGAACCGAAAATTGGTAGAATCGGGGACAGTACCGGATAATGATAGAATCCGGGCGAGTACCGGGAAAATGTAGAATCCGTCCGAGTACCATAAAACTTTCCGAACGAGGGCCGAAAATTGGTAGAATCCGGGTCAGTACCGGAAAATGATAGAATCCGGGCGAGTACCGGGAAAAGGTAGAATCCTTCCGAGTATCCAAAAACTTTCCGAACGAGGACCGAAAATTGGTAGAATCAGGGTCAGTGCCCGAAAATGATAGAATCCGGGCGAGTACCGGGAAAAGGTAGAATCCGTCCGAGTACCCAAAAACTTTCCGAACGAGAACCGAAAATTGGCAGAATCAGGGTCAGTACCGGAAAATGATAGAATCCGGGCGAGTACCGGGAAAAGGTAGAATCCGTCCGAGTACCCAAAAACTTTCCGAACGAGGGCCGAAAATTGGTAGAATCAGGGTCAGTACCGGAAAATGATAGAATCAGGACGAGTACCGGGAAAATGTAGAATCCGTCCGAGTACCCAAAAACTTTCTGAACGAGAATCGAAAATTGGTAGAATCGGGGACAGTACCGGATAATGATAGAATCCGGGCGAGTACCGGGAAAAGGTAGAATCCGTCCGAGTACCGGGAAAAGGTAGAATCCGTCCGAGTACCCAAAAACTTTCCGAACGAGAACCGAAAATTGGCAGAATCAGGGTCAGTACCGGAAAATGATAGAATCCGGGCGAGTACCGGGAAAATGTAGAATCCGTCCGAGTACCATAAAACTTTCCGAACGAGGGCCGAAAATTGGTAGAATCCGGGTCAGTACCGGAAAATGATAGAATCCGGGCGAGTATCGGGAAAAGGTAGAATCCGTCCGAGTACCCAAAAACTGTCCGAACGATGACCGAAAATTGGTAGAATCAGGGTCAGTGCCCGAAAATGATAGAATCCGGGCGAGTACCGGGAAAAGGTAGAATCCGTCCGAGTACCCAAAAACTTTCTGAACGAGAACCGAAAATTGGTAGAATCGGGGACAGTACCGGATAATGATAGAATCCGGGCGAGTACCGGGAAAATGTAGAATCCGTTCGAGTACCCAAAAACAGTTCGAACGAGAACCTAAAATTATTAGAATCAGGGTCAGTACCGGAAAATGATAGAATCCGGGCGAGTACCGAGAAAAGGTAGAATCCGTCCGAGTACCCAAAAACTGTCCGAACGATGACCGAAAATTGGTAGAATCAGGGTCAGTACCGGAAAATGATAGAATCCGGGCGAGTACCGGGAAAAGGTAGAATCCGTCCGAGTACCCAAAAACTGTCCGAACGATGACCGAAAATTGGTAGAATCAGGGTCAGTACCGGAAAATGATAGAATCAGGACGAGTACCGGGAAAATGTAGAATCCGTCCGAGTACCCAAAAACTTTCTGAACGAGAACCGAAAATTGGTAGAATCGGGGACAGTACCGGATAATGATAGAATCCGGGCGAGTACCGGGAAAATGTAGAATCCGTCCGAGTACCATAAAACTTTCCGAACGAGGGCCGAAAATTGGTAGAATCCGGGTCAGTACCGGAAAATGATAGAATCCGGGCGAGTACCGGGAAAAGGTAGAATCCTTCCGAGTATCCAAAAACTTTCCGAACGAGGACCGAAAATTGGTAGAATCAGGGTCAGTGCCCGAAAATGATAGAATCCGGGCGAGTAGCGGGAAAAGGTAGAATCCGTCCGAGTACCCAAAAACTGTCCGAACGATGACCGAAAATTGGTAGAATCAGGGTCAGTACCGGAAAATGATAGAATCAGGACGAGTACCGGGAAAATGTAGAATCCGTCCGAGTACCCAAAAACTTTCCGAACGAGAACCGAAAATTGGCAGAATCAGGGTCAGTACCGGAAAATGATAGAATCCGGGCGAGTACCGGGAAAATGTAGAATCCGTCCGAGTACCATAAAACTTTCCGAACGAGGGCCGAAAATTGGTAGAATCAGGGTCAGTACCGGAAAATGATAGAATCCGGGCGAGTACCGGGAAAAGGTAGAATCCGTCCGAGTACCCAAAAACTGTCCGAACGATGACCGAAAATTGGTAGAATCAGGGTCAGTACCGGAAAATGATAGAATCAGGACGAGTACCGGGAAAATGTAGAATCCGTCCGAGTACCCAAAAACTTTCCGAACGAGGACCGAAAATTGGTTGAATCAGGGTCAGTGCCCGAAAATGATAGAATCCGGGCGAGTACCGGGAAAAGGTAGAATCCGTCCGAGTACCCAAAAACTTTCCGAACGAGAACCGAAAATTGGAAGAAACAGGGTCAGTACCGGAAAATGATAGAATCCGGGCGAGTACCGGGAAAAGGTAGAATCCGTCCGAGTACCCAAAAACTGTCCGAACGATGACCGAAAATTGGTAGAATCAGGGTCAGTACCGGAAAATGATAGAATCAGGACGAGTACCGGGAAAATGTAGAATCCGTCCGAGTACCCAAAAACTTTCCGAACGACGATCGAAAATTGGTAGAATCAGGGTCAGTACCGGAAAATGATAGATTCCGAGCGAGTACCGGGAAAAGGTAGAATCCGTCCGAGTACCCAAAAACTTTCCGAACGAGAACCGAAAATTGGCAGAATCAGGGTCAGTACCGGAAAATGATAGAATCCGGGCGAGTACCGGGAAAATGTAGAATCCGTCCGAGTACCATAAAACTTTCCGAACGACGGCCGAAAATTGGTAGAATCAGGGTCAGTACCGGAAAATGATAGAATCCGGGCGAGTACCGGGAAAAGGTAGAATCCGTCCGAGTACCCAAAAACTGTCCGAACGATGACCGAAAATTGGTAGAATCAGGGTCAGTACCGGAAAATGATAGAATCCGGGCGAGTACCGGGAAAATGTAGAATCCGTCCGAGTACCCAAAAACTTTCTGAACGAGAACCGAAAATTGGTAGAATCGGGGACAGTACCGGATAATGATAGAATCCGGGCGAGTACCGGGAAAATGTAGAATCCGTCCGAGTACCATAAAACTTTCCGAACGAGGGCCGAAAATTGGTAGAATCCGGGTCAGTACCGGAAAATGATAGAATCCGGGCGAGTACCGGGAAAAGGTAGAATCCTTCCGAGTATCCAAAAACTTTCCGAACGAGGACCGAAAATTGGTAGAATCAGGGTCAGTGCCCGAAAATGATAGAATCCGGGCGAGTACCGGGAAAAGGTAGAATCCGTCCGAGTACCCAAAAACTGTCCGAACGATGACCGAAAATTGGTAGAATCAGGGTCAGTACCGGAAAATGATAGAATCAGGACGAGTACCGGGAAAATGTAGAATCCGTCCGAGTACCCAAAAACTTTCCGAACGAGAACCGAAAATTGGCAGAATCAGGGTCAGTACCGGAAAATGATAGAATCCGGGCGAGTACCGGGAAAATGTAGAATCCGTCCGAGTACCATGAAACTTTCCGAACGAGGGCCGAAAATTGGTAGAATCAGGGTCAGTACCGGAAAATGATAGAATCCGGGCGAGTACCGGGAAAAGGTAGAATCCGTCCAAGTACCCAAAAACTGTCCGAACGATGACCGAAAATTGGTAGAATCAGGGTCAGTACCGGAAAATGATAGAATCAGGACGAGTACCGGGAAAATGTAGAATCCGTCCGAGTACCCAAAAACTTTCTGAACGAGAACCGAAAATTGGTAGAATCGGGGACAGTACCGGATAATGATAGAATCCGGGCGAGTACCGGGAAAATGTAGAATCCGTCCGAGTACCATAAAACTTTCCGAACGAGGGCCGAAAATTGGTAGAATCCGGGTCAGTACCGGAAAATGATAGAATCCGGGCGAGTACCGGGAAAAGGTAGAATCCTTCCGAGTATCCAAAAACTTTCCGAACGAGGACCAAAAATTTGTAGAATCAGGGTCAGTGCCCGAAAATGATAGAATCCGGGCGAGTACCGGGAAAAGATAGAATCCGTCCGAGTACCCAAAAACTGTCCGAACGATGACCGAAAATTGGTAGAATCAGGGTCAGTATCGGAAAATGATAGAATCAGGACGAGTACCGGGAAAATGTAGAATCCGTCCGAGTACCCAAAAACTTTCCGAACGAGAACCGAAAATTGGCAGAATCAGGGTCAGTACCGGAAAATGATAGAATCCGGGCGAGTACCGGGAAAATGTAGAATCCGTCCGAGTACCATAAAACTTTCCGAACGAGGGCCGAAAATTGGTAGAATCAGGGTCAGTACCGGAAAATGATAGAATCCGGGCGAGTACCGGGAAAAGGTAGAATCCGTCCCAGTACCCAAAAACTGTCCGAACGATGACCGAAAATTGGTAGAATCAGGGTCAGTATCGGAAAATGATAGAATCAGGACGAGTACCGGGAAAATGTAGAATCCGTCCGAGTACCCAAAAACTTTCTGAACGAGAACCGAAAATTGGTAGAATCGGGGACAGTACCGGATAATGATAGAATCCGGGCGAGTACCGGGAAAATGTAGAATCCGTCCGAGTACCATAAAACTTTCCGAACGAGGGCCGAAAATTGGTAGAATCCGGGTCAGTACCGGAAAATGATAGAATCCGGGCGAGTACCGGGAAAAGGTAGAATCCTTCCGAGTATCCAAAAACTTTCCGAACGAGGACCGAAAATTGGTAGAATCAGGGTCAGTGCCCGAAAATGATAGAATCCGGGCGAGTACCGGGAAAAGGTAGAATCCGTCCGAGTACCCAAAAACTTTCCGAACGAGAACCGAAAATTGGCAGAATCAGGGTCAGTACCGGAAAATGATAGAATCCGGGCGAGTACCGGGAAAAGGTAGAATCCGTCCGAGTACCCAAAAACTTTCCGAACGAGGGCCGAAAATTGGTAGAATCAGGGTCAGTACCGGAAAATGATAGAATCAGGACGAGTACCGGGAAAATGTAGAATCCGTCCGAGTACCCAAAAACTTTCTGAACGAGAATCGAAAATTGGTAGAATCGGGGACAGTACCGGATAATGATAGAATCCGGGCGAGTACCGGGAAAAGGTAGAATCCGTCCGAGTACCGGGAAAAGGTAGAATCCGTCCGAGTACCCAAAAACTTTCCGAACGAGAACCGAAAATTGGCAGAATCAGGGTCAGTACCGGAAAATGATAGAATCCGGGCGAGTACCGGGAAAATGTAGAATCCGTCCGAGTACCATAAAACTTTCCGAACGAGGGCCGAAAATTGGTAGAATCCGGGTCAGTACCGGAAAATGATAGAATCCGGGCGAGTATCGGGAAAAGGTAGAATCCGTCCGAGTACCCAAAAACTGTCCGAACGATGACCGAAAATTGGTAGAATCAGGGTCAGTGCCCGAAAATGATAGAATCCGGGCGAGTACCGGGAAAAGGTAGAATCCGTCCGAGTACCCAAAAACTTTCTGAACGAGAACCGAAAATTGGTAGAATCGGGGACAGTACCGGATAATGATAGAATCCGGGCGAGTACCGGGAAAATGTAGAATCCGTTCGAGTACCCAAAAACAGTTCGAACGAGAACCTAAAATTATTAGAATCAGGGTCAGTACCGGAAAATGATAGAATCCGGGCGAGTACCGAGAAAAGGTAGAATCCGTCCGAGTACCCAAAAACTGTCCGAACGATGACCGAAAATTGGTAGAATCAGGGTCAGTACCGGAAAATGATAGAATCCGGGCGAGTACCGGGAAAAGGTAGAATCCGTCCGAGTACCCAAAAACTGTCCGAACGATGACCGAAAATTGGTAGAATCAGGGTCAGTACCGGAAAATGATAGAATCAGGACGAGTACCGGGAAAATGTAGAATCCGTCCGAGTACCCAAAAACTTTCTGAACGAGAACCGAAAATTGGTAGAATCGGGGACAGTACCGGATAATGATAGAATCCGGGCGAGTACCGGGAAAATGTAGAATCCGTCCGAGTACCATAAAACTTTCCGAACGAGGGCCGAAAATTGGTAGAATCCGGGTCAGTACCGGAAAATGATAGAATCCGGGCGAGTACCGGGAAAAGGTAGAATCCTTCCGAGTATCCAAAAACTTTCCGAACGAGGACCGAAAATTGGTAGAATCAGGGTCAGTGCCCGAAAATGATAGAATCCGGGCGAGTAGCGGGAAAAGGTAGAATCCGTCCGAGTACCCAAAAACTGTCCGAACGATGACCGAAAATTGGTAGAATCAGGGTCAGTACCGGAAAATGATAGAATCAGGACGAGTACCGGGAAAATGTAGAATCCGTCCGAGTACCCAAAAACTTTCCGAACGAGAACCGAAAATTGGCAGAATCAGGGTCAGTACCGGAAAATGATAGAATCCGGGCGAGTACCGGGAAAATGTAGAATCCGTCCGAGTACCATAAAACTTTCCGAACGAGGGCCGAAAATTGGTAGAATCAGGGTCAGTACCGGAAAATGATAGAATCCGGGCGAGTACCGGGAAAAGGTAGAATCCGTCCGAGTACCCAAAAACTGTCCGAACGATGACCGAAAATTGGTAGAATCAGGGTCAGTACCGGAAAATGATAGAATCAGGACGAGTACCGGGAAAATGTAGAATCCGTCCGAGTACCCAAAAACTTTCTGAACGAGAACCGAAAATTGGTAGAATCGGGGACAGTACCGGATAATGATAGAATCCGGGCGAGTACCGGGAAAATGTAGAATCCGTCCGAGTACCATAAAACTTTCCGAACGAGGGCCGAAAATTGGTAGAATCCGGGTCAGTACCGGAAAATGATAGAATCCGGGCGAGTACCGGGAAAAGGTAGAATCCTTCCGAGTATCCAAAAACTTTCCGAACGAGGACCGAAAATTGGTAGAATCAGGGTCAGTGCCCGAAAATGATAGAATCCGGGCGAGTAGCGGGAAAATGTAGAATCCGTCCGAGTACCCAAAAACTGTCCGAACGATGACCGAAAATTGGTAGAATCAGGGTCAGTACCGGAAAATGATAGAATCAGGACGAGTACCGGGAAAATGTAGAATCCGTCCGAGTACCCAAAAACTTTCCGAACGAGAACCGAAAATTGGCAGAATCAGGGTCAGTACCGGAAAATGATAGAATCCGGGCGAGTACGGGGAAAATGTAGAATCCGTCCGAGTACCATAAAACTTTCCGAACGAGGGCCGAAAATTGGAAGAAACAGGGTCAGTACCGGAAAATGATAGAATCCGTGCGAGTACCGGGAAAAGGTAGAATCCGTCCGAGTACCCAAAAACTGTCCGAACGATGACCGAAAATTGGTAGAATCAGGGTCAGTGCCCGAAAATGATAGAATCCGGGCGAGTACCGGGAAAAGGTAGAATCCGTCCGAGTACCCAAAAACTTTCTGAACGAGAACCGAAAATTGGTAGAATCGGGGACAGTACCGGATAATGATAGAATCCGGGCGAGTACCGGGAAAATGTAGAATCCGTTCGAGTACCCAAAAACAGTTCGAACGAGAACCTAAAATTATTAGAATCAGGGTCAGTACCGGAAAATGATAGAATCCGGGCGAGTACCGAGAAAAGGTAGAATCCGTCCGAGTACCCAAAAACTGTCCGAACGATGACCGAAAATTGGTAGAATCAGGGTCAGTACCGGAAAATGATAGAATCCGGGCGAGTACCGGGAAAAGGTAGAATCCGTCCGAGTACCCAAAAACTGTCCGAACGAGAACCGAAAATTGGCAGAATCAGGGTCAGTACCGGAAAATGATAGAATCCGGGCGAGTACTGGGAAAATGTAGAATCCGTCCGAGTACCATAAAACTTTCCGAACGAGGGCCGAAAATTGGAAGAAACAGGGTCAGTACCGGAAAATGATAGAATCCGGGCGAGTACCGGGAAAAGGTAGAATCCGTCCGAGTACCCAAAAACTGTCCGAACGATGACCGAAAATTGGTAGAATCAGGGTCAGTGCCCGAAAATGATAGAATCCGGGCGAGTACCGGGAAAAGGTAGAATCCGTCCGAGTACCCAAAAACTTTCTGAACGAGAACCGAAAATTGGTAGAATCGGGGACAGTACCGGATAATGATAGAATCCGGGCGAGTACCGGGAAAATGTAGAATCCGTTCGAGTACCCAAAAACAGTTCGAACGAGAACCTAAAATTATTAGAATCAGGGTCAGTACCGGAAAATGATAGAATCCGGGCGAGTACCGAGAAAAGGTAGAATCAGGGTCAGTACCGGAAAATGATAGAATCAGGACGAGTACCGGGAAAATGTAGAATCCGTCCGAGTACCCAAAAACTTTCCGAACGAGAACCGAAAATTGGCAGAATCAGGGTCAGTACCGGAAAATGATAGAATCCGGGCGAGTACCGGGAAAATGTAGAATCCGTCCGAGTACCATAAAACTTTCCGAACGAGGGCCGAAAATTGGAAGAAACAGGGTCAGTACCGGAAAATGATAGAATCCGGGCGAGTACCGGGAAAAGGTAGAATCCGTCCGAGTACCCAAAAACTGTCCGAACGATGACCGAAAATTGGTAGAATCAGGGTCAGTGCCCGAAAATGATAGAATCCGGGCGAGTACCGGGAAAAGGTAGAATCCGTCCGAGTACCCAAAAACTTTCTGAACGAGAACCGAAAATTGGTAGAATCAGGCTCAGTACCAGAAAATGATGGAATCCGGGCGAGTACCGGGAAAAGGTAGAATCCGTCCGAGTACCCAAAAACTGTCGGAACGATGACCGAAAATTGGTAGAATCAGGGTCAGTACCGGAAAATGATAGAATCAGGACGAGTACTGGGAAAATGTAGAATCCGTCCGAGTACCCAAAAACTTTCCGAACGACGATCGAAAATTGGTAGAATCAGGGTCAGTACCAGAAAATGATAGAATCCGGGGGAGTACCGGGAAAAGGTAGAATCCGTCCGAGTACCCAAAAACTGTCCGAACGATGACCGAAAATTGGTAGAATCAGGGTCAGTACCGGAAAATGATAGAATCCGGGCGAGTACCGGGAAAAGGTAGAATCCGTCCGAGTACCCAAAAACTGTCCGAACGATGACCGAAAATTGGTAGAATCAGGGTCAGTACAGGAAAATGATAGAATCCGGGCGAGTACCGGGAAAAGGTAGAATCCGTCCGAGTACCCAAAAACTTTCCGAACGATGACCGAAAATTGGTAGAATCAGGGTCAGTGCCCGAAAACGATAGAATCCGGGCGAGTACCGGGAAAAGGTAGAATCCTTCCGAGTATCCAAAAACTTTCCGAACGAGGACTGAAAATTGGTAGAATCAGGGTCAGTGCCCGAAAATGATAGAATCCGGGCGAGTACCGGGAAAAGGTAGAATCCTTCCGAGTATCCAAAAACTTTCCGAACGAGGACCGAAAATTGGTAGAATCAGGGTCAGTACCGGGAAAAGGTAGAATCCGTCCGAGTACCCAAAAACTGTCCGAACGATGACCGAAAATTGGTAGAATCAGGGTCAGTACCGGAAAATGATAGAATCAGGACGAGTACCGGGAAAATGTAGAATCCGTCCGAGTACCCAAAAACTTTCCGAACGACGATCGAAAATTGGTAGAATCAGGGTCAGTACCAGAAAATGATAGAATCCGGGCGAGTACCGGGAAAAGGTAGAATCCGTCCGAGTACCCAAAAACTGTCCGAACGATGACCGAAAATTGGTAGAATCAGGGTCAGTACCGGAAAATGATAGAATCCGGGCGAGTACCGGGAAAATGTAGAATCCGTCCGAGTACCATAAAACTTTCCGAACGAGGGCCGAAAATTGGAAGAAACAGGGTCAGTACCGGAAAATGATAGAATCCGGGCGAGTACCGGGAAAAGGTAGAATCCGTCCGAGTACCCAAAAACTGTCCGAACGATGACCGAAAATTGGTAGAATCAGGGTCAGTGCCCGAAAATGATAGAATCCGGGCGAGTACCGGGAAAAGGTAGAATCCGTCCGAGTACCCAAAAACTTTCTGAACGAGAACCGAAAATTGGTAGAATCGGGGACAGTACCGGATAATGATAGAATCCGGGCGAGTACCGGGAAAATGTAGAATCCGTTCGAGTACCCAAAAACAGTTCGAACGAGAACCTAAAATTATTAGAATCAGGGTCAGTACCGGAAAATGATAGAATCCGGGCGAGTACCGAGAAAAGGTAGAATCCGTCCGAGTACCCAAAAACTGTCCGAACGATGACCGAAAATTGGTAGAATCAGGGTCAGTACCGGAAAATGATAGAATCCGGGCGAGTACCGGGAAAAGGTAGAATCCGTCCGAGTACCCAAAAACTGTCCGAACGATGACCGAAAATTGGTAGAATCAGGGTCAGTACCGGAAAATGATAGAATCAGGACGAGTACCGGGAAAATGTAGAATCCGTCCGAGTACCCAAAAACTGTCCGAACGATGACCGAAAATTGGTAGAATCAGGGTCAGTGCCCGAAAATGATAGAATCCGGGCGAGTACCGGGAAAAGGTAGAATCCGTCCGAGTACCCAAAAACTTTCTGAACGAGAACCGAAAATTGGTAGAATCGGGGACAGTACCGGATAATGATAGAATCCGGGCGAGTACCGGGAAAATGTAGAATCCGTTCGAGTACCCAAAAACAGTTCGAACGAGAACCTAAAATTATTAGAATCAGGGTCAGTACCGGAAAATGATAGAATCCGGGCGAGTACCGAGAAAAGGTAGAATCCGTCCGAGTACCCAAAAACTGTCCGAACGATGACCGAAAATTGGTAGAATCAGGGTCAGTACCGGAAAATGATAGAATCCGGGCGAGTACCGGGAAAAGGTAGAATCCGTCCGAGTACCCAAAAACTGTCCGAACGATGACCGAAAATTGGTAGAATCAGGGTCAGTACCGGAAAATGATAGAATCAGGACGAGTACCGGGAAAATGTAGAATCCGTCCGAGTACCCAAAAACTTTCTGAACGAGAACCGAAAATTGGTAGAATCGGGGACAGTACCGGATAATGATAGAATCCGGGCGAGTACCGGGAAAATGTAGAATCCGTCCGAGTACCATAAAACTTTCCGAACGAGGGCCGAAAATTGGTAGAATCCGGGTCAGTACCGGAAAATGATAGAATCCGGGCGAGTACCGGGAAAAGGTAGAATCCTTCCGAGTATCCAAAAACTTTCCGAACGAGGACCGAAAATTGGTAGAATCAGGGTCAGTGCCCGAAAATGATAGAATCCGGGCGAGTAGCGGGAAAATGTAGAATCCGTTCGAGTACCCAAAAACAGTTCGAACGAGAACCTAAAATTATTAGAATCAGGGTCAGTACCGGAAAATGATAGAATCCGGGCGAGTACCGAGAAAAGGTAGAATCCGTCCGAGTACCCAAAAACTGTCCGAACGATGACCGGAAATTGGTAGAATCAGGGTCAGTACCGGAAAATGATAGAATCCGGGCGAGTACCGGGAAAAGGTAGAATCCGTCCGAGTACCCAAAAACTGTCCGAACGATGACCGAAAATTGGTAGAATCAGGGTCAGTACCGGAAAATGATAGAATCAGGACGAGTACCGGGAAAATGTAGAATCCGTCCGAGTACCCAAAAACTTTCTGAACGAGAACCGAAAATTGGTAGAATCGGGGACAGTACCGGATAATGATAGAATCCGGGCGAGTACCGGGAAAATGTAGAATCCGTCCGAGTACCATAAAACTTTCCGAACGAGGGCCGAAAATTGGTAGAATCCGGGTCAGTACCGGAAAATGATAGAATCCGGGCGAGTACCGGGAAAAGGTAGAATCCTTCCGAGTATCCAAAAACTTTCCGAACGAGGACCGAAAATTGGTAGAATCAGGGTCAGTGCCCGAAAATGATAGAATCCGGGCGAGTAGCGGGAAAAGGTAGAATCCGTCCGAGTACCCAAAAACTGTCGGAACGATGACCGAAAATTGGTAGAATCAGGGTCGGTACCGGAAAATGATAGAATCAGGACGAGTACTGGGAAAATGTAGAATCCGTCCGAGTACCCAAAAACTTTCCGAACGACGATCGAAAATTGGTAGAATCAGGGTCAGTACCAGAAAATGATAGAATCCGGGGGAGTACCGGGAAAAGGTAGAATCCGTCCGAGTACCCAAAAACTGTCCGAACGATGACCGAAAATTGGTAGAATCAGGGTCAGTACCGGAAAATGATAGAATCCGGGCGAGTACCGGGAAAAGGTAGAATCCGTCCGAGTACCCAAAAACTTTCCGAACGACGATCGAAAATTGGTAGAATCAGGGTCAGTACCAGAAAATGATAGAATCCGGGCGAGTACCGGGAAAATGTAGAATCCGTCCGAGTACCCAAAATCTTTCCGAACGACGATCGAAAATTGGTAGAATCAGGGTCAGTATCGGAAAATGATAGAATCCGGGCGAGTACCGGGAAAATGTAGAATCCGTCCGAGTACCCAAAAACTGTCCGAACGATGACCGAAAATTGGTAGAATCAGGGTCAGTGCCCGAAAATTATAGAATCCGGGCGAGTACCGGGAAAAGGTAGAATCCGTCCGAGTACCCAAAAACTTTCCGAACGAGAACCGAAAATTGGCAGAATCAGGGTCAGTACCGGAAAATGATAGAATCCGGGCGAGTACCGGGAAAAGGTAGAATCCGTCCGAGTACCCAAAAACTGTCCGAACGATGACCGAAAATTGGTAGAATCAGGGTCAGTGCCCGAAAATGATAGAATCCGGGCGAGTACCGGGAAAAGGTAGAATCCGTCCGAGTACCTAAAAACTTTCCGAACGAGAACCGAAAATTGGCAGAATCAGGGTCAGTACCGGAAAATGATAGAATCCGGGCGAGTACCGGGAAAATGTAGAATCCGTCCGAGTACCCAAAAACTGTCCGAACGACGATCGAAAATTGGTAGAATCAGGCTCAGTACCGGAAAATGATAGAATCCGGGTGAGTACCGGGAAAAGGTAGAATCCGTCCGAGTACCCAAAAACTTTCCGAACGATGACCGAAAATTGGTAGAATCAGGGTCAGTGCCCGAAAATGATAGAATCCGGGCGAGTACCGGGAAAAGGTAGAATCCTTCCGAGTATCCAAAAACTTTCCGAACGAGGACTGAAAATTGGTAGAATCAGGGTCAGTACCGGAAAATGATAGAATCAGGACGAGTACTGGGAAAATGTAGAATCCGTCCGAGTACCCAAAAACTTTCCGAACGACGATCGAAAATTGGTAGAATCAGGGTCAGTACCAGAAAATGATAGAATCCGGGGGAGTACCGGGAAAAGGTAGAATCCGTCCGAGTACCCAAAAACTGTCCGAACGATGACCGAAAATTGGTAGAATCAGGGTCAGTACCGGAAAATGATAGAATCCGGGCGAGTACTGGGAAAAGGTAGAATCCTTCCGAGTATCCAAAAACTTTCCGAACGAGGACCGAAAATTGGTAGAATCAGGGTCAGTGCCCGAAAATGATAGAATCCGGGCGAGTAGCGGGAAAAGGTAGAATCCGTCCGAGTACCCAAAAACTGTCGGAACGATGACCGAAAATGTGTAGAATCAGGGTCAGTACCGGAAAATGATAGAATCAGGACGAGTACTGGGAAAATGTAGAATCCGTCCGAGTACCCAAAAACTTTCCGAACGACGATCGAAAATTGGTAGAATCAGGGTCAGTACCAGAAAATGATAGAATCCGGGGGAGTACCGGGAAAAGGTAGAATCCGTCCGAGTACCCAAAAACTGTCCGAACGATGACCGAAAATTGGTAGAATCAGGGTCAGTACCGGAAAATGATAGAATCCGGGCGAGTACCGGGAAAAGGTAGAATCCGTCCGAGTACCCAAAAACTTTCCGAACGACGATCGAAAATTGGTAGAATCAGGGTCAGTACCAGAAAATGATAGAATCCGGGCGAGTACCGGGAAAATGTAGAATCCGTCCGAGTACCCAAAATCTTTCCGAACGACGATCGAAAATTGGTAGAATCAGGGTCAGTATCGGAAAATGATAGAATCCGGGCGAGTACCGGGAAAATGTAGAATCCGTCCGAGTACCCAAAAACTGTCCGAACGATGACCGAAAATTGGTAGAATCAGGGTCAGTGCCCGAAAATTATAGAATCCGGGCGAGTACCGGGAAAAGGTAGAATCCGTCCGAGTACCCAAAAACTGTCCGAACGATGACCGAAAATTGGTAGAATCAGGGTCAGTGCCCGAAAATGATAGAATCCGGGCGAGTACCGGGAAAAGGTAGAATCCGTCCGAGTACCTAAAAACTTTCCGAACGAGAACCGAAAATTGGCAGAATCAGGGTCAGTACCGGAAAATGATAGAATCCGGGCGAGTACCGGGAAAATGTAGAATCCGTCCGAGTACCCAAAAACTGTCCGAACGACGATCGAAAATTGGTAGAATCAGGCTCAGTACCGGAAAATGATAGAATCCGGGTGAGTACCGGGAAAAGGTAGAATCCGTCCGAGTACCCAAAAACTTTCCGAACGATGACCGAAAATTGGTAGAATCAGGGTCAGTGCCCGAAAATGATAGAATCCGGGCGAGTACCGGGAAAAGGTAGAATCCTTCCGAGTATCCAAAAACTTTCCGAACGAGGACTGAAAATTGGTAGAATCAGGGTCAGTACCGGAAAATGATAGAATCAGGACGAGTACTGGGAAAATGTAGAATCCGTCCGAGTACCCAAAAACTTTCCGAACGACGATCGAAAATTGGTAGAATCAGGGTCAGTACCAGAAAATGATAGAATCCGGGGGAGTACCGGGAAAAGGTAGAATCCGTCCGAGTACCCAAAAACTGTCCGAACGATGACCGAAAATTGGTAGAATCAGGGTCAGTACCGGAAAATGATAGAATCCGGGCGAGTACCGGGAAAAGGTAGAATCCGTCCGAGTACCCAAAAACTGTCCGAACGATGACCGAAAATTGGTAGAATCAGGGTCAGTACAGGAAAATGATAGAATCCGGGCGAGTACCGGGAAAAGGTAGAATCCGTCCGAGTACCCAAAAACTTTCCGAACGATGACCGAAAATTGGTAGAATCAGGGTCAGTGCCCGAAAATGATAGAATCCGGGCGAGTACCGGGAAAAGGTAGAATCCTTCCGAGTATCCAAAAACTTTCCGAACGAGGACTGAAAATTGGTAGAATCAGGGTCAGTGCCCGAAAATGATAGAATCCGGGCGAGTACCGGGAAAAGGTAGAATCCTTCCGAGTATCCAAAAACTTTCCGAACGAGGACCGAAAATTGGTAGAATCAGGGTCAGTACCGGGAAAAGGTAGAATCCGTCCGAGTACCCAAAAACTGTCCGAACGATGACCGAAAATTGGTAGAATCAGGGTCAGTACCGGAAAATGATAGAATCAGGACGAGTACCCGGAAAATGTAGAATCCGTCCGAGTACCCAAAAACTTTCCGAACGACGATCGAAAATTGGTAGAATCAGGGTCAGTACCAGAAAATGATAGAATCCGGGCGAGTACCGGGAAAAGGTAGAATCCGTCCGAGTACCCAAAAACTGTCCGAACGATGACCGAAAATTGGTAGAATCAGGGTCAGTACCGGAAAATGATAGAATCCGGGCGAGTACCGGGAAAATGTAGAATCCGTCCGAGTACCATAAAACTTTCCGAACGAGGGCCGAAAATTGGAAGAAACAGGGTCAGTACCGGAAAATGATAGAATCCGGGCGAGTACCGGGAAAAGGTAGAATCCGTCCGAGTACCCAAAAACTGTCCGAACGATGACCGAAAATTGGTAGAATCAGGGTCAGTGCCCGAAAATGATAGAATCCGGGCGAGTACCGGGAAAAGGTAGAATCCGTCCGAGTACCCAAAAACTTTCTGAACGAGAACCGAAAATTGGTAGAATCGGGGACAGTACCGGATAATGATAGAATCCGGGCGAGTACCGGGAAAATGTAGAATCCGTTCGAGTACCCAAAAACAGTTCGAACGAGAACCTAAAATTATTAGAATCAGGGTCAGTACCGGAAAATGATAGAATCCGGGCGAGTACCGAGAAAAGGTAGAATCCGTCCGAGTACCCAAAAACTGTCCGAACGATGACCGAAAATTGGTAGAATCAGGGTCAGTACCGGAAAATGATAGAATCCGGGCGAGTACCGGGAAAAGGTAGAATCCGTCCGAGTACCCAAAAACTGTCCGAACGATGACCGAAAATTGGTAGAATCAGGGTCAGTACCGGAAAATGATAGAATCAGGACGAGTACCGGGAAAATGTAGAATCCGTCCGAGTACCCAAAAACTTTCTGAACGAGAACCGAAAATTGGTAGAATCGGGGACAGTACCGGATAATGATAGAATCCGGGCGAGTACCGGGAAAATGTAGAATCCGTCCGAGTACCATAAAACTTTCCGAACGAGGGCCGAAAATTGGTAGAATCCGGGTCAGTACCGGAAAATGATAGAATCCGGGCGAGTACCGGGAAAAGGTAGAATCCTTCCGAGTATCCAAAAACTTTCCGAACGAGGACCGAAAATTGGTAGAATCAGGGTCAGTGCCCGAAAATGATAGAATCCGGGCGAGTAGCGGGAAAAGGTAGAATCCGTCCGAGTACCCAAAAACTGTCCGAACGATGACCGAAAATTGGTAGAATCAGGGTCAGTGCCCGAAAATGATAGAATCCGGGTGAGTAGCGGGAAAATGTAGAATCCGTCCGAGTACCCAAAAACTGTCCGAACGATGACCGAAAATTGGTAGAATCAGGGTCAGTACCGGAAAATGATAGAATCAGGACGAGTACCGGGAAAATGTAGAATCCGTCCGAGTACCCAAAAACTGTCCGAACGATGACCGAAAATTGGTAGAATCAGGGTCAGTACCGGAAAATGATAGAATCAGGACGAGTACCGGGAAAATGTAGAATCCGTCCGAGTACCCAAAAACTTTCCGAACGAGAACCGAAAATTGGCAGAATCAGGGTCAGTACCGGAAAATGATAGAATCCGGGCGAGTACCGGGAAAATGTAGAATCCGTCCGAGTACCATAAAACTTTCCGAACGAGGGCCGAAAATTGGAAGATACAGGGTCAGTACCGGAAAATGATAGAATCCGGGCGAGTACCGGGAAAAGGTAGAATCCGTCCGAGTACCCAAAAACTGTCCGAACGATGACCGAAAATTGGTAGAATCAGGGTCAGTGCCCGAAAATGATAGAATCCGGGCGAGTACCGGGAAAAGGTAGAATCCGTCCGAGTACCCAAAAACTTTCTGAACGAGAACCGAAAATTGGTAGAATCGGGGACAGTACCGGATAATGATAGAATCCGGGCGAGTACCGGGAAAATGTAGAATCCGTTCGAGTACCCAAAAACAGTTCGAACGAGAACCTAAAATTATTAGAATCAGGGTCAGTACCGGAAAATGATAGAATCCGGGCGAGTACCGAGAAAAGGTAGAATCAGGGTCAGTACCGGAAAATGATAGAATCCGGGCGAGTACCGGGAAAATGTAGAATCCGTCCGAGTACCATAAAACTTTCCGAACGAGGGCCGAAAATTGGAAGAAACAGGGTCAGTACCGGAAAATGATAGAATCCGGGCGAGTACCGGGAAAAGGTAGAATCCGTCCGAGTACCCAAAAACTGTCCGAACGATGACCGAAAATTGGTAGAATCAGGGTCAGTGCCCGAAAATGATAGAATCCGGGCGAGTACCGGGAAAAGGTAGAATCCGTCCGAGTACCCAAAAACTTTCTGAACGAGAACCGAAAATTGGTAGAATCGGGGACAGTACCGGATAATGATAGAATCCGGGCGAGTACCGGGAAAATGTAGAATCCGTTCGAGTACCCAAAAACAGTTCGAACGAGAACCTAAAATTATTAGAATCAGGGTCAGTACCGGAAAATGATAGAATCCGGGCGAGTACCGAGAAAAGGTAGAATCCGTCCGAGTACCCAAAAACTGTCCGAACGATGACCGAAAATTGGTAGAATCAGGGTCAGTACCGGAAAATGATAGAATCCGGGCGAGTACCGGGAAAAGGTAGAATCCGTCCGAGTACCCAAAAACTGTCCGAACGATGACCGAAAATTGGTAGAATCAGGGTCAGTACCGGAAAATGATAGAATCAGGACGAGTACCGGGAAAATGTAGAATCCGTCCGAGTACCCAAAAACTTTCTGAACGAGAACCGAAAATTGGTAGAATCGGGGACAGTACCGGATAATGATAGAATCCGGGCGAGTACCGGGAAAAGGTAGAATCCGTCCGAGTACCCAAAAACTGTCCGAACGATGACCGAAAATTGGTAGAATCAGGGTCAGTACCGGAAAATGATAGAATCCGGTCGAGTACCGGGAAAAGGTAGAATCCGTCCGAGTACCCAAAAACTGTCCGAACGATGACCGAAAATTGGTAGAATCAGGGTCAGTACAGGAAAATGATAGAATCCGGGCGAGTACCGGGAAAAGGTAGAATCCGTCCGAGTACCCAAAAACTTTCTGAACGAGAACCGAAAATTGGTAGAATCGGGGACAGTACCGGATAATGATAGAATCCGGGCGAGTACCGGGAAAATGTAGAATCCGTTCGAGTACCCAAAAACAGTTCGAACGAGAACCTAAAATTATTAGAATCAGGGTCAGTACCGGAAAATGATAGAATCCGGGCGAGTACCGAGAAAAGGTAGAATCAGGGTCAGTACCGGAAAATGATAGAATCAGGACGAGTACCGGGAAAATGTAGAATCCGTCCGAGTACCCAAAAACTTTCCGAACGAGAACCGAAAATTGGCAGAATCAGGGTCAGTACCGGAAAATGATAGAATCCGGGCGAGTACCGGGAAAATGTAGAATCCGTCCGAGTACCATAAAACTTTCCGAACGAGGGCCGAAAATTGGAAGAAACAGGGTCAGTACCGGAAAATGATAGAATCCGGGCGAGTACCGGGAAAAGGTAGAATCCGTCCGAGTACCCAAAAACTGTCCGAACGATGACCGAAAATTGGTAGAATCAGGGTCAGTGCCCGAAAATGATAGAATCCGGGCGAGTACCGGGAAAAGGTAGAATCCGTCCGAGTACCCAAAAACTTTCTGAACGAGAACCGAAAATTGGTAGAATCGGGGACAGTACCGGATAATGATAGAATCCGGGCGAGTACCGGGAAAATGTAGAATCCGTTCGAGTACCCAAAAACAGTTCGAACGAGAACCTAAAATTATTAGAATCAGGGTCAGTACCGGAAAATGATAGAATCCGGGCGAGTACCGAGAAAAGGTAGAATCCGTCCGAGTACCCAAAAACTGTCCGAACGATGACCGAAAATTGGTAGAATCAGGGTCAGTACCGGAAAATGATAGAATCCGGGCGAGTACCGGGAAAAGGTAGAATCCGTCCGAGTTCCCAAAAACTGTCGGAACGATGACCGAAAATTGGTAGAATCAGGGTCAGTACCGGAAAATGATAGAATCAGGACGAGTACCGGGAAAATGTAGAATCCGTCCGAGTACCCAAAAACTTTCCGAACGACGATCGAAAATTGGTAGAATCAGGGTCAGTACCAGAAAATGATAGAATCCGGGCGAGTACCGGGAAAAGGTAGAATCCGTCCGAGTACCCAAAAACTGTCCGAACGATGACCGAAAATTGGTAGAATCAGGGTCAGTACCGGAAAATGATAGAATCCGGTCGAGTACCGGGAAAAGGTAGAATCCGTCCGAGTACCCAAAAACTGTCCGAACGATGACCGAAAATTGGTAGAATCAGGGTCAGTACAGGAAAATGATAGAATCCGGGCGAGTACCGGGAAAAGGTAGAATCCGTCCGAGTACCCAAAAACTTTCCGAACGATGACCGAAAATTGGTAGAATCAGGGTCAGTGCCCGAAAATGATAGAATCCGGGCGAGTACCGGGAAAAGGTAGAATCCTTCCGAGTATCCAAAAACTTTCCGAACGAGGACTGAAAATTGGTAGAATCAGGGTCAGTGCCCGAAAATGATAGAATCCGGGCGAGTACCGGGAAAAGGTAGAATCCTTCCGAGTATCCAAAAACTTTCCGAACGAGGACCGAAAATTGGTAGAATCAGGGTCAGTATCGGAAAATGATAGAATCCGGGCGAGTACCGGGAAAAGGTAGAATCCGTCCGAGTACCCAAAAACTTTCCGAACGAGGATCGAAAATTGGTAGAATCAGGGTCAGTATCGTAAAATGATAGAATCCGGGCGAGTACCGAGAAAAGGTAGAATCCGTCCGAGTACCCAAAAACTGTCCGAACGATGACCGAAAATTGGTAGAATCAGGGTCAGTACCGGAAAATGATAGAATCCGGGCGAGTACCGGGAAAAGGTAGAATCCGTTTGAGTACCCAAAAACTTTCCGAACGACAACCGAAAATTGGCAGAATCAGGGTCAGTACCGGAAAATGATAGAATCCGGGCGAGTACCGGGAAAAGGTAGAATCCGTCCGAGTACCCAAAAACTTTCCGAACGAGGATCGAAAATTGGTAGAATCAGGGTCAGTATCGGAAAATGATAGAATCCGGTCGAGTACCGAGAAAAGGTAGAATCCGTCCGAGTACCCAAAAACTGTCCGAACGATGACCGAAAATTGGTAGAATCAGGGTCAGTACCGGAAAATGATAGAATCCGGGCGAGTACCGGGAAAAGGTAGAATCCGTTTGAGTACCCAAAAACTTTCCGAACGACAACCGAAAATTGGCAGAATCAGGGTCAGTACCGGAAAATGATAGAATCAGGACGAGTACCGGGAAAATGTGGAATCCGTCCGAGTACCCAAAAACTTTCCGAACGACGATCGAAAATTGGTAGAATCAGGGTCAGTACCAGAAAATGATAGAATCCGGGCGAGTACCGGGAAAAGGTAGAATCCGTCCGAGTACCCAAAAACTGTCCGAACGATGACCGAAAATTGGTAGAATCAGGGTCAGTACCGGAAAATGATAGAATCCGGTCGAGTACCAGGAAAAGGTAGAATCCGTCCGAGTACCCAAAAACTGTCCGAACGATGACCGAAAATTGGTAGAATCAGGGTCAGTACAGGAAAATGATAGAATCCGGGCGAGTACCGGGAAAAGGTAGAATCCGTCCGAGTACCCAAAAACTTTCCGTACGATGACCGAAAATTGGTAGAATCAGGGTCAGTGCCCGAAAATGATAGAATCCGGGCGAGTACCGGGAAAAGGTAGAATCCTTCCGAGTATCCAAAAACTTTCCGAACGAGGACTGAAAATTGGTAGAATCAGGGTCAGTGCCCGAAAATGATAGAATCCGGGCGAGTACCGGGAAAAGGTAGAATCCTTCCGAGTATCCAAAAACTTTCCGAACGAGGACCGAAAATTGGTAGAATCAGGGTCAGTGCCCGAAAATGATAGAATCCGGGCGAGTACCGGGAAAAGGTAGAATCCGTCCGAGTACCCAAAAACTTTCCGAACGAGAACCGAAAATTGGCGGAATCAGGGTCAGTACCGGAAAATGATAGAATCCGGGCGAGTACCGGGAAAAGGTAGAATCCGTCGGAGTACCCAAAAACTTTCCGAACGAGAACCGAAAATTGGCCGAATCAGGGTCAGTACCGGAAAATGATAGAATCCGGGCGAGTACCGGGAAAAGGTAGAATCCGTCCGAGTACCCAAAAACTTTCCGAACGATGATCGAAAATTGGTAGAATCAGGGTCAGTATCGGAAAATGATAGAATCCGGGCGAGTACCGGGAAAAGGTAGAATCCGTCCGAGTACCCAAAAACTTTCCGAACGAGGATCGAAAATTGGTAGAATCAGGGTCAGTATCGGAAAATGATAGAATCCGGGCGAGTACCGAGAAAAGGTAGAATCCGTCCGAGTACCCAAAAACTGTCCGAACGATGACCGAAAATTGGTAGAATCAGGGTCAGTACAAGAAAATGAGAGAATCCGGGCGAGTACCGGGAAAAGGTAGAATCCGTCCGAGTACCCAAAAACTTTCCGAACGAGGACCGAAAATTGGTAGAATCAGGGTCAGTGCCCGAAAATGATAGAATCCGGGCGAGTACCGGGAAAAGGTAGAATCCGTCCGAGTACCCAAAAACTTTCCGAACGAGAACCGAAAATTGGCGGAATCAGGGTCAGTACCGGAAAATGATAGAATCCGGGCGAGTACCGGGAAAAGGTAGAATCCGTCGGAGTACCCAAAAACTTTCCGAACAAGAACCGAAAATTGGCCGAATCAGGGTCAGTACCGGAAAATGATAGAATCCGGGCGAGTACCGGGAAAAGGTAGAATCCGTCCGAGTACCCAAAAACTTTCCGAACGACGATCGAAAATTGGTAGAATCAGGGTCAGTATCGGAAAATGATAGAATCCGGGCGAGTACCGGGAAAAGGTAGAATCCGTCCGAGTACCCAAAAACTTTCCGAACGAGGATCGAAAATTGGTAGAATCAGGGTCAGTATCGGAAAATGATAGAATCCGGGCGAGTACCGAGAAAAGGTAGAATCCGTCCGAGTACCCAAAAACTGTCCGAACGATGACCGAAAATTGGTAGAATCAGGGTCAGTACCGGAAAATGATAGAATCCGGGCGAGTACCGGGAAAAGGTAGAATCCGTTTGAGTACCCAAAAACTTTCCGAACGACAACCGAAAATTGGCAGAATCAGGGTCAGTACCGGAAAATGATAGAATCAGGACGAGTACCGGGAAAATGTGGAATCCGTCCGAGTACCCAAAAACTTTCCGAACGACGATCGAAAATTGGTAGAATCAGGGTCAGTACCAGAAAATGATAGAATCCGGGCGAGTACCGGGAAAAGGTAGAATCCGTCCGAGTACCCAAAAACTGTCCGAACGATGACCGAAAATTGGTAGAATCAGGGTCAGTGCCCGAAAATGATAGAATCCGGGCGAGTACCGGGAAAAGGTAGAATCCTTCCGAGTATCCAAAAACTTTCCGAACGAGGACTGAAAATTGGTAGAATCAGGGTCAGTGCCCGAAAATGATAGAATCCGGGCGAGTACCGGGAAAAGGTAGAATCCTTCCGAGTATCCAAAAACTTTCCGAACGAGGACCGAAAATTGGTAGAATCAGGGTCAGTACCGGGAAAAGGTAGAATCCGTCCGAGTACCCAAAAACTGTCCGAACGATGACCGAAAATTGGTAGAATCAGGGTCAGTACAAGAAAATGAGAGAATCCGGGCGAGTACCGGGAAAAGGTAGAATCCGTCCGAGTACCCAAAAACTTTCCGAACGAGGACCGAAAATTGGTAGAATCAGGGTCAGTGCCCGAAAATGATAGAATCCGGGCGGGTACCGGGAAAAGGTAGAATCCGTCCGAGTACCCAAAAACTTTCCGAACGAGAACCGAAAATTGGCGGAATCAGGGTCAGTACCGGAAAATGATAGAATCCGGGCGAGTACCGGGAAAAGGTAGAATCCGTCGGAGTACCCAAAAACTTTCCGAACGAGAACCGAAAATTGGCCGAATCAGGGTCAGTACCGGAAAATGATAGAATCCGGGCGAGTACCGGGAAAAGGTAGAATCCGACCGAGTACCCAAAAACTTTCCGAACGAGGATCGAAAATTGGTAGAATCAGGGTCAGTATCGGAAAATGATAGAATCCGGGCGAGTACCGAGAAAAGGTAGAATCCGTCCGAGTACCCAAAAACTGTCCGAACGATGACCGAAAATTGGTAGAATCAGGGTCAGTACCGGAAAATGATAGAATCCGGGCGAGTACCGGGAAAAGGTAGAATCCGTTTGAGTACCCAAAAACTTTCCGAACGACAACCGAAAATTGGCAGAATCAGGGTCAGTACCGGAAAATGATAGAATCAGGACGAGTACCGGGAAAATGTAGAATCCGTCCGAGTACCCAAAAACTTTCCGAACGAGGACCGAAAATTGATAGAATCAGGCTCAGTACCAGAAAATGATGGAATCCGGGCGAGTACCGGGAAAAGGTAGAATCCGTCCGAGTACCCAAAAACTGTCCGAACGATGACTGAAAATTGGTAGAATCAGGGTCAGTGCCCGAAAATGATAGAATCCGGGCGAGTACCGGGAAAAGGTAGAATCCGTCCGAGTACCCAAAAACTTTCCGAACGAGGACCGAAAATTGGTAGAATCAGGCTCAGTACCAGAAAATGATGGAATCCGGGCGAGTACCGGGAAAAGGTAGAATCCGTCCGAGTACCCAAAAACTGTCCGAACGATGACCGAAAATTCGTAGAATCAGGGTCAGTGCCCGAAAATGATAGAATCCGGGCGAGTACCGGGAAAAGGTAGAATCCGTCCGAGTACCCAAAAACTGTCCGAACGAGAACCGAAAATTGGCAGAATCAGGGTCAGTACCGGAAAATGATAGAATCCGGGCGAGTACCCGGAAAATGTAGAATCCGTCCGAGTACCCAAAAACTTTCTGAACGAGAACCGAAAATTGGTAGAATCGGGGACAGTACCGGAAAATGATAGAATCCGGGCGAGTACCGGGAAAATGTAGAATCCGTCCGAGTACCCAAAAACTTTCCGAACGACGATCGAAAATTGGTAGAATCAGGCTCAGTACCAGAAAATGATAGAATCCGGGCGAGTACCGGGAAAAGGTAGAATCCGTCCGAGTACCCAAAAACTGTCCGAACGATGACCGAAAATTGGTAGAATCAGGGTCAGTGCCCGAAAATGATAGAATCCTGGCGAGTACCGGGAAAAGGTAGAATCCGTCCGAGTACCCAAAAACTTTCCGAACGAGAACCGAAAATTGGCAGAATCAGGGTAAGTACCGGAAAATGATAGAATCCGGGCGAGTACCGGGAAAATGTAGAATCCGTCCGAGTACCCAAAAACTTTCTGAACGAGAACCGAAAATTGGTAGAATCGGGGACAGTACCGGATAATGATAGAATCCGGGCGAGTACCGGGAAAATGTAGAATCCGTCCGAGTACCCAAAAACTGTCCGAACGATGACCGAAAATTCGTAGAATCAGGGTCAGTGCCCGAAAATGATAGAATCCGGGCGAGTACCGGGAAAAGGTAGAATCCGTCCGAGTACCCAAAAACTGTCCGAACGAGAACCGAAAATTGGCAGAATCAGGGTCAGTACCGGAAAATGATAGAATCCGGGCGAGTACCCGGAAAATGTAGAATCCGTCCGAGTACCCAAAAACTTTCTGAACGAGAACCGAAAATTGGTAGAATCGGGGACAGTACCGGAAAATGATAGAATCCGGGCGAGTACCGGGAAAATGTAGAATCCGTCCGAGTACCCAAAAACTGTCCGAACGATGACCGAAAATTGGTAGAATCAGGGTCAGTACAGGAAAATGATAGAATCCGGGCGAGTACCGGGAAAAGGTAGAATCCGTCCGAGTACCCAAAAACTGTCCGAACGATGACCGAAAATTGGTAGAATCAGGGTCAGTGCCCGAAAATGATAGAATCCTGGCGAGTACCGGGAAAAGGTAGAATCCGTCCGAGTACCCAAAAACTTTCCGAACGAGAACCGAAAATTGGCAGAATCAGGGTAAGTACCGGAAAATGATAGAATCAGGACGAGTACCGGGAAAATGTAGAATCCGTCCGAGTACCCAAAAACTTTCCGAACGACGATCGAAAATTGGTAGAATCAGGCTCAGTACCAGAAAATGATAGAATCCGGGCGAGTACCGGGAAAAGGTAGAATCCGTCCGAGTACCCAAAAACTGTCCGAACGATGACCGAATATTGGTAGAATCAGGGTCAGTGCCCGAAAATGATAGAATCCGGGCGAGTACCGGGAAAAGGTAGAATCCGTCCGAGTACCCAAAAACTTTCCGAACGAGAACCGAAAATTGGCAGAATCAGGGTCAGTACCGGAAAATGATAGAATCCGGGCGAGTACCGGGAAAAGGTAGAATCCGTCCGAGTACCCAAAAACTTTCCGAACGAGAACCGAAAATTGGCAGAATCAGGGTCAGTACCGGAAAATGATAGAATCCGGGCGAGTACCGGGAAAAGGTAGAATCCGTCGGAGTACCCAAAAACTTTCCGAACGAGAACCGAAAATTGGCAGAATCAGGGTCAGTACCGGAAAATGATAGAATCCGGGCGAGTACCAGGAAAATGTAGAATCCGTCCGAGTACCCAAAAACTTTCCGAACGAGGGCCGAAAATTGGTAGAATCAGGGTCAGTACCGGAAAATGATAGAATCAGGACGAGTACCGGGAAAATGTAGAATCCGTCCGAGTACCCAAAAACTTTCCGAACGACGATCGAAAATTGGTAGAATCAGGCTCAGTACCAGAAAATGATAGAATCCGGGCGAGTACCGGGAAAAGGTAGAATCCGTCGGAGTACCCAAAAACTGTCCGAACGATGACCGAAAATTGGTAGAATCAGGGTCAGTGCCCGAAAATGATAGAATCCGGGCGAGTACCGGGAAAAGGTAGAATCCGTCCGAGTACCCAAAAACTGTCCGAACGATGACCGAAAATTGGTAGAATCAGGGTCAGTGCCCGAAAATGATAGAATCCGGGCGAGTACCGGGAAAAGGTAGAATCCTTCCGAGTATCCAAAAACTTTCCGAACGAGGACTGAAAATTGGTAGAATCAGGGTCAGTGCCCGAAAATGATAGAATCCGGGCGAGTACCGGGAAAAGGTAGAATCCTTCCGAGTATCCAAAAACTTTCCGAACGAGGACCGAAAATTGGTAGAATCAGGGTCAGTACCGGGAAAAGGTAGAATCCGTCCGAGTACCCAAAAACTGTCCGAACGATGACCGAAAATTGGTAGAATCAGGGTCAGTACAAGAAAATGAGAGAATCCGGGCGAGTACCGGGAAAAGGTAGAATCCGTCCGAGTACCCAAAAACTTTCCGAACGAGGACCGAAAATTGGTAGAATCAGGGTCAGTGCCCGAAAATGATAGAATCCGGGCGGGTACCGGGAAAAGGTAGAATCCGTCCGAGTACCCAAAAACTTTCCGAACGAGAACCGAAAATTGGCGGAATCAGGGTCAGTACCGGAAAATGATAGAATCCGGGCGAGTACCGGGAAAAGGTAGAATCCGTCGGAGTACCCAAAAACTTTCCGAACGAGAACCGAAAATTGGCCGAATCAGGGTCAGTACCGGAAAATGATAGAATCCGGGCGAGTACCGGGAAAAGGTAGAATCCGACCGAGTACCCAAAAACTTTCCGAACGAGGATCGAAAATTGGTAGAATCAGGGTCAGTATCGGAAAATGATAGAATCCGGGCGAGTACCGAGAAAAGGTAGAATCCGTCCGAGTACCCAAAAACTGTCCGAACGATGACCGAAAATTGGTAGAATCAGGGTCAGTACCGGAAAATGATAGAATCCGGGCGAGTACCGGGAAAAGGTAGAATCCGTTTGAGTACCCAAAAACTTTCCGAACGACAACCGAAAATTGGCAGAATCAGGGTCAGTACCGGAAAATGATAGAATCAGGACGAGTACCGGGAAAATGTAGAATCCGTCCGAGTACCCAAAAACTTTCCGAACGAGGACCGAAAATTGATAGAATCAGGCTCAGTACCAGAAAATGATGGAATCCGGGCGAGTACCGGGAAAAGGTAGAATCCGTCCGAGTACCCAAAAACTGTCCGAACGATGACTGAAAATTGGTAGAATCAGGGTCAGTGCCCGAAAATGATAGAATCCGGGCGAGTACCGGGAAAAGGTAGAATCCGTCCGAGTACCCAAAAACTTTCCGAACGAGGACCGAAAATTGGTAGAATCAGGCTCAGTACCAGAAAATGATGGAATCCGGGCGAGTATCGGGAAAAGGTAGAATCCGTCCGAGTACCCAAAAACTGTCCGAACGATGACCGAAAATTCGTAGAATCAGGGTCAGTGCCCGAAAATGATAGAATCCGGGCGAGTACCGGGAAAAGGTAGAATCCGTCCGAGTACCCAAAAACTGTCCGAACGAGAACCGAAAATTGGCAGAATCAGGGTCAGTACCGGAAAATGATAGAATCCGGGCGAGTACCCGGAAAATGTAGAATCCGTCCGAGTACCCAAAAACTTTCTGAACGAGAACCGAAAATTGGTAGAATCGGGGACAGTACCGGAAAATGATAGAATCCGGGCGAGTACCGGGAAAATGTAGAATCCGTCCGAGTACCCAAAAACTTTCCGAACGACGATCGAAAATTGGTAGAATCAGGCTCAGTACCAGAAAATGATAGAATCCGGGCGAGTACCGGGAAAAGGTAGAATCCGTCCGAGTACCCAAAAACTGTCCGAACGATGACCGAAAATTGGTAGAATCAGGGTCAGTGCCCGAAAATGATAGAATCCTGGCGAGTACCGGGAAAAGGTAGAATCCGTCCGAGTACCCAAAAACTTTCCGAACGAGAACCGAAAATTGGCAGAATCAGGGTAAGTACCGGAAAATGATAGAATCCGGGCGAGTACCGGGAAAATGTAGAATCCGTCCGAGTACCCAAAAACTTTCTGAACGAGAACCGAAAATTGGTAGAATCGGGGACAGTACCGGATAATGATAGAATCCGGGCGAGTACCGGGAAAATGTAGAATCCGTCCGAGTACCCAAAAACTGTCCGAACGATGACCGAAAATTCGTAGAATCAGGGTCAGTGCCCGAAAATGATAGAATCCGGGCGAGTACCGGGAAAAGGTAGAATCCGTCCGAGTACCCAAAAACTGTCCGAACGAGAACCGAAAATTGGCAGAATCAGGGTCAGTACCGGAAAATGATAGAATCCGGGCGAGTACCCGGAAAATGTAGAATCCGTCCGAGTACCCAAAAACTTTCTGAACGAGAACCGAAAATTGGTAGAATCGGGGACAGTACCGGAAAATGATAGAATCCGGGCGAGTACCGGGAAAATGTAGAATCCGTCCGAGTACCCAAAAACTGTCCGAACGATGACCGAAAATTGGTAGAATCAGGGTCAGTACAGGAAAATGATAGAATCCGGGCGAGTACCGGGAAAAGGTAGAATCCGTCCGAGTACCCAAAAACTGTCCGAACGATGACCGAAAATTGGTAGAATCAGGGTCAGTGCCCGAAAATGATAGAATCCTGGCGAGTACCGGGAAAAGGTAGAATCCGTCCGAGTACCCAAAAACTTTCCGAACGAGAACCGAAAATTGGCAGAATCAGGGTAAGTACCGGAAAATGATAGAATCAGGACGAGTACCGGGAAAATGTAGAATCCGTCCGAGTACCCAAAAACTTTCCGAACGACGATCGAAAATTGGTAGAATCAGGCTCAGTACCAGAAAATGATAGAATCCGGGCGAGTACCGGGAAAAGGTAGAATCCGTCCGAGTACCCAAAAACTGTCCGAACGATGACCGAATATTGGTAGAATCAGGGTCAGTGCCCGAAAATGATAGAATCCGGGCGAGTACCGGGAAAAGGTAGAATCCGTCCGAGTACCCAAAAACTTTCCGAACGAGAACCGAAAATTGGCAGAATCAGGGTCAGTACCGGAAAATGATAGAATCCGGGCGAGTACCGGGAAAAGGTAGAATCCGTCCGAGTACCCAAAAACTTTCCGAACGAGAACCGAAAATTGGCAGAATCAGGGTCAGTACCGGAAAATGATAGAATCCGGGCGAGTACCGGGAAAAGGTAGAATCCGTCGGAGTACCCAAAAACTTTCCGAACGAGAACCGAAAATTGGCAGAATCAGGGTCAGTACCGGAAAATGATAGAATCCGGGCGAGTACCAGGAAAATGTAGAATCCGTCCGAGTACCCAAAAACTTTCCGAACGAGGGCCGAAAATTGGTAGAATCAGGGTCAGTACCGGAAAATGATAGAATCAGGACGAGTACCGGGAAAATGTAGAATCCGTCCGAGTACCCAAAAACTTTCCGAACGACGATCGAAAATTGGTAGAATCAGGCTCAGTACCAGAAAATGATAGAATCCGGGCGAGTACCGGGAAAAGGTAGAATCCGTCGGAGTACCCAAAAACTGTCCGAACGATGACCGAAAATTGGTAGAATCAGGGTCAGTGCCCGAAAATGATAGAATCCGGGCGAGTACCGGGAAAAGGTAGAATCCGTCCGAGTACCCAAAAACTGTCCGAACGATGACCGAAAATTGGTAGAATCAGGGTCAGTGCCCGAAAATGATAGAATCCGGGCGAGTACCGGGAAAAGGTAGAATCCGTCCGAGTACCCAAAAACTTTCCGAACGAGAACCGAAAATTGGCAGAATCAGGGTCAGTACCGGAAAATGATAGAATCCGGGCGAGTACCGGGAAAATGTAGAATCCGTCCGAGTACCCAAAAACTTTCTGAACGAGAACCGAAAATTGGTAGAATCGGGGACAGTACCGGATAATGATAGAATCCGGGCGAGTACCGGGAAAATGTAGAATCCGTCCGAGTACCCAAAAACTTTCCGAACGACGATCGAAAATTGGTAGAATCAGGGTCAGTACCGGGAAAAGGTAGAATCCGTCCGAGTACCCAAAAACTTTCCGAACGACGATCGAAAATTGGTAGAATCAGGGTCAGTACCGGGAAAATGTAGAATCCTTCCGAGTACCCAAAAACTTTCCGAACGACGATCGAAAATTGGTAGAATCAGGCTCAATACCAGAAAATGATAGAATCCGGGCGAGTACCCAAAAACTTTCCGAACGGGAACCGAAAATTGGCAGAATCAGGGTCAGTACCGGAAAATGATAGAATCCGGGCGAGTACCGGGAAAAGGTAGAATCCGTCCGAGTACCCAAAAACTTTCCGAACGAGAACCGAAAATTAGCAGAATCAGGGTCAGTACCGGAAAATGATAGAATCCGGGCGAGTACCGGGAAAAGGTAGAATCCGTCGGAGTACCCAAAAACTTTCCGAACGAGAACCGAAAATTGGCAGAATCAGGGTCAGTACCGGAAAATGATAGAATCCGGGCGAGTACCAGGAAAATGTAGAATCCGTCCGAGTACCCAAAAACTTTCCGAACGAGGGCCGAAAATTGGTAGAATCAGGGTCAGTACCGGAAAATGATAGAATCAGGACGAGTACCGGGAAAATGTAGAATCCGTCCGAGTACCCAAAAACTTTCCGAACGACGATCGAAAATTGGTTGATCAGGCTCAGTACCAGAAAATGATAGAATCCGGGCGAGTACCGGGAAAAGGTAGAATCCGTCCGAGTACCCAAAAACTTTCCGAACGAGGACCGAAAATTGGTAGAATCAGGCTCAGTACCAGAAAATGATAGAATCCGGGCGAGTACCGGGAAAAGGTAGAATCCGTCCGAGTACCCAAAAACTGTCCGAACGATGACCGAAAATTGGTAGAATCAGGGTCAGTGCCCGAAAATGATAGAATCCGGGCGAGTACCGGGAAAAGGTAGAATCCGTCCGAGTACCCAATAACTTTCCGAACGAGAACCGAAAATTGGCAGAATCAGGGTCAGTACCGGAAAATGATAGAATCCGGGCGAGTACCGGGAAAATGTAGAATCCGTCCGAGTACCCAAAAACTTTCCGAACGACGATCGAAAATTGGTAGAATCAGGGTCAGTACCGGGAAAAGGTAGAATCCGTCCGAGTACCCAAAAACTGTCCGAACGATGACCGAAAATTGGTAGAATCAGGGTCAGTACAGGAAAATGATAGAATCCGGGCGAGTACCGGGAAAAGGTAGAATCCGTCCGAGTACCCAAAAACTTTCCGAACGAGGACCGAAAATTGGTAGAATCAGGGTCAGTGCCCGAAAATGATAGAATCCGTGCGAGTACCGGGAAAATGTAGAATCCTTCCGAGTACCCAAAAACTTTCCGAACGACGATCGAAAATTGGTAGAATCAGGCTCAATACCAGAAAATGATAGAATCCGGGCGAGTACCCAAAAACTTTCTGAACGAGAACCAAAAATTGGTAGAATCGGGGACAGTACCGGATAATGATAGAATCCGGGCGAGTACCGGGAAAATGTAGAATCCGTTCGAGTACCCAAAAACAGTTCGAACGAGAACCTAAAATTATTAGAATCAGGGTCACTACCGGAAAATGATAGAATCCGGGCGAGTACCGAGAAAAGGTAGAATCCGTCCGAGTACCCAAAAACTGTCCGAACGATGACCGAAAATTGGTAGAATCAGGGTTAGTACCGGAAAATGATAGAATCCGGGCGAGTACCGGGAAAAGGTAGAATCCATCCGAGTACCCAAAAACTGTCCGAACGATGACCGAAAATTGGTAGAATCAGGGTCAGTACCGGAAAATGATAGAATCAGGACGAGTACCGGGAAAATGTAGAATCCGTCCGAGTACCCAAAAACTTTCGAAACGACAATCGAAAATTGGTAGAATCAGGCTCAGTACCAGAAAATGATAGAATCCGGGCGAGTACCGGGAAAAGGTAGAATCCGTCCGAGTACCCAAAAACTGTCCGAACGATGACCGAAAATTGGTAGAATCAGGGTCAGTGCCCGAAAATGATAGAATCCGGGCGAGTACCGGGAAAAGGTAGAATCCGTCCGAGTACCCAAAAACTTTCCGAACGAGAACCGAAAATTGGCAGAATCAGGGTCAGTACCGGAAAATGATAGAATCCGGGCGAGTACCGGGAAAAGGTAGAATCCGTCCGAGTACCCAAAAACTTTCCGAACGAGAACCGAAAATTGGCAGAATCAGGGTCAGTACCGGAAAATGATAGAATCCGGGCGAGTACCGGGAAAATGTAGAATCCGTCCGAGTACCCAAAAACTGTCCGAACGATGACCGAAAATTGGTAGAATCAGGGTCAGTACCGGAAAATGATAGAATCAGGACGAGTACCGAGAAAATGTAGAATCCGTCCGAGTACCCAAAAACTTTCCGAACGAGAACCGAAAATTGGCAGAATCAGGGTCAGTACCGGAAAATGATAGAATCCGGGCGAGTACCGGGAAAAGGTAGAATCCGTCCGAGTACCCAAAAACATTCCGAACGAGAACCGAAAATTGGCAGAATCAGGGTCAGTACCGGAAAATGATAGAATCCGGGCGAGTACCGGGAAAAGGTAGAATCCGTCCGAGTACCCAAAAACTTTCCGAACGAGAACCGAAAATTGGCAGAATCAGGGTCAGTACCGGAAAATGATAGAATCCGGGCGAGTACCGGGAAAATGTAGAATCCGTCCGACTACCCAAAAACTATCCGAACGACGACCGAAAATTGGTAGAATCAGGGTCAGTACCGGAAAATGATAGAATCAGGACGAGTACCGGGAAAATGTAGAATCCGTCCGAGTACCCAAAAACTTTCCGAACGACGATCGAAAATTGGTAGAATCAGGCTCAGTACCCGAAAATGATAGAATCCGGGCGAGTACCGGGAAAAGGTAGAATCCGTCCGAGTACCCAAAAACTGTCCGAACGATGACCGAAAATTTGTAGAATCAGGGTCAGTGCCCGAAAATGATAGAATCCGGGCGAGTACCGGGAAAAGGTAGAATCCGTCCGAGTACCCAAAAACATTCCGAACGACAACCGAAAATTGGCAGAATCAGGGTCAGTACCGGAAAATGATAGAATCCGGGCGAGTACCGGGAAAAGGTAGAATCCGTCCGAGTACCCAAAAACTGTCCGAACGATGACCGAAAATTGGTAGAATCAGGGTCAGTGCCCGAAAATGATAGAATCCGGGCGAGTACCGGGAAAAGGTAGAATCCGTCCGAGTACCCAAAAACTTTCCGAACGAGAACCGAAAATTGGCAGAATCAGGGTCAGTACCGGAAAATGATAGAATCCGGGCGAGTACCGGGAAAAGGTAGAATCCGTCCGAGTACCCAAAAACTTTCCGAACGAGAACCGAAAATTGGCAGAATCAGGGTCAGTACCGGAAAATTATAGAATCCGGGCGAGTACCGGGAAAATGTAGAATCCGTCCGAGTACCCAAAAACTGTCCGAACGATGACCGAAAATTGGTAGAATCAGGGTCAGTACCGGAAAATGATAGAATCAGGACGAGTACCGGGAAAATGTAGAATCCGTCCGAGTACCCAAAAACTTTCCGAACGAGAACCGAAAATTGGCAGAATCAGGGTCAGTACCGGAAAATGATAGAATCCGGGCGAGTACCGGGAAAAGGTAGAATCCGTCCGAGTACCCAAAAACTTTCCGAACGAGAACCGAAAATTGGCAGAATCAGGGTCAGTACCGGAAAATGATAGAATCCGGGCGAGTACCGGGAAAAGGTAGAATCCGTCCGAGTACCCAAAAACTTTCCGAACGAGAACCGAAAATTGGCAGAATCAGGGTCAGTACCGGAAAATGATAGAATCCGGGCGAGTACCGGGAAAAGGTAGAATCCGTCCGAGTACCCAAAAACTTTCCGAACGAGAACCGAAAATTGGCAGAATCAGGGTCAGTACCGGAAAATGATAGAATCCGGGCGAGTACCGGGAAAATGTAGAATCCGTCCGAGTACCCAAAAACTTTCTGAACGAGAACCGAAAATTGGTAGAATCGGGGACAGTACCGGATAATGATAGAATCCGGGCGAGTACCGGGAAAATGTTGAATCCGTTCGAGTACCCAAAAACAGTTCGAACGAGAACCTAAAATTATTAGAATCAGGGTCAGTACCGGAAAATGATAGAATCAGGACGAGTACCGGGAAAATGAAGAATCCGTCCGAGTACCCAAAAACTTTCCGAACGACGATCGAAAATTGGTAGAATCAGGCTCAGTACCCGAAAATGATAGAATCCGGGCGAGTACCGGGAAAAGGTAGAATCCGTCCGAGTACCCAAAAACTGTCCGAACGATGACCGAAAATTGGTAGAATCAGGGTCAGTGCCCGAAAATGATAGAATCCGGGCGAGTACCGGGAAAAGGTAGAATCCGTCCGAGTACCCAAAAACTTTCCGAACGAGAACCGAAAATTGGCAGAATCAGGGTCAGTACCGGAAAATGATAGAATCCGGGCGAGTACCGGGAAAATGTAGAATCCGTCCGAGTACCCAAAAACTTTCTGAACGAGAACCGAAAATTGGTAGAATCGGGGACAGTACCGGATAATGATAGAATCCGGGCGAGTACCGGGAAAATGTAGAATCCGTCCGAGTACCCAAAAACTGTCCGAACGACGACCGAAAATTGGTAGAATCAGGGTCAGTACCGGAAAATGATAGAATCAGGACGAGTACCGGGAAAATGTAGAATCCGTCCGAGTACCCAAAAACTTTCCGAACGACCATCGAAAATTGGTAGAATCAGGCTCAGTACCAGAAAATGATAAAATCCGGGCGAGTACCGGGAAAAGGTAGAATCCGTCCGAGTACCCAAAAACTGTCCGAACGATGACCGAAAATTGGTAGAATAAGGGTCAGTGCCCGAAAATGATAGAATCCGGGCGAGTACCGGGAAAAGGTAGAATCCGTCCGAGTACCCAAAAACTTTCCGAACGAGAACCGAAAATTGGCAGAATCAGGGTCAGTACCGGAAAATGATAGAATCCGGGCGAGTACCGGGAAAAGGTAGAATCCATCCGAGTACCCAAAAACTGTCCGAACGATGACCGAAAATTGGTAGAATCAGGGTCAGTACCGGAAAATGATAGAATCAGGACGAGTACCGGGAAAATGTAGAATCCGTCCGAGTACCCAAAAACTTTCCGAACGAGAACCGAAAATTGTCAGAATCAGGGTCAGTACCGGAAAATGATAGAATCCGGGCGAGTACCGGGAAAAGGTAGAATCCGTCCGAGTACCCAAAAACTTTCCGAACGAGAACCGAAAATTGGCAGAATCAGGGTCAGTACCGGAAAATGATAGAATCCGGGCGAGTACCGGGAAAATGTAGAATCCGTCCGAGTACCCAAAAACTTTCTGAACGAGAACCGAAAATTGGTAGAATCGGGGACAGTACCGGATAATGATAGAATCCGGGCGAGTACCGGGAAAATGTAGAATCCGTCCGAGTACCCAAAAACTGTCCGAACGACGACCGAAAATTGGTAGAATCAGGGTCAGTACCGGAAAATGATAGAATCAGGACGAGTACCGGGAAAATGTAGAATCCGTCCGAGTACCCAAAAACTTTCCGAACGACGATCGAAAATTGGTAGAATCAGGCTCAGTACCCGAAAATGATAGAATCCGGGCGAGTACCCAAAAACTTTCTGAACGAGAACCGAAAATTGGTAGAATCGGGGACAGTACCGGATAATGATAGAATCCGGGCGAGTACCGGGAAAATGTAGAATCCGTCCGAGTACCCAAAAACTTTCCGAACGACGATCGAAAATTGGTAGAATCAGGGTCAGTACTGGGAAAAGGTAGAATCCGTCCGAGTACCCAAAAACTGTCCGAACGATGACCGAAAATTGGTAGAATCAGGGTCAGTACAGGAAAATGATAGAATCCGGGCGAGTACTGAGAAAAGGTAGAATCCGTTCGAGTACCCAAAAACTGTCCGAACGATGACCGAAAATTGGTAGAATCAGGGTCAGTACCGGAAAATGATAGAATCCGGGCGAGTACCGGGAAAAGGTAGAATCCATCCGAGTACCCAAAAACTGTCCGAACGATGATCGAAAATTGGTAGAATCAGGGTCAGTGCCCGAAAATGATAGAATCCGGGCGAGTACCGGGAAAAGGTAGAATCCGTCCGAGTACCCAAAAACTGTCCGAACGATGACCGAAAATTGGTAGAATCAGGGTCAGTGCCCGAAAATGATAGAATCCGGGCGAGTACCGGGAAAAGGTAGAATCCGTCCGAGTACCCAAAAACTTTCCGAACGAGAACCGAAAATTGGCAGAATCAGGGTCAGTACCGGAAAATGATAGAATCCGTCCGAGTACCCAAAAACTTTCTGAACGAGAACCGAAAATTGGTAGAATCGGGGACAGTACCGGATAATGATAGAATCCGGGCGAGTACCGGGAAAATGTAGAATCCGTCCGAGTACCCAAAAACTTTCCGAACGACGATCGAAAATTGGTAGAATCAGGGTCAGTACTGGGAAAAGGTAGAATCCGTCCGAGTACCCAAAAACTGTCCGAACGATGACCGAAAATTGGTAGAATCAGGGTCAGTACAGGAAAATGATAGAATCCGGGCGAGTACTGAGAAAAGGTAGAATCCGTTCGAGTACCCAAAAACTGTCCGAACGATGACCGAAAATTGGTAGAATCAGGGTCAGTACCGGAAAATGATAGAATCCGGGCGAGTACCGGGAAAAGGTAGAATCCATCCGAGTACCCAAAAACTGTCCGAACGATGATCGAAAATTGGTAGAATCAGGGTCAGTGCCCGAAAATGATAGAATCCGGGCGAGTACCGGGAAAAGGTAGAATCCGTCCGAGTACCCAAAAACTTTCTGAACGAGAACCGAAAATTGGCAGAATCAGGGTCAGTACCGGAAAATGATAGAATCCGGGCGAGTACCGGGAAAAGGTAGAATCCGTCCGAGTACCCAAAAACTGTCCGAACGATGACCGAAAATTGGTAGAATCAGGGTCAGTGCCCGAAAATGATAGAATCCGGGCGAGTACCGGGAAAAGGTAGAATCCGTCCGAGTACCCAAAAACTTTCCGAACGAGAACCGAAAATTGGCAGAATCAGGGTCAGTACCGGAAAATGATAGAATCCGGGCGAGTACCGGGAAAAGGTAGAATCCGTCCGAGTACCCAAAAACTTTCCGAACGAGAACCGAAAATTGGCAGAATCAGGGTCAGTACAGGAAAATTATAGAATCCGGGCGAGTACCGGGAAAATGTAGAATCCGTCCGAGTACCCAAAAACTGTCCGAACGATGACCGAAAATTGGTAGAATCAGGGTCAGTACCGGAAAATGATAGAATCCGGGCGAGTACCGGGAAAAGGTAGAATCCATCCGAGTACCCAAAAACTGTCCGAACGATGATCGAAAATTGGTAGAATCAGGGTCAGTGCCCGAAAATGATAGAATCCGGGCGAGTACCGGGAAAAGGTAGAATCCGTCCGAGTACCCAAAAACTTTCTGAACGAGAACCGAAAATTGGCAGAATCAGGGTCAGTACCGGAAAATGATAGAATCCGGGCGAGTACCGGGAAAAGGTAGAATCCGTCCGAGTACCCAAAAACTGTCCGAACGATGACCGAAAATTGGTAGAATCAGGGTCAGTGCCCGAAAATGATAGAATCCGGGCGAGTACCGGGAAAAGGTAGAATCCGTCCGAGTACCCAAAAACTTTCCGAACGAGAACCGAAAATTGGCAGAATCAGGGTCAGTACCGGAAAATGATAGAATCCGGGCGAGTACCGGGAAAAGGTAGAATCCGTCCGAGTACCCAAAAACTTTCCGAACGAGAACCGAAAATTGGCAGAATCAGGGTCAGTACCGGAAAATTAAAGAATCCGGGCGAGTACCGGGAAAATGTAGAATCCGTCCGAGTACCCAAAAACTGTCCGAACGATGACCGAAAATTGGTAGAATCAGGGTCAGTACCGGAAAATGATAGAATCAGGACGAGTACCGGGAAAATGTAGAATCCGTCCGAGTACCCAAAAACTTTCCGAACGAGAACCGAAAATTGGCAGAATCAGGGTCAGTACCGGAAAATGATAGAATCCGGGCGAGTACCGGGAAAAGGTAGAATCCGTCCGAGTACCCAAAAACTTTCCGAACGAGAACCGAAAATTGGCAGAATCAGGGTCAGTACCGGAAAATGATAGAATCCGGGCGAGTACCGGGAAAAGGTAGAATCCGTCCGAGTACCCAAAAACTTTCCGAACGAGAACCGAAAATTGGCAGAATCAGGGTCAGTACCGGAAAATGATAGAATCCGGGCGAGTACCGGGAAAATGTAGAATCCGTCCGAGTACCCAAAAACTTTCTGAACGAAAACCGAAAATTGGTAGAATCGGGGACAGTACCGGATAATGATAGAATCCGGGCGAGTACCGGGAAAATGTTGAATCCGTTCGAGTACCCAAAAACAGTTCGAACGAGAACCTAAAATTATTAGAATCAGGGTCAGTACCGGAAAATGATAGAATCAGGACGAGTACCGGGAAAATGTAGAATCCGTCCGAGTACCCAAAAACTTTCCGAACGACGATCGAAAATTGGTAGAATCAGGCTCAGTACCCGAAAATGATAGAATCCGGGCGAGTACCGGGAAAAGGTAGAATCCGTCCGAGTACCCAAAAACTGTCCGAACGATGACCGAAAATTGGTAGAATCAGGGTCAGTGCCCGAAAATGATAGAATCCGGGCGAGTACCGGGAAAAGGTAGAATCCGTCCGAGTACCCAAAAACTTTCCGAACGAGAACCGAAAATTGGCAGAATCAGGGTCAGTACCGGAAAATGATAGAATCCGGGCGAGTACCGGGAAAAGGTAGAATCCGTCCGAGTACCCAAAAACTTTCCGAACGAGAACCGAAAATTGGCAGAATCAGGGTCAGTACCGGAAAATTATAGAATCCGGGCGAGTACCGGGAAAATGTAGAATCCGTCCGAGTACCCAAAAACTGTCCGAACGATGACCGAAAATTGGTAGAATCAGGGTCAGTACCGGAAAATGATAGAATCCGGGCGAGTACCGGGAAAATGTAGAATCCGTCCGAGTACCCAAAAACTGTCCGAACGATGACCGAAAATTGGTAGAATCAGGGTCAGTACAGGAAAATGATAGAATCCGGGCGAGTACTGAGAAAAGGTGGAATCCGTCCGAGTACCCAAAAACTGTCCGAACGATGACCGAAAATTGGTAGAATCAGGGTCAGTACCGGAAAATGATAGAATCAGGACGAGTACCGGGAAAAGGTAGAATCCATCCGAGTACCCAAAAACTGTCCGAACGATGATCGAAAATTGGTAGAATCAGGGTCAGTGCTTGAAAATGATAGAATCCGGGCGAGTACCGGGAAAAGGTAGAATCCGTCCGAGTACCCAAAAACTTTCCGAACGACGATCGAAAATTGGTAGAATCAGGGTCAGTACTGGGAAAAGGCAGAATCCGTCCGAGTACCCAAAAACTGTCCGAACGATGACCGAAAATTGGTAGAATCAGGGTCAGTACAGGAAAATGATAGAATCCGGGCGAGTACTGAGAAAAGGTAGAATCCGTTCGAGTACCCAAAAACTGTCCGAACGATGACCGAAAATTGGTAGAATCAGGGTCAGTACCGGAAAATGATAGAATCCGGGCGAGTACCGGGAAAAGGTAGAATCCATCCGAGTACCCAAAAACTGTCCGAACGATGATCGAAAATTGGTAGAATCAGGGTCAGTGCTTGAAAATGATAGAATCCGGGCGAGTACCGGGAAAAGGTAGAATCCGTCCGAGTACCCAAAAACTTTCTGAACGAGAACCGAAAATTGGCAGAATCGGGGACAGTACCGGATAATGATAGAATCCGGGCGAGTACCGGGAAAATGTAGAATCCGTCCGAGTACCCAAAAACTGTCCGAACGACGACCGAAAATTGGTAGAATCAGGGTCAGTACCGGAAAATGATAGAATCAGGACGAGTACCGGGAAAATGTAGAATCCGTCCGAGTACCCAAAAACTTTCCGAACGACGATTGAAAATTGGTAGAATCAGACTCAGTACCCGAAAATGATAGAATCCGGGCGAGTACCGGGAAAAGGTAGAATCCGTCCGAGTACCCAAAAACTGTCCGAACGATGACCGAAAATTGGTAGAATCAGGGTCAGTGCCCGAAAATGATAGAATCCGGGCGAGTACCGGGAAAAGGTAGAATCCGTCCGAGTACCCAAAAACTTTCCGAACGACAACCGAAAATTGGCAGAATCAGGGTCAGTACCGGAAAATGATAGAATCCGGGCGAGTACCGGGAAAAGGTAGAATCCGTCCGAGTACCCAAAAACTGTCCGAACGATGACCGAAAATTGGTAGAATCAGGGTCAGTGCCCGAAAATGATAGAATCCGGGCGAGTACCGGGAAAAGGTAGAATCCGTCCGAGTACCCAAAAACTTTCCGAACGACAACCGAAAATTGGCAGAATCAGGGTCAGTACCGGAAAATGATAGAATCCGGGCGAGTACCGGGAAGAGGTAGAATCCGTCCGAGTACCCAAAAACTTTCCGAACGAGAACCGAAAATTGGCAGAATCAGGGTCAGTACTGGAAAATGATAGAATCCGGGCGAGTACCGGGAAAAGGTAGAATCCGTCCGAGTACCCAAAAACTGTCCGAACGATGACCGAAAATTGGTAGAATCAGGGTCAGTGCCCGAAAATGATAGAATCCGGGCGAGTACCGGGAAAAGGTAGAATCCGTCCGAGTACCCAAAAACTTTCCGAACGAGAACCGAAAATTGGCAGAATCAGGGTCAGTACCGGAAAATGATAGAATCCGGGCGAGTACCGGGAAAAGGTAGAATCCGTCCGTGTACCCAAAAACTTTCCGAACGAGAACCGAAAATTGGCAGAATCAGGGTCAGTACCGGAAAATTATAGAATCCGGGCGAGTACCGGGAAAATGTAGAATCCGTCCGAGTACCCAAAAACTGTCCGAACGACGACCGAAAATTGGTAGAATCAGGGTCAGTACCGGAAAATGATAGAATCAGGACGAGTACCGGGAAAATGTAGAATCCGTCCGAGTACCCAAAAACTTTCCGAACGACGATCGAAAATTGGTAGAATCAGGCTCAGTACCCGAAAATGATAGAATCCGGGCGAGTACCGGGAAAAGGTAGAATCCGTCCGAGTACCCAAAAACTGTCCGAACGATGACCGAAAATTGGTAGAATCAGGGTCAATGCCCGAAAATGATAGAATCCGGGCGAGTACCGGGAAAAGGTAGAATCCGTCCGAGTACCCAAAAACTTTCCGAACGAGAACCGAAAATTGGCAGAATCAGGGTCAGTACCGGAAAATGATAGAATCCGGGCGAGTACCGGGAAAAGGTAGAATCCGTCCGAGTACCCAAAAACTTTCCGAACCAGAACCGAAAATTGGCAGAATCAGGGTCAGTACCGGAAAATGATAGAATCCGGGCGAGTACCGGGAAAATGTAGAATCCGTCCGAGTACCCAAAAAATTTCTGAACGAGAACCGAAAATTGGTAGAATCGGGGACAGTACCGGATAATGATAGAATCCGGGCGAGTACCGGGAAAATGTAGAATCCGTCCGAGTACCCAAAAACTGTCCGAACGATGACCGAAAATTGGTAGAATCAGGGTCAGTACAGGAAAATGATAGAATCCGGGCGAGTACTGAGAAAAGGTGGAATCCGTCCGAGTACCCAAAAACTGTCCGAACGATGACCGAAAATTGGTAGAATCAGGGTCAGTACCGGAAAATGATAGAATCCGGGCGAGTACCGGGAAAAGGTAGAATCCGTCCGAGTACCCAAAAAGTTTCCGAACGATGACCGAAAATTGGTAGAATCAGGGTCAGTACCGGAAAATGATAGAATCAGGACGAGTACCGGGAAAATGTAGAATCCGTCCGAGTACCCAAAAACATTCCGAACGACAATCGAAAATTGGTAGAATCAGGCTCAGTACCAGAAAATGATAGAATCCGGGCGAGTACCGGGAAAAGGTAGAATCCGTCCGAGTACCCAAAAACTGTCCGAACGATGACCGAAAATTGGTAGAATCAGGGTCAGTGCCCGAAAATGATAGAATCCGGGCGAGTACCGGGAAAAGGTAGAATCCGTCCGAGTACCCAAAAACTTTCCGAACGAGAACCGAAAATTGGCAGAATCAGGGTCAGTACCGGAAAATGATAGAATCCGGGCGAGTACCGGGAAAATGTAGAATCCGTCCGAGTACCCAAAAACTGTCCGAACGACGATCGAAAATTGGTAGAATCAAGGTCAGTATCGGAAAATGATAGAATCCGGGCGAGTACCGGGAAAAGGTAGAATCCGTCCGAGTACCCAAAAACTGTCCGAACGATGACCGAAAATTGGTAGAATCAGGGTCAGTACCGGAAAATGATAGAATCCGGGCGAGTACAGGGAAAAGGTAGAATCCGTCCGAGTACCCAAAAACTTTCCGAACGAGTACCTAAAATTATTAGAATCAGGGTCAGTACCGGATAATGATAGAATCCGGGCGAGTACCGGGAAAAGGTAGAATCCGTCCGAGTACCCAAAAACTTTCCGAACGAGAACCGAAAATTGGCAGAATGAGGGTCAGTACCGGAAAATGATAGAATCCGGGCGAGTACCGGGAAAATGTAGAATCCATCCGAGTACCCAAAAACTGTCCAAACGATGACCGAAAATTGGTAGAATCAGGGTCAGTACCGGAAAATGATAGAATCAGGACGAGTACCAGGAAAATGTAGAATCCGTCCGAGTACCCAAAAACTGTCCGAACGATGACCGAAAATTGGTAGAATCAGGGTCAGTGCCCGAAAATGATAGAATCCGGGCGAGTACCGGGAAAAGGTAGAATCCGTCCGAGTACCCAAAAACTTTCCGAACGAGAACCGAAAATTGGCAGAATCAGGGTCAGTACCGGAAAATGATAGAATCCGGGCGAGTACCGGGAAAATGTAGAATCCGTCCGAGTACCCAAAAACTGTCCGAACGACGATCGAAAATTGGTAGAATCAAGGTCAGTATCGGAAAATGATAGAATCCGGGCGAGTACCGGGAAAAGGTAGAATCCGTCCGAGTACCCAAAAACTGTCCGAACGATGACCGAAAATTGGTAGAATTAGGGTCAGTACCGGAAAATGATAGAATCCGGGCGAGTACAGGGAAAAGGTAGAATCCGTCCGAGTACCCAAAAACTTTCCGAACGAGTACCTAAAATTATTAGAATCAGGGTCAGTACCGGATAATGATAGAATCCGGGCGAGTACCGGGAAAAGGTAGAATCCGTCCGAGTACCCAAAAACTTTCCGAACGAGAACCGAAAATTGGCAGAATGAGGGTCAGTACCGGAAAATGATAGAATCCGGGCGAGTACCGGGAAAATGTAGAATCCATCCGAGTACCCAAAAACTGTCCAAACGATGACCGAAAATTGGTAGAATCAGGGTCAGTACCGGAAAATGATAGAATCAGGACGAGTACCAGGAAAATGTAGAATCCGTCCGAGTACCCAAAAACTTTCCGAACGAGAACCGAAAATTGGCAGAATCAGGGTCAGTACCGGAAAATGATAGAATCCGGGCGAGTACCGGGAAAAGGTAGAATCCGTCCGAGTACCCAAAAACTTTCCGAACGACAATCGAAAATTGGTAGAATCAGGCTCAGTACCAGAAAATGATAGAATCCGGGCGAGTACCGGGAAAAGGTAGAATCCGTCCGAGTACACAAAAACTGTCCGAACGATGACCGAAAATTGGTAGAATCAGGGTCAGTGCCCGAAAATGATAGAATCCGGGCGAGTACCGGGAAAAGGTAGAATCCGTCCGAGTACCCAAAAACTTTCCGAACGAGAACCGAAAATTGGCAGAATCAGGGTCAGTACTGGAAAATGATAGAATCCGGGCGAGTACCGGGAAAATGTAGAATCCGTCCGAGTACCCAAAAACTGTCCGAACGATGACCGAAAATTGGTAGAATCAGGGTCAGTACCGGAAAATGATAGAATCAGGACGAGTACCGGGAAAATGTAGAATCCGTCCGAGTACCCAAAAACTTTCCGAACGAGAACCGAAAATTGGCAGAATCAGGGTCAGTACCGGAAAATGATAGAATCCGGGCGAGTACCGGGAAAAGGTAGAATCCGTCCGAGTACCCAAAAACTTTCCGAACGAGAACCGAAATTTGGCAGAATCAGGGTCAGTGCCCGAAAATGATGGAATCCGGGCGAGTACCGGGAAAAGGTAGAATCCGTCCGAGTATCCAAAAACTTTCCGAACGAGAACCGAAAATTGGCAGAATCAGGGTCAGTACCGGAAAATGATAGAATCCGGGCGAGTACCGGGAAAATGTAGAATCCGTCCGAGTACCCAAAAACAGTTCGAACGAGAACCTAAAATTATTAGAATCAGGGTCACTACCGGAAAATGATAGAATCCGGGCGAGTACCGGGAAAAGGTAGAATCCGTCCGAGTACCCAAAAACTGTCCGAACGATGACCGAAAATTGGTAGAATCAGGGTCAGTACCGGAAAATGATAGAATCCGGGCGAGTACAGGGAAAAGGTAGAATCCGTCCGAGTACCCAAAAACTTTCCGAACGAGGACCTAAAATTATTAGAATCAGGGTCAGTACCGGATAATGATAGAATCCGGGCGAGTACCGGGAAAAGGTAGAATCCGTCCGAGTACCCAAAAACTGTCCGAACGATGACCGAAAATTGGTAGAATCAGGGTCAGTACCGGAAAATGATAGAATCCGGGCGAGTACAGGGAAAAGGTAGAATCCGTCCGAGTACCCAAAAACTTTCCGAACGAGTACCTAAAATTATTAGAATCAGGGTCAGTACCGGATAATGATAGAATCCGGGCGAGTACCGGGAAAAGGTAGAATCCGTCCGAGTACCCAAAAACTTTCCGAACGAGAACCGAAAATTGGCAGAATGAGGGTCAGTACCGGAAAATGATAGAATCCGGGCGAGTACCGGGAAAATGTAGAATCCATCCGAGTACCCAAAAACTGTCCAAACGATGACCGAAAATTGGTAGAATCAGGGTCAGTACCGGAAAATGATAGAATCAGGACGAGTACCAGGAAAATGTAGAATCCGTCCGAGTACCCAAAAACTTTCCGAACGAGAACCGAAAATTGGCAGAATCAGGGTCAGTACCGGAAAATGATAGAATCCGGGCGAGTACCGGGAAAAGGTAGAATCCGTCCGAGTACCCAAAAACTTTCCGAACGACAATCGAAAATTGGTAGAATCAGGCTCAGTACCAGAAAATGATAGAATCCGGGCGAGTACCGGGAAAAGGTAGAATCCGTCCGAGTACACAAAAACTGTCCGAACGATGACCGAAAATTGGTAGAATCAGGGTCAGTGCCCGAAAATGATAGAATCCGGGCGAGTACCGGGAAAAGGTAGAATCCGTCCGAGTACCCAAAAACTTTCCGAACGAGAACCGAAAATTGGCAGAATCAGGGTCAGTACTGGAAAATGATAGAATCCGGGCGAGTACCGGGAAAATGTAGAATCCGTCCGAGTACCCAAAAACTGTCCGAACGATGACCGAAAATTGGTAGAATCAGGGTCAGTACCGGAAAATGATAGAATCAGGACGAGTACCGGGAAAATGTAGAATCCGTCCGAGTACCCAAAAACTTTCCGAACGAGAACCGAAAATTGGCAGAATCAGGGTCAGTACCGGAAAATGATAGAATCCGGGCGAGTACCGGGAAAAGGTAGAATCCGTCCGAGTACCCAAAAACTTTCCGAACGAGAACCGAAATTTGGCAGAATCAGGGTCAGTGCCCGAAAATGATGGAATCCGGGCGAGTACCGGGAAAAGGTAGAATCCGTCCGAGTATCCAAAAACTTTCCGAACGAGAACCGAAAATTGGCAGAATCAGGGTCAGTACCGGAAAATGATAGAATCCGGGCGAGTACCGGGAAAATGTAGAATCCGTCCGAGTACCCAAAAACAGTTCGAACGAGAACCTAAAATTATTAGAATCAGGGTCACTACCGGAAAATGATAGAATCCGGGCGAGTACCGGGAAAAGGTAGAATCCGTCCGAGTACCCAAAAACTGTCCGAACGATGACCGAAAATTGGTAGAATCAGGGTCAGTACCGGAAAATGATAGAATCCGGGCGAGTACAGGGAAAAGGTAGAATCCGTCCGAGTACCCAAAAACTTTCCGAACGAGGACCTAAAATTATTAGAATCAGGGTCAGTACCGGATAATGATAGAATCCGGGCGAGTACCGGGAAAAGGTAGAATCCGTCCGAGTACCCAAAAACTGTCCGAACGATGACCGAAAATTGGTAGAATCAGGGTCAGTACCGGAAAATGATAGAATCCGGGCGAGTACAGGGAAAAGGTAGAATCCGTCCGAGTACCCAAAAACTTTCCGAACGAGTACCTAAAATTATTAGAATCAGGGTCAGTACCGGATAATGATAGAATCCGGGCGAGTACCGGGAAAAGGTAGAATCCGTCCGAGTACCCAAAAACTTTCCGAACGAGAACCGAAAATTGGCAGAATGAGGGTCAGTACCGGAAAATGATAGAATCCGGGCGAGTACCGGGAAAATGTAGAATCCATCCGAGTACCCAAAAACTGTCCAAACGATGACCGAAAATTGGTAGAATCAGGGTCAGTACCGGAAAATGATAGAATCAGGACGAGTACCAGGAAAATGTAGAATCCGTCCGAGTACCCAAAAACTTTCCGAACGAGAACCGAAAATTGGCAGAATCAGGGTCAGTACCGGAAAATGATAGAATCCGGGCGAGTACCGGGAAAAGGTAGAATCCGTCCGAGTACCCAAAAACTTTCCGAACGACAATCGAAAATTGGTAGAATCAGGCTCAGTACCAGAAAATGATAGAATCCGGGCGAGTACCGGGAAAAGGTAGAATCCGTCCGAGTACACAAAAACTGTCCGAACGATGACCGAAAATTGGTAGAATCAGGGTCAGTGCCCGAAAATGATAGAATCCGGGCGAGTACCGGGAAAAGGTAGAATCCGTCCGAGTACCCAAAAACTTTCCGAACGAGAACCGAAAATTGGCAGAATCAGGGTCAGTACCGGAAAATGATAGAATCCGGGCGAGTACCGGGAAAATGTAGAATCCGTCCGAGTACCCAAAAACTGTCCGAACGATGACCGAAAATTGGTAGAATCAGGGTCAGTACCGAAAAATGATAGAATCAGGACGAGTACCGGGAAAATGTAGAATCCGTCCGAGTACCCAAAAACTTTCCGAACGAGAACCGAAAATTGGCAGAATCAGGGTCAGTACCGGAAAATGATAGAATCCGGGCGAGTACCGGGAAAAGGTAGAATCCGTCCGAGTACCCAAAAACTTTCCGAACGAGAACCGAAATTTGGCAGAATCAGGGTCAGTGCCCGAAAATGATGGAATCCGGGCGAGTACCGGGAAAAGGTAGAATCCGTCCGAGTACCCAAAAACTTTCCGAACGAGAACCGAAAATTGGCAGAATCAGGGTCAGTACCGGAAAATGATAGAATCCGGGCGAGTACCGGGAAAATGTAGAATCCGTCCGAGTACCCAAAAACAGTTCGAACGAGAACCTAAAATTATTAGAATCAGGGTCACTACCGGAAAATGATAGAATCCGGGCGAGTACCGGGAAAAGGTAGAATCCGTCCGAGTACCCAAAAACTGTCCGAACGATGACCGAAAATTGGTAGAATCAGGGTCAGTACCGGAAAATGATAGAATCCGGGCGAGTACAGGGAAAAGGTAGAATCCGTCCGAGTACCCAAAAACTTTCCGAACGAGGACCTAAAATTATTAGAATCAGGGTCAGTACCGGATAATGATAGAATCCGGGCGAGTACCGGGAAAAGGTAGAATCCGTCCGAGTACCCAAAAACTGTCCGAACGATGACCGAAAATTGGTAGAATCAGGGTCAGTACCGGAAAATGATAGAATCCGGGCGAGTACAGGGAAAAGGTAGAATCCGTCCGAGTACCCAAAAACTTTCCGAACGAGTACCTAAAATTATTAGAATCAGGGTCAGTACCGGATAATGATAGAATCCAGGCGAGTACCGGGAAAAGGTAGAATCCGTCCGAGTACCCAAAAACTTTCCGAACGAGAACCGAAAATTGGCAGAATGAGGGTCAGTACCGGAAAATGATAGAATCCGGGCGAGTACCGGGAAAATGTAGAATCCATCCGAGTACCCAAAAACTGTCCAAACGATGACCGAAAATTGGTAGAATCAGGGTCAGTACCGGAAAATGATAGAATCAGGACGAGTACCAGGAAAATGTAGAATCCGTCCGAGTACCCAAAAACTTTCCGAACGAGAACCGAAAATTGGCAGAATCAGGGTCAGTACCGGAAAATGATAGAATCCGGGCGAGTACCGGGAAAAGGTAGAATCCGTCCGAGTACCCAAAAACTTTCCGAACGACAATCGAAAATTGGTAGAATCAGGCTCAGTACCAGAAAATGATAGAATCCGGGCGAGTACCGGGAAAAGGTAGAATCCGTCCGAGTACACAAAAACTGTCCGAACGATGACCGAAAATTGGTAGAATCAGGGTCAGTGCCCGAAAATGATAGAATCCGGGCGAGTACCGGGAAAAGGTAGAATCCGTCCGAGTACCCAAAAACTTTCCGAACGAGAACCGAAAATTGGCAGAATCAGGGTCAGTACCGGAAAATGATAGAATCCGGGCGAGTACCGGGAAAATGTAGAATCCGTCCGATTACCCAAAAACTGTCCGAACGATGACCGAAAATTGGTAGAATCAGGGTCAGTACCGGAAAATGATAGAATCAGGACGAGTACCGGGAAAATGTAGAATCCGTCCGAGTACCCAAAAACTTTCCGAACGAGAACCGAAAATTGGCAGAATCAGGGTCAGTACCGGAAAATGATAGAATCCGGGCGAGTACCGGGAAAAGGTAGAATCCGTCCGAGTACCCAAAAACTTTCCGAACGAGAACCGAAATTTGGCAGAATCAGGGTCAGTGCCCGAAAATGATGGAATCCGGGCGAGTACCGGGAAAAGGTAGAATCCGTCCGAGTACCCAAAAACTTTCCGAACGAGAACCGAAAATTGGAAGAATCAGGGTCAGTACCGGAAAATGATAGAATCCGGGCGAGTACCGGGAAAATGTAGAATCCGTCCGAGTACCCAAAAACAGTTCGAACGAGAACCTAAAATTATTAGAATCAGGGTCACTACCGGAAAATGATAGAATCCGGGCGAGTACCGAGAAAAGGTAGAATCCGTCCGAGTACCCAAAAACTGTCCGAACGATGACCGAAAATTGGTAGAATCAGGGTCAGTACCGGAAAATGATAGAATCCGGGCGAGTACAGGGAAAAGGTAGAATCCGTCCGAGTACCCAAAAACTTTCCGAACGAGGACCGAAAATTGGCAGAATCAGGGTCAGTACCGGATAATGATAGAATCCGGGCGAGTACCGGGAAAAGGTAGAATCCGTCCGAGTACCCAAAAACTTTCCGAACGAGAACCGAAAATTTGCAGAATCAGGGTCAGTACCGGAAAATGATAGAATCCGGGCGAGTACCGGGAAAAGTTAGAATCCGTCCGAGTACCCAAAAACTTTCCGAACGAGAACCGAAAATTGGCAGAATCAGGGTCAGTACCGGAAAATGATAGAATCCGGGCGAGTACCGGGAAAAGGTAGAATCCGTCCGAGTACCCAAAAACTTTCCGAACGAGAACCGAAAATTGGCAGAATCAGGGTCAGTACCGGAAAATAATAGAATCCGGGCGAGTACCGGGAAAATGTAGAATCCGTCCGAGTACCCAAAAACAGTTCGAACGAGAACCTAAAATTGGTAGAATCAGGCTCAGTACCAGAAAATGATAGAATCCGGGCGAGTACCGGGAAAAGGTAGAATCCGTCCGAGTACCCAAAAACTGTCCGAACGATGACCGAAAATTGGTAGAATCAGGGTCAGTGCCCGAAAATGATAGAATCCGGGCGAGTACGGGGAAAATGTAGAATCCATCCGAGTACCCAAAAACTGTCCGAACGATGACCGAAAATTGGTAGAATCAGGGTCAGTACCGGAAAATGATAGAATCAGGACGAGTACCGGGAAAATGTAGAATCTGTCCGAGTACCCAAAAACTTTCCGAACGAGAACCGAAAATTGGCAGAATCAGGGTCAGTACCGGAAAATGATAGAATCCGGGCGAGTACCGGGAAAAGGTAGAATCCGTCCGAGTACCCAAAAACTTTCCGAACGAGAACCGAAAATTGGCAGAATCAGGGTCAGTACCGGAAAATGATAGAATCCGGGCGAGTACCGGGAAAATGTAGAATCCGTCCGAGTACCCAAAAACAGTTCGAACGAGAACCTAAAATTATTAGAATCAGGGTCACTACCGGAAAATGATAGAATCCGGGCGAGTACCGAGAAAAGGTAGAATCCGTCCGAGTACCCAAAAACTGTCCGAACGATGACCGAAAATTGGTAGAATCAGGGTCAGTACCGGAAAATGATAGAATCCCGGCGAGTACCGGGAAAAGGTAGAATCCATCCGAGTACCCAAAAACTGTCCGAACGATGACCGAAAATTGGTAGAATCAGGGTCAGTACCGGAAAATGATAGAATCAGGACGAGTACCGGGAAAATGTAGAATCCGTCCGAGTACCCAAAAACTTTCCGAACGACAATCGAAAATTGGTAGAATCAGGCTCAGTACCAGAAAATGATAGAATCCGGGCGAGTACCGGGAAAAGGTAGAATCCGTCCGAGTACCCAAAAACTGTCCGAACGATGACCGAAAATTGGTAGAATCAGGGTCAGTGCCCGAAAATGATAGAATCCGGGCGAGTACCGGGAAAATGTAGAATCCGTCCGAGTACCCAAAAACTGTCCGAACGATGACCGAAAATTGGTAGAATTAGGGTCAGTACCGGAAAATGATAGAATCAGGACGAGTACCGGGAAAATGTAGAATCCGTCCGAGTACCCAAAAACTTTCCGAACGAGAACCGAAAATTGGCAGAATCAGGGTCAGTACCGGAAAATGATAGAATCCGGGCGAGTACCGGGAAAAGGTAGAATCCGTCCGAGTACCCAAAAACTTTCCGAACGAGAACCGAAATTTGGCAGAATCAGGGTCAGTGCCCGAAAATGATGGAATCCGGGCGAGTACCGGGAAAAGGTAGAATCCGTCCGAGTACCCAAAAACTTTCCGAACGAGAACCGAAAATTGGAAGAATCAGGGTCAGTACCGGAAAATGATAGAATCCGGGCGAGTACCGGGAAAATGTAGAATCCGTCCGAGTACCAAAAAACAGTTCGAACGAGAACCTAAAATTATTAGAATCAGGGTCACTACCGGAAAATGATAGAATCCGGGCGAGTACCGAGAAAAGGTAGAATCCGTCCGAGTACCCAAAAACTGTCCGAACGATGACCGAAAATTGGTAGAATCAGGGTCAGTACCGGAAAATGATAGAATCCGGGCGAGTACAGGGAAAAGGTAGAATCCGTCCGAGTACCCAAAAACTTTCCGAACGAGGACCGAAAATTGGCAGAATCAGGGTCAGTACCGGATAATGATAGAATCCGGGCGAGTACCGGGAAAAGGTAGAATCCGTCCGAGTACCCAAAAACTTTCCGAACGAGAACCGAAAATTTGCAGAATCAGGGTCAGTACCGGAAAATGATAGAATCCGGGCGAGTACCGGGAAAAGTTAGAATCCGTCCGAGTACCCAAAAACTTTCCGAACGAGAACCGAAAATTGGCAGAATCAGGGTCAGTACCGGAAAATGATAGAATCCGGGCGAGTACCGGGAAAAGGTAGAATCCGTCCGAGTACCCAAAAACTTTCCGAACGAGAACCGAAAATTGGCAGAATCAGGGTCAGTACCGGAAAATAATAGAATCCGGGCGAGTACCGGGAAAATGTAGAATCCGTCCGAGTACCCAAAAACAGTTCGAACGAGAACCTAAAATTGGTAGAATCAGGCTCAGTACCAGAAAATGATAGAATCCGGGCGAGTACCGGGAAAAGGTAGAATCCGTCCGAGTACCCAAAAACTGTCCGAACGATGACCGAAAATTGGTAGAATCAGGGTCAGTGCCCGAAAATGATAGAATCCGGGCGAGTACCGGGAAAATGTAGAATCCGTCCGAGTACCCAAAAACTGTCCGAACGATGACCGAAAATTGGTAGAATCAGGGTCAGTACCGGAAAATGATAGAATCAGGACGAGTACCGGGAAAATGTAGAATCCGTCCGAGTACCCAAAAACTTTCCGAACGAGAACCGAAAATTGGCAGAATCAGGGTCAGTACCGGAAAATGATAGAATCCGGGCGAGTACCGGGAAAAGGTAGAATCCGTCCGAGTACCCAAAAACTTTCCGAACGAGAACCGAAATTTGGCAGAATCAGGGTCAGTGCCCGAAAATGATGGAATCCGGGCGAGTACCGGGAAAAGGTAGAATCCGTCCGAGTACCCAAAAACTTTCCGAACGAGAACCGAAAATTGGAAGAATCAGGGTCAGTACCGGAAAATGATAGAATCCGGGCGAGTACCGGGAAAATGTAGAATCCGTCCGAGTACCAAAAAACAGTTCGAACGAGAACCTAAAATTATTAGAATCAGGGTCACTACCGGAAAATGATAGAATCCGGGCGAGTACCGAGAAAAGGTAGAATCCGTCCGAGTACCCAAAAACTGTCCGAACGATGACCGAAAATTGGTAGAATCAGGGTCAGTACCGGAAAATGATAGAATCCGGGCGAGTACAGGGAAAAGGTAGAATCCGTCCGAGTACCCAAAAACTTTCCGAACGAGGACCGAAAATTGGCAGAATCAGGGTCAGTACCGGATAATGATAGAATCCGGGCGAGTACCGGGAAAAGGTAGAATCCGTCCGAGTACCCAAAAACTTTCCGAACGAGAACCGAAAATTTGCAGAATCAGGGTCAGTACCGGAAAATGATAGAATCCGGGCGAGTACCGGGAAAAGTTAGAATCCGTCCGAGTACCCAAAAACTTTCCGAACGAGAACCGAAAATTGGCAGAATCAGGGTCAGTACCGGAAAATGATAGAATCCGGGCGAGTACCGGGAAAAGGTAGAATCCGTCCGAGTACCCAAAAACTTTCCGAACGAGAACCGAAAATTGGCAGAATCAGGGTCAGTACCGGAAAATAATAGAATCCGGGCGAGTACCGGGAAAATGTAGAATCCGTCCGAGTACCCAAAAACAGTTCGAACGAGAACCTAAAATTGGTAGAATCAGGCTCAGTACCAGAAAATGATAGAATCCGGGCGAGTACCGGGAAAAGGTAGAATCCGTCCGAGTACCCAAAAACTGTCCGAACGATGACCGAAAATTGGTAGAATCAGGGTCAGTGCCCGAAAATGATAGAATCCGGGCGAGTACGGGGAAAATGTAGAATCCATCCGAGTACCCAAAAACTGTCCGAACGATGACCGAAAATTGGTAGAATTAGGGTCAGTACCGGAAAATGATAGAATCAGGACGAGTACCGGGAAAATGTAGAATCCGTCCGAGTACCCAAAAACTTTCCGAACGAGAACCGAAAATTGGCAGAATCAGGGTCAGTACCGGAAAATGATAGAATCCGGGCGAGTACCGGGAAAAGGTAGAATCCGTCCGAGTACCCAAAAACTTTCCGAACGAGAACCGAAAATTGGCAGAATCAGGGTCAGTACCGGAAAATGATAGAATCCGGGCGAGTACCGGGAAAATGTAGAATCCGTCCGAGTACCCAAAAACAGTTCGAACGAGAACCTAAAATTATTAGAATCAGGGTCACTACCGGAAAATGATAGAATCCGGGCGAGTACCGAGAAAAGGTAGAATCCGTCCGAGTACCCAAAAACTGTCCGAACGATGACCGAAAATTGGTAGAATCAGGGTCAGTACCGGAAAATGATAGAATCCCGGCGAGTACCGGGAAAAGGTAGAATCCATCCGAGTACCCAAAAACTGTCCGAACGATGACCGAAAATTGGTAGAATCAGGGTCAGTACCGGAAAATGATAGAATCAGGACGAGTACCGGGAAAATGTAGAATCCGTCCGAGTACCCAAAAACTTTCCGAACGACAATCGAAAATTGGTAGAATCAGGCTCAGTACCAGAAAATGATAGAATCCGGGCGAGTACCGGGAAAAGGTAGAATCCGTCCGAGTACCCAAAAACTGTCCGAACGATGACCGAAAATTGGTAGAATCAGGGTCAGTGCCCGAAAATGATAGAATCCGGGCGAGTACAGGGAAAAGGTAGAATCCGTCCGAGTACCCAAAAACTTTCCGAACGAGGACCTAAAATTATTAGAATCAGGGTCAGTACCGGATAATGATAGAATCCGGGCGAGTACCGGGAAAAGGTAGAATCCGTCCGAGTACCCAAAAACTGTCCGAACGATGACCGAAAATTGGTAGAATCAGGGTCAGTACCGGAAAATGATAGAATCCGGGCGAGTACAGGGAAAAGGTAGAATCCGTCCGAGTACCCAAAAACTTTCCGAACGAGTACCTAAAATTATTAGAATCAGGGTCAGTACCGGATAATGATAGAATCCAGGCGAGTACCGGGAAAAGGTAGAATCCGTCCGAGTACCCAAAAACTTTCCGAACGAGAACCGAAAATTGGCAGAATGAGGGTCAGTACCGGAAAATGATAGAATCCGGGCGAGTACCGGGAAAATGTAGAATCCATCCGAGTACCCAAAAACTGTCCAAACGATGACCGAAAATTGGTAGAATCAGGGTCAGTACCGGAAAATGATAGAATCAGGACGAGTACCAGGAAAATGTAGAATCCGTCCGAGTACCCAAAAACTTTCCGAACGAGAACCGAAAATTGGCAGAATCAGGGTCAGTACCGGAAAATGATAGAATCCGGGCGAGTACCGGGAAAAGGTAGAATCCGTCCGAGTACCCAAAAACTTTCCGAACGACAATCGAAAATTGGTAGAATCAGGCTCAGTACCAGAAAATGATAGAATCCGGGCGAGTACCGGGAAAAGGTAGAATCCGTCCGAGTACACAAAAACTGTCCGAACGATGACCGAAAATTGGTAGAATCAGGGTCAGTGCCCGAAAATGATAGAATCCGGGCGAGTACCGGGAAAAGGTAGAATCCGTCCGAGTACCCAAAAACTTTCCGAACGAGAACCGAAAATTGGCAGAATCAGGGTCAGTACCGGAAAATGATAGAATCCGGGCGAGTACCGGGAAAATGTAGAATCCGTCCGATTACCCAAAAACTGTCCGAACGATGACCGAAAATTGGTAGAATCAGGGTCAGTACCGGAAAATGATAGAATCAGGACGAGTACCGGGAAAATGTAGAATCCGTCCGAGTACCCAAAAACTTTCCGAACGAGAACCGAAAATTGGCAGAATCAGGGTCAGTACCGGAAAATGATAGAATCCGGGCGAGTACCGGGAAAAGGTAGAATCCGTCCGAGTACCCAAAAACTTTCCGAACGAGAACCGAAATTTGGCAGAATCAGGGTCAGTGCCCGAAAATGATGGAATCCGGGCGAGTACCGGGAAAAGGTAGAATCCGTCCGAGTACCCAAAAACTTTCCGAACGAGAACCGAAAATTGGAAGAATCAGGGTCAGTACCGGAAAATGATAGAATCCGGGCAAGTACCGGGAAAATGTAGAATCCGTCCGAGTACCCAAAAACAGTTCGAACGAGAACCTAAAATTATTAGAATCAGGGTCACTACCGGAAAATGATAGAATCCGGGCGAGTACCGAGAAAAGGTAGAATCCGTCCGAGTACCCAAAAACTGTCCGAACGATGACCGAAAATTGGTAGAATCAGGGTCAGTACCGGAAAATGATAGAATCCGGGCGAGTACAGGGAAAAGGTAGAATCCGTCCGAGTACCCAAAAACTTTCCGAACGAGGACCGAAAATTGGCAGAATCAGGGTCAGTACCGGATAATGATAGAATCCGGGCGAGTACCGGGAAAAGGTAGAATCCGTCCGAGTACCCAAAAACTTTCCGAACGAGAACCGAAAATTTGCAGAATCAGGGTCAGTACCGGAAAATGATAGAATCCGGGCGAGTACCGGGAAAAGTTAGAATCCGTCCGAGTACCCAAAAACTTTCCGAACGAGAACCGAAAATTGGCAGAATCAGGGTCAGTACCGGAAAATGATAGAATCCGGGCGAGTACCGGGAAAAGGTAGAATCCGTCCGAGTACCCAAAAACTTTCCGAACGAGAACCGAAAATTGGCAGAATCAGGGTCAGTACCGGAAAATAATAGAATCCGGGCGAGTACCGGGAAAATGTAGAATCCGTCCGAGTACCCAAAAACAGTTCGAACGAGAACCTAAAATTGGTAGAATCAGGCTCAGTACCAGAAAATGATAGAATCCGGGCGAGTACCGGGAAAAGGTAGAATCCGTCCGAGTACCCAAAAACTGTCCGAACGATGACCGAAAATTGGTAGAATCAGGGTCAGTGCCCGAAAATGATAGAATCCGGGCGAGTACGGGGAAAATGTAGAATCCATCCGAGTACCCAAAAACTGTCCGAACGATGACCGAAAATTGGTAGAATCAGGGTCAGTACCGGAAAATGATAGAATCAGGACGAGTACCGGGAAAATGTAGAATCTGTCCGAGTACCCAAAAACTTTCCGAACGAGAACCGAAAATTGGCAGAATCAGGGTCAGTACCGGAAAATGATAGAATCCGGGCGAGTACCGGGAAAAGGTAGAATCCGTCCGAGTACCCAAAAACTTTCCGAACGAGAACCGAAAATTGGCAGAATCAGGGTCAGTACCGGAAAATGATAGAATCCGGGCGAGTACCGGGAAAATGTAGAATCCGTCCGAGTACCCAAAAACAGTTCGAACGAGAACCTAAAATTATTAGAATCAGGGTCACTACCGGAAAATGATAGAATCCGGGCGAGTACCGAGAAAAGGTAGAATCCGTCCGAGTACCCAAAAACTGTCCGAACGATGACCGAAAATTGGTAGAATCAGGGTCAGTACCGGAAAATGATAGAATCCCGGCGAGTACCGGGAAAAGGTAGAATCCATCCGAGTACCCAAAAACTGTCCGAACGATGACCGAAAATTGGTAGAATCAGGGTCAGTACCGGAAAATGATAGAATCAGGACGAGTACCGGGAAAATGTAGAATCCGTCCGAGTACCCAAAAACTTTCCGAACGACAATCGAAAATTGGTAGAATCAGGCTCAGTACCAGAAAATGATAGAATCCGGGCGAGTACCGGGAAAAGGTAGAATCCGTCCGAGTACCCAAAAACTGTCCGAACGATGACCGAAAATTGGTAGAATCAGGGTCAGTGCCCGAAAATGATAGAATCCGGGCGAGTACCGGGAAAATGTAGAATCCGTCCGAGTACCCAAAAACTGTCCGAACGATGACCGAAAATTGGTAGAATCAGGGTCAGTACCGGAAAATGATAGAATCAGGACGAGTACCGGGAAAATGTAGAATCCGTCCGAGTACCCAAAAACTTTCCGAACGAGAACCGAAAATTGGCAGAATCAGGGTCAGTACCGGAAAATGATAGAATCCGGGCGAGTACCGGGAAAAGGTAGAATCCGTCCGAGTACCCAAAAACTTTCCGAACGAGAACCGAAATTTGGCAGAATCAGGGTCAGTGCCCGAAAATGATGGAATCCGGGCGAGTACCGGGAAAAGGTAGAATCCGTCCGAGTACCCAAAAACTTTCCGAACGAGAACCGAAAATTGGAAGAATCAGGGTCAGTACCGGAAAATGATAGAATCCGGGCGAGTACCGGGAAAATGTAGAATCCGTCCGAGTACCAAAAAACAGTTCGAACGAGAACCTAAAATTATTAGAATCAGGGTCACTACCGGAAAATGATAGAATCCGGGCGAGTACCGAGAAAAGGTAGAATCCGTCCGAGTACCCAAAAACTGTCCGAACGATGACCGAAAATTGGTAGAATCAGGGTCAGTACCGGAAAATGATAGAATCCGGGCGAGTACAGGGAAAAGGTAGAATCCGTCCGAGTACCCAAAAACTTTCCGAACGAGGACCGAAAATTGGCAGAATCAGGGTCAGTACCGGATAATGATAGAATCCGGGCGAGTACCGGGAAAAGGTAGAATCCGTCCGAGTACCCAAAAACTTTCCGAACGAGAACCGAAAATTTGCAGAATCAGGGTCAGTACCGGAAAATGATAGAATCCGGGCGAGTACCGGGAAAAGTTAGAATCCGTCCGAGTACCCAAAAACTTTCCGAACGAGAACCGAAAATTGGCAGAATCAGGGTCAGTACCGGAAAATGATAGAATCCGGGCGAGTACCGGGAAAAGGTAGAATCCGTCCGAGTACCCAAAAACTTTCCGAACGAGAACCGAAAATTGGCAGAATCAGGGTCAGTACCGGAAAATAATAGAATCCGGGCGAGTACCGGGAAAATGTAGAATCCGTCCGAGTACCCAAAAACAGTTCGAACGAGAACCTAAAATTGGTAGAATCAGGCTCAGTACCAGAAAATGATAGAATCCGGGCGAGTACCGGGAAAAGGTAGAATCCGTCCGAGTACCCAAAAACTGTCCGAACGATGACCGAAAATTGGTAGAATCAGGGTCAGTGCCCGAAAATGATAGAATCCGGGCGAGTACGGGGAAAATGTAGAATCCGTCCGAGTACCCAAAAACTGTCCGAACGATGACCGAAAATTGGTAGAATCAGGGTCAGTACCGGAAAATGATAGAATCAGGACGAGTACCGGGAAAATGTAGAATCCGTCCGAGTACCCAAAAACTTTCCGAACGAGAACCGAAAATTGGCAGAATCAGGGTCAGTACCGGAAAATGATAGAATCCGGGCGAGTACCGGGAAAAGGTAGAATCCGTCCGAGTACCCAAAAACTTTCCGAACGAGAACCGAAAATTGGCAGAATCAGGGTCAGTACCGGAAAATGATAGAATCCGGGCGAGTACCGGGAAAATGTAGAATCCGTCCGAGTACCCAAAAACAGTTCGAACGAGAACCTAAAATTATTAGAATCAGGGTCACTACCGGAAAATGATAGAATCCGGGCGAGTACCGAGAAAAGGTAGAATCCGTCCGAGTACCCAAAAACTGTCCGAACGATGACCGAAAATTGGTAGAATCAGGGTCAGTACCGGAAAATGATAGAATCCCGGCGAGTACCGGGAAAAGGTAGAATCCATCCGAGTACCCAAAAACTGTCCGAACGATGACCGAAAATTGGTAGAATCAGGGTCAGTACCGGAAAATGATAGAATCAGGACGAGTACCGGGAAAATGTAGAATCCGTCCGAGTACCCAAAAACTTTCCGAACGACAATCGAAAATTGGTAGAATCAGGCTCAGTACCAGAAAATGATAGAATCCGGGCGAGTACCGGGAAAAGGTAGAATCCGTCCGAGTACCCAAAAACTGTCCGAACGATGACCGAAAATTGGTAGAATCAGGGTCAGTGCCCGAAAATGATAGAATCCGGGCGAGTACCGGGAAAATGTAGAATCCGTCCGAGTACCCAAAAACTGTCCGAACGATGACCGAAAATTGGTAGAATCAGGGTCAGTACCGGAAAATGATAGAATCAGGACGAGTACCGGGAAAATGTAGAATCCGTCCGAGTACCCAAAAACTTTCCGAACGAGAACCGAAAATTGGCAGAATCAGGGTCAGTACCGGAAAATGATAGAATCCGGGCGAGTACCGGGAAAAGGTAGAATCCGTCCGAGTACCCAAAAACTTTCCGAACGAGAACCGAAATTTGGCAGAATCAGGGTCAGTGCCCGAAAATGATGGAATCCGGGCGAGTACCGGGAAAAGGTAGAATCCGTCCGAGTACCCAAAAACTTTCCGAACGAGAACCGAAAATTGGAAGAATCAGGGTCAGTACCGGAAAATGATAGAATCCGGGCGAGTACCGGGAAAATGTAGAATCCGTCCGAGTACCCAAAAACAGTTCGAACGAGAACCTAAAATTATTAGAATCAGGGTCACTACCGGAAAATGATAGAATCCGGGCGAGTACCGAGAAAAGGTAGAATCCGTCCGAGTACCCAAAAACTGTCCGAACGATGACCGAAAATTGGTAGAATCAGGGTCAGTACCGGAAAATGATAGAATCCGGGCGAGTACCGGGAAAAGGTAGAATCCGTCCGAGTACCCAAAAACTTTCCGAACGAGAACCGAAAATTGGCAGAATCAGGGTCAGTACCGGAAAATGATAGAATCCGGGCGAGTACCGGGAAAATGTAGAATCCGTCCGAGTACCCAAAAACAGTTCGAACGAGAACCTAAAATTATTAGAATCAGGGTCACTACCGGAAAATGATAGAATCCGGGCGAGTACCGAGAAAAGGTAGAATCCGTCCGAGTACCCAAAAACTGTCCGAACGATGACCGAAAATTGGTAGAATCAGGGTCAGTACCGGAAAATGATAGAATCCCGGCGAGTACCGGGAAAAGGTAGAATCCATCCGAGTACCCAAAAACTGTCCGAACGATGACCGAAAATTGGTAGAATCAGGGTCAGTACCGGAAAATGATAGAATCAGGACGAGTACCGGGAAAATGTAGAATCCGTCCGAGTACCCAAAAACTTTCCGAACGACAATCGAAAATTGGTAGAATCAGGCTCAGTACCAGAAAATGATAGAATCCGGGCGAGTACCGGGAAAAGGTAGAATCCGTCCGAGTACCCAAAAACTGTCCGAACGATGACCGAAAATTGGTAGAATCAGGGTCAGTGCCCGAAAATGATAGAATCCGGGCGAGTACCGGGAAAATGTAGAATCCGTCCGAGTACCCAAAAACTGTCCGAACGATGACCGAAAATTGGTAGAATCAGGGTCAGTACCGGAAAATGATAGAATCAGGACGAGTACCGGGAAAATGTAGAATCCGTCCGAGTACCCAAAAACTTTCCGAACGAGAACCGAAAATTGGCAGAATCAGGGTCAGTACCGGAAAATGATAGAATCCGGGCGAGTACCGGGAAAAGGTAGAATCCGTCCGAGTACCCAAAAACTTTCCGAACGAGAACCGAAATTTGGCAGAATCAGGGTCAGTGCCCGAAAATGATGGAATCCGGGCGAGTACCGGGAAAAGGTAGAATCCGTCCGAGTACCCAAAAACTTTCCGAACGAGAACCGAAAATTGGAAGAATCAGGGTCAGTACCGGAAAATGATAGAATCCGGGCGAGTACCGGGAAAATGTAGAATCCGTCCGAGTACCCAAAAACAGTTCGAACGAGAACCTAAAATTATTAGAATCAGGGTCACTACCGGAAAATGATAGAATCCGGGCGAGTACCGAGAAAAGGTAGAATCCGTCCGAGTACCCAAAAACTGTCCGAACGATGACCGAAAATTGGTAGAATCAGGGTCAGTACCGGAAAATGATAGAATCCGGGCGAGTACAGGGAAAAGGTAGAATCCGTCCGAGTACCCAAAAACTTTCCGAACGAGGACCGAAAATTGGCAGAATCAGGGTCAGTACCGGATAATGATAGAATCCGGGCGAGTACCGGGAAAAGGTAAAATCCGTCCGAGTACCCAAAAACTTTCCGAACGAGAACCGAAAATTTGCAGAATCAGGGTCAGTACCGGAAAATGATAGAATCCGGGCGAGTACCGGGAAAAGTTAGAATCCGTCCGAGTACCCAAAAACTTTCCGAACGGGAACCGAAAATTGGCAGAATCAGGGTCAGTACCGGAAAATGATAGAATTCGGGCGAGTACCGGGAAAAGGTAGAATCCGTCCGAGTACCCAAAAACTTTCCGAACGAGAACCGAAAATTGGCAGAATCAGGGTCAGTACCGGAAAATAATAGAATCCGGGCGAGTACCGGGAAAATGTAGAATCCGTCCGAGTACCCAAAAACAGTTCGAACGAGAACCTAAAATTGGTAGAATCAGGCTCAGTACCAGAAAATGATAGAATCCGGGCGAGTACCGGGAAAAGGTAGAATCCGTCCGAGTACCCAAAAACTGTCCGAACGATGACCGAAAATTGGTAGAATCAGGGTCAGTGCCCGAAAATGATAGAATCCGGGCGAGTACGGGGAAAATGTAGAATCCATCCGAGTACCCAAAAACTGTCCGAACGATGACCGAAAATTGGTAGAATCAGGGTCAGTACCGGAAAATGATAGAATCAGGACGAGTACCGGGAAAATGTAGAATCCGTCCGAGTACCCAAAAACTTTCCGAACGAGAACCGAAAATTGGCAGAATCAGGGTCAGTACCGGAAAATGATAGAATCCGGGCGAGTACCGGGAAAAGGTAGAATCCGTCCGAGTACCCAAAAACTTTCCGAACGAGAACCGAAAATTGGCAGAATCAGGGTCAGTACCGGAAAATGATAGAATCCGGGCGAGTACCGGGAAAATGTAGAATCCGTCCGAGTACCCAAAAACAGTTCGAACGAGAACCTAAAATTATTAGAATCAGGGTCACTACCGGAAAATGATAGAATCCGGGCGAGTACCGAGAAAAGGTAGAATCCGTCCGAGTACCCAAAAACTGTCCGAACGATGACCGAAAATTGGTAGAATCAGGGTCAGTACCGGAAAATGATAGAATCCCGGCGAGTACCGGGAAAAGGTAGAATCCATCCGAGTACCCAAAAACTGTCCGAACGATGACCGAAAATTGGTAGAATCAGGGTCAGTACCGGAAAATGATAGAATCAGGACGAGTACCGGGAAAATGTAGAATCCGTCCGAGTACCCAAAAACTTTCCGAACGACAATCGAAAATTGGTAGAATCAGGCTCAGTACCAGAAAATGATAGAATCCGGGCGAGTACCGGGAAAAGGTAGAATCCGTCCGAGTACCCAAAAACTGTCCGAACGATGACCGAAAATTGGTAGAATCAGGGTCAGTGCCCGAAAATGATAGAATCCGGGCGAGTACCGGGAAAAGGTAGAATCCGTCCGAGTACCCAAAAACTTTCCGAACGAGAACCGAAAATTGGCAGAATCAGGGTCAGTACCGGAAAATGATAGAATCCGGGCGAGTACCGGGAAAATGTAGAATCCGTCCGAGTACCCAAAAACAGTTCGAACGAGAACCTAAAATTATTAGAATCAGGGTCACTACCGGAAAATGATAGAATCCGGGCGAGTACCGAGAAAAGGTAGAATCCGTCCGAGTACCCAAAAACTGTCCGAACGATGACCGAAAATTGGTAGAATCAGGGTCAGTACCGGAAAATGATAGAATCCCGGCGAGTACCGGGAAAAGGTAGAATCCATCCGAGTACCCAAAAACTGTCCGAACGATGACCGAAAATTGGTAGAATCAGGGTCAGTACCGGAAAATGATAGAATCAGGACGAGTACCGGGAAAATGTAGAATCCGTCCGAGTACCCAAAAACTTTCCGAACGACAATCGAAAATTGGTAGAATCAGGCTCAGTACCAGAAAATGATAGAATCCGGGCGAGTACCGGGAAAAGGTAGAATCCGTCCGAGTACCCAAAAACTGTCCGAACGATGACCGAAAATTGGTAGAATCAGGGTCAGTGCCCGAAAATGATAGAATCCGGGCGAGTACCGGGAAAAGGTAGAATCCGTCCGAGTACCCAAAAACTTTCCGAACGAGAACCGAAAATTGGCAGAATCAGGGTCAGTACCGGAAAATGATAGAATCCGGGCGAGTACCGGGAAAAGGTAGAATCCGTCCGAGTACCCAAAAACTTTCCGAACGAGAACCGAAAATTGGCAGAATCAGGGTCAGTACCGAAAAATGATAGAATCCGGGCGAGTACCGGGAAAAGGTAGAATCCGTCCGAGTACCCAAAAACTTTCCGAACGAGAACCGAAAATTGGCAGAATCAGGGTCAGTACCGGAAAATGATAGAATCCGGGCGAGTACCGGGAAAATGTAGAATCCGTCCGAGTACCCAAAAACAGTTCGAACGAGAACCTAAAATTATTAGAATCAGGGTCACTACCGGAAAATGATAGAATCCGGGCGAGTACCGGGAAAAGGTAGAATCCGTCCGAGTACCCAAAAACTGTCCGAACGATGACCGAAAATTGGTAGAATCAGGGTCAGTACCGGAAAATGATAGAATCCGGGCGAGTACAGGGAAAAGGTAGAATCCGTCCGAGTACCCAAAAACTTTCCGAACGAGGACCTAAAATTATTAGAATCAGGGTCAGTACCGGATAATGATAGAATCCGGGCGAGTACCGGGAAAAGGTAGAATCCGTCCGAGTACCCAAAAAATTTCCGAACGAGAACCGAAAATTGGCAGAATGAGGGTCAGTACCGGAAAATGATAGAATCCGGGCGAGTACCGGGAAAATGTAGAATCCATCCGAGTACCCAAAAACTGTCCAAACGATGACCGAAAATTGGTAGAATCAGGGTCAGTACCGGAAAATGATAGAATCAGGACGAGTACCAGGAAAATGTAGAATCCGTCCGAGTACCCAAAAACTTTCCGAACGAGAACCGAAAATTGGCAGAATCAGGGTCAGTACCGGAAAATGATAGAATCCGGGCGAGTACCGGGAAAAGGTAGAATCCGTCCGAGTACCCAAAAACTTTCCGAACGACAATCGAAAATTGGTAGAATCAGGCTCAGTACCAGAAAATGATAGAATCCGGGCGAGTACCGGGAAAAGGTAGAATCCGTCCGAGTACACAAAAACTGTCCGAACGATGACCGAAAATTGGTAGAATCAGGGTCAGTACCGGAAAATGATAGAATCCGGGCGAGTACCGGGAAAATGTAGAATCCGTCCGAGTACCCAAAAACAGTTCGAACGAGAACCTAAAATTATTAGAATCAGGGTCACTACCGGAAAATGATAGAATCCGGGCGAGTACCGGGAAAAGGTAGAATCCGTCCGAGTACCCAAAAACTGTCCGAACGATGACCGAAAATTGGTAGAATCAGGGTCAGTACCGGAAAATGATAGAATCCGGGCGAGTACAGGGAAAAGGTAGAATCCGTCCGAGTACCCAAAAACTTTCCGAACGAGGACCTAAAATTATTAGAATCAGGGTCAGTACCGGATAATGATAGAATCCGGGCGAGTACCGGGAAAAGGTAGAATCCGTCCGAGTACCCAAAAAATTTCCGAACGAGAACCGAAAATTGGCAGAATGAGGGTCAGTACCGGAAAATGATAGAATCCGGGCGAGTACCGGGAAAATGTAGAATCCATCCGAGTACCCAAAAACTGTCCAAACGATGACCGAAAATTGGTAGAATCAGGGTCAGTACCGGAAAATGATAGAATCAGGACGAGTACCAGGAAAATGTAGAATCCGTCCGAGTACCCAAAAACTTTCCGAACGAGAACCGAAAATTGGCAGAATCAGGGTCAGTACCGGAAAATGATAGAATCCGGGCGAGTACCGGGAAAAGGTAGAATCCGTCCGAGTACCCAAAAACTTTCCGAACGACAATCGAAAATTGGTAGAATCAGGCTCAGTACCAGAAAATGATAGAATCCGGGCGAGTACCGGGAAAAGGTAGAATCCGTCCGAGTACACAAAAACTGTCCGAACGATGACCGAAAATTGGTAGAATCAGGGTCAGTGCCCGAAAATGATAGAATCCGGGCGAGTACCGGGAAAAGGTAGAATCCGTCCGAGTACCCAAAAACTTTCCGAACGAGAACCGAAAATTGGCAGAATCAGGGTCAGTACCGGAAAATGATAGAATCCGGGCGAGTACCGGGAAAATGTAGAATCCGTCCGAGTACCCAAAAACTGTCCGAACGATGACCGAAAATTGGTAGAATCAGGGTCAGTACCGGAAAATGATAGAATCAGGACGAGTACCGGGAAAATGTAGAATCCGTCCGAGTACCCAAAAACTTTCCGAACGAGAACCGAAAATTGGCAGAATCAGGGTCAGTACCGGAAAATGATAGAATCCGGGCGAGTACCGGGAAAAGGTAGAATCCGTCCGAGTACCCAAAAACTTTCCGAACGAGAACCGAAAATTGGCAGAATCAGGGTCAGTGCCCGAAAATGATGGAATCCGGGCGAGTACCGGGAAAAGGTAGAATCCGTCCGAGTACCCAAAAACTTTCCGAACGAGAACCGAAAATTGGCCGAATCAGGGTCAGTACCGGAAAATGATAGAATCCGGGCGAGTACCGGGAAAATGTAGAATCCGTCCGAGTACCCAAAAACTGTCCGAACGATGACCGAAAATTGGTAGAATCAGGGTCAGTACCGGAAAATGATAGAATCAGGACGAGTACCGGGAAAATGTAGAATCCGTCCGAGTACCCAAAAACTTTCCGAACGAGAACCGAAAATTGGCAGAATCAGGGTCAGTACCGGAAAATGATAGAATCCGGGCGAGTACCGGGAAAAGGTAGAATCCGTCCGAGTACCCAAAAACTTTCCGAACGAGAACCGAAATTTGGCAGAATCAGGGTCAGTGCCCGAAAATGATGGAATCCGGGCGAGTACCGGGAAAAGGTAGAATCCGTCCGAGTACCCAAAAACTTTCCGAACGAGAACCGAAAATTGGAAGAATCAGGGTCAGTACCGGAAAATGATAGAATCCGGGCGAGTACCGGGAAAATGTAGAATCCGTCCGAGTACCCAAAAACAGTTCGAACGAGAACCTAAAATTATTAGAATCAGGGTCACTACCGGAAAATGATAGAATCCGGGCGAGTACCGAGAAAAGGTAGAATCCGTCCGAGTACCCAAAAACTGTCCGAACGATGACCGAAAATTGGTAGAATCAGGGTCAGTACCGGAAAATGATAGAATCCGGGCGAGTACCGGGAAAAGGTAGAATCCGTCCGAGTACCCAAAAACTTTCCGAACGAGAACCGAAAATTGGCAGAATCAGGGTCAGTACCGGAAAATGATAGAATCCGGGCGAGTACCGGGAAAATGTAGAATCCGTCCGAGTACCCAAAAACAGTTCGAACGAGAACCTAAAATTATTAGAATCAGGGTCACTACCGGAAAATGATAGAATCCGGGCGAGTACCGAGAAAAGGTAGAATCCGTCCGAGTACCCAAAAACTGTCCGAACGATGACCGAAAATTGGTAGAATCAGGGTCAGTACCGGAAAATGATAGAATCCCGGCGAGTACCGGGAAAAGGTAGAATCCATCCGAGTACCCAAAAACTGTCCGAACGATGACCGAAAATTGGTAGAATCAGGGTCAGTACCGGAAAATGATAGAATCAGGACGAGTACCGGGAAAATGTAGAATCCGTCCGAGTACCCAAAAACTTTCCGAACGACAATCGAAAATTGGTAGAATCAGGCTCAGTACCAGAAAATGATAGAATCCGGGCGAGTACCGGGAAAAGGTAGAATCCGTCCGAGTACCCAAAAACTGTCCGAACGATGACCGAAAATTGGTAGAATCAGGGTCAGTGCCCGAAAATGATAGAATCCGGGCGAGTACCGGGAAAATGTAGAATCCGTCCGAGTACCCAAAAACTGTCCGAACGATGACCGAAAATTGGTAGAATCAGGGTCAGTACCGGAAAATGATAGAATCAGGACGAGTACCGGGAAAATGTAGAATCCGTCCGAGTACCCAAAAACTTTCCGAACGAGAACCGAAAATTGGCAGAATCAGGGTCAGTACCGGAAAATGATAGAATCCGGGCGAGTACCGGGAAAAGGTAGAATCCGTCCGAGTACCCAAAAACTTTCCGAACGAGAACCGAAATTTGGCAGAATCAGGGTCAGTGCCCGAAAATGATGGAATCCGGGCGAGTACCGGGAAAAGGTAGAATCCGTCCGAGTACCCAAAAACTTTCCGAACGAGAACCGAAAATTGGAAGAATCAGGGTCAGTACCGGAAAATGATAGAATCCGGGCGAGTACCGGGAAAATGTAGAATCCGTCCGAGTACCCAAAAACAGTTCGAACGAGAACCTAAAATTATTAGAATCAGGGTCACTACCGGAAAATGATAGAATCCGGGCGAGTACCGAGAAAAGGTAGAATCCGTCCGAGTACCCAAAAACTGTCCGAACGATGACCGAAAATTGGTAGAATCAGGGTCAGTACCGGAAAATGATAGAATCCGGGCGAGTACAGGGAAAAGGTAGAATCCGTCCGAGTACCCAAAAACTTTCCGAACGAGGACCGAAAATTGGCAGAATCAGGGTCAGTACCGGATAATGATAGAATCCGGGCGAGTACCGGGAAAAGGTAAAATCCGTCCGAGTACCCAAAAACTTTCCGAACGAGAACCGAAAATTTGCAGAATCAGGGTCAGTACCGGAAAATGATAGAATCCGGGCGAGTACCGGGAAAAGTTAGAATCCGTCCGAGTACCCAAAAACTTTCCGAACGGGAACCGAAAATTGGCAGAATCAGGGTCAGTACCGGAAAATGATAGAATTCGGGCGAGTACCGGGAAAAGGTAGAATCCGTCCGAGTACCCAAAAACTTTCCGAACGAGAACCGAAAATTGGCAGAATCAGGGTCAGTACCGGAAAATAATAGAATCCGGGCGAGTACCGGGAAAATGTAGAATCCGTCCGAGTACCCAAAAACAGTTCGAACGAGAACCTAAAATTGGTAGAATCAGGCTCAGTACCAGAAAATGATAGAATCCGGGCGAGTACCGGGAAAAGGTAGAATCCGTCCGAGTACCCAAAAACTGTCCGAACGATGACCGAAAATTGGTAGAATCAGGGTCAGTGCCCGAAAATGATAGAATCCGGGCGAGTACGGGGAAAATGTAGAATCCATCCGAGTACCCAAAAACTGTCCGAACGATGACCGAAAATTGGTAGAATCAGGGTCAGTACCGGAAAATGATAGAATCAGGACGAGTACCGGGAAAATGTAGAATCCGTCCGAGTACCCAAAAACTTTCCGAACGAGAACCGAAAATTGGCAGAATCAGGGTCAGTACCGGAAAATGATAGAATCCGGGCGAGTACCGGGAAAAGGTAGAATCCGTCCGAGTACCCAAAAACTTTCCGAACGAGAACCGAAAATTGGCAGAATCAGGGTCAGTACCGGAAAATGATAGAATCCGGGCGAGTACCGGGAAAATGTAGAATCCGTCCGAGTACCCAAAAACAGTTCGAACGAGAACCTAAAATTATTAGAATCAGGGTCACTACCGGAAAATGATAGAATCCGGGCGAGTACCGAGAAAAGGTAGAATCCGTCCGAGTACCCAAAAACTGTCCGAACGATGACCGAAAATTGGTAGAATCAGGGTCAGTACCGGAAAATGATAGAATCCCGGCGAGTACCGGGAAAAGGTAGAATCCATCCGAGTACCCAAAAACTGTCCGAACGATGACCGAAAATTGGTAGAATCAGGGTCAGTACCGGAAAATGATAGAATCAGGACGAGTACCGGGAAAATGTAGAATCCGTCCGAGTACCCAAAAACTTTCCGAACGACAATCGAAAATTGGTAGAATCAGGCTCAGTACCAGAAAATGATAGAATCCGGGCGAGTACCGGGAAAAGGTAGAATCCGTCCGAGTACCCAAAAACTGTCCGAACGATGACCGAAAATTGGTAGAATCAGGGTCAGTGCCCGAAAATGATAGAATCCGGGCGAGTACCGGGAAAAGGTAGAATCCGTCCGAGTACCCAAAAACTTTCCGAACGAGAACCGAAAATTGGCAGAATCAGGGTCAGTACCGGAAAATGATAGAATCCGGGCGAGTACCGGGAAAATGTAGAATCCGTCCGAGTACCCAAAAACAGTTCGAACGAGAACCTAAAATTATTAGAATCAGGGTCACTACCGGAAAATGATAGAATCCGGGCGAGTACCGAGAAAAGGTAGAATCCGTCCGAGTACCCAAAAACTGTCCGAACGATGACCGAAAATTGGTAGAATCAGGGTCAGTACCGGAAAATGATAGAATCCCGGCGAGTACCGGGAAAAGGTAGAATCCATCCGAGTACCCAAAAACTGTCCGAACGATGACCGAAAATTGGTAGAATCAGGGTCAGTACCGGAAAATGATAGAATCAGGACGAGTACCGGGAAAATGTAGAATCCGTCCGAGTACCCAAAAACTTTCCGAACGACAATCGAAAATTGGTAGAATCAGGCTCAGTACCAGAAAATGATAGAATCCGGGCGAGTACCGGGAAAAGGTAGAATCCGTCCGAGTACCCAAAAACTGTCCGAACGATGACCGAAAATTGGTAGAATCAGGGTCAGTGCCCGAAAATGATAGAATCCGGGCGAGTACCGGGAAAAGGTAGAATCCGTCCGAGTACCCAAAAACTTTCCGAACGAGAACCGAAAATTGGCAGAATCAGGGTCAGTACCGGAAAATGATAGAATCCGGGCGAGTACCGGGAAAAGGTAGAATCCGTCCGAGTACCCAAAAACTTTCCGAACGAGAACCGAAAATTGGCAGAATCAGGGTCAGTACCGAAAAATGATAGAATCCGGGCGAGTACCGGGAAAAGGTAGAATCCGTCCGAGTACCCAAAAACTTTCCGAACGAGAACCGAAAATTGGCAGAATCAGGGTCAGTACCGGAAAATGATAGAATCCGGGCGAGTACCGGGAAAATGTAGAATCCGTCCGAGTACCCAAAAACAGTTCGAACGAGAACCTAAAATTATTAGAATCAGGGTCACTACCGGAAAATGATAGAATCCGGGCGAGTACCGGGAAAAGGTAGAATCCGTCCGAGTACCCAAAAACTGTCCGAACGATGACCGAAAATTGGTAGAATCAGGGTCAGTACCGGAAAATGATAGAATCCGGGCGAGTACAGGGAAAAGGTAGAATCCGTCCGAGTACCCAAAAACTTTCCGAACGAGGACCTAAAATTATTAGAATCAGGGTCAGTACCGGATAATGATAGAATCCGGGCGAGTACCGGGAAAAGGTAGAATCCGTCCGAGTACCCAAAAAATTTCCGAACGAGAACCGAAAATTGGCAGAATGAGGGTCAGTACCGGAAAATGATAGAATCCGGGCGAGTACCGGGAAAATGTAGAATCCATCCGAGTACCCAAAAACTGTCCAAACGATGACCGAAAATTGGTAGAATCAGGGTCAGTACCGGAAAATGATAGAATCAGGACGAGTACCAGGAAAATGTAGAATCCGTCCGAGTACCCAAAAACTTTCCGAACGAGAACCGAAAATTGGCAGAATCAGGGTCAGTACCGGAAAATGATAGAATCCGGGCGAGTACCGGGAAAAGGTAGAATCCGTCCGAGTACCCAAAAACTTTCCGAACGACAATCGAAAATTGGTAGAATCAGGCTCAGTACCAGAAAATGATAGAATCCGGGCGAGTACCGGGAAAAGGTAGAATCCGTCCGAGTACACAAAAACTGTCCGAACGATGACCGAAAATTGGTAGAATCAGGGTCAGTACCGGAAAATGATAGAATCCGGGCGAGTACCGGGAAAATGTAGAATCCGTCCGAGTACCCAAAAACAGTTCGAACGAGAACCTAAAATTATTAGAATCAGGGTCACTACCGGAAAATGATAGAATCCGGGCGAGTACCGGGAAAAGGTAGAATCCGTCCGAGTACCCAAAAACTGTCCGAACGATGACCGAAAATTGGTAGAATCAGGGTCAGTACCGGAAAATGATAGAATCCGGGCGAGTACAGGGAAAAGGTAGAATCCGTCCGAGTACCCAAAAACTTTCCGAACGAGGACCTAAAATTATTAGAATCAGGGTCAGTACCGGATAATGATAGAATCCGGGCGAGTACCGGGAAAAGGTAGAATCCGTCCGAGTACCCAAAAAATTTCCGAACGAGAACCGAAAATTGGCAGAATGAGGGTCAGTACCGGAAAATGATAGAATCCGGGCGAGTACCGGGAAAATGTAGAATCCATCCGAGTACCCAAAAACTGTCCAAACGATGACCGAAAATTGGTAGAATCAGGGTCAGTACCGGAAAATGATAGAATCAGGACGAGTACCAGGAAAATGTAGAATCCGTCCGAGTACCCAAAAACTTTCCGAACGAGAACCGAAAATTGGCAGAATCAGGGTCAGTACCGGAAAATGATAGAATCCGGGCGAGTACCGGGAAAAGGTAGAATCCGTCCGAGTACCCAAAAACTTTCCGAACGACAATCGAAAATTGGTAGAATCAGGCTCAGTACCAGAAAATGATAGAATCCGGGCGAGTACCGGGAAAAGGTAGAATCCGTCCGAGTACACAAAAACTGTCCGAACGATGACCGAAAATTGGTAGAATCAGGGTCAGTGCCCGAAAATGATAGAATCCGGGCGAGTACCGGGAAAAGGTAGAATCCGTCCGAGTACCCAAAAACTTTCCGAACGAGAACCGAAAATTGGCAGAATCAGGGTCAGTACCGGAAAATGATAGAATCCGGGCGAGTACCGGGAAAATGTAGAATCCGTCCGAGTACCCAAAAACTGTCCGAACGATGACCGAAAATTGGTAGAATCAGGGTCAGTACCGGAAAATGATAGAATCAGGACGAGTACCGGGAAAATGTAGAATCCGTCCGAGTACCCAAAAACTTTCCGAACGAGAACCGAAAATTGGCAGAATCAGGGTCAGTACCGGAAAATGATAGAATCCGGGCGAGTACCGGGAAAAGGTAGAATCCGTCCGAGTACCCAAAAACTTTCCGAACGAGAACCGAAAATTGGCAGAATCAGGGTCAGTGCCCGAAAATGATGGAATCCGGGCGAGTACCGGGAAAAGGTAGAATCCGTCCGAGTACCCAAAAACTTTCCGAACGAGAACCGAAAATTGGCCGAATCAGGGTCAGTACCGGAAAATGATAGAATCCGGGCGAGTACCGGGAAAATGTAGAATCCGTCCGAGTACCCAAAAACAGTTCGAACGAGAACCTAAAATTATTAGAATCAGGGTCACTACCGGAAAATGATAGAATCCGGGCGAGTACCGAGAAAAGGTAGAATCCGTCCGAGTACCCAAAAACTGTCCGAACGATGACCGAAAATTGGTAGAATCAGGGTCAGTACCGGAAAATGATAGAATCCGGGCGAGTACAGGGAAAAGGTAGAATCCGTCCGAGTACCCAAAAACTTTCCGAACGAGGACCGAAAATTGGCAGAATCAGGGTCAGTACCGGATAATGATAGAATCCGGGCGAGTACCGGGAAAAGGTAGAATCCGTCCGAGTACCCAAAAACTTTCCGAACGAGAACCGAAAATTTGCAGAATCAGGGTCAGTACCGGAAAATGATAGAATCCGGGCGAGTACCGGGAAAAGTTAGAATCCGTCCGAGTACCCAAAAACTTTCCGAACGAGAACCGAAAATTGGCAGAATCAGGGTCAGTACCGGAAAATGATAGAATCCGGGCGAGTACCGGGAAAAGGTAGAATCCGTCCGAGTACCCAAAAACTTTCCGAACGAGAACCGAAAATTGGCAGAATCAGGGTCAGTACCGGAAAATAATAGAATCCGGGCGAGTACCGGGAAAATGTAGAATCCGTCCGAGTACCCAAAAACAGTTCGAACGAGAACCTAAAATTGGTAGAATCAGGCTCAGTACCAGAAAATGATAGAATCCGGGCGAGTACCGGGAAAAGGTGGAATCCGTCCGAGTACCCAAAAACTGTCCGAACGATGACCGAAAATTGGTAGAATCAGGGTCAGTGCCCGAAAATGATAGAATCCGGGCGAGTACGGGGAAAATGTAGAATCCATCCGAGTACCCAAAAACTGTCCGAACGATGACCGAAAATTGGTAGAATCAGGGTCAGTACCGGAAAATGATAGAATCAGGACGAGTACCGGGAAAATGTAGAATCCGTCCGAGTACCCAAAAACTTTCCGAACGAGAACCGAAAATTGGCAGAATCAGGGTCAGTACCGGAAAATGATAGAATCCGGGCGAGTACCGGGAAAAGGTAGAATCCGTCCGAGTACCCAAAAACTTTCCGAACGAGAACCGAAAATTGGCAGAATCAGGGTCAGTACCGGAAAATGATAGAATCCGGGCGAGTACCGGGAAAATGTAGAATCCGTCCGAGTACCCAAAAACAGTTCGAACGAGAACCTAAAATTATTAGAATCAGGGTCACTACCGGAAAATGATAGAATCCGGGCGAGTACCGAGAAAAGGTAGAATCCGTCCGAGTACCCAAAAACTGTCCGAACGATGACCGAAAATTGGTAGAATCAGGGTCAGTACCGGAAAATGATAGAATCCGGGCGAGTACCGGGAAAAGGTAGAATCCATCCGAGTACCCAAAAACTGTCCGAACGATGACCGAAAATTGGTAGAATCAGGGTCAGTACCGGAAAATGATAGAATCAGGACGAGTACCGGGAAAATGTAGAATCCGTCCGAGTACCCAAAAACTTTCCGAACGACAATCGAAAATTGGTAGAATCAGGCTCAGTACCAGAAAATGATAGAATCCGGGCGAGTACCGGGAAAAGGTAGAATCCGTCCGAGTACCCAAAAACTGTCCGAACGATGACCGAAAATTGGTAGAATCAGGGTCAGTGCCCGAAAATGATAGAATCCGGGCGAGTACGGGGAAAATGTAGAATCCATCCGAGTACCCAAAAACTGTCCGAACGATGACCGAAAATTGGTAGAATCAGGGTCAGTACCGGAAAATGATAGAATCAGGACGAGTACCGGGAAAATGTAGAATCCGTCCGAGTACCCAAAAACTTTCCGAACGAGAACCGAAAATTGGCAGAATCAGGGTCAGTACCGGAAAATGATAGAATCCGGGCGAGTACCGGGAAAAGGTAGAATCCGTCCGAGTACCCAAAAACTTTCCGAACGAGAACCGAAAATTGGCAGAATCAGGGTCAGTACCGGAAAATGATAGAATCCGGGCGAGTACCGGGAAAATGTAGAATCCGTCCGAGTACCCAAAAACAGTTCGAACGAGAACCTAAAATTATTAGAATCAGGGTCACTACCGGAAAATGATAGAATCCGGGCGAGTACCGAGAAAAGGTAGAATCCGTCCGAGTACCCAAAAACTGTCCGAACGATGACCGAAAATTGGTAGAATCAGGGTCAGTACCGGAAAATGATAGAATCCGGGCGAGTACCGGGAAAAGGTAGAATCCATCCGAGTACCCAAAAACTGTCCGAACGATGACCGAAAATTGGTAGAATCAGGGTCAGTACCGGAAAATGATAGAATCAGGACGAGTACCGGGAAAATGTAGAATCCGTCCGAGTACCCAAAAACTTTCCGAACGACAATCGAAAATTGGTAGAATCAGGCTCAGTACCAGAAAATGATAGAATCCGGGCGAGTACCGGGAAAAGGTAGAATCCGTCCGAGTACCCAAAAACTGTCCGAACGATGACCGAAAATTGGTAGAATCAGGGTCAGTACCGGAAAATGATAGAATCCGGGCGAGTACAGGGAAAAGGTAGAATCCGTCCGAGTACCCAAAAACTTTCCGAACGAGGACCGAAAATTGGCAGAATCAGGGTCAGTACCGGATAATGATAGAATCCGGGCGAGTACCGGGAAAAGGTAGAATCCGTCCGAGTACCCAAAAACTTTCCGAACGAGAACCGAAAATTTGCAGAATCAGGGTCAGTACCGGAAAATGATAGAATCCGGGCGAGTACCGGGAAAAGTTAGAATCCGTCCGAGTACCCAAAAACTTTTCGAACGAGAACCGAAAATTGGCAGAATCAGGGTCAGTACCGGAAAATGATAGAATCCGGGCGAGTACCGGGAAAAGGTAGAATCCGTCCGAGTACCCAAAAACTTTCCGAACGAGAACCGAAAATTGGCAGAATCAGGGTCAGTACCGGAAAATAATAGAATCCGGGCGAGTACCGGGAAAATGTAGAATCCGTCCGAGTACCCAAAAACAGTTCGAACGAGAACCTAAAATTGGTAGAATCAGGCTCAGTACCAGAAAATGATAGAATCCGGGCGAGTACCGGGAAAAGGTAGAATCCGTCCGAGTACCCAAAAACTGTCCGAACGATGACCGAAAATTGGTAGAATCAGGGTCAGTGCCCGAAAATGATAGAATCCGGGCGAGTACGGGGAAAATGTAGAATCCATCCGAGTACCCAAAAACTGTCCGAACGATGACCGAAAATTGGTAGAATCAGGGTCGGTACCGGAAAATGATAGAATCAGGACGAGTACCGGGAAAATGTAGAATCCGTCCGAGTACCCAAAAACTTTCCGAACGAGAACCGAAAATTGGCAGAATCAGGGTCAGTACCGGAAAATGATAGAATCCGGGCGAGTACCGGGAAAAGGTAGAATCCGTCCGAGTACCCAAAAACTTTCCGAACGAGAACCGAAAATTGGCAGAATCAGGGTCAGTACCGGAAAATGATAGAATCCGGGCGAGTACCGGGAAAATGTAGAATCCGTCCGAGTACCCAAAAACAGTTCGAACGAGAACCTAAAATTATTAGAATCAGGGTCACTACCGGAAAATGATAGAATCCGGGCGAGTACCGAGAAAAGGTAGAATCCGTCCGAGTACCCAAAAACTGTCCGAACGATGACCGAAAATTGGTAGAATCAGGGTCAGTACCGGAAAATGATAGAATCCCGGCGAGTACCGGGAAAAGGTAGAATCCATCCGAGTACCCAAAAACTGTCCGAACGATGACCGAAAATTGGTAGAATCAGGGTCAGTACCGGAAAATGATAGAATCAGGACGAGTACCGGGAAAATGTAGAATCCGTCCGAGTACCCAAAAACTTTCCGAACGACAATCGAAAATTGGTAGAATCAGGCTCAGTACCAGAAAATGATAGAATCCGGGCGAGTACCGGGAAAAGGTAGAATCCGTCCGAGTACCCAAAAACTGTCCGAACGATGACCGAAAATTGGTAGAATCAGGGTCAGTGCCCGAAAATGATAGAATCCGGGCGAGTACCGGGAAAAGGTAGAATCCGTCCGAGTACCCAAAAACTTTCCGAACGAGAACCGAAAATTGGCAGAATCAGGGTCAGTACCGGAAAATGATAGAATCCGGGCGAGTACCGGGAAAATGTAGAATCCGTCCGAGTACCCAAAAACAGTTCGAACGAGAACCTAAAATTATTAGAATCAGGGTCACTACCGGAAAATGATAGAATCCGGGCGAGTACCGAGAAAAGGTAGAATCCGTCCGAGTACCCAAAAACTGTCCGAACGATGACCGAAAATTGGTAGAATCAGGGTCAGTACCGGAAAATGATAGGATCCCGGCGAGTACCGGGAAAAGGTAGAATCCATCCGAGTACCCAAAAACTGTCCGAACGATGACCGAAAATTGGTAGAATCAGGGTCAGTACCGGAAAATGATAGAATCAGGACGAGTACCGGGAAAATGTAGAATCCGTCCGAGTACCCAAAAACTTTCCGAACGACAATCGAAAATTGGTAGAATCAGGCTCAGTACCAGAAAATGATAGAATCCGGGCGAGTACCGGGAAAAGGTAGAATCCGTCCGAGTACCCAAAAACTGTCCGAACGATGACCGAAAATTGGTAGAATCAGGGTCAGTGCCCGAAAATGATAGAATCCGGGCGAGTACCGGGAAAAGGTAGAATCCGTCCGAGTACCCAAAAACTTTCCGAACGAGAACCGAAAATTGGCAGAATCAGGGTCAGTACCGGAAAATGATAGAATCCGGGCGAGTACCGGGAAAAGGTAGAATCCGTCCGAGTACCCAAAAACTTTCCGAACGAGAACCGAAAATTGGCAGAATCAGGGTCAGTACCGAAAAATGATAGAATCCGGGCGAGTACCGGGAAAAGGTAGAATCCGTCCGAGTACCCAAAAACTTTCCGAACGAGAACCGAAAATTGGCAGAATCAGGGTCAGTACCGGAAAATGATAGAATCCGGGCGAGTACCGGGAAAATGTAGAATCCGTCCGAGTACCCAAAAACAGTTCGAACGAGAACCTAAAATTATTAGAATCAGGGTCACTACCGGAAAATGATAGAATCCGGGCGAGTACCGGGAAAAGGTAGAATCCGTCCGAGTACCCAAAAACTGTCCGAACGATGACCGAAAATTGGTAGAATCAGGGTCAGTACCGGAAAATGATAGAATCCGGGCGAGTACAGGGAAAAGGTAGAATCCGTCCGAGTACCCAAAAACTTTCCGAACGAGGACCTAAAATTATTAGAATCAGGGTCAGTACCGGATAATGATAGAATCCGGGCGAGTACCGGGAAAAGGTAGAATCCGTCCGAGTACCCAAAAAATTTCCGAACGAGAACCGAAAATTGGCAGAATGAGGGTCAGTACCGGAAAATGATAGAATCCGGGCGAGTACCGGGAAAATGTAGAATCCATCCGAGTACCCAAAAACTGTCCAAACGATGACCGAAAATTGGTAGAATCAGGGTCAGTACCGGAAAATGATAGAATCAGGACGAGTACCAGGAAAATGTAGAATCCGTCCGAGTACCCAAAAACTTTCCGAACGAGAACCGAAAATTGGCAGAATCAGGGTCAGTACCGGAAAATGATAGAATCCGGGCGAGTACCGGGAAAAGGTAGAATCCGTCCGAGTACCCAAAAACTTTCCGAACGACAATCGAAAATTGGTAGAATCAGGCTCAGTACCAGAAAATGATAGAATCCGGGCGAGTACCGGGAAAAGGTAGAATCCGTCCGAGTACACAAAAACTGTCCGAACGATGACCGAAAATTGGTAGAATCAGGGTCAGTGCCCGAAAATGATAGAATCCGGGCGAGTACCGGGAAAAGGTAGAATCCGTCCGAGTACCCAAAAACTTTCCGAACGAGAACCGAAAATTGGCAGAATCAGGGTCAGTACCGGAAAATGATAGAATCCGGGCGAGTACCGGGAAAATGTAGAATCCGTCCGAGTACCCAAAAACTGTCCGAACGATGACCGAAAATTGGTAGAATCAGGGTCAGTACCGGAAAATGATAGAATCAGGACGAGTACCGGGAAAATGTAGAATCCATCCGAGTACCCAAAAACTTTCCGAACGAGAACCGAAAATTGGCAGAATCAGGGTCAGTACCGGAAAATGATAGAATCCGGGCGAGTACCGGGAAAAGGTAGAATCCGTCCGAGTACCCAAAAACTTTCCGAACGAGAACCGAAAATTGGCAGAATCAGGGTCAGTGCCCGAAAATGATGGAATCCGGGCGAGTACCGGGAAAAGGTAGAATCCGTCCGAGTACCCAAAAACTTTCCGAACGAGAACCGAAAATTGGCCGAATCAGGGTCAGTACCGGAAAATGATAGAATCCGGGCGAGTACCGGGAAAAGGTAGAATCCGTCCGAGTACCCAAAAACTTTCCGAACGACAATCGAAAATTGGTAGAATCAGGCTCAGTACCAGAAAATGATAGAATCCGGGCGAGTACCGGGAAAAGGTAGAATCCGTCCGAGTACCCAAAAACTTTCCGAACGAGAACCGAAAATTGGCAGAATCAGGGTCAGTACCGGAAAATGATAGAATCCGGGCGAGTACCGGGAAAATGTAGAATCCGTCCGAGTACCCAAAAACAGTTCGAACGAGAACCTAAAATTATTAGAATCAGGGTCACTACCGGAAAATGATAGAATCCGGGCGAGTACCGGGAAAAGGTAGAATCCGTCCGAGTACCCAAAAACTGTCCGAACGATGACCGAAAATTGGTAGAATCAGGGTCAGTACCGGAAAATGATAGAATCCGGGCGAGTACAGGGAAAAGGTAGAATCCGTCCGAGTACCCAAAAACTTTCCGAACGAGGACCTAAAATTATTAGAATCAGGGTCAGTACCGGATAATGATAGAATCCGGGCGAGTACCGGGAAAAGGTAGAATCCGTCCGAGTACCCAAAAAATTTCCGAACGAGAACCGAAAATTGGCAGAATGAGGGTCAGTACCGGAAAATGATAGAATCCGGGCGAGTACCGGGAAAATGTAGAATCCATCCGAGTACCCAAAAACTGTCCAAACGATGACCGAAAATTGGTAGAATCAGGGTCAGTACCGGAAAATGATAGAATCAGGACGAGTACCAGGAAAATGTAGAATCCGTCCGAGTACCCAAAAACTTTCCGAACGAGAACCGAAAATTGGCAGAATCAGGGTCAGTACCGGAAAATGATAGAATCCGGGCGAGTACCGGGAAAAGGTAGAATCCGTCCGAGTACCCAAAAACTTTCCGAACGACAATCGAAAATTGGTAGAATCAGGCTCAGTACCAGAAAATGATAGAATCCGGGCGAGTACCGGGAAAAGGTAGAATCCGTCCGAGTACACAAAAACTGTCCGAACGATGACCGAAAATTGGTAGAATCAGGGTCAGTGCCCGAAAATGATAGAATCCGGGCGAGTACCGGGAAAAGGTAGAATCCGTCCGAGTACCCAAAAACTTTCCGAACGAGAACCGAAAATTGGCAGAATCAGGGTCAGTACCGGAAAATGATAGAATCCGGGCGAGTACCGGGAAAATGTAGAATCCGTCCGAGTACCCAAAAACTGTCCGAACGATGACCGAAAATTGGTAGAATCAGGGTCAGTACCGGAAAATGATAGAATCAGGACGAGTACCGGGAAAATGTAGAATCCATCCGAGTACCCAAAAACTTTCCGAACGAGAACCGAAAATTGGCAGAATCAGGGTCAGTACCGGAAAATGATAGAATCCGGGCGAGTACCGGGAAAAGGTAGAATCCGTCCGAGTACCCAAAAACTTTCCGAACGAGAACCGAAAATTGGCAGAATCAGGGTCAGTGCCCGAAAATGATGGAATCCGGGCGAGTACCGGGAAAAGGTAGAATCCGTCCGAGTACCCAAAAACTTTCCGAACGAGAACCGAAAATTGGCCGAATCAGGGTCAGTACCGGAAAATGATAGAATCCGGGCGAGTACCGGGAAAATGTAGAATCCGTCCGAGTACCCAAAAACAGTTCGAACGAGAACCTAAAATTATTAGAATCAGGGTCACTACCGGAAAATGATAGAATCCGGGCGAGTACCGAGAAAAGGTAGAATCCGTCCGAGTACCCAAAAACTGTCCGAACGATGACCGAAAATTGGTAGAATCAGGGTCAGTACCGGAAAATGATAGAATCCGGGCGAGTACAGGGAAAAGGTAGAATCCGTCCGAGTACCCAAAAACTTTCCGAACGAGGACCGAAAATTGGCAGAATCAGGGTCAGTACCGGATAATGATAGAATCCGGGCGAGTACCGGGAAAAGGTAGAATCCGTCCGAGTACCCAAAAACTTTCCGAACGAGAACCGAAAATTTGCAGAATCAGGGTCAGTACCGGAAAATGATAGAATCCGGGCGAGTACCGGGAAAAGTTAGAATCCGTCCGAGTACCCAAAAACTTTCCGAACGAGAACCGAAAATTGGCAGAATCAGGGTCAGTACCGGAAAATGATAGAATCCGGGCGAGTACCGGGAAAAGGTAGAATCCGTCCGAGTACCCAAAAACTTTCCGAACGAGAACCGAAAATTGGCAGAATCAGGTTCAGTACCGGAAAATAATAGAATCCGGGCGAGTACCGGGAAAATGTAGAATCCGTCCGAGTACCCAAAAACAGTTCGAACGAGAACCTAAAATTGGTAGAATCAGGCTCAGTACCAGAAAATGATAGAATCCGGGCGAGTACCGGGAAAAGGTGGAATCCGTCCGAGTACCCAAAAACTGTCCGAACGATGACCGAAAATTGGTAGAATCAGGGTCAGTGCCCGAAAATGATAGAATCCGGGCGAGTACGGGGAAAATGTAGAATCCATCCGAGTACCCAAAAACTGTCCGAACGATGACCGAAAATTGGTAGAATCAGGGTCAGTACCGGAAAATGATAGAATCAGGACGAGTACCGGGAAAATGTAGAATCCATCCGAGTACCCAAAAACTTTCCGAACGAGAACCGAAAATTGGCAGAATCAGGGTCAGTACCGGAAAATGATAGAATCCGGGCGAGTACCGGGAAAAGGTAGAATCCGTCCGAGTACCCAAAAACTTTCCGAACGAGAACCGAAAATTGGCAGAATCAGGGTCAGTGCCCGAAAATGATGGAATCCGGGCGAGTACCGGGAAAAGGTAGAATCCGTCCGAGTACCCAAAAACTTTCCGAACGAGAACCGAAAATTGGCCGAATCAGGGTCAGTACCGGAAAATGATAGAATCCGGGCGAGTACCGGGAAAATGTAGAATCCGTCCGAGTACCCAAAAACAGTTCGAACGAGAACCTAAAATTATTAGAATCAGGGTCACTACCGGAAAATGATAGAATCCGGGCGAGTACCGAGAAAAGGTAGAATCCGTCCGAGTACCCAAAAACTGTCCGAACGATGACCGAAAATTGGTAGAATCAGGGTCAGTACCGGAAAATGATAGAATCCGGGCGAGTACAGGGAAAAGGTAGAATCCGTCCGAGTACCCAAAAACTTTCCGAACGAGGACCGAAAATTGGCAGAATCAGGGTCAGTACCGGATAATGATAGAATCCGGGCGAGTACCGGGAAAAGGTAGAATCCGTCCGAGTACCCAAAAACTTTCCGAACGAGAACCGAAAATTTGCAGAATCAGGGTCAGTACCGGAAAATGATAGAATCCGGGCGAGTACCGGGAAAAGTTAGAATCCGTCCGAGTACCCAAAAACTTTCCGAACGAGAACCGAAAATTGGCAGAATCAGGGTCAGTACCGGAAAATGATAGAATCCGGGCGAGTACCGGGAAAAGGTAGAATCCGTCCGAGTACCCAAAAACTTTCCGAACGAGAACCGAAAATTGGCAGAATCAGGTTCAGTACCGGAAAATAATAGAATCCGGGCGAGTACCGGGAAAATGTAGAATCCGTCCGAGTACCCAAAAACAGTTCGAACGAGAACCTAAAATTGGTAGAATCAGGCTCAGTACCAGAAAATGATAGAATCCGGGCGAGTACCGGGAAAAGGTGGAATCCGTCCGAGTACCCAAAAACTGTCCGAACGATGACCGAAAATTGGTAGAATCAGGGTCAGTGCCCGAAAATGATAGAATCCGGGCGAGTACGGGGAAAATGTAGAATCCATCCGAGTACCCAAAAACTGTCCGAACGATGACCGAAAATTGGTAGAATCAGGGTCAGTACCGGAAAATGATAGAATCAGGACGAGTACCGGGAAAATGTAGAATCCGTCCGAGTACCCAAAAACTTTCCGAACGAGAACCGAAAATTGGCAGAATCAGGGTCAGTACCGGAAAATGATAGAATCCGGGCGAGTACCGGGAAAAGGTAGAATCCGTCCGAGTACCCAAAAACTTTCCGAACGAGAACCGAAAATTGGCAGAATCAGGGTCAGTACCGGAAAATGATAGAATCCGGGCGAGTACCGGGAAAATGTAGAATCCGTCCGAGTACCCAAAAACAGTTCGAACGAGAACCTAAAATTATTAGAATCAGGGTCACTACCGGAAAATGATAGAATCCGGGCGAGTACCGAGAAAAGGTAGAATCCGTCCGAGTACCCAAAAACTGTCCGAACGATGACCGAAAATTGGTAGAATCAGGGTCAGTACCGGAAAATGATAGAATCCGGGCGAGTACCGGGAAAAGGTAGAATCCATCCGAGTACCCAAAAACTGTCCGAACGATGACCGAAAATTGGTAGAATCAGGGTCAGTACCGGAAAATGATAGAATCAGGACGAGTACCGGGAAAATGTAGAATCCGTCCGAGTACCCAAAAACTTTCCGAACGACAATCGAAAATTGGTAGAATCAGGCTCAGTACCAGAAAATGATAGAATCCGGGCGAGTACCGGGAAAAGGTAGAATCCGTCCGAGTACCCAAAAACTGTCCGAACGATGACCGAAAATTGGTAGAATCAGGGTCAGTGCCCGAAAATGATAGAATCCGGGCGAGTACGGGGAAAATGTAGAATCCATCCGAGTACCCAAAAACTGTCCGAACGATGACCGAAAATTGGTAGAATCAGGGTCAGTACCGGAAAATGATAGAATCAGGACGAGTACCGGGAAAATGTAGAATCCGTCCGAGTACCCAAAAACTTTCCGAACGAGAACCGAAAATTGGCAGAATCAGGGTCAGTACCGGAAAATGATAGAATCCGGGCGAGTACCGGGAAAAGGTAGAATCCGTCCGAGTACCCAAAAACTTTCCGAACGAGAACCGAAAATTGGCAGAATCAGGGTCAGTACCGGAAAATGATAGAATCCGGGCGAGTACCGGGAAAATGTAGAATCCGTCCGAGTACCCAAAAACAGTTCGAACGAGAACCTAAAATTATTAGAATCAGGGTCACTACCGGAAAATGATAGAATCCGGGCGAGTACCGAGAAAAGGTAGAATCCGTCCGAGTACCCAAAAACTGTCCGAACGATGACCGAAAATTGGTAGAATCAGGGTCAGTACCGGAAAATGATAGAATCCGGGCGAGTACCGGGAAAAGGTAGAATCCATCCGAGTACCCAAAAACTGTCCGAACGATGACCGAAAATTGGTAGAATCAGGGTCAGTACCGGAAAATGATAGAATCAGGACGAGTACCGGGAAAATGTAGAATCCGTCCGAGTACCCAAAAACTTTCCGAACGACAATCGAAAATTGGTAGAATCAGGCTCAGTACCAGAAAATGATAGAATCCGGGCGAGTACCGGGAAAAGGTAGAATCCGTCCGAGTACCCAAAAACTGTCCGAACGATGACCGAAAATTGGTAGAATCAGGGTCAGTGCCCGAAAATGATAGAATCCGGGCGAGTACGGGGAAAATGTAGAATCCATCCGAGTACCCAAAAACTGTCCGAACGATGACCGAAAATTGGTAGAATCAGGGTCAGTACCGGAAAATGATAGAATCAGGACGAGTACCGGGAAAATGTAGAATCCGTCCGAGTACCCAAAAACTTTCCGAACGAGAACCGAAAATTGGCAGAATCAGGGTCAGTACCGGAAAATGATAGAATCCGGGCGAGTACCGGGAAAAGGTAGAATCCGTCCGAGTACCCAAAAACTTTCCGAACGAGAACCGAAAATTGGCAGAATCAGGGTCAGTACCGGAAAATGATAGAATCCGGGCGAGTACCGGGAAAATGTAGAATCCGTCCGAGTACCCAAAAACAGTTCGAACGAGAACCTAAAATTATTAGAATCAGGGTCACTACCGGAAAATGATAGAATCCGGGCGAGTACCGAGAAAAGGTAGAATCCGTCCGAGTACCCAAAAACTGTCCGAACGATGACCGAAAATTGGTAGAATCAGGGTCAGTACCGGAAAATGATAGAATCCCGGCGAGTACCGGGAAAAGGTAGAATCCATCCGAGTACCCAAAAACTGTCCGAACGATGACCGAAAATTGGTAGAATCAGGGTCAGTACCGGAAAATGATAGAATCAGGACGAGTACCGGGAAAATGTAGAATCCGTCCGAGTACCCAAAAACTTTCCGAACGACAATCGAAAATTGGTAGAATCAGGCTCAGTACCAGAAAATGATAGAATCCGGGCGAGTACCGGGAAAAGGTAGAATCCGTCCGAGTACCCAAAAACTGTCCGAACGATGACCGAAAATTGGTAGAATCAGGGTCAGTGCCCGAAAATGATAGAATCCGGGCGAGTACCGGGAAAAGGTAGAATCCGTCCGAGTACCCAAAAACTTTCCGAACGAGAACCGAAAATTGGCAGAATCAGGGTCAGTACCGGAAAATGATAGAATCCGGGCGAGTACCGGGAAAAGGTAGAATCCGTCCGAGTACCCAAAAACTTTCCGAACGAGAACCGAAAATTGGCAGAATCAGGGTCAGTACCGAAAAATGATAGAATCCGGGCGAGTACCGGGAAAAGGTAGAATCCGTCCGAGTACCCAAAAACTTTCCGAACGAGAACCGAAAATTGGCAGAATCAGGGTCAGTACCGGAAAATGATAGAATCCGGGCGAGTACCGGGAAAATGTAGAATCCGTCCGAGTACCCAAAAACAGTTCGAACGAGAACCTAAAATTATTAGAATCAGGGTCACTACCGGAAAATGATAGAATCCGGGCGAGTACCGAGAAAAGGTAGAATCCGTCCGAGTACCCAAAAACTGTCCGAACGATGACCGAAAATTGGTAGAATCAGGGTCAGTACCGGAAAATGATAGAATCCGGGCGAGTACCGGGAAAAGGTAGAATCCATCCGAGTACCCAAAAACTGTCCGAACGATGACCGAAAATTGGTAGAATCAGGGTCAGTACCGGAAAATGATAGAATCAGGACGAGTACCGGGAAAATGTAGAATCCGTCCGAGTACCCAAAAACTTTCCGAACGACAATCGAAAATTGGTAGAATCAGGCTCAGTACCAGAAAATGATAGAATCCGGGCGAGTACCGGGAAAAGGTAGAATCCGTCCGAGTACCCAAAAACTGTCCGAACGATGACCGAAAATTGGTAGAATCAGGGTCAGTGCCCGAAAATGATAGAATCCGGGCGAGTACCGGGAAAAGGTAGAATCCGTCCGAGTACCCAAAAACTTTCCGAACGAGAACCGAAAATTGGCAGAATCAGGGTCAGTACCGGAAAATGATAGAATCCGGGCGAGTACCGGGAAAATGTAGAATCCGTCCGAGTACCCAAAAACTGTCCGAACGACGATCGAAAATTGGTAGAATCAAGGTCAGTACCGGAAAATGATAGAATCCGGGCGAGTACCGGGAAAAGGTAGAATCCGTCCGAGTACCCAAAAACTGTCCGAACGATGACCGAAAATTGGTAGAATCAGGGTCAGTACCGGAAAATGATAGAATCCGGGCGAGTACCGGGAAAATGTAGAATCCGTCCGAGTACCCAAAAACAGTTCGAACGAGAACCTAAAATTATTAGAATCAGGGTCAGTACCAGAAAATGATAGAATCCGGGCGAGTACCGGGAAAAGGTAGAATCCGTCCGAGTACCCAAAAACTTTCCGAACGACAATCGAAAATTGGTAGAATCAGGCTCAGTACCAGAAAATGATAGAATCCGGGCGAGTACCGGGAAAAGGTAGAATCCGTCCGAGTACCCAAAAACTTTCCGAACGAGAACCGAAAATTGGCAGAATCAGGGTCAGTACCGGAAAATGATAGAATCCGGGCGAGTACCGGGAAAATGTAGAATCCGTCCGAGTACCCAAAAACTGTCCGAACGACGATCGAAAATTGGTAGAATCAAGGTCAGTACCGGAAAATGATAGAATCCGGGCGAGTACCGGGAAAAGGTAGAATCCGTCCGAGTACCCAAAAACTGTCCGAACGATGACCGAAAATTGGTAGAATCAGGGTCAGTACCGGAAAATGATAGAATCCGGGCGAGTACCGGGAAAATGTAGAATCCGTCCGAGTACCCAAAAACAGTTCGAACGAGAACCTAAAATTATTAGAATCAGGGTCACTACCGGAAAATGATAGAATCCGGGCGAGTACCGAGAAAAGGTAGAATCCGTCCGAGTACCCAAAAACTGTCCGAACGATGACCGAAAATTGGTAGAATCAGGGTCAGTACCGGAAAATGATAGAATCCGGGCGAGTACCGGGAAAAGGTAGAATCCGTCCGAGTACCCAAAAACTTTCCGAACGAGAACCGAAAATTGGCAGAATCAGGGTCAGTACCGGAAAATGATAGAATCCGGGCGAGTACCGGGAAAATGTAGAATCCGTCCGAGTACCCAAAAACTGTCCGAACGACGATCGAAAATTGGTAGAATCAAGGTCAGTACCGGAAAATGATAGAATCCGGGCGAGTACCGGGAAAAGGTAGAATCCGTCCGAGTACCCAAAAACTGTCCGAACGATGACCGAAAATTGGTAGAATCAGGGTCAGTACCGGAAAATGATAGAATCCGGGCGAGTACCGGGAAAATGTAGAATCCGTCCGAGTACCCAAAAACAGTTCGAACGAGAACCTAAAATTATTAGAATCAGGGTCAGTACCAGAAAATGATAGAATCCGGGCGAGTACCGGGAAAAGGTAGAATCCGTCCGAGTACCCAAAAACTTTCCGAACGACAATCGAAAATTGGTAGAATCAGGCTCAGTACCAGAAAATGATAGAATCCGGGCGAGTACCGGGAAAAGGTAGAATCCGTCCGAGTACCCAAAAACTTTCCGAACGAGAACCGAAAATTGGCAGAATCAGGGTCAGTACCGGAAAATGATAGAATCCGGGCGAGTACCGGGAAAATGTAGAATCCGTCCGAGTACCCAAAAACTGTCCGAACGACGATCGAAAATTGGTAGAATCAAGGTCAGTACCGGAAAATGATAGAATCCGGGCGAGTACCGGGAAAAGGTAGAATCCGTCCGAGTACCCAAAAACTGTCCGAACGATGACCGAAAATTGGTAGAATCAGGGTCAGTACCGGAAAATGATAGAATCCGGGCGAGTACCGGGAAAATGTAGAATCCGTCCGAGTACCCAAAAACAGTTCGAACGAGAACCTAAAATTATTAGAATCAGGGTCACTACCGGAAAATGATAGAATCCGGGCGAGTACCGAGAAAAGGTAGAATCCGTCCGAGTACCCAAAAACTGTCCGAACGATGACCGAAAATTGGTAGAATCAGGGTCAGTACCGGAAAATGATAGAATCCGGGCGAGTACCGGGAAAAGGTAGAATCCGTCCGAGTACCCAAAAACTTTCCGAACGACAATCGAAAATTGGTAGAATCAGGCTCAGTACCAGAAAATGATAGAATCCGGGCGAGTACCGGGAAAAGGTAGAATCCGTCCGAGTACACAAAAACTGTCCGAACGATGACCGAAAATTGGTAGAATCAGGGTCAGTGCCCGAAAATGATAGAATCCGGGCGAGTACCGGGAAAAGGTAGAATCCGTCCGAGTACCCAAAAACTTTCCGAACGAGAACCGAAAATTGGCAGAATCAGGGTCAGTACCGGAAAATGATAGAATCCGGGCGAGTACCGGGAAAATGTAGAATCCGTCCGAGTACCCAAAAACTGTCCGAACGATGACCGAAAATTGGTAGAATCAGGGTCAGTACCGGAAAATGATAGAATCAGGACGAGTACCGGGAAAATGTAGAATCCGTCCGAGTACCCAAAAACTTTCCGAACGAGAACCGAAAATTGGCAGAATCAGGGTCAGTACCGGAAAATGATAGAATCCGGGCGAGTACCGGGAAAAGGTAGAATCCGTCCGAGTACCCAAAAGCTTTCCGAACGAGAACCGAAAATTGGCAGAATCAGGGTCAGTGCCCGAAAATGATAGAATCCGGGCGAGTACCGGGAAAAGGTAGAATCCGTCCGAGTACCCAAAATCATTCCGAACGAGAACCGAAAATTGGCAGAATCAGGGTCAGTACCGGAAAATGATAGAATCCGGGCGAGTACCGGGAAAAGGTAGAATCCGTCCGAGTACCCAAAAACTTTCCGAACGAGAACCGAAAATTGGAAGAATCAGGGTCAGTACCGGAAAATGATAGAATCCGGGCGAGTACCGGGAAAAGGTAGAATCCGTCCGAGTACCCAAAAACTTTCCGAACGACAATCGAAAATTGGTAGAATCAGGCTCAGTACCAGAAAATGATAGAATCCGGGCGAGTACCGGGAAAAGGTAGAATCCGTCCGAGTACACAAAAACTGTCCGAACGATGACCGAAAATTGGTAGAATCAGGGTCAGTGCCCGAAAATGATAGAATCCGGGCGAGTACCGGGAAAAGGTAGAATCCGTCCGAGTACCCAAAAACTTTCCGAACGAGAACCGAAAATTGGCAGAATCAGGGTCAGTACCGGAAAATGATAGAATCCGGGCGAGTACCGGGAAAATGTAGAATCCGTCCGAGTACCCAAAAACTGTCCGAACGATGACCGAAAATTGGTAGAATCAGGGTCAGTACCGGAAAATGATAGAATCAGGACGAGTACCGGGAAAATGTAGAATCCGTCCGAGTACCCAAAAACTTTCCGAACGAGAACCGAAAATTGGCAGAATCAGGGTCAGTACCGGAAAATGATAGAATCCGGGCGAGTACCGGGAAAAGGTAGAATCCGTCCGAGTACCCAAAAGCTTTCCGAACGAGAACCGAAAATTGGCAGAATCAGGGTCAGTGCCCGAAAATGATAGAATCCGGGCGAGTACCGGGAAAAGGTAGAATCCGTCCGAGTACCCAAAAACATTCCGAACGAGAACCGAAAATTGGCAGAATCAGGGTCAGTACCGGAAAATGATAGAATCCGGGCGAGTACCGGGAAAAGGTAGAATCCGTCCGAGTACCCAAAAACTTTCCGAACGAGAACCGAAAATTGGAAGAATCAGGGTCAGTACCGGAAAATAATAGAATCCGGGCGAGTACCGGGAAAAGGTAGAATCCATCCGAGTACCCAAAAACTGTCCGAACGATGACCGAAAATTGGTAGAATCAGGGTCAGTACCGGAAAATGATAGAATCCGGGCGAGTACCGGGAAAATGTAGAATCCGTCCGAGTACCCAAAAACAGTTCGAACGAGAACCTAAAATTATTAGAATCAGGGTCAGTACCAGAAAATGATAGAATCCGGGCGAGTACCGGGAAAAGGTAGAATCCGTCCGAGTACCCAAAAACTTTCCGAACGACAATCGAAAATTGGTAGAATCAGGCTCAGTACCAGAAAATGATAGAATCCGGGAGAGTACCGGGAAAAGGTACAATCCGTCCGAGTACACAAAAACTGTCCGAACGATGACCGAAAATTGGTAGAATCAGGGTCAGTGCCCGAAAATGATAGAATCCGGGCGAGTACCGGGAAAAGGTAGAATCCGTCCGAGTACCCAAAAACTTTCCGAACGAGAACCGAAAATTGGCAGAATCAGGGTCAGTACCGGAAAATGATAGAATCCGGGCGAGTACCGGGAAAATGTAGAATCCGTCCGAGTACCCAAAAACTGTCCGAACGATGACCGAAAATTGGTAGAATCAGGGTCAGTACCGGAAAATGATAGAATCCGGGCGAGTACCGGGAAAATGTAGAATCCGTCCGAGTACCCAAAAACTGTCCGAACGACGATCGAAAATTGGTAGAATCAAGGTCAGTACCGGAAAATGATAGAATCCGGGCGAGTACCGGGAAAAGGTAGAATCCGTCCGAGTACCCAAAAACTGTCCGAACGATGACCGAAAATTGGTAGAATCAGGGTCAGTACCGGAAAATGATAGAATCCGGGCGAGTACCGGGAAAAGGTAGAATCCATCCGAGTACCCAAAAACTGTCCGAACGATGACCGAAAATTGGTAGAATCAGGGTCAGTACCGGAAAATGATAGAATCCGGGCGAGTACCGGGAAAATGTAGAATCCGTCCGAGTACCCAAAAACAGTTCGAACGAGAACCTAAAATTATTAGAATCAGGGTCAGTACCAGAAAATGATAGAATCCGGGCGAGTACCGGGAAAAGGTAGAATCCGTCCGAGTACCCAAAAACTTTCCGAACGACAATCGAAAATTGGTAGAATCAGGCTCAGTACCGGAAAATGATAGAATCCGGGCGAGTACCGGGAAAAGGTAGAATCCGTCCGAGTACCCAAAAACTTTCCGAACGAGAACCGAAAATTGGCAGAATCAGGGTCAGTGCCCGAAAATGATAGAATCCGGGCGAGTACCGGGAAAAGGTAGAATCCGTCCGAGTACCCAAAAACTTTCCGAACGACAATCGAAAATTGGTAGAATCAGGCTCAGTACCAGAAAATGATAGAATCCGGGCGAGTACCGGGAAAAGGTAGAATCCGTCCGAGTACACAAAAACTGTCCGAACGATGACCGAAAATTGGTAGAATCAGGGTCAGTGCCCGAAAATGATAGAATCCGGGCGAGTACCGGGAAAAGGTAGAATCCGTCCGAGTACCCAAAAACTTTCCGAACGAGAACCGAAAATTGGCAGAATCAGGGTCAGTACCGGAAAATGATAGAATCCGGGCGAGTACCGGGAAAATGTAGAATCCGTCCGAGTACCCAAAAACTGTCCGAACGATGACCGAAAATTGGTAGAATCAGGGTCAGTACCGGAAAATGATAGAATCAGGACGAGTACCGGGAAAATGTAGAATCCGTCCGAGTACCCAAAAACTTTCCGAACGAGAACCGAAAATTGGCAGAATCAGGGTCAGTACCGGAAAATGATAGAATCCGGGCGAGTACCGGGAAAAGGTAGAATCCGTCCGAGTACCCAAAAACTTTCCGAACGAGAACCGAAAATTGGCAGAATCAGGGTCAGTGCCCGAAAATGATAGAATCCGGGCGAGTACCGGGAAAAGGTAGAATCCGTCCGAGTACCCAAAAACATTCCGAACGAGAACCGAAAATTGGCAGAATCAGGGTCAGTACCGGAAAATGATAGAATCCGGGCGAGTACCGGGAAAAGGTAGAATCCGTCCGAGTACCCAAAAACTTTCCGAACGAGAACCGAAAATTGGCAGAATCAGGGTCAGTACCGGAAAATAATAGAATCCGGGCGAGTACCGGGAAAATGTAGAATCCGTCCGAGTACCCAAAAACAGTTCGAACGAGAACCTAAAATTGGTAGAATCAGGCTTAGTACCAGAAAATGATAGAATCCGGGCGAGTACCGGGAAAAGGTAGAATCCGTCCGAGTACCCAAAAACTGTCCGAACGATGACCGAAAATTGGTAGAATCAGGGTCAGTGCCCGAAAATGATAGAATCCGGGCGAGTACGGGGAAAATGTAGAATCCATCTGAGTACCCAAAAACTGTCCGAACGATGACCGAAAATTGGTAGAATCAGGGTCAGTACCGGAAAATGATAGAATCAGGACGAGTACCGGGAAAATGTAGAATCCGTCCGAGTACCCAAAAACTTTCCGAACGAGAACCGAAAATTGGCAGAATCAGGGTCAGTACCGGAAAATGATAGAATCCGGGCGAGTACCGGGAAAAGGTAGAATCCGTCCGAGTAGCCAAAAACTTTCCGAACGACAATCGAAAATTGGTAGAATCAGGCTCAGTACCAGAAAATGATAGAATCCGGGCGAGTACCGGGAAAAGGTAGAATCCGTCCGAGTACACAAAAACTGTCCGAACGATGACCGAAAATTGGTAGAATCAGGGTCAGTGCCCGAAAATGATAGAATCCGGGCGAGTACCGGGAAAAGGTAGAATCCGTCCGAGTACCCAAAAACTTTCCGAACGAGAACCGAAAATTGGCAGAATCAGGGTCAGTACCGGAAAATGATAGAATCCGGGCGAGTACCGGGAAAATGTAGAATCCGTCCGAGTACCCAAAAACTGTCCGAACGATGACCGAAAATTGGTAGAATCAGGGTCAGTGCCCGAAAATGATAGAATCCGGGCGAGTACCGGGAAAAGGTAGAATCCGTCCGAGTACCCAAAAACTTTCCGAACGAGAACCGAAAATTGGCAGAATCAGGGTCAGTACCGGAAAATGATAGAATCCGGGCGAGTACCGGGAAAATGTAGAATCCGTCCGAGTACCCAAAAACTGTCCGAACGATGACCGAAAATTGGTAGAATCAGGGTCAGTACCGGAAAATGATAGAATCCGGGCGAGTACCGGGAAAATGTAGAATCCGTCCGAGTACCCAAAAACTGTCCGAACGACGATCGAAAATTGGTAGAATCAAGGTCAGTACCGGAAAATGATAGAATCCGGGCGAGTACCGGGAAAAGGTAGAATCCGTCCGAGTACCCAAAAACTGTCCGAACGATGACCGAAAATTGGTAGAATCAGGGTCAGTACCGGAAAATGATAGAATCCGGGCGAGTACCGGGAAAAGGTAGAATCCATCCGAGTACCCAAAAACTGTCCGAACGATGACCGAAAATTGGTAGAATCAGGGTCAGTACCGGAAAATGATAGAATCCGGGCGAGTACCGGGAAAATGTAGAATCCGTCCGAGTACCCAAAAACAGTTCGAACGAGAACCTAAAATTATTAGAATCAGGGTCAGTACCAGAAAATGATAGAATCCGGGCGAGTACCGGGAAAAGGTAGAATCCGTCCGAGTACCCAAAAACTTTCCGAACGAGAACCGAAAATTGGCAGAATCAGGGTCAGTACCGGAAAATGATAGAATCGGGGCGAGTACCGGGAAAAGGTAGAATCCGTCCGAGTACCCAAAAACTTTCCGAACGAGAACCGAAAATTGGCAGAATCAGGGTCAGTACCGGAAAATGATAGAATCCGGGCGAGTACCGGGAAAATGTAGAATCCGTCCGAGTACCCAAAAACTGTCCGAACGACGATCGAAAATTGGTAGAATCAGGCTCAGTACCAGAAAATGATAGAATCCGGGCGAGTACCGGGAAAAGGTAGAATCCGTCCGAGTACACAAAAACTGTCCGAACGATGACCGAAAATTGGTAGAATCAGGGTCAGTGCCCGAAAATGATAGAATCCGGGCGAGTACCGGGAAAAGGTAGAATCCGTCCGAGTACCCAAAAACTTTCCGAACGAGAACCGAAAATTGGCAGAATCAGGGTCAGTACCGGAAAATGATAGAATCCGGGCGAGTACCGGGAAAATGTAGAATCCGTCCGAGTACCCAAAAACTGTCCGAACGATGACCGAAAATTGGTAGAATCAGGGTCAGTACCGGAAAATGATAGAATCAGGACGAGTACCGGGAAAATGTAGAATCCGTCCGAGTACCCAAAAACTTTCCGAACGAGAATCGAAAATTGGCAGAATCAGGGTCAGTACCGGAAAATGATAGAATCCGGGCGAGTACCGGGAAAAGGTAGAATCCGTCCGAGTACCCAAAAACTTTCCGAACGAGAACCGAAAATTGGCAGAATCAGGGTCAGTGCCCGAAAATGATAGAATCCGGGCGAGTACCGGGAAAAGGTAGAATCCGTCCGAGTACCCAAAAACATTCCGAACGAGAACCGAAAATTGGCAGAATCAGGGTCAGTACCGGAAAATGATAGAATCCGGGCGAGTACCGGGAAAAGGTAGAATCCGTCCGAGTACCCAAAAACTTTCCGAACGAGAACCGAAAATTGGCAGAATCAGGGTCAGTACCGGAAAATAATAGAATCCGGGCGAGTACCGGGAAAATGTAGAATCCGTCCGAGTACCCAAAAACAGTTCGAACGAGAACCTAAAATTGGTAGAATCAGGCTTAGTACCAGAAAATGATAGAATCCGGGCGAGTACCGGGAAAAGGTAGAATCCGTCCGAGTACCCAAAAACTGTCCGAACGATGACCGAAAATTGGTAGAATCAGGGTCAGTGCCCGAAAATGATAGAATCCGGGCGAGTACGGGGAAAATGTAGAATCCATCCGAGTACCCAAAAACTGTCCGAACGATGACCGAAAATTGGTAGAATCAGGGTCAGTACCGGAAAATGATAGAATCAGGACGAGTACCGGGAAAATGTAGAATCCGTCCGAGTACCCAAAAACTTTCCGAACGAGAACCGAAAATTGGCAGAATCAGGGTCAGTACCGGAAAATGATAGAATCCGGGCGAGTACCGGGAAAAGGTAGAATCGGTCCGAGTACCCAAAAACTTTCCGAACGAGAACCGAAAATTGGCAGAATCAGGGTCAGTACCGGAAAATGATAGAATCCGGGCGAGTACCGGGAAAATGTAGAATCCGTCCGAGTACCCAAAAACAGTTCGAACGAGAACCTAAAATTATTAGAATCAGGGTCACGACCGGAAAATTATAGAATCCGGGCGAGTACCGAGAAAAGGTAGAATCCGTCCGAGTACCCAAAAACTGTCCGAACGATGACCGAAAATTGGTAGAATCAGGGTCAGTACCGGAAAATGATAGAATCCCGGCGAGTACCGGGAAAAGGTAGAATCCATCCGAGTACCCAAAAACTGTCCGAACGATGACCGAAAATTGGTAGAATCAGGGTCAGTACCGGAAAATGATAGAATCAGGACGAGTACCGGGAAAATGTAGAATCCGTCCGAGTACCCAAAAACTTTCCGAACGACAATCGAAAATTGGTAGAATCAGGCTCAGTACCAGAAAATGATAGAATCCGGGCGAGTACCGGGAAAAGGTAGAATCCGTCCGAGTACCCAAAAACTGTCCGAACGATGACCGAAAATTGGTAGAATCAGGGTCAGTGCCCGAAAATGATAGAATCCGGGCGAGTACCGGGAAAAGGTAGAATCCGTCCGAGTACCCAAAAACTTTCCGAATGAGAACCGAAAATTGGCAGAATCAGGGTCAGTACCGGAAAATGATAGAATCCGGGCGAGTACCGGGAAAAGGTAGAATCCGTCCGAGTACCCAAAAACTGTCCGAACGAGAACCGAAAATTGGCAGAATCAGGGTCAGTACCGGAAAATGATAGAATCCGGGCGAGTACCGGGAAAAGGTAGAATCCGTCCGAGTACCCAAAAACTTTCCGAACGAGAACCGAAAATTGGCAGAATCAGGGTCAGTACCGGAAAATGATAGAATCCGGGCGAGTATCGGGAAAATGTAGAATCCGTCCGAGTACCCAAAAACAGTTCGAACGAGAACCTAAAATTATTAGAATCAGGGTCACTACCGGAAAATGATAGAATCCGGGCGAGTACCGAGAAAAGGTAGAATCCGTCCGAGTACCCAAAAACTGTCCGAACGATGACCGAAAATTGGTAGAATCAGGGTCAGTACCGGAAAATGATAGAATCCGGGCGAGTACCGGGAAAAGGTAGAATCCATCCGAGTACCCAAAAACTGTCCGAACGATGACCGAAAATTGGTAGAATCAGGGTCAGTACCGGAAAATGATAGAATCAGGACGAGTACCGGGAAAATGTAGAATCCGTCCGAGTACCCAAAAACTTTCCGAACGACAATCGAAAATTGGTAGAATCAGGCTCAGTACCAGAAAATGATAGAATCCGGGCGAGTACCGGGAAAAGGTAGAATCCGTCCGAGTACCCAAAAACTGTCCGAACGATGACCGAAAATTGGTAGAATCAGGGTCAGTGCCCGAAAATGATAGAATCCGGGCGAGTACTGGGAAAAGGTAGAATCCGTCCGAGTACCCAAAAACTTTCCGAACGAGAACCGAAAATTGGCAGAATCAGGGTCAGTACCGGAAAATGATAGAATCCGGGCGAGTACCGGGAAAATGTAGAATCCGTCCGAGTACCCAAAAACTGTCCGAACGACGATCGAAAATTGGTAGAATCAAGGTCAGTACCGGAAAATGATAGAATCCGGGCGAGTACCGGGAAAAGGTAGAATCCGTCCGAGTACCCAAAAACTGTCCGAACGATGACCGAAAATTGGTAGAATCAGGGTCAGTACCGGAAAATGATAGAATCCGGGCGAGTACAGGGAAAAGGTAGAATCCGTCCGAGTACCCAAAAACTTTCCGAACGAGGACCTAAAATTATTAGAATCAGGGTCAGTACCGGATAATGATAGAATCCGGGCGAGTACCGGGAAAAGGTAGAATCCGTCCGAGTACCCAAAAACTTTCCGAACGAGAACCGAAAATTGGCAGAATGAGGGTCAGTACCGGAAAATGATAGAATCCGGGCGAGTACCGGGAAAATGTAGAATCCATCCGAGTACCCAAAAACTGTCCAAACGATGACCGAAAATTGGTAGAATCAGGGTCAGTACCGGAAAATGATAGAATCAGGACGAGTACCAGGAAAATGTAGAATCCGTCCGAGTACCCAAAAACTTTCCGAACGAGAACCGAAAATTGGCAGTATCAGGGTCAGTACCGGAAAATGATAGAATCCGGGCGAGTACCGGAAAAAGGTAGAATCCGTCCGAGTACCCAAAAACTTTCCGAACGAGAACCGAAAATTGGCAGAATCAGGGTCAGTACCGAAAAATGATAGAATCCGGGCGAGTACCGGGAAAATGTAGAATCCGTCCGAGTACCCAAAAACTGTCCGAACGACGATCGAAAATTGGTAGAATCAGGGTCAGTACCGGAAAATGATAGAATCCGGGCGAGTACCGGGAAAAGGTAGAATCCGTCCGAGTACCCAAAAACTGTCCGAACGATGACCGAAAATTGGTAAAATCAGGGTCAGTACCGGAAAATGATAGAATCCGGGCGAGTACAGGGAAAAGGTAGAATCCGTCCGAGTACCCAAAAACTTTCCGAACGAGGACCGAAAATTGGCAGAATCAGGGTCAGTACCGGATAATGATAGAATCCGGGCGAGTACCGGGAAAAGGTAGAATCCGTCCGAGTACCCAAAAACTTTCCGAACGAGAACCGAAAATTTGCAGAATCAGGGTCAGTACCGGAAAATGATAGAATCCGGGCGAGTACCGGGAAAAGTTAGAATCCGTCCGAGTACCCAAAAACTTTCCGAACGAGAACCGAAAATTGGCAGAATCAGGGTCAGTACCGGAAAATGATAGAATCCGGGCGAGTACCGGGAAAAGGTAGAATCCGTCCGAGTACCCAAAAACTTTCCGAACGAGAACCGAAAATTGGAAGAATCAGGGTCAGTACCGGAAAATAATAGAATCCGGGCGAGTACCGGGAAAATGTAGAATCCGTCCGAGTACCCAAAAACAGTTCGAACGAGAACCTAAAATTGGTAGAATCAGGCTCAGTACCAGAAAATGATAGAATCCGGGCGAGTACCGGGAAAAGGTAGAATCCGTCCGAGTACCCAAAAACTGTCCGAACGATGACCGAAAATTGGTAGAATCAGGGTCAGTGCCCGAAAATGATAGAATCCGGGCGAGTACGGGGAAAATGTAGAATCCATCCGAGTACCCAAAAACTGTCCGAACGACGATCGAAAATTGGTAGAATCAGGGTCAGTACCGGAAAATGATAGAATCCGGGCGAGTACCGGGAAAAGGTAGAATCCGTCCGAGTACCCAAAAACTTTCCGAACGAGAACCGAAAATTGGCAGTATCAGGGTCAGTACCGGAAAATGATAGAATCCGGGCGAGTACCGGGAAAAGGTAGAATCCATCCGAGTACCCAAAAACTGTCCGAACGATGACCGAAAATTGGTAGAATCAGGGTCAGTACCGGAAAATGATAGAATCAGGACGAGTACCGGGAAAATGTAGAATCCATCCGAGTACCCAAAAACTGTCCAAACGATGACCGAAAATTGGTAGAATCAGGGTCAGTACCGGAAAATGATAGAATCAGGACGAGTACCAGGAAAATGTAGAATCCGTCCGAGTACCCAAAAACTGTCCGAACGATGACCGAAAATTGGTAGAATCAGGGTCAGTGCCCGAAAATGATAGAATCCGGGCGAGTACCGGGAAAAGGTAGAATCCGTCCGAGTACCCAAAAACTTTCCGAACGAGAACCGAAAATTGGCAGAATCAGGGTCAGTACCGGAAAATGATAGAATCCGGGCGAGTACCGGGAAAATGTAGAATCCGTCCGAGTACCCAAAAACTGTCCGAACGACGATCGAAAATTGGTAGAATCAAGGTCAGTACCGGAAAATGATAGAATCCGGGCGAGTACCGGGAAAAGGTAGAATCCGTCCGAGTACCCAAAAACTGTCCGAACGATGACCGAAAATTGGTAGAATCAGGGTCAGTACCGGAAAATGATAGAATCCGGGCGAGTACAGGGAAAAGGTAGAATCCGTCCGAGTACCCAAAAACTTTCCGAACGAGGACCTAAAATTATTAGAATCAGGGTCAGTACCGGATAATGATAGAATCCGGGCGAGTACCGGGAAAAGGTAGAATCCGTCCGAGTACCCAAAAACTTTCCGAACGAGAACCGAAAATTGGCAGAATGAGGGTCAGTACCGGAAAATGATAGAATCCGGGCGAGTACCGGGAAAATGTAGAATCCATCCGAGTACCCAAAAACTGTCCAAACGATGACCGAAAATTGGTAGAATCAGGGTCAGTACCGGAAAATGATAGAATCAGGACGAGTACCAGGAAAATGTAGAATCCGTCCGAGTACCCAAAAACTTTCCGAACGAGAACCGAAAATTGGCAGAATCAGGGTCAGTACTGGAAAATGATAGAATCCGGGCGAGTACCGGGAAAAGGTAGAATCCGTCCGAGTACCCAAAAACTTTCCGAACGACAATCGAAAATTGGTAGAATCAGGCTCAGTACCAGAAAATGATAGAATCCGGGCGAGTACCGGGAAAAGGTAGAATCCGTCCGAGTACACAAAAACTGTCCGAACGATGACCGAAAATTGGTAGAATCAGGGTCAGTGCCCGAAAATGATAGAATCCGGGCGAGTACCGGGAAAAGGTAGAATCCGTCCGAGTACCCAAAAACTTTCCGAACGAGAACCGAAAATTGGCAGAATCAGGGTCAGTACCGGAAAATGATAGAATCCGGGCGAGTACCGGGAAAATGTAGAATCCGTCCGAGTACCCAAAAACTGTCCGAACGACGATCGAAAATTGGTAGAATCAGGGTCAGTACCGGAAAATGATAGAATCCGGGCGAGTACCGGGAAAAGGTAGAATCCGTCCGAGTACCCAAAAACTTTCCGAACGAGAACCGAAAATTGGCAGTATCAGGGTCAGTACCGGAAAATGATAGAATCCGGGCGAGTACCGGAAAAAGGTAGAATCCGTCCGAGTACCCAAAAACTTTCCGAACGAGAACCGAAAATTGGCAGAATCAGGGTCAGTACCGAAAAATGATAGAATCCGGGCGAGTACCGGGAAAATGTAGAATCCGTCCGAGTACCCAAAAACTGTCCGAACGACGATCGAAAATTGGTAGAATCAGGGTCAGTACCGGAAAATGATAGAATCCGGGCGAGTACCGGGAAAAGGTAGAATCCGTCCGAGTACCCAAAAACTGTCCGAACGATGACCGAAAATTGGTAGAATCAGGGTCAGTACCGGAAAATGATAGAATCCGGGCGAGTACAGGGAAAAGGTAGAATCCGTCCGAGTACCCAAAAACTTTCCGAACGAGGACCGAAAATTGGCAGAATCAGGGTCAGTACCGGATAATGATAGAATCCGGGCGAGTACCGGGAAAAGGTAGAATCCGTCCGAGTACCCAAAAACTTTCCGAACGAGAACCGAAAATTTGCAGAATCAGGGTCAGTACCGGAAAATGATAGAATCCGGGCGAGTACCGGGAAAAGTTAGAATCCGTCCGAGTACCCAAAAACTTTCCGAACGAGAACCGAAAATTGGCAGAATCAGGGTCAGTACCGGAAAATGATAGAATCCGGGCGAGTACCGGGAAAAGGTAGAATCCGTCCGAGTACCCAAAAACTTTCCGAACGAGAACCGAAAATTGGAAGAATCAGGGTCAGTACCGGAAAATAATAGAATCCGGGCGAGTACCGGGAAAATGTAGAATCCGTCCGAGTACCAAAAAACAGTTCGAACGAGAACCTAAAATTGGTAGAATCAGGCTCAGTACCAGAAAATGATAGAATCCGGGCGAGTACCGGGAAAAGGTAGAATCCGTCCGAGTACCCAAAAACTGTCCGAACGATGACCGAAAATTGGTAGAATCAGGGTCAGTGCCCGAAAATGATAGAATCCGGGCGAGTACGGGGAAAATGTAGAATCCATCCGAGTACCCAAAAACTGTCCGAACGACGATCGAAAATTGGTAGAATCAGGGTCAGTACCGGAAAATGATAGAATCCGGGCGAGTACCGGGAAAAGGTAGAATCCGTCCGAGTACCCAAAAACTTTCCGAACGAGAACCGAAAATTGGCAGTATCAGGGTCAGTACCGGAAAATGATAGAATCCGGGCGAGTACCGGGAAAAGGTAGAATCCATCCGAGTACCCAAAAACTGTCCGAACGATGACCGAAAATTGGTAGAATCAGGGTCAGTACCGGAAAATGATAGAATCAGGACGAGTACCGGGAAAATGTAGAATCCGTCCGAGTACCCAAAAACTTTCCGAACGACAATCGAAAATTGGTAGAATCAGGCTCAGTACCAGAAAATGATAGAATCCGGGCGAGTACCGGGAAAAGGTAGAATCCGTCCGAGTACCCAAAAACTGTCCGAACGATGACCGAAAATTGGTAGAATCAGGGTCAGTGCCCGAAAATGATAGAATCCGGGCGAGTACCGGGAAAAGGTAGAATCCGTCCGAGTACCCAAAAACTTTCCGAACGAGAACCGAAAATTGGCAGAATCAGGGTCAGTACCGGAAAATGATAGAATCCGGGCGAGTACCGGGAAAATGTAGAATCCGTCCGAGTACCCAAAAACTGTCCGAACGACGATCGAAAATTGGTAGAATCAAGGTCAGTACCGGAAAATGATAGAATCCGGGCGAGTACCGGGAAAAGGTAGAATCCGTCCGAGTACCCAAAAACTGTCCGAACGATGACCGAAAATTGGTAGAATCAGGGTCAGTACCGGAAAATGATAGAATCCGGGCGAGTACAGGGAAAAGGTAGAATCCGTCCGAGTACCCAAAAACTTTCCGAACGAGGACCTAAAATTATTAGAATCAGGGTCAGTACCGGATAATGATAGAATCCGGGCGAGTACCGGGAAAAGGTAGAATCCGTCCGAGTACCCAAAAACTTTCCGAACGAGAACCGAAAATTGGCAGAATGAGGGTCAGTACCGGAAAATGATAGAATCCGGGCGAGTACCGGGAAAATGTAGAATCCATCCGAGTACCCAAAAACTGTCCAAACGATGACCGAAAATTGGTAGAATCAGGGTCAGTACCGGAAAATGATAGAATCAGGACGAGTACCAGGAAAATGTAGAATCCGTCCGAGTACCCAAAAACTTTCCGAACGAGAACCGAAAATTGGCAGAATCAGGGTCAGTACTGGAAAATGATAGAATCCGGGCGAGTACCGGGAAAAGGTAGAATCCGTCCGAGTACCCAAAAACTTTCCGAACGACAATCGAAAATTGGTAGAATCAGGCTCAGTACCAGAAAATGATAGAATCCGGGCGAGTACCGGGAAAAGGTAGAATCCGTCCGAGTACACAAAAACTGTCCGAACGATGACCGAAAATTGGTAGAATCAGGGTCAGTGCCCGAAAATGATAGAATCCGGGCGAGTACCGGGAAAAGGTAGAATCCGTCCGAGTACCCAAAAACTTTCCGAACGAGAACCGAAAATTGGCAGAATCAGGGTCAGTACCGGAAAATGATAGAATCCGGGCGAGTACCGGGAAAATGTAGAATCCGTCCGAGTACCCAAAAACTGTCCGAACGACGATCGAAAATTGGTAGAATCAGGGTCAGTACCGGAAAATGATAGAATCCGGGCGAGTACCGGGAAAAGGTAGAATCCGTCCGAGTACCCAAAAACTTTCCGAACGAGAACCGAAAATTGGCAGTATCAGGGTCAGTACCGGAAAATGATAGAATCCGGGCGAGTACCGGAAAAAGGTAGAATCCGTCCGAGTACCCAAAAACTTTCCGAACGAGAACCGAAAATTGGCAGAATCAGGGTCAGTACCGAAAAATGATAGAATCCGGGCGAGTACCGGGAAAATGTAGAATCCGTCCGAGTACCCAAAAACTGTCCGAACGACGATCGAAAATTGGTAGAATCAGGGTCAGTACCGGAAAATGATAGAATCCGGGCGAGTACCGGGAAAAGGTAGAATCCGTCCGAGTACCCAAAAACTGTCCGAACGATGACCGAAAATTGGTAGAATCAGGGTCAGTACCGGAAAATGATAGAATCCGGGCGAGTACAGGGAAAAGGTAGAATCCGTCCGAGTACCCAAAAACTTTCCGAACGAGGACCGAAAATTGGCAGAATCAGGGTCAGTACCGGATAATGATAGAATCCGGGCGAGTACCGGGAAAAGGTAGAATCCGTCCGAGTACCCAAAAACTTTCCGAACGAGAACCGAAAATTTGCAGAATCAGGGTCAGTACCGGAAAATGATAGAATCCGGGCGAGTACCGGGAAAAGTTAGAATCCGTCCGAGTACCCAAAAACTTTCCGAACGAGAACCGAAAATTGGCAGAATCAGGGTCAGTACCGGAAAATGATAGAATCCGGGCGAGTACCGGGAAAAGGTAGAATCCGTCCGAGTACCCAAAAACTTTCCGAACGAGAACCGAAAATTGGAAGAATCAGGGTCAGTACCGGAAAATAATAGAATCCGGGCGAGTACCGGGAAAATGTAGAATCCGTCCGAGTACCCAAAAACAGTTCGAACGAGAACCTAAAATTGGTAGAATCAGGCTCAGTACCAGAAAATGATAGAATCCGGGCGAGTACCGGGAAAAGGTAGAATCCGTCCGAGTACCCAAAAACTGTCCGAACGATGACCGAAAATTGGTAGAATCAGGGTCAGTGCCCGAAAATGATAGAATCCGGGCGAGTACGGGGAAAATGTAGAATCCATCCGAGTACCCAAAAACTGTCCGAACGACGATCGAAAATTGGTAGAATCAGGGTCAGTACCGGAAAATGATAGAATCCGGGCGAGTACCGGGAAAAGGTAGAATCCGTCCGAGTACCCAAAAACTTTCCGAACGAGAACCGAAAATTGGCAGTATCAGGGTCAGTACCGGAAAATGATAGAATCCGGGCGAGTACCGGGAAAAGGTAGAATCCATCCGAGTACCCAAAAACTGTCCGAACGATGACCGAAAATTGGTAGAATCAGGGTCAGTACCGGAAAATGATAGAATCAGGACGAGTACCGGGAAAATGTAGAATCCGTCCGAGTACCCAAAAACTTTCCGAACGACAATCGAAAATTGGTAGAATCAGGCTCAGTACCAGAAAATGATAGAATCCGGGCGAGTACCGGGAAAAGGTAGAATCCGTCCGAGTACCCAAAAACTGTCCGAACGATGACCGAAAATTGGTAGAATCAGGGTCAGTGCCCGAAAATGATAGAATCCGGGCGAGTACCGGGAAAAGGTAGAATCCGTCCGAGTACCCAAAAACTTTCCGAACGAGAACCGAAAATTGGCAGAATCAGGGTCAGTACCGGAAAATGATAGAATCCGGGCGAGTACCGGGAAAATGTAGAATCCGTCCGAGTACCCAAAAACTGTCCGAACGACGATCGAAAATTGGTAGAATCAAGGTCAGTACCGGAAAATGATAGAATCCGGGCGAGTACCGGGAAAAGGTAGAATCCGTCCGAGTACCCAAAAACTGTCCGAACGATGACCGAAAATTGGTAGAATCAGGGTCAGTACCGGAAAATGATAGAATCCGGGCGAGTACAGGGAAAAGGTAGAATCCGTCCGAGTACCCAAAAACTTTCCGAACGAGGACCTAAAATTATTAGAATCAGGGTCAGTACCGGATAATGATAGAATCCGGGCGAGTACCGGGAAAAGGTAGAATCCGTCCGAGTACCCAAAAACTTTCCGAACGAGAACCGAAAATTGGCAGAATGAGGGTCAGTACCGGAAAATGATAGAATCCGGGCGAGTACCGGGAAAATGTAGAATCCATCCGAGTACCCAAAAACTGTCCAAACGATGACCGAAAATTGGTAGAATCAGGGTCAGTACCGGAAAATGATAGAATCAGGACGAGTACCAGGAAAATGTAGAATCCGTCCGAGTACCCAAAAACTTTCCGAACGAGAACCGAAAATTGGCAGAATCAGGGTCAGTACTGGAAAATGATAGAATCCGGGCGAGTACCGGGAAAAGGTAGAATCCGTCCGAGTACCCAAAAACTTTCCGAACGACAATCGAAAATTGGTAGAATCAGGCTCAGTACCAGAAAATGATAGAATCCGGGCGAATACCGGGAAAAGGTAGAATCCGTCCGAGTACACAAAAACTGTCCGAACGATGACCGAAAATTGGTAGAATCAGGGTCAGTGCCCGAAAATGATAGAATCCGGGCGAGTACCGGGAAAAGGTAGAATCCGTCCGAGTACCCAAAAACTTTCCGAACGAGAACCGAAAATTGGCAGAATCAGGGTCAGTACCGGAAAATGATAGAATCCGGGCGAGTACCGGGAAAATGTAGAATCCGTCCGAGTACCCAAAAACTGTCCGAACGTTGATCGAAAATTGGTAGAATCAGGGTCAGTACCGGAAAATGATAGAATCCGGGCGAGTACCGGGAAAAGGTAGAATCCGTCCGAGTACCCAAAAACTTTCCGAACGAGAACCGAAAATTGGCAGTATCAGGGTCAGTACCGGAAAATGATAGAATCCGGGCGAGTACCGGGAAAAGGTAGAATCCGTCCGAGTACCCAAAAACTTTCCGAACGAGAACCGAAAATTGGCAGAATCAGGGTCAGTACCGAAAAATGATAGAATCCGGGCGAGTACCGGGAAAATGTAGAATCCGTCCGAGTACCCAAAAACTGTCCGAACGACGATCGAAAATTGGTAGAATCAGGGTCAGTACCGGAAAATGATAGAATCCGGGCGAGTACCGGGAAAAGGTAGAATCCGTCCGAGTACCCAAAAACTGTCCGAACGATGACCGAAAATTGGTAGAATCAGGGTCAGTACCGGAAAATGATAGAATCCGGGCGAGTACAGGGAAAAGGTAGAATCCGTCCGAGTACCCAAAAACTTTCCGAACGAGGACCGAAAATTGGCAGAATCAGGGTCAGTACCGGATAATGATAGAATCCGGGCGAGTACCGGGAAAAGGTAGAATCCGTCCGAGTACCCAAAAACTTTCCGAACGAGAACCGAAAATTTGCAGAATCAGGGTCAGTACCGGAAAATGATAGAATCCGGGCGAGTACCGGGAAAAGTTAGAATCCGTCCGAGTACCCAAAAACTTTCCGAACGAGAACCGAAAATTGGCAGAATCAGGGTCAGTACCGGAAAATGATAGAATCCGGGCGAGTACCGGGAAAAGGTAGAATCCGTCCGAGTACCCAAAAACTTTCCGAACGAGAACCGAAAATTGGCAGAATCAGGGTCAGTACCGGAAAATAATAGAATCCGGGCGAGTACCGGGAAAATGTAGAATCCGTCCGAGTACCCAAAAACAGTTCGAACGAGAACCTAAAATTGGTAGAATCAGGCTCAGTACCAGAAAATGATAGAATCCGGGCGAGTACCGGGAAAAGGTAGAATCCGTCCGAGTACCCAAAAACTGTCCGAACGATGACCGAAAATTGGTAGAATCAGGGTCAGTGCCCGAAAATGATAGAATCCGGGCGAGTACGGGGAAAATGTAGAATCCATCCGAGTACCCAAAAACTGTCCGAACGATGACCGAAAATTGGTAGAATCAGGGTCAGTACCGGAAAATGATAGAATCAGGACGAGTACCGGGAAAATGTAGAATCCGTCCGAGTACCCAAAAACTTTCCGAACGAGAACCGAAAATTGGCAGAATCAGGGTCAGTACCGGAAAATGATAGAATCCGGGCGAGTACCGGGAAAAGGTAGAATCCGTCCGAGTACCCAAAAACTTTCCGAACGAGAACCGAAAATTGGCAGAATCAGGGTCAGTACCGGAAAATGATAGAATCCGGGCGAGTACCGGGAAAATGTAGAATCCGTCCCAGTACCCAAAAACAGTTCGAACGAGAACCTAAAATTATTAGAATCAGGGTCACTACCGGAAAATGATAGAATCCGGGCGAGTACCGAGAAAAGGTAGAATCCGTCCGAGTACCCAAAAACTGTCCGAACGATGACCGAAAATTGGTAGAATCAGGGTCAGTACCGGAAAATGATAGAATCCCGGCGAGTACCGGGAAAAGGTAGAATCCATCCGAGTACCCAAAAACTGTCCGAACGATGACCGAAAATTGGTAGAATCAGGGTCAGTACCGGAAAATGATAGAATCAGGACGAGTACCGGGAAAATGTAGAATCCGTCCGAGTACCCAAAAACTGTCCGAACGATGACCGAAAATTGGTAGAATCAGGGTCAGTACCGGAAAATGATAGAATCAGGACGAGTACCGGGAAAATGTAGAATCCGTCCGAGTACCCAAAAACTTTCCGAACGACAATCGAAAATTGGTAGAATCAGGCTCAGTACCAGAAAATGATAGAATCCGGGCGAGTACCGGGAAAAGGTAGAATCCGTCCGAGTACCCAAAAACTGTCCGAACGATGACCGAAAATTGGTAGAATCAGGGTCAGTGCCCGAAAATGATAGAATCCGGGCGAGTACCGGGAAAAGGTAGAATCCGTCCGAGTACCCAAAAACTTTCCGAACGAGAACCGAAAATTGGCAGAATCAGGGTCAGTACCGGAAAATGATAGAATCCGGGCGAGTACCGGGAAAAGGTAGAATCCGTCCGAGTACCCAAAAACTTTCCGAACGAGAACCGAAAATTGGCAGAATCAGGGTCAGTACCGGAAAATAATAGAATCCGGGCGAGTACCGGGAAAATGTAGAATCCGTCCGAGTACCCAAAAACAGTTCGAACGAGAACCTAAAATTGGTAGAATCAGGCTCAGTACCAGAAAATGATAGAATCCGGGCGAGTACCGGGAAAAGGTAGAATCCGTCCGAGTACCCAAAAACTGTCCGAACGATGACCGAAAATTGGTAGAATCAGGGTCAGTACCGGAAAATGATAGAATCAGGACGAGTACCGGGAAAATGTAGAATCCGTCCGAGTACCCAAAAACTTTCCGAACGACAATCGAAAATTGGTAGAATCAGGCTCAGTACCAGAAAATGATAGAATCCGGGCGAGTACCGGGAAAAGGTAGAATCCGTCCGAGTACCCAAAAACTGTCCGAACGATGACCGAAAATTGGTAGAATCAGGGTCAGTGCCCGAAAATGATAGAATCCGGGCGAGTACCGGGAAAAGGTAGAATCCGTCCGAGTACCCAAAAACTTTCCGAACGAGAACCGAAAAATGGCAGAATCAGGGTCAGTACCGGAAAATGATATAATCCGGGCGAGTACCGGGAAAATGTAGAATCCGTCCGAGTACCCAAAAACAGTTCGAACGAGAACCTAAAATTATTAGAATCAGGGTCACTACCGGAAAATGATAGAATCCGGGCGAGTACCGAGAAAAGGTAGAATCCGTCCGAGTACCCAAAAACTGTCCGAACGATGACCGAAAATTGGTAGAATCAGGGTCAGTACCGGAAAATGATAGAATCCCGGCGAGTACCGGGAAAAGGTAGAATCCATCCGAGTACCCAAAAACTGTCCGAACGATGACCGAAAATTGGTAGAATCAGGGTCAGTACCGGAAAATGATAGAATCAGGACGAGTACCGGGAAAATGTAGAATCCGTCCGAGTACCCAAAAACATTCCGAACGACAATCGAAAATTGGTAGAATCAGGCTCAGTACCAGAAAATGATAGAATCCGGGCGAGTACCGGGAAAAGGTAGAATCCGTCCGAGTACCCAAAAACTGTCCGAACGATGACCGAAAATTGGTAGAATCAGGGTCAGTGCCCGAAAATGATAGAATCCGGGCGAGTACCGGGAAAAGGTAGAATCCGTCCGAGTACCCAAAAACTGTCCGAACGATGACCGAAAATTGGTAGAATCAGGGTCAGTACCGGAAAATGATAGAATCCGGGCGAGTACAGGGAAAAGGTAGAATCCGTCCGAGTACCCAAAAACTTTCCGAACGAGGACCTAAAATTATTAGAATCAGGGTCAGTACCGGATAATGATAGAATCCGGGCGAGTACCGGGAAAAGGTAGAATCCGTCCGAGTACCCAAAAACTTTCCGAACGAGAACCGAAAATTGGCAGAATGAGGGTCAGTACCGGAAAATGATAGAATCCGGGCGAGTACCGGGAAAATGTAGAATCCATCCGAGTACCCAAAAACTGTCCAAACGATGACCGAAAATTGGTAGAATCAGGGTCAGTACCGGAAAATGATAGAATCAGGACGAGTACCAGGAAAATGTAGAATCCGTCCGAGTACCCAAAAACTTTCCGAACGAGAACCGAAAATTGGCAGAATCAGGGTCAGTACCGGAAAATGATAGAATCCGGGCGAGTACCGGGAAAAGGTAGAATCCGTCCGAGTACCCAAAAACTTTCCGAACGAGAACCGAAAATTGGCAGAATCAGGGTCAGTACCGGAAAATGATAGAATCCGGGCGAGTACCGGGAAAATGTAGAATCCATCCTAGTACCCAAAAACTGTCCGAACGATGACCGAAAATTGGTAGAATCAGGGTCAGTACCGGAAAATGATAGAATCAGGACGAGTACCGGGAAAATGTAGAATCCGTCCGAGTACCCAAAAACTTTCCGAACGACGATCGAAAATTGGTAGAATCAGGGTCAGTACAGGAAAATGATAGAATCCGGGCGAGTACCGGGAAAAGGTAGAATCCGTCCGAGTACCCAAAAACTTTCCGAACGACGATCGAAAATTGGTAGAATCAGGGTCAGTACCGGGAAAAGGTAGAATCAGGACGAGTACCGGGAAAATGTAGAATCCGTCCGAGTACCCAAAAACTTTCCGAACGACAATCGAAAATTGGTAGAATCAGGCTCAGTACCAGAAAATGATAGAATCCGGGCGAGTACCGGGAAAAGGTAGAATCCATCCGAGTACCCAAAAACTGTCCGAACGATGACCGAAAATTGGTAGAATCAGGGTCAGTACCGGAAAATGATAGAATCAGGACGAGTACCGGGAAAATGTTGAATCCGTCCGAGTACCCAAAAACTGTCCGAACGATGACCGAAAATTGGTAGAATCAGGGTCAGTACTGGAAAATGATAGAATCAGGACGAGTACCGGGAAAATGTTGAATCCGTCCGAGTACCCAAAAACTTTCCGAACGAGAACCGAAAATTGGCAGAATCAGGGTCAGTACCGGAAAATGATAGAATCCGGGCGAGTACCGGGAAAAGGTAGAATCCGTCCGAGTACCCAAAAACTTTCCGAACGAGAACCGAAAATTGGCAGAATCAGGGTCAGTACCGGAAAATGATAGAATCCGGGCGAGTACCGGGAAAATGTAGAATCCGTCCGAGTACCCAAAAACAGTTCGAACGAGAACCTAAAATTATTAGAATCAGGGTCACTACCGGAAAATGATAGAATCCGGGCGAGTACCGAGAAAAGGTAGAATCCGTCCGAGTACCCAAAAACTGTCCGAACGATGACCGAAAATTGGTAGAATCAGGGTCAGTACCGGAAAATGAAAGAATCCGGGCGAGTACCGGGAAAAGATAGAATCCATCCGAGTACCCAAAAACTGTCCGAACGATGACCGAAAATTGGTAGAATCAGGGTCAGTACCGGAAAATGATAGAATCAGGACGAGTACCGGGAAAATGTAGAATCCGTCCGAGTACCCAAAAACTTTCCGAACGAGAACCGAAAATTGGCAGAATCAGGGTCAGTACCGGAAAATGATAGAATCCGGGCGAGTACCGGGAAAAGGTAGAATCCGTCCGAGTACCCAAAAACTGTCCGAACGATGACCGAAAATTGGTAGAATCAGGGTCAGTGCCCGAAAATGATAGAATCCGGGCGAGTACCGGGAAAAGGTAGAATCCGTCCGAGTACCCAAAAACTTTCCGAACGAGAACCGAAAATTGGCAGAATCAGGGTCAGTACCGGAAAATGATAGAATCCGGGCGAGTACCGGGAAAAGGTAGAATCCGTCCGAGTACCCAAAAACTTTCCGAACGAGAACCGAAAATTGGCAGAATCAGGGTCAGTACCGGAAAATGATAGAATCCGGGCGAGTACCGGGAAAATGTAGAATCCATCCTAGTACCCAAAAACTGTCCGAACGATGACCGAAAATTGGTAGAATCAGGGTCAGTACCGGAAAATGATAGAATCAGGACGAGTACCGGGAAAATGTAGAATCCGTCCGAGTACCCAAAAACTTTCCGAACGAGAACCGAAAATTGGCAGAATCAGGGTCAGTACCGGAAAATGATAGAATCCGGGCGAGTACCGGGAAAAGGTAGAATCCGTCCGAGTACCCAAAAACTTTCCGAACGAGAACCGAAAATTGGCAGAATCAGGGTCAGTACCGGAAAATGATAGAATCCGGGCGAGTACCGGGAAAATGTAGAATCCATCCTAGTACCCAAAAACTGTCCGAACGATGACCGAAAATTGGTAGAATCAGGGTCAGTACCGGAAAATGATAGAATCAGGACGAGTACCGGGAAAATGTAGAATCCGTCCGAGTACCCAAAAACTTTCCGAACGAGAACCGAAAATTGGCAGAATCAGGGTCAGTACCGGAAAATGATAGAATCCGGGCGAGTACCGGGAAAAGGTAGAATCCGTCCGAGTACCCAAAAACTTTCCGAACGAGAACCGAAAATTGGCAGAATCAGGGTCAGTACCGGAAAATGATAGAATCCGGGCGAGTACCGGGAAAATGTAGAATCCATCCTAGTACCCAAAAACTGTCCGAACGATGACCGAAAATTGGTAGAATCAGGGTCAGTACCGGAAAATGATAGAATCAGGACGAGTACCGGGAAAATGTAGAATCCGTCCGAGTACCCAAAAACTTTCCGAACGAGAACCGAAAATTGGCAGAATCAGGGTCAGTACCGGAAAATGATAGAATCCGGGCGAGTACCGGGAAAATGTAGAATCCGTCCGAGTACCCAAAAACTGTCCGAACGACGACCGAAAATTGGTAGAATCAGGGTCAGTACCGGAAAATGATAGAATCAGGACGAGTACCGGGAAAATGTAGAATCCGTCCGAGTACCCAAAAACTTTCCGAACGACAATCGAAAATTGGTAGAATCAGGCTCAGTACCAGAAAATGATAGAATCCGGGCGAGTACCGGGAAAAGGTAGAATCCATCCGAGTACCCAAAAACTGTCCGAACGATGACCGAAAATTGGTAGAATCAGGGTCAGTACCGGAAAATGATAGAATCAGGACGAGTACCGGGAAAATGTTGAATCCGTCCGAGTACCCAAAAACTGTCCGAACGATGACCGAAAATTGGTAGAATCAGGGTCAGTACTGGAAAATGATAGAATCAGGACGAGTACCGGGAAAATGTTGAATCCGTCCGAGTACCCAAAAACTTTCCGAACGAGAACCGAAAATTGGCAGAATCAGGGTCAGTACCGGAAAATGATAGAATCCGGGCGAGTACCGGGAAAAGGTAGAATCCGTCCGAGTACCCAAAAACTTTCCGAACGAGAACCGAAAATTGGCAGAATCAGGGTCAGTACCGGAAAATGATAGAATCCGGGCGAGTACCGGGAAAATGTAGAATCCGTCCGAGTACCCAAAAACAGTTCGAACGAGAACCTAAAATTATTAGAATCAGGGTCACTACCGGAAAATGATAGAATCCGGGCGAGTACCGAGAAAAGGTAGAATCCGTCCGAGTACCCAAAAACTGTCCGAACGATGACCGAAAATTGGTAGAATCAGGGTCAGTACCGGAAAATGATAGAATCAGGACGAGTACCGGGAAAATGTAGAATCCGTCCGAGTACCCAAAAACTTTCCGAACGACGATCGAAAATTGGTAGAATCAGGGTCAGTACAGGAAAATGATAGAATCCGGGCGAGTACCGGGAAAAGGTAGAATCCGTCCGAGTACCCAAAAACTTTCCGAACGACGATCGAAAATTGGTAGAATCAGGGTCAGTACCGGGAAAAGGTAGAATCAGGACGAGTACCGGGAAAATGTAGAATCCGTCCGAGTACCCAAAAACTTTCCGAACGACAATCGAAAATTGGTAGAATCAGGCTCAGTACCAGAAAATGATAGAATCCGGGCGAGTACCGGGAAAAGGTAGAATCCATCCGAGTACCCAAAAACTGTCCGAACGATGACCGAAAATTGGTAGAATCAGGGTCAGTACCGGAAAATGATAGAATCAGGACGAGTACCGGGAAAATGTTGAATCCGTCCGAGTACCCAAAAACTGTCCGAACGATGACCGAAAATTGGTAGAATCAGGGTCAGTACTGGAAAATGATAGAATCAGGACGAGTACCGGGAAAATGTTGAATCCGTCCGAGTACCCAAAAACTTTCCGAACGAGAACCGAAAATTGGCAGAATCAGGGTCAGTACCGGAAAATGATAGAATCCGGGCGAGTACCGGGAAAAGGTAGAATCCGTCCGAGTACCCAAAAACTTTCCGAACGAGAACCGAAAATTGGCAGAATCAGGGTCAGTACCGGAAAATGATAGAATCCGGGCGAGTACCGGGAAAATGTAGAATCCGTCCGAGTACCCAAAAACAGTTCGAACGAGAACCTAAAATTATTAGAATCAGGGTCACTACCGGAAAATGATAGAATCCGGGCGAGTACCGAGAAAAGGTAGAATCCGTCCGAGTACCCAAAAACTGTCCGAACGATGACCGAAAATTGGTAGAATCAGGGTCAGTACCGGAAAATGAAAGAATCCGGGCGAGTACCGGGAAAAGATAGAATCCATCCGAGTACCCAAAAACTGTCCGAACGATGACCGAAAATTGGTAGAATCAGGGTCAGTACCGGAAAATGATAGAATCAGGACGAGTACCGGGAAAATGTAGAATCCGTCCGAGTACCCAAAAACTTTCCGAACGAGAACCGAAAATTGGCAGAATCAGGGTCAGTACCGGAAAATGATAGAATCCGGGCGAGTACCGGGAAAAGGTAGAATCCGTCCGAGTACCCAAAAACTGTCCGAACGATGACCGAAAATTGGTAGAATCAGGGTCAGTGCCCGAAAATGATAGAATCCGGGCGAGTACCGGGAAAAGGTAGAATCCGTCCGAGTACCCAAAAACTTTCCGAACGAGAACCGAAAATTGGTAGAATCAGGGTCAGTACCGGAAAATGATAGAATCCGGGCGAGTACCGGGAAAAGGTAGAATCCGTCCGAGTACCCAAAAACTTTCCGAACGAGAACCGAAAATTGGCAGAATCAGGGTCAGTACCGGAAAATGATAGAATCCGGGCGAGTACCGGGAAAATGTAGAATCCATCCTAGTACCCAAAAACTGTCCGAACGATGACCGAAAATTGGTAGAATCAGGGTCAGTACCGGAAAATGATAGAATCAGGACGAGTACCGGGAAAATGTAGAATCCGTCCGAGTACCCAAAAACTTTCCGAACGAGAACCGAAAATTGGCAGAATCAGGGTCAGTACCGGAAAATGATAGAATCCGGGCGAGTACCGGGAAAAGGTAGAATCCGTCCGAGTACCCAAAAACTTTCCGAACGAGAACCGAAAATTGGCAGAATCAGGGTCAGTACCGGAAAATGATAGAATCCGGGCGAGTACCGGGAAAATGTAGAATCCATCCTAGTACCCAAAAACTGTCCGAACGATGACCGAAAATTGGTAGAATCAGGGTCAGTACCGGAAAATGATAGAATCAGGACGAGTACCGGGAAAATGTAGAATCCGTCCGAGTACCCAAAAACTTTCCGAACGAGAACCGAAAATTGGCAGAATCAGGGTCAGTACCGGAAAATGATAGAATCCGGGCGAGTACCGGGAAAAGGTAGAATCCGTCCGAGTACCCAAAAACTTTCCGAACGAGAACCGAAAATTGGCAGAATCAGGGTCAGTACCGGAAAATGATAGAATCCGGGCGAGTACCGGGAAAATGTAGAATCCATCCTAGTACCCAAAAACTGTCCGAACGATGACCGAAAATTGGTAGAATCAGGGTCAGTACCGGAAAATGATAGAATCAGGACGAGTACCGGGAAAATGTAGAATCCGTCCGAGTACCCAAAAACTTTCCGAACGAGAACCGAAAATTGGCAGAATCAGGGTCAGTACCGGAAAATGATAGAATCCGGGCGAGTACCGGGAAAATGTAGAATCCGTCCGAGTACCCAAAAACTGTCCGAACGACGACCGAAAATTGGTAGAATCAGGGTCAGTACCGGAAAATGATAGAATCAGGACGAGTACCGGGAAAATGTAGAATCCGTCCGAGTACCCAAAAACTTTCCGAACGACAATCGAAAATTGGTAGAATCAGGCTCAGTACCAGAAAATGATAGAATCCGGGCGAGTACCGGGAAAAGGTAGAATCCATCCGAGTACCCAAAAACTGTCCGAACGATGACCGAAAATTGGTAGAATCAGGGTCAGTACCGGAAAATGATAGAATCAGGACGAGTACCGGGAAAATGTTGAATCCGTCCGAGTACCCAAAAACTGTCCGAACGATGACCGAAAATTGGTAGAATCAGGGTCAGTACTGGAAAATGATAGAATCAGGACGAGTACCGGGAAAATGTTGAATCCGTCCGAGTACCCAAAAACTTTCCGAACGAGAACCGAAAATTGGCAGAATCAGGGTCAGTACCGGAAAATGATAGAATCCGGGCGAGTACCGGGAAAAGGTAGAATCCGTCCGAGTACCCAAAAACTTTCCGAACGAGAACCGAAAATTGGCAGAATCAGGGTCAGTACCGGAAAATGATAGAATCCGGGCGAGTACCGGGAAAATGTAGAATCCGTCCGAGTACCCAAAAACAGTTCGAACGAGAACCTAAAATTATTAGAATCAGGGTCACTACCGGAAAATGATAGAATCCGGGCGAGTACCGAGAAAAGGTAGAATCCGTCCGAGTACCCAAAAACTGTCCGAACGATGACCGAAAATTGGTAGAATCAGGGTCAGTACCGGAAAATGAAAGAATCCGGGCGAGTACCGGGAAAAGATAGAATCCATCCGAGTACCCAAAAACTGTCCGAACGATGACCGAAAATTGGTAGAATCAGGGTCAGTACCGGAAAATGATAGAATCAGGACGAGTACCGGGAAAATGTAGAATCCGTCCGAGTACCCAAAAACTTTCCGAACGAGAACCGAAAATTGGCAGAATCAGGGTCAGTACCGGAAAATGATAGAATCCGGGCGAGTACCGGGAAAAGGTAGAATCCGTCCGAGTACCCAAAAACTGTCCGAACGATGACCGAAAATTGGTAGAATCAGGGTCAGTGCCCGAAAATGATAGAATCCGGGCGAGTACCGGGAAAAGGTAGAATCCGTCCGAGTACCCAAAAACTTTCCGAACGAGAACCGAAAATTGGCAGAATCAGGGTCAGTACCGGAAAATGATAGAATCCGGGCGAGTACCGGGAAAAGGTAGAATCCGTCCGAGTACCCAAAAACTTTCCGAACGAGAACCGAAAATTGGCAGAATCAGGGTCAGTACCGGAAAATGATAGAATCCGGGCGAGTACCGGGAAAATGTAGAATCCATCCTAGTACCCAAAAACTGTCCGAACGATGACCGAAAATTGGTAGAATCAGGGTCAGTACCGGAAAATGATAGAATCAGGACGAGTACCGGGAAAATGTAGAATCCGTCCGAGTACCCAAAAACTTTCCGAACGAGAACCGAAAATTGGCAGAATCAGGGTCAGTACCGGAAAATGATAGAATCCGGGCGAGTACCGGGAAAAGGTAGAATCCGTCCGAGTACCCAAAAACTTTCCGAACGAGAACCGAAAATTGGCAGAATCAGGGTCAGTACCGGAAAATGATAGAATCCGGGCGAGTACCGGGAAAATGTAGAATCCATCCTAGTACCCAAAAACTGTCCGAACGATGACCGAAAATTGGTAGAATCAGGGTCAGTACCGGAAAATGATAGAATCAGGACGAGTACCGGGAAAATGTAGAATCCGTCCGAGTACCCAAAAACTTTCCGAACGAGAACCGAAAATTGGCAGAATCAGGGTCAGTACCGGAAAATGATAGAATCCGGGCGAGTACCGGGAAAATGTAGAATCCGTCCGAGTACCCAAAAACTGTCCGAACGACGACCGAAAATTGGTAGAATCAGGGTCAGTACCGGAAAATGATAGAATCAGGACGAGTACCGGGAAAATGTAGAATCCGTCCGAGTACCCAAAAACTTTCCGAACGACAATCGAAAATTGGTAGAATCAGGCTCAGTACCAGAAAATGATAGAATCCGGGCGAGTACCGGGAAAAGGTAGAATCCATCCGAGTACCCAAAAACTGTCCGAACGATGACCGAAAATTGGTAGAATCAGGGTCAGTACCGGAAAATGATAGAATCAGGACGAGTACCGGGAAAATGTTGAATCCGTCCGAGTACCCAAAAACTGTCCGAACGATGACCGAAAATTGGTAGAATCAGGGTCAGTACTGGAAAATGATAGAATCAGGACGAGTACCGGGAAAATGTTGAATCCGTCCGAGTACCCAAAAACTTTCCGAACGAGAACCGAAAATTGGCAGAATCAGGGTCAGTACCGGAAAATGATAGAATCCGGGCGAGTACCGGGAAAAGGTAGAATCCGTCCGAGTACCCAAAAACTTTCCGAACGAGAACCGAAAATTGGCAGAATCAGGGTCAGTACCGGAAAATGATAGAATCCGGGCGAGTACCGGGAAAATGTAGAATCCGTCCGAGTACCCAAAAACAGTTCGAACGAGAACCTAAAATTATTAGAATCAGGGTCACTACCGGAAAATGATAGAATCCGGGCGAGTACCGAGAAAAGGTAGAATCCGTCCGAGTACCCAAAAACTGTCCGAACGATGACCGAAAATTGGTAGAATCAGGGTCAGTACCGGAAAATGAAAGAATCCGGGCGAGTACCGGGAAAAGATAGAATCCATCCGAGTACCCAAAAACTGTCCGAACGATGACCGAAAATTGGTAGAATCAGGGTCAGTACCGGAAAATGATAGAATCAGGACGAGTACCGGGAAAATGTAGAATCCGTCCGAGTACCCAAAAACTTTCCGAACGAGAACCGAAAATTGGCAGAATCAGGGTCAGTACCGGAAAATGATAGAATCCGGGCGAGTACCGGGAAAAGGTAGAATCCGTCCGAGTACCCAAAAACTGTCCGAACGATGACCGAAAATTGGTAGAATCAGGGTCAGTGCCCGAAAATGATAGAATCCGGGCGAGTACCGGGAAAAGGTAGAATCCGTCCGAGTACCCAAAAACTTTCCGAACGAGAACCGAAAATTGGCAGAATCAGGGTCAGTACCGGAAAATGATAGAATCCGGGCGAGTACCGGGAAAAGGTAGAATCCGTCCGAGTACCCAAAAACTTTCCGAACGAGAACCGAAAATTGGCAGAATCAGGGTCAGTACCGGAAAATGATAGAATCCGGGCGAGTACCGGGAAAATGTAGAATCCATCCTAGTACCCAAAAACTGTCCGAACGATGACCGAAAATTGGTAGAATCAGGGTCAGTACCGGAAAATGATAGAATCAGGACGAGTACCGGGAAAATGTAGAATCCGTCCGAGTACCCAAAAACTTTCCGAACGAGAACCGAAAATTGGCAGAATCAGGGTCAGTACCGGAAAATGATAGAATCCGGGCGAGTACCGGGAAAATGTAGAATCCGTCCGAGTACCCAAAAACTGTCCGAACGACGACCGAAAATTGGTAGAATCAGGGTCAGTACCGGAAAATGATAGAATCAGGACGAGTACCGGGAAAATGTAGAATCCGTCCGAGTACCCAAAAACTTTCCGAACGACAATCGAAAATTGGTAGAATCAGGCTCAGTACCAGAAAATGATAGAATCCGGGCGAGTACCGGGAAAAGGTAGAATCCATCCGAGTACCCAAAAACTGTCCGAACGATGACCGAAAATTGGTAGAATCAGGGTCAGTACCGGAAAATGATAGAATCAGGACGAGTACCGGGAAAATGTTGAATCCGTCCGAGTACCCAAAAACTGTCCGAACGATGACCGAAAATTGGTAGAATCAGGGTCAGTACTGGAAAATGATAGAATCAGGACGAGTACCGGGAAAATGTTGAATCCGTCCGAGTACCCAAAAACTTTCCGAACGAGAAATGAAAATTGGCAGAATCAGGGTCAGTACCGGAAAATGATAGAATCCGGGCGAGTACCGGGAAAAGGTAGAATCCGTCCGAGTACCCAAAAACTTTCCGAACGAGAACCGAAAATTGGCAGAATCAGGGTCAGTACCGGAAAATGATAGAATCCGGGCGAGTACCGGGAAAATGTAGAATCCGTCCGAGTACCCAAAAACAGTTCGAACGAGAACCTAAAATTATTAGAATCAGGGTCACTACCGGAAAATGATAGAATCCGGGCGAGTACCGAGAAAAGGTAGAATCCGTCCGAGTACCCAAAAACTGTCCGAACGATGACCGAAAATTGGTAGAATCAGGGTCAGTACCGGAAAATGAAAGAATCCGGGCGAGTACCGGGAAAAGATAGAATCCATCCGAGTACCCAAAAACTGTCCGAACGATGACCGAAAATTGGTAGAATCAGGGTCAGTACCGGAAAATGATAGAATCAGGACGAGTACCGGGAAAATGTAGAATCCGTCCGAGTACCCAAAAACTTTCCGAACGAGAACCGAAAATTGGCAGAATCAGGGTCAGTACCGGAAAATGATAGAATCCGGGCGAGTACCGGGAAAAGGTAGAATCCGTCCGAGTACCCAAAAACTGTCCGAACGATGACCGAAAATTGGTAGAATCAGGGTCAGTGCCCGAAAATGATAGAATCCGGGCGAGTACCGGGAAAAGGTAGAATCCGTCCGAGTACCCAAAAACTTTCCGAACGAGAACCGAAAATTGGCAGAATCGGGGTCAGTACCGGAAAATGATAGAATCCGGGCGAGTACCGGGAAAAGGTAGAATCCATCCGAGTACCCAAAAACTGTCCGAACGATGACCGAAAATTGGTAGAATCAGGGTCAGTACCGGAAAATGATAGAATCAGGACGAGTACCGGGAAAATGTAGAATCCGTCCGAGTACCCAAAAACTTTCCGAACGACAATCGAAAATTGGTAGAATCAGGCTCAGTACCAGAAAATGATAGAATCCGGGCGAGTACCGGGAAAAGGTAGAATCCGTCCGAGTACCCAAAAACTGTCCGAACGATGACCGAAAATTGGTAGAATCAGGGTCAGTGCCCGAAAATGATAGAATCCGGGCGAGTACCGGGAAAAGGTAGAATCCGTCCGAGTACCCAAAAACTTTCCGAACGAGAACCGAAAATTGGCAGAATCAGGGTCAGTACCGGAAAATGATAGAATCCGGGCGAGTACCGGGAAAAGGTAGAATCCGTCCGAGTACCCAAAAACTGTCCGAACGATGACCGAAAATTGGTAGAATCAGGGTCAGTACCGGAAAATGATAGAATCAGGACGAGTACCGGGAAAATGTAGAATCCGTCCGAGTCCCCAAAAACTTTCCGAACGAGAACCGAAAATTGGCAGAATCAGGGTCAGTACCGGAAAATGATAGAATCCGGGCGAGTACCGGGAAAATGTAGAATCCATCCTAGTACCCAAAAACTGTCCGAACGATGACCGAAAATTGGTAGAATCAGGGTCAGTACCGGAAAATGATAGAATCAGGACGAGTACCGGGAAAATGTAGAATCCGTCCGAGTACCCAAAAACTTTCCGAACGAGAACCGAAAATTGGCAGAATCAGGGTCAGTACCGGAAAATGATAGAATCCGGGCGAGTACCGGGAAAATGTAGAATCCATCCGAGTACCCAAAAACTGTCCGAACGATGACCGAAAATTGGTAGAATCAGGGTCAGTACTGGAAAATGATAGAATCAGGACGAGTACCGGGAAAATGTTGAATCCGTCCGAGTACCCAAAAACTTTCCGAACGAGAACCGAAAATTGGCAGAATCAGGGTCAGTACCGGAAAATGATAGAATCCGGGCGAGTACCGGGAAAAGGTAGAATCCGTCCGAGTACCCAAAAACTTTCCGAACGAGAACCGAAAATTGGCAGAATCAGGGTCAGTACCGGAAAATGATAGAATCCGGGTGAGTACCGGGAAAATGTAGAATCCGTCCGAGTACCCAAAAACAGTTCGAACGAGAACCTAAAATTATTAGAATCAGGGTCAGTACCGGAAAATGATAGAATCAGGACGAGTACCGGGAAAATGTTGAATCCGTCCGAGTACCCAAAAACTTTCCGAACGAGAACCGAAAATTGGCAGAATCAGGGTCTGTACCGGAAAATGATAGAATCCGGGCGAGTACCGGGAAAATGTAGAATCCGTCCGAGTACCCAAAAACTGTCCGAACGACGACCGAAAATTGGTAGAATCAGGGTCAGTACCGGAAAATGATAGAATCAGGACGAGTACCGGGAAAATGTAGAATCCGTCCGAGTACCCAAAAACTTTCCGAACGAGAACCGAAAATTGGCAGAATCAGGGTCAGTACCGGAAAATGATAGAATCCGGGCGAGTACCGGGAAAATGTAGAATCCGTCCGAGTACCCAAAAACTGTCCGAACGACGACCGAAAATTGGTAGAATCAGGGTCAGTGTCGGAAAATGATAGAATCAGGACGAGTACCGGGAAAATGTTGAATCCGTCCGAGTACCCAAAAACTTTCCGAACGAGAACCGAAAATTGGCAGAATCAGGGTCAGTACCGGAAAATGATAGAATCCGGGCGAGTACCGGGAAAATGTAGAATCCGTCCGAGTACCCAAAAACTGTCCGAACGACGACCGAAAATTGATAGAATCAGGGTCAGTACCGGAAAATGATAGAATGAGGACGAGTACCGGGAAAATGTAGAATCCGTCCGAGTACCCAAAAACTTTCCGAACGAGAACCGAAAATTGGCAGAATCAGGGTCAGTACCGGAAAATGATAGAATCCGGGCGAGTACCGGGAAAAGGTAGAATCCATCCGAGAACCCAAAAACTGTCCGAACGATGACCGAAAATTGGTAGAATCAGGGTCAGTACCGGAAAATGATAGAATCAGGACGAGTACCGGGAAAATGTTGAATCCGTCCGAGTACCCAAAAACTTTCCGAACGAGAACCGAAAATTGGCAGAATCAGGGTCAGTACCGGAAAATGATAGAATCCGGGCGAGTACCGGGAAAATGTAGAATCCGTCCGAGTACCCAAAAACTGTCCGAACGACGACCGAAAATTGGTAGAATCAGGGTCAGTACCGGAAAATGATTGAATCAGGACGAGTACCGGGAAAATGTAGAATCCGTCCGAGTACCCAAAAACTTTCCGAACGAGAACCGAAAATTGGCAGAATCAGGGTCAGTACCGGAAAATGATAGAATCCGGGCGAGTACCGGGAAAATGTAGAATCCGTCCGAGTACCCAAAAACTGTCCGAACGACGACCGAAAATTGATAGAATCAGGGTCAGTGTCGGAAAATGATAGAATCAGGACGAGTACCGGGAAAATGTTGAATCCGTCCGAGTACCCAAAAACTTTCCGAACGAGAACCGAAAATTGGCAGAATCAGGGTCAGTACCGGAAAATGATAGAATCCGGGCGAGTACCGGGAAAATGTAGAATCCGTCCGAGTACCCAAAAACTGTCCGAACGACGACCGAAAATTGATAGAATCAGGGTCAGTACCGGAAAATGATAGAATGAGGACGAGTACCGGGAAAATGTAGAATCCGTCCGAGTACCCAAAAACTTTCCGAACGAGAACCGAAAATTGGCAGAATCAGGGTCAGTACCGGAAAATGATAGAATCCGGGCGAGTACCGGGAAAAGGTAGAATCCATCCGAGAACCCAAAAACTGTCCGAACGATGACCGAAAATTGGTAGAATCAGGGTCAGTACCGGAAAATGATAGAATCAGGACGAGTACCGGGAAAATGTTGAATCCGTCCGAGTACCCAAAAACTTTCCGAACGAGAACCGAAAATTGGCAGAATCAGGGTCAGTACCGGAAAATGATAGAATCCGGGCGAGTACCGGGAAAATGTAGAATCCGTCCGAGTACCCAAAAACAGTTCGAACGAGAACCTAAAATTATTAGAATCAGGGTCAGTACCGGAAAATGATAGAATCAGGACGAGTACCGGGAAAATGTTGAATCCGTCCGAGTACCCAAAAACTTTCCGAACGAGAACCGAAAATTGGCAGAATCAGGGTCTGTACCGGAAAATGATAGAATCCGGGCGAGTACCGGGAAAATGTAGAATCCGTCCGAGTACCCAAAAACTGTCCGAACGACGACCGAAAATTGGTAGAATCAGGGTCAGTACCGGAAAATGATAGAATCAGGACGAGTACCGGGAAAATGTAGAATCCGTCCGAGTACCCAAAAACTTTCCGAACGAGAACCGAAAATTGGCAGAATCAGGGTCAGTACCGGAAAATGATAGAATCCGGGCGAGTACCGGGAAAATGTAGAATCCGTCCGAGTACCCAAAAACTGTCCGAACGACGACCGAAAATTGGTAGAATCAGGGTCAGTGTCGGAAAATGATAGAATCAGGACGAGTACCGGGAAAATGTTGAATCCGTCCGAGTACCCAAAAACTTTCCGAACGAGAACCGAAAATTGGCAGAATCAGGGTCAGTACCGGAAAATGATAGAATCCGGGCGAGTACCGGGAAAATGTAGAATCCGTCCGAGTACCCAAAAACTGTCCGAACGACGACCGAAAATTGATAGAATCAGGGTCAGTACCGGAAAATGATAGAATGAGGACGAGTACCGGGAAAATGTAGAATCCGTCCGAGTACCCAAAAACTTTCCGAACGAGAACCGAAAATTGGCAGAATCAGGGTCAGTACCGGAAAATGATAGAATCCGGGCGAGTACCGGGAAAAGGTAGAATCCATCCGAGAACCCAAAAACTGTCCGAACGATGACCGAAAATTGGTAGAATCAGGGTCAGTACCGGAAAATGATAGAATCAGGACGAGTACCGGGAAAATGTTGAATCCGTCCGAGTACCCAAAAACTTTCCGAACGAGAACCGAAAATTGGCAGAATCAGGGTCAGTACCGGAAAATGATAGAATCCGGGCGAGTACCGGGAAAATGTAGAATCCGTCCGAGTACCCAAAAACTGTCCGAACGACGACCGAAAATTGGTAGAATCAGGGTCAGTACCGGAAAATGATTGAATCAGGACGAGTACCGGGAAAATGTAGAATCCGTCCGAGTACCCAAAAACTTTCCGAACGAGAACCGAAAATTGGCAGAATCAGGGTCAGTACCGGAAAATGATAGAATCCGGGCGAGTACCGGGAAAATGTAGAATCCGTCCGAGTACCCAAAAACTGTCCGAACGACGACCGAAAATTGATAGAATCAGGGTCAGTGTCGGAAAATGATAGAATCAGGACGAGTACCGGGAAAATGTTGAATCCGTCCGAGTACCCAAAAACTTTCCGAACGAGAACCGAAAATTGGCAGAATCAGGGTCAGTACCGGAAAATGATAGAATCCGGGCGAGTACCGGGAAAATGTAGAATCCGTCCGAGTACCCAAAAACTGTCCGAACGACGACCGAAAATTGATAGAATCAGGGTCAGTACCGGAAAATGATAGAATGAGGACGAGTACCGGGAAAATGTAGAATCCGTCCGAGTACCCAAAAACTTTCCGAACGAGAACCGAAAATTGGCAGAATCAGGGTCAGTACCGGAAAATGATAGAATCCGGGCGAGTACCGGGAAAAGGTAGAATCCATCCGAGAACCCAAAAACTGTCCGAACGATGACCGAAAATTGGTAGAATCAGGGTCAGTACCGGAAAATGATAGAATCAGGACGAGTACCGGGAAAATGTTGAATCCGTCCGAGTACCCAAAAACTTTCCGAACGAGAACCGAAAATTGGCAGAATCAGGGTCAGTACCGGAAAATGATAGAATCCGGGCGAGTACCGGGAAAATGTAGAATCCGTCCGAGTACCCAAAAACTGTCCGAACGACGACCGAAAATTGGTAGAATCAGGGTCAGTACCGGAAAATGATTGAATCAGGACGAGTACCGGGAAAATGTAGAATCCGTCCGAGTACCCAAAAACTTTCCGAACGAGAACCGAAAATTGGCAGAATCAGGGTCAGTACCGGAAAATGATAGAATCCGGGCGAGTACCGGGAAAAGGTAGAATCCGTCCGAGTACCCAAAAACTTTCCGAACGAGAACCGAAAATTGGCAGAATCAGGGTCAGTACCGGAAAATGATAGAATCCGGGCGAGTACCGGGAAAATGTAGAATCCGTCCGAGTACCCAAAAACAGTTCGAACGAGAACCTAAAATTATTAGAATCAGGGTCAGTACCGGAAAATGATAGAATCAGGACGAGTACCGGGAAAATGTTGAATCCGTCCGAGTACCCAAAAACTTTCCGAACGAGAACCGAAAATTGGCAGAATCAGGGTCAGTACCGGAAAATGATAGAATCCGGGCGAGTACCGGGAAAATGTAGAATCCGTCCGAGTACCCAAAAACTGTCCGAACGACGACCGAAAATTGGTAGAATCAGGGTCAGTGTCGGAAAATGATAGAATCAGGACGAGTACCGGGAAAATGTTGAATCCGTCCGAGTACCCAAAAACTTTCCGAACGAGAACCGAAAATTGGCAGAATCAGGGTCAGTACCGGAAAATGATAGAATCCGGGCGAGTACCGGGAAAATGTAGAATCCGTCCGAGTACCCAAAAACTGTCCGAACGACGACCGAAAATTGATAGAATCAGGGTCAGTACCGGAAAATGATAGAATGAGGACGAGTACCGGGAAAATGTAGAATCCGTCCGAGTACCCAAAAACTTTCCGAACGAGAACCGAAAATTGGCAGAATCAGGGTCAGTACCGGAAAATGATAGAATCCGGGCGAGTACCGGGAAAAGGTAGAATCCGTCCGAGTACCCAAAAACTGTCCGAACGATGACCGAAAATTGGTAGAATCAGGGTCAGTACCGGAAAATGATAGAATCAGGACGAGTACCGGGAAAATGTAGAATCCGTCCGAGTCCCCAAAAACTTTCCGAACGAGAACCGAAAATTGGCAGAATCAGGGTCAGTACCGGAAAATGATAGAATCCGGGCGAGTACCGGGAAAATGTAGAATCCATCCTAGTACCCAAAAACTGTCCGAACGATGACCGAAAATTGGTAGAATCAGGGTCAGTACCGGAAAATGATAGAATCAGGACGAGTACCGGGAAAATGTAGAATCCGTCCGAGTACCCAAAAACTTTCCGAACGAGAACCGAAAATTGGCAGAATCAGGGTCAGTACCGGAAAATGATAGAATCCGGGCGAGTACCGGGAAAATGTAGAATCCATCCGAGTACCCAAAAACTGTCCGAACGATGACCGAAAATTGGTAGAATCAGGGTCAGTACTGGAAAATGATAGAATCAGGACGAGTACCGGGAAAATGTTGAATCCGTCCGAGTACCCAAAAACTTTCCGAACGAGAACCGAAAATTGGCAGAATCAGGGTCAGTACCGGAAAATGATAGAATCCGGGCGAGTACCGGGAAAAGGTAGAATCCGTCCGAGTACCCAAAAACTTTCCGAACGAGAACCGAAAATTGGCAGAATCAGGGTCAGTACCGGAAAATGATAGAATCCGGGTGAGTACCGGGAAAATGTAGAATCCGTCCGAGTACCCAAAAACAGTTCGAACGAGAACCTAAAATTATTAGAATCAGGGTCAGTACCGGAAAATGATAGAATCAGGACGAGTACCGGGAAAATGTTGAATCCGTCCGAGTACCCAAAAACTTTCCGAACGAGAACCGAAAATTGGCAGAATCAGGGTCTGTACCGGAAAATGATAGAATCCGGGCGAGTACCGGGAAAATGTAGAATCCGTCCGAGTACCCAAAAACTGTCCGAACGACGACCGAAAATTGGTAGAATCAGGGTCAGTACCGGAAAATGATAGAATCAGGACGAGTACCGGGAAAATGTAGAATCCGTCCGAGTACCCAAAAACTTTCCGAACGAGAACCGAAAATTGGCAGAATCAGGGTCAGTACCGGAAAATGATAGAATCCGGGCGAGTACCGGGAAAATGTAGAATCCGTCCGAGTACCCAAAAACTGTCCGAACGACGACCGAAAATTGGTAGAATCAGGGTCAGTGTCGGAAAATGATAGAATCAGGACGAGTACCGGGAAAATGTTGAATCCGTCCGAGTACCCAAAAACTTTCCGAACGAGAACCGAAAATTGGCAGAATCAGGGTCAGTACCGGAAAATGATAGAATCCGGGCGAGTACCGGGAAAATGTAGAATCCGTCCGAGTACCCAAAAACTGTCCGAACGACGACCGAAAATTGATAGAATCAGGGTCAGTACCGGAAAATGATAGAATGAGGACGAGTACCGGGAAAATGTAGAATCCGTCCGAGTACCCAAAAACTTTCCGAACGAGAACCGAAAATTGGCAGAATCAGGGTCAGTACCGGAAAATGATAGAATCCGGGCGAGTACCGGGAAAAGGTAGAATCCATCCGAGAACCCAAAAACTGTCCGAACGATGACCGAAAATTGGTAGAATCAGGGTCAGTACCGGAAAATGATAGAATCAGGACGAGTACCGGGAAAATGTTGAATCCGTCCGAGTACCCAAAAACTTTCCGAACGAGAACCGAAAATTGGCAGAATCAGGGTCAGTACCGGAAAATGATAGAATCCGGGCGAGTACCGGGAAAATGTAGAATCCGTCCGAGTACCCAAAAACTGTCCGAACGACGACCGAAAATTGGTAGAATCAGGGTCAGTACCGGAAAATGATTGAATCAGGACGAGTACCGGGAAAATGTAGAATCCGTCCGAGTACCCAAAAACTTTCCGAACGAGAACCGAAAATTGGCAGAATCAGGGTCAGTACCGGAAAATGATAGAATCCGGGCGAGTACCGGGAAAATGTAGAATCCGTCCGAGTACCCAAAAACTGTCCGAACGACGACCGAAAATTGATAGAATCAGGGTCAGTGTCGGAAAATGATAGAATCAGGACGAGTACCGGGAAAATGTTGAATCCGTCCGAGTACCCAAAAACTTTCCGAACGAGAACCGAAAATTGGCAGAATCAGGGTCAGTACCGGAAAATGATAGAATCCGGGCGAGTACCGGGAAAATGTAGAATCCGTCCGAGTACCCAAAAACTGTCCGAACGACGACCGAAAATTGATAGAATCAGGGTCAGTACCGGAAAATGATAGAATGAGGACGAGTACCGGGAAAATGTAGAATCCGTCCGAGTACCCAAAAACTTTCCGAACGAGAACCGAAAATTGGCAGAATCAGGGTCAGTACCGGAAAATGATAGAATCCGGGCGAGTACCGGGAAAAGGTAGAATCCATCCGAGAACCCAAAAACTGTCCGAACGATGACCGAAAATTGGTAGAATCAGGGTCAGTACCGGAAAATGATAGAATCAGGACGAGTACCGGGAAAATGTTGAATCCGTCCGAGTACCCAAAAACTTTCCGAACGAGAACCGAAAATTGGCAGAATCAGGGTCAGTACCGGAAAATGATAGAATCCGGGCGAGTACCGGGAAAATGTAGAATCCGTCCGAGTACCCAAAAACAGTTCGAACGAGAACCTAAAATTATTAGAATCAGGGTCAGTACCGGAAAATGATAGAATCAGGACGAGTACCGGGAAAATGTTGAATCCGTCCGAGTACCCAAAAACTTTCCGAACGAGAACCGAAAATTGGCAGAATCAGGGTCTGTACCGGAAAATGATAGAATCCGGGCGAGTACCGGGAAAATGTAGAATCCGTCCGAGTACCCAAAAACTGTCCGAACGACGACCGAAAATTGGTAGAATCAGGGTCAGTACCGGAAAATGATAGAATCAGGACGAGTACCGGGAAAATGTAGAATCCGTCCGAGTACCCAAAAACTTTCCGAACGAGAACCGAAAATTGGCAGAATCAGGGTCAGTACCGGAAAATGATAGAATCCGGGCGAGTACCGGGAAAATGTAGAATCCGTCCGAGTACCCAAAAACTGTCCGAACGACGACCGAAAATTGGTAGAATCAGGGTCAGTGTCGGAAAATGATAGAATCAGGACGAGTACCGGGAAAATGTTGAATCCGTCCGAGTACCCAAAAACTTTCCGAACGAGAACCGAAAATTGGCAGAATCAGGGTCAGTACCGGAAAATGATAGAATCCGGGCGAGTACCGGGAAAATGTAGAATCCGTCCGAGTACCCAAAAACTGTCCGAACGACGACCGAAAATTGATAGAATCAGGGTCAGTACCGGAAAATGATAGAATGAGGACGAGTACCGGGAAAATGTAGAATCCGTCCGAGTACCCAAAAACTTTCCGAACGAGAACCGAAAATTGGCAGAATCAGGGTCAGTACCGGAAAATGATAGAATCCGGGCGAGTACCGGGAAAAGGTAGAATCCATCCGAGAACCCAAAAACTGTCCGAACGATGACCGAAAATTGGTAGAATCAGGGTCAGTACCGGAAAATGATAGAATCAGGACGAGTACCGGGAAAATGTTGAATCCGTCCGAGTACCCAAAAACTTTCCGAACGAGAACCGAAAATTGGCAGAATCAGGGTCAGTACCGGAAAATGATAGAATCCGGGCGAGTACCGGGAAAATGTAGAATCCGTCCGAGTACCCAAAAACTGTCCGAACGACGACCGAAAATTGGTAGAATCAGGGTCAGTACCGGAAAATGATTGAATCAGGACGAGTACCGGGAAAATGTAGAATCCGTCCGAGTACCCAAAAACTTTCCGAACGAGAACCGAAAATTGGCAGAATCAGGGTCAGTACCGGAAAATGATAGAATCCGGGCGAGTACCGGGAAAATGTAGAATCCGTCCGAGTACCCAAAAACTGTCCGAACGACGACCGAAAATTGATAGAATCAGGGTCAGTGTCGGAAAATGATAGAATCAGGACGAGTACCGGGAAAATGTTGAATCCGTCCGAGTACCCAAAAACTTTCCGAACGAGAACCGAAAATTGGCAGAATCAGGGTCAGTACCGGAAAATGATAGAATCCGGGCGAGTACCGGGAAAATGTAGAATCCGTCCGAGTACCCAAAAACTGTCCGAACGACGACCGAAAATTGATAGAATCAGGGTCAGTACCGGAAAATGATAGAATGAGGACGAGTACCGGGAAAATGTAGAATCCGTCCGAGTACCCAAAAACTTTCCGAACGAGAACCGAAAATTGGCAGAATCAGGGTCAGTACCGGAAAATGATAGAATCCGGGCGAGTACCGGGAAAAGGTAGAATCCATCCGAGAACCCAAAAACTGTCCGAACGATGACCGAAAATTGGTAGAATCAGGGTCAGTACCGGAAAATGATAGAATCAGGACGAGTACCGGGAAAATGTTGAATCCGTCCGAGTACCCAAAAACTTTCCGAACGAGAACCGAAAATTGGCAGAATCAGGGTCAGTACCGGAAAATGATAGAATCCGGGCGAGTACCGGGAAAATGTAGAATCCGTCCGAGTACCCAAAAACAGTTCGAACGAGAACCTAAAATTATTAGAATCAGGGTCAGTACCGGAAAATGATAGAATCAGGACGAGTACCGGGAAAATGTTGAATCCGTCCGAGTACCCAAAAACTTTCCGAACGAGAACCGAAAATTGGCAGAATCAGGGTCTGTACCGGAAAATGATAGAATCCGGGCGAGTACCGGGAAAATGTAGAATCCGTCCGAGTACCCAAAAACTGTCCGAACGACGACCGAAAATTGGTAGAATCAGGGTCAGTACCGGAAAATGATAGAATCAGGACGAGTACCGGGAAAATGTAGAATCCGTCCGAGTACCCAAAAACTTTCCGAACGAGAACCGAAAATTGGCAGAATCAGGGTCAGTACCGGAAAATGATAGAATCCGGGCGAGTACCGGGAAAATGTAGAATCCGTCCGAGTACCCAAAAACTGTCCGAACGACGACCGAAAATTGGTAGAATCAGGGTCAGTGTCGGAAAATGATAGAATCAGGACGAGTACCGGGAAAATGTTGAATCCGTCCGAGTACCCAAAAACTTTCCGAACGAGAACCGAAAATTGGCAGAATCAGGGTCAGTACCGGAAAATGATAGAATCCGGGCGAGTACCGGGAAAATGTAGAATCCGTCCGAGTACCCAAAAACTGTCCGAACGACGACCGAAAATTGATAGAATCAGGGTCAGTACCGGAAAATGATAGAATGAGGACGAGTACCGGGAAAATGTAGAATCCGTCCGAGTACCCAAAAACTTTCCGAACGAGAACCGAAAATTGGCAGAATCAGGGTCAGTACCGGAAAATGATAGAATCCGGGCGAGTACCGGGAAAAGGTAGAATCCATCCGAGAACCCAAAAACTGTCCGAACGATGACCGAAAATTGGTAGAATCAGGGTCAGTACCGGAAAATGATAGAATCAGGACGAGTACCGGGAAAATGTTGAATCCGTCCGAGTACCCAAAAACTTTCCGAACGAGAACCGAAAATTGGCAGAATCAGGGTCAGTACCGGAAAATGATAGAATCCGGGCGAGTACCGGGAAAATGTAGAATCCGTCCGAGTACCCAAAAACTGTCCGAACGACGACCGAAAATTGGTAGAATCAGGGTCAGTACCGGAAAATGATTGAATCAGGACGAGTACCGGGAAAATGTAGAATCCGTCCGAGTACCCAAAAACTTTCCGAACGAGAACCGAAAATTGGCAGAATCAGGGTCAGTACCGGAAAATGATAGAATCCGGGCGAGTACCGGGAAAATGTAGAATCCGTCCGAGTACCCAAAAACTGTCCGAACGACGACCGAAAATTGATAGAATCAGGGTCAGTGTCGGAAAATGATAGAATCAGGACGAGTACCGGGAAAATGTTGAATCCGTCCGAGTACCCAAAAACTTTCCGAACGAGAACCGAAAATTGGCAGAATCAGGGTCAGTACCGGAAAATGATAGAATCCGGGCGAGTACCGGGAAAATGTAGAATCCGTCCGAGTACCCAAAAACTGTCCGAACGACGACCGAAAATTGATAGAATCAGGGTCAGTACCGGAAAATGATAGAATGAGGACGAGTACCGGGAAAATGTAGAATCCGTCCGAGTACCCAAAAACTTTCCGAACGAGAACCGAAAATTGGCAGAATCAGGGTCAGTACCGGAAAATGATAGAATCCGGGCGAGTACCGGGAAAAGGTAGAATCCATCCGAGAACCCAAAAACTGTCCGAACGATGACCGAAAATTGGTAGAATCAGGGTCAGTACCGGAAAATGATAGAATCAGGACGAGTACCGGGAAAATGTTGAATCCGTCCGAGTACCCAAAAACTTTCCGAACGAGAACCGAAAATTGGCAGAATCAGGGTCAGTACCGGAAAATGATAGAATCCGGGCGAGTACCGGGAAAATGTAGAATCCGTCCGAGTACCCAAAAACTGTCCGAACGACGACCGAAAATTGGTAGAATCAGGGTCAGTACCGGAAAATGATTGAATCAGGACGAGTACCGGGAAAATGTAGAATCCGTCCGAGTACCCAAAAACTTTCCGAACGAGAACCGAAAATTGGCAGAATCAGGGTCAGTACCGGAAAATGATAGAATCCGGGCGAGTACCGGGAAAAGGTAGAATCCGTCCGAGTACCCAAAAACTTTCCGAACGAGAACCGAAAATTGGCAGAATCAGGGTCAGTACCGGAAAATGATAGAATCCGGGCGAGTACCGGGAAAATGTAGAATCCGTCCGAGTACCCAAAAACAGTTCGAACGAGAACCTAAAATTATTAGAATCAGGGTCAGTACCGGAAAATGATAGAATCAGGACGAGTACCGGGAAAATGTTGAATCCGTCCGAGTACCCAAAAACTTTCCGAACGAGAACCGAAAATTGGCAGAATCAGGGTCAGTACCGGAAAATGATAGAATCCGGGCGAGTACCGGGAAAATGTAGAATCCGTCCGAGTACCCAAAAACTGTCCGAACGACGACCGAAAATTGGTAGAATCAGGGTCAGTGTCGGAAAATGATAGAATCAGGACGAGTACCGGGAAAATGTTGAATCCGTCCGAGTACCCAAAAACTTTCCGAACGAGAACCGAAAATTGGCAGAATCAGGGTCAGTACCGGAAAATGATAGAATCCGGGCGAGTACCGGGAAAATGTAGAATCCGTCCGAGTACCCAAAAACTGTCCGAACGACGACCGAAAATTGATAGAATCAGGGTCAGTACCGGAAAATGATAGAATGAGGACGAGTACCGGGAAAATGTAGAATCCGTCCGAGTACCCAAAAACTTTCCGAACGAGAACCGAAAATTGGCAGAATCAGGGTCAGTACCGGAAAATGATAGAATCCGGGCGAGTACCGGGAAAAGTAGAATCCATCCGAGTACCCAAAAACTGTCCGAACGATGACCGAAAATTGGTAGAATCAGGGTCAGTACCGGAAAATGATAGAATCAGGACGAGTACCGGGAAAATGTTGAATCCGTCCGAGTACCCAAAAACTTTCCGAACGAGAACCGAAAATTGGCAGAATCAGGGTCAGTACCGGAAAATGATAGAATCCGGGCGAGTACCGGGAAAATGTAGAATCCGTCCGAGTACCCAAAAACTGTCCGAACGACGACCGAAAATTGGTAGAATCAGGGTCAGTACCGGAAAATGATTGAATCAGGACGAGTACCGGGAAAATGTAGAATCCGTCCGAGTACCCAAAAACTTTCCGAACGAGAACCGAAAATTGGCAAAATCAGGGTCAGTAACGGAAAATGATAGAATCCGGGCGAGTACCGGGAAAAGGTAGAATCCGTCCGAGTACCCAAAAACTGTCCGAACGATGACCGAAAATTGGCAGAATCAGGGTCAGTACCGGAAAATGATAGAATCCGGGCGAGTACCGGGAAAAGGTAGAATCCGTCCGAGTACCCAAAAACTTTCCGAACGAGAACCGAAAATTGGCAGAATCAGGGTCAGTACCGGAAAATGATAGAATCCGGGCGAGTACCGGGAAAAGTAGAATCCATCCGAGTACCCAAAAACTGTCCGAACGATGACCGAAAATTGGTAGAATCAGGGTCAGTACCGGAAAATGATAGAATCAGGACGAGTACCGGGAAAATGTTGAATCCGTCCGAGTACCCAAAAACTTTCCGAACGAGAACCGAAAATTGGCAGAATCAGGGTCAGTACCGGAAAATGATAGAATCCGGGCGAGTACCGGGAAAATGTAGAATCCGTCCGAGTACCCAAAAACTGTCCGAACGACGACCGAAAATTGGTAGAATCAGGGTCAGTACCGGAAAATGATTGAATCAGGACGAGTACCGGGAAAATGTAGAATCCGTCCGAGTACCCAAAAACTTTCCGAACGAGAACCGAAAATTGGCAGAATCAGGGTCAGTAACGGAAAATGATAGAATCCGGGCGAGTACCGGGAAAAGGTAGAATCCGTCCGAGTACCCAAAAACTGTCCGAACGATGACCGAAAATTGGCAGAATCAGGGTCAGTACCGGAAAATGATAGAATCCGGGCGAGTACCGGGAAAAGGTAGAATCCGTCCGAGTACCCAAAAACTTTCCGAACGAGAACCGAAAATTGGCAGAATCAGGGTCAGTACCGGAAAATGATAGAATCCGGGCGAGTACCGGGAAAATGTAGAATCCGTCCGAGTACCCAAAAACAGTTCGAACGAGAACCTAAAATTATTAGAATCAGGGTCAGTACCGGAAAATGATAGAATCAGGACGAGTACCGGGAAAATGTTGAATCCGTCCGAGTACCCAAAAACTTTCCGAACGAGAACCGAAAATTGGCAGAATCAGGGTCAGTACCGGAAATTGATAGAATCCGGGCGAGTACCAGGAAAATGTAGAATCCGTCCGAGTACCCAAAAACTGTCCGAACGACGACCGAAAATTGGTAGAATCAGGGTCAGTACCGGAAAATGATAGAATCAGGACGAGTACCGGGAAAATGTAGAATCCGTCCGAGTACCCAAAAACTATCCGAACGAGAACCGAAAATTGGCAGAATCAGGGTCAGTACCGGAAAATGATAGAATCCGGGCGAGTACCGGGAAAAGGTAGAATCCGTCCGAGTACCCAAAAACTGTCCGAACGATGACCGAAAATTGGCAGAATCAGGGTCAGTACCGGAAAATGATAGAATCCGGGCGAGTACCGGGAAAAGGTAGAATCCGTCCGAGTACCCAAAAACTTTCCGAACGAGAACCGAAAATTGGCAGAATCAGGGTCAGTACCGGAAAATGATAGAATCCGGGCGAGTACCGGGAAAATGTAGAATCCGTCCGAGTACCCAAAAACTGTCCGAACGACGACCGAAAATTGGTAGAATCAGGGTCAGTACCGGAAAATGATTGAATCAGGACGAGTACCGGGAAAATGTAGAATCCGTCCGAGTACCCAAAAACTTTCCGAACGAGAACCGAAAATTGGCAGAATCAGGGTCAGTAACGGAAAATGATAGAATCCGGGCGAGTACCGGGAAAAGGTAGAATCCGTCCGAGTACCCAAAAACTGTCCGAACGATGACCGAAAATTGGCAGAATCAGGGTCAGTACCGGAAAATGATAGAATCCGGGCGAGTACCGGGAAAAGGTAGAATCCGTCCGAGTACCCAAAAACTTTCCGAACGAGAACCGAAAATTGGCAGAATCAGGGTCAGTACCGGAAAATGATAGAATCCGGGCGAGTACCGGGAAAATGTAGAATCCGTCCGAGTACCCAAAAACAGTTCGAACGAGAACCTAAAATTATTAGAATCAGGGTCAGTACCGGAAAATGATAGAATCAGGACGAGTACCGGGAAAATGTTGAATCCGTCCGAGTACCCAAAAACTTTCCGAACGAGAACCGAAAATTGGCAGAATCAGGGTCAGTACCGGAAAATGATAGAATCCGGGCGAGTACCGGGAAAATGTAGAATCCGTCCGAGTACCCAAAAACTGTCCGAACGACGACCGAAAATTGGTAGAATCAGGGTCAGTACCGGAAAATGATAGAATCAGGACGAGTACCGGGAAAATGTAGAATCCGTCCGAGTACCCAAAAACTTTCCGAACGAGAACCGAAAATTGGCAGAATCAGGGTCAGTACCGGAAAATGATAGAATCCGGGCGAGTACCGGGAAAAGGTAGAATCCGTCCGAGTACCCAAAAACTGTCCGAACGATGACCGAAAATTGGCAGAATCAGGGTCAGTACCGGAAAATGATAGAATCCGGGCGAGTACCGGGAAAATGTAGAATCCGTCCGAGTACCCAAAAACAGTTCGAACGAGAACCTAAAATTATTAGAATCAGGGTCAGTACCGGAAAATGATAGAATCAGGACGAGTACCGGGAAAATGTTGAATCCGTCCGAGTACCCAAAAACTTTCCGAACGAGAACCGAAAATTGGCAGAATCAGGGTCAGTACCGGAAAATGATAGAATCCGGGCGAGTACCGGGAAAATGTAGAATCCGTCCGAGTACCCAAAAACAGTTCGAACGAGAACCTAAAATTATTAGAATCAGGGTCAGTACCGGAAAATGATAGAATCAGGACGAGTACCGGGAAAATGTTGAATCCGTCCGAGTACCCAAAAACTTTCCGAACGAGAACCGAAAATTGGCAGAATCAGGGTCAGTACCGGAAATTGATAGAATCCGGGCGAGTACCGGGAAAATGTAGAATCCGTCCGAGTACCCAAAAACTGTCCGAACGACGACCGAAAATTGGTAGAATCAGGGTCAGTACCGGAAAATGATAGAATCAGGACGAGTACCGGGAAAATGTAGAATCCGTCCGAGTACCCAAAAACTATCCGAACGAGAACCGAAAATTGGCAGAATCAGGGTCAGTACCGGAAAATGATAGAATCCGGGCGAGTACCGGGAAAAGGTAGAATCCGTCCGAGTACCCAAAAACTGTCCGAACGATGACCGAAAATTGGCAGAATCAGGGTCAGTACCGGAAAATGATAGAATCCGGGCGAGTACCGGGAAAAGGTAGAATCCGTCCGAGTACCCAAAAACTTTCCGAACGAGAACCGAAAATTGGCAGAATCAGGGTCAGTACCGGAAAATGATAGAATCCGGGCGAGTACCGGGAAAATGTAGAATCCGTCCGAGTACCCAAAAACTGTCCGAACGACGACCGAAAATTGGTAGAATCAGGGTCAGTACCGGAAAATGATTGAATCAGGACGAGTACCGGGAAAATGTAGAATCCGTCCGAGTACCCAAAAACTTTCCGAACGAGAACCGAAAATTGGCAGAATCAGGGTCAGTAACGGAAAATGATAGAATCCGGGCGAGTACCGGGAAAAGGTAGAATCCGTCCGAGTACCCAAAAACTGTCCGAACGATGACCGAAAATTGGCAGAATCAGGGTCAGTACCGGAAAATGATAGAATCCGGGCGAGTACCGGGAAAAGGTAGAATCCGTCCGAGTACCCAAAAACTTTCCGAACGAGAACCGAAAATTGGCAGAATCAGGGTCAGTACCGGAAAATGATAGAATCCGGGCGAGTACCGGGAAAATGTAGAATCCGTCCGAGTACCCAAAAACAGTTCGAACGAGAACCTAAAATTATTAGAATCAGGGTCAGTACCGGAAAATGATAGAATCAGGACGAGTACCGGGAAAATGTTGAATCCGTCCGAGTACCCAAAAACTTTCCGAACGAGAACCGAAAATTGGCAGAATCAGGGTCAGTACCGGAAAATGATAGAATCCGGGCGAGTACCGGGAAAATGTAGAATCCGTCCGAGTACCCAAAAACTGTCCGAACGACGACCGAAAATTGGTAGAATCAGGGTCAGTACCGGAAAATGATAGAATCAGGACGAGTACCGGGAAAATGTAGAATCCGTCCGAGTACCCAAAAACTATCCGAACGAGAACCGAAAATTGGCAGAATCAGGGTCAGTACCGGAAAATGATAGAATCCGGGCGAGTACCGGGAAAAGGTAGAATCCGTCCGAGTACCCAAAAACTGTCCGAACGATGACCGAAAATTGGCAGAATCAGGGTCAGTACCGGAAAATGATAGAATCCGGGCGAGTACCGGGAAAAGGTAGAATCCGTCCGAGTACCCAAAAACTTTCCGAACGAGAACCGAAAATTGGCAGAATCAGGGTCAGTACCGGAAAATGATAGAATCCGGGCGAGTACCGGGAAAATGTAGAATCCGTCCGAGTACCCAAAAACAGTTCGAACGAGAACCTAAAATTATTAGAATCAGGGTCAGTACCGGAAAATGATAGAATCAGGACGAGTACCGGGAAAATGTTGAATCCGTCCGAGTACCCAAAAACTTTCCGAACGAGAACCGAAAATTGGCAGAATCAGGGTCAGTACCGGAAAATGATAGAATCCGGGCGAGTACCGGGAAAAGGTAGAATCCGTCCGAGTACCCAAAAACTGTCCGAACGATGACCGAAAATTGGCAGAATCAGGGTCAGTACCGGAAAATGATAGAATCCGGGCGAGTACCGGGAAAAGGTAGAATCCGTCCGAGTACCCAAAAACTTTCCGAACGAGAACCGAAAATTGGCAGAATCAGGGTCAGTACCGGAAAATGATAGAATCCGGGCGAGTACCGGGAAAATGTAGAATCCGTCCGAGTACCCAAAAACAGTTCGAACGAGAACCTAAAATTATTAGAATCAGGGTCAGTACCGGAAAATGATAGAATCAGGACGAGTACCGGGAAAATGTTGAATCCGTCCGAGTACCCAAAAACTTTCCGAACGAGAACCGAAAATTGGCAGAATCAGGGTCAGTACCGGAAAATGATAGAATCCGGGCGAGTACCGGGAAAATGTAGAATCCGTCCGAGTACCCAAAAACTGTCCGAACGACGACCGAAAATTGGTAGAATCAGGGTCAGTACCGGAAAATGATAGAATCAGGACGAGTACCGGGAAAATGTAGAATCCGTCCGAGTACCCAAAAACTTTCCGAACGAGAACCGAAAATTGGCAGAATCAGGGTCAGTACCGGAAATTGATAGAATCCGGGCGAGTACCGGGAAAATGTAGAATCCGTCCGAGTACCCAAAAACTGTCCGAACGACGACCGAAAATTGGTAGAATCAGGGTCAGTACCGGAAAATGATAGAATCAGGACGAGTACCGGGAAAATGTAGAATCCGTCCGAGTACCCAAAAACTATCCGAACGAGAACCGAAAATTGGCAGAATCAGGGTCAGTACCGGAAAATGATAGAATCCGGGCGAGTACCGGGAAAAGGTAGAATCCGTCCGAGTACCCAAAAACTGTCCGAACGATGACCGAAAATTGGCAGAATCAGGGTCAGTACCGGAAAATGATAGAATCCGGGCGAGTACCGGGAAAAGGTAGAATCCGTCCGAGTACCCAAAAACTTTCCGAACGAGAACCGAAAATTGGCAGAATCAGGGTCAGTACCGGAAAATGATAGAATCCGGGCGAGTACCGGGAAAATGTAGAATCCGTCCGAGTACCCAAAAACTGTCCGAACGACGACCGAAAATTGGTAGAATCAGGGTCAGTACCGGAAAATGATTGAATCAGGACGAGTACCGGGAAAATGTAGAATCCGTCCGAGTACCCAAAAACTTTCCGAACGAGAACCGAAAATTGGCAGAATCAGGGTCAGTAACGGAAAATGATAGAATCCGGGCGAGTACCGGGAAAAGGTAGAATCCGTCCGAGTACCCAAAAACTGTCCGAACGATGACCGAAAATTGGCAGAATCAGGGTCAGTACCGGAAAATGATAGAATCCGGGCGAGTACCGGGAAAAGGTAGAATCCGTCCGAGTACCCAAAAACTTTCCGAACGAGAACCGAAAATTGGCAGAATCAGGGTCAGTACCGGAAAATGATAGAATCCGGGCGAGTACCGGGAAAATGTAGAATCCGTCCGAGTACCCAAAAACAGTTCGAACGAGAACCTAAAATTATTAGAATCAGGGTCAGTACCGGAAAATGATAGAATCAGGACGAGTACCGGGAAAATGTTGAATCCGTCCGAGTACCCAAAAACTTTCCGAACGAGAACCGAAAATTGGCAGAATCAGGGTCAGTACCGGAAAATGATAGAATCCGGGCGAGTACCGGGAAAATGTAGAATCCGTCCGAGTACCCAAAAACTGTCCGAACGACGACCGAAAATTGGTAGAATCAGGGTCAGTACCGGAAAATGATAGAATCAGGACGAGTACCGGGAAAATGTAGAATCCGTCCGAGTACCCAAAAACTTTCCGAACGAGAACCGAAAATTGGCAGAATCAGGGTCAGTACCGGAAAATGATAGAATCCGGGCGAGTACCGGGAAAAGGTAGAATCCGTCCGAGTACCCAAAAACTGTCCGAACGATGACCGAAAATTGGCAGAATCAGGGTCAGTACCGGAAAATGATAGAATCCGGGCGAGTACCGGGAAAAGGTAGAATCCGTCCGAGTACCCAAAAACTTTCCGAACGAGAACCGAAAATTGGCAGAATCAGGGTCAGTACCGGAAAATGATAGAATCCGGGCGAGTACCGGGAAAATGTAGAATCCGTCCGAGTACCCAAAAACAGTTCGAACGAGAACCTAAAATTATTAGAATCAGGGTCAGTACCGGAAAATGATAGAATCAGGACGAGTACCGGGAAAATGTTGAATCCGTCCGAGTACCCAAAAACTTTCCGAACGAGAACCGAAAATTGGCAGAATCAGGGTCAGTACCGGAAAATGATAGAATCCGGGCGAGTACCGGGAAAATGTAGAATCCGTCCGAGTACCCAAAAACTGTCCGAACGACGACCGAAAATTGGTAGAATCAGGGTCAGTACCGGAAAATGATAGAATCAGGACGAGTACCGGGAAAATGTAGAATCCGTCCGAGTACCCAAAAACTATCCGAACGAGAACCGAAAATTGGCAGAATCAGGGTCAGTACCGGAAAATGATAGAATCCGGGCGAGTACCGGGAAAAGGTAGAATCCGTCCGAGTACCCAAAAACTGTCCGAACGATGACCGAAAATTGGCAGAATCAGGGTCAGTACCGGAAAATGATAGAATCCGGGCGAGTACCGGGAAAAGGTAGAATCCGTCCGAGTACCCAAAAACTTTCCGAACGAGAACCGAAAATTGGCAGAATCAGGGTCAGTACCGGAAAATGATAGAATCCGGGCGAGTACCGGGAAAATGTAGAATCCGTCCGAGTACCCAAAAACTGTCCGAACGACGACCGAAAATTGGTAGAATCAGGGTCAGTACCGGAAAATGATTGAATCAGGACGAGTACCGGGAAAATGTAGAATCCGTCCGAGTACCCAAAAACTTTCCGAACGAGAACCGAAAATTGGCAGAATCAGGGTCAGTAACGGAAAATGATAGAATCCGGGCGAGTACCGGGAAAAGGTAGAATCCGTCCGAGTACCCAAAAACTGTCCGAACGATGACCGAAAATTGGCAGAATCAGGGTCAGTACCGGAAAATGATAGAATCCGGGCGAGTACCGGGAAAAGGTAGAATCCGTCCGAGTACCCAAAAACTTTCCGAACGAGAACCGAAAATTGGCAGAATCAGGGTCAGTACCGGAAAATGATAGAATCCGGGCGAGTACCGGGAAAATGTAGAATCCGTCCGAGTACCCAAAAACAGTTCGAACGAGAACCTAAAATTATTAGAATCAGGGTCAGTACCGGAAAATGATAGAATCAGGACGAGTACCGGGAAAATGTTGAATCCGTCCGAGTACCCAAAAACTTTCCGAACGAGAACCGAAAATTGGCAGAATCAGGGTCAGTACCGGAAAATGATAGAATCCGGGCGAGTACCGGGAAAATGTAGAATCCGTCCGAGTACCCAAAAACTGTCCGAACGACGACCGAAAATTGGTAGAATCAGGGTCAGTACCGGAAAATGATAGAATCAGGACGAGTACCGGGAAAATGTAGAATCCGTCCGAGTACCCAAAAACTTTCCGAACGAGAACCGAAAATTGGCAGAATCAGGGTCAGTACCGGAAAATGATAGAATCCGGGCGAGTACCGGGAAAAGGTAGAATCCGTCCGAGTACCCAAAAACTGTCCGAACGATGACCGAAAATTGGCAGAATCAGGGTCAGTACCGGAAAATGATAGAATCCGGGCGAGTACCGGGAAAATGTAGAATCCGTCCGAGTACCCAAAAACAGTTCGAACGAGAACCTAAAATTATTAGAATCAGGGTCAGTACCGGAAAATGATAGAATCAGGACGAGTACCGGGAAAATGTTGAATCCGTCCGAGTACCCAAAAACTTTCCGAACGAGAACCGAAAATTGGCAGAATCAGGGTCAGTACCGGAAAATGATAGAATCCGGGCGAGTACCGGGAAAATGTAGAATCCGTCCGAGTACCCAAAAACAGTTCGAACGAGAACCTAAAATTATTAGAATCAGGGTCAGTACCGGAAAATGATAGAATCAGGACGAGTACCGGGAAAATGTTGAATCCGTCCGAGTACCCAAAAACTTTCCGAACGAGAACCGAAAATTGGCAGAATCAGGGTCAGTACCGGAAATTGATAGAATCCGGGCGAGTACCGGGAAAATGTAGAATCCGTCCGAGTACCCAAAAACTGTCCGAACGACGACCGAAAATTGGTAGAATCAGGGTCAGTACCGGAAAATGATAGAATCAGGACGAGTACCGGGAAAATGTAGAATCCGTCCGAGTACCCAAAAACTATCCGAACGAGAACCGAAAATTGGCAGAATCAGGGTCAGTACCGGAAAATGATAGAATCCGGGCGAGTACCGGGAAAAGGTAGAATCCGTCCGAGTACCCAAAAACTGTCCGAACGATGACCGAAAATTGGCAGAATCAGGGTCAGTACCGGAAAATGATAGAATCCGGGCGAGTACCGGGAAAAGGTAGAATCCGTCCGAGTACCCAAAAACTTTCCGAACGAGAACCGAAAATTGGCAGAATCAGGGTCAGTACCGGAAAATGATAGAATCCGGGCGAGTACCGGGAAAATGTAGAATCCGTCCGAGTACCCAAAAACTGTCCGAACGACGACCGAAAATTGGTAGAATCAGGGTCAGTACCGGAAAATGATTGAATCAGGACGAGTACCGGGAAAATGTAGAATCCGTCCGAGTACCCAAAAACTTTCCGAACGAGAACCGAAAATTGGCAGAATCAGGGTCAGTACCGGAAAATGATAGAATCCGGGCGAGTACCGGGAAAAGGTAGAATCCGTCCGAGTACCCAAAAACTGTCCGAACGATGACCGAAAATTGGCAGAATCAGGGTCAGTACCGGAAAATGATAGAATCCGGGCGAGTACCGGGAAAATGTAGAATCCGTCCGAGTACCCAAAAACAGTTCGAACGAGAACCTAAAATTATTAGAATCAGGGTCAGTACCGGAAAATGATAGAATCAGGACGAGTACCGGGAAAATGTTGAATCCGTCCGAGTACCCAAAAACTTTCCGAACGAGAACCGAAAATTGGCAGAATCAGGGTCAGTACCGGAAAATGATAGAATCCGGGCGAGTACCGGGAAAATGTAGAATCCGTCCGAGTACCCAAAAACAGTTCGAACGAGAACCTAAAATTATTAGAATCAGGGTCAGTACCGGAAAATGATAGAATCAGGACGAGTACCGGGAAAATGTTGAATCCGTCCGAGTACCCAAAAACTTTCCGAACGAGAACCGAAAATTGGCAGAATCAGGGTCAGTACCGGAAATTGATAGAATCCGGGCGAGTACCGGGAAAATGTAGAATCCGTCCGAGTACCCAAAAACTGTCCGAACGACGACCGAAAATTGGTAGAATCAGGGTCAGTACCGGAAAATGATAGAATCAGGACGAGTACCGGGAAAATGTAGAATCCGTCCGAGTACCCAAAAACTATCCGAACGAGAACCGAAAATTGGCAGAATCAGGGTCAGTACCGGAAAATGATAGAATCCGGGCGAGTACCGGGAAAAGGTAGAATCCGTCCGAGTACCCAAAAACTGTCCGAACGATGACCGAAAATTGGCAGAATCAGGGTCAGTACCGGAAAATGATAGAATCCGGGCGAGTACCGGGAAAAGGTAGAATCCGTCCGAGTACCCAAAAACTTTCCGAACGAGAACCGAAAATTGGCAGAATCAGGGTCAGTACCGGAAAATGATAGAATCCGGGCGAGTACCGGGAAAATGTAGAATCCGTCCGAGTACCCAAAAACTGTCCGAACGACGACCGAAAATTGGTAGAATCAGGGTCTGTACCGGAAAATGATTGAATCAGGACGAGTACCGGGAAAATGTAGAATCCGTCCGAGTACCCAAAAACTTTCCGAACGAGAACCGAAAATTGGCAGAATCAGGGTCAGTAACGGAAAATGATAGAATCCGGGCGAGTACCGGGAAAAGGTAGAATCCGTCCGAGTACCCAAAAACTGTCCGAACGATGACCGAAAATTGGCAGAATCAGGGTCAGTACCGGAAAATGATAGAATCCGGGCGAGTACCGGGAAAAGGTAGAATCCGTCCGAGTACCCAAAAACTTTCCGAACGAGAACCGAAAATTGGCAGAATCAGGGTCAGTACCGGAAAATGATAGAATCCGGGCGAGTACCGGGAAAATGTAGAATCCGTCCGAGTACCCAAAAACAGTTCGAACGAGAACCTAAAATTATTAGAATCAGGGTCAGTACCGGAAAATGATAGAATCAGGACGAGTACCGGGAAAATGTTGAATCCGTCCGAGTACCCAAAAACTTTCCGAACGAGAACCGAAAATTGGCAGAATCAGGGTCAGTACCGGAAAATGATAGAATCCGGGCGAGTACCGGGAAAATGTAGAATCCGTCCGAGTACCCAAAAACTGTCCGAACGACGACCGAAAATTGGTAGAATCAGGGTCAGTACCGGAAAATGATAGAATCAGGACGAGTACCGGGAAAATGTAGAATCCGTCCGAGTACCCAAAAACTTTCCGAACGAGAACCGAAAATTGGCAGAATCAGGGTCAGTACCGGAAATTGATAGAATCCGGGCGAGTACCGGGAAAATGTAGAATCCGTCCGAGTACCCAAAAACTGTCCGAACGACGACCGAAAATTGGTAGAATCAGGGTCAGTACCGGAAAATGATAGAATCAGGACGAGTACCGGGAAAATGTAGAATCCGTCCGAGTACCCAAAAACTATCCGAACGAGAACCGAAAATTGGCAGAATCAGGGTCAGTACCGGAAAATGATAGAATCCGGGCGAGTACCGGGAAAATGTAGAATCCGTCCGAGTACCCAAAAACTGTCCGAACGACGACCGAAAATTGGTAGAATCAGGGTCAGTACCGGAAAATGATAGAATCAGGACGAGTACCGGGAAAATGTAGAATCCGTCCGAGTACCCAAAAACTATCCGAACGAGAACCGAAAATTGGCAGAATCAGGGTCAGTACCGGAAAATGATAGAATCCGGGCGAGTACCGGGAAAAGGTAGAATCCGTCCGAGTACCCAAAAACTGTCCGAACGATGACCGAAAATTGGCAGAATCAGGGTCAGTACCGGAAAATGATAGAATCCGGGCGAGTACCGGGAAAAGGTAGAATCCGTCCGAGTACCCAAAAACTTTCCGAACGAGAACCGAAAATTGGCAGAATCAGGGTCAGTACCGGAAAATGATAGAATCCGGGCGAGTACCGGGAAAATGTAGAATCCGTCCGAGTACCCAAAAACTGTCCGAACGACGACCGAAAATTGGTAGAATCAGGGTCAGTACCGGAAAATGATTGAATCAGGACGAGTACCGGGAAAATGTAGAATCCGTCCGAGTACCCAAAAACTTTCCGAACGAGAACCGAAAATTGGCAGAATCAGGGTCAGTACCGGAAAATGATAGAATCCGGGCGAGTACCGGGAAAAGGTAGAATCCGTCCGAGTACCCAAAAACTGTCCGAACGATGACCGAAAATTGGCAGAATCAGGGTCAGTACCGGAAAATGATAGAATCCGGGCGAGTACCGGGAAAATGTAGAATCCGTCCGAGTACCCAAAAACAGTTCGAACGAGAACCTAAAATTATTAGAATCAGGGTCAGTACCGGAAAATGATAGAATCAGGACGAGTACCGGGAAAATGTTGAATCCGTCCGAGTACCCAAAAACTTTCCGAACGAGAACCGAAAATTGGCAGAATCAGGGTCAGTACCGGAAAATGATAGAATCCGGGCGAGTACCGGGAAAATGTAGAATCCGTCCGAGTACCCAAAAACAGTTCGAACGAGAACCTAAAATTATTAGAATCAGGGTCAGTACCGGAAAATGATAGAATCAGGACGAGTACCGGGAAAATGTTGAATCCGTCCGAGTACCCAAAAACTTTCCGAACGAGAACCGAAAATTGGCAGAATCAGGGTCAGTACCGGAAATTGATAGAATCCGGGCGAGTACCGGGAAAATGTAGAATCCGTCCGAGTACCCAAAAACTGTCCGAACGACGACCGAAAATTGGTAGAATCAGGGTCAGTACCGGAAAATGATAGAATCAGGACGAGTACCGGGAAAATGTAGAATCCGTCCGAGTACCCAAAAACTATCCGAACGAGAACCGAAAATTGGCAGAATCAGGGTCAGTACCGGAAAATGATAGAATCCGGGCGAGTACCGGGAAAAGGTAGAATCCGTCCGAGTACCCAAAAACTGTCCGAACGATGACCGAAAATTGGCAGAATCAGGGTCAGTACCGGAAAATGATAGAATCCGGGCGAGTACCGGGAAAAGGTAGAATCCGTCCGAGTACCCAAAAACTTTCCGAACGAGAACCGAAAATTGGCAGAATCAGGGTCAGTACCGGAAAATGATAGAATCCGGGCGAGTACCGGGAAAATGTAGAATCCGTCCGAGTACCCAAAAACTGTCCGAACGACGACCGAAAATTGGTAGAATCAGGGTCTGTACCGGAAAATGATTGAATCAGGACGAGTACCGGGAAAATGTAGAATCCGTCCGAGTACCCAAAAACTTTCCGAACGAGAACCGAAAATTGGCAGAATCAGGGTCAGTAACGGAAAATGATAGAATCCGGGCGAGTACCGGGAAAAGGTAGAATCCGTCCGAGTACCCAAAAACTGTCCGAACGATGACCGAAAATTGGCAGAATCAGGGTCAGTACCGGAAAATGATAGAATCCGGGCGAGTACCGGGAAAAGGTAGAATCCGTCCGAGTACCCAAAAACTTTCCGAACGAGAACCGAAAATTGGCAGAATCAGGGTCAGTACCGGAAAATGATAGAATCCGGGCGAGTACCGGGAAAATGTAGAATCCGTCCGAGTACCCAAAAACAGTTCGAACGAGAACCTAAAATTATTAGAATCAGGGTCAGTACCGGAAAATGATAGAATCAGGACGAGTACCGGGAAAATGTTGAATCCGTCCGAGTACCCAAAAACTTTCCGAACGAGAACCGAAAATTGGCAGAATCAGGGTCAGTACCGGAAAATGATAGAATCCGGGCGAGTACCGGGAAAATGTAGAATCCGTCCGAGTACCCAAAAACTGTCCGAACGACGACCGAAAATTGGTAGAATCAGGGTCAGTACCGGAAAATGATAGAATCAGGACGAGTACCGGGAAAATGTAGAATCCGTCCGAGTACCCAAAAACTTTCCGAACGAGAACCGAAAATTGGCAGAATCAGGGTCAGTACCGGAAATTGATAGAATCCGGGCGAGTACCGGGAAAATGTAGAATCCGTCCGAGTACCCAAAAACTGTCCGAACGACGACCGAAAATTGGTAGAATCAGGGTCAGTACCGGAAAATGATAGAATCAGGACGAGTACCGGGAAAATGTAGAATCCGTCCGAGTACCCAAAAACTATCCGAACGAGAACCGAAAATTGGCAGAATCAGGGTCAGTACCGGAAAATGATAGAATCCGGGCGAGTACCGGGAAAAGGTAGAATCCGTCCGAGTACCCAAAAACTGTCCGAACGATGACCGAAAATTGGCAGAATCAGGGTCAGTACCGGAAAATGATAGAATCCGGGCGAGTACCGGGAAAAGGTAGAATCCGTCCGAGTACCCAAAAACTTTCCGAACGAGAACCGAAAATTGGCAGAATCAGGGTCAGTACCGGAAAATGATAGAATCCGGGCGAGTACCGGGAAAATGTAGAATCCGTCCGAGTACCCAAAAACAGTTCGAACGAGAACCTAAAATTATTAGAATCAGGGTCAGTACCGGAAAATGATAGAATCAGGACGAGTACCGGGAAAATGTTGAATCCGTCCGAGTACCCAAAAACTTTCCGAACGAGAACCGAAAATTGGCAGAATCAGGGTCAGTACCGGAAAATGATAGAATCCGGGCGAGTACCGGGAAAATGTAGAATCCGTCCGAGTACCCAAAAACTGTCCGAACGACGACCGAAAATTGGTAGAATCAGGGTCAGTACCGGAAAATGATAGAATCAGGACGAGTACCGGGAAAAGGTAGAATCCGTCCGAGTACCCAAAAACTTTCCGAACGAGAACCGAAAATTGGCAGAATCAGGGTCAGTACCGGAAAATGATAGAATCCGGGCGAGTACCGGGAAAATGTAGAATCCGTCCGAGTACCCAAAAACTGTCCGAACGACGACCGAAAATTGGTAGAATCAGGGTCAGTACCGGAAAATGATTGAATCAGGACGAGTACCGGGAAAATGTAGAATCCGTCCGAGTACCCAAAAACTTTCCGAACGAGAACCGAAAATTGGCAGAATCAGGGTCAGTAACGGAAAATGATAGAATCCGGGCGAGTACCGGGAAAAGGTAGAATCCGTCCGAGTACCCAAAAACTGTCCGAACGATGACCGAAAATTGGCAGAATCAGGGTCAGTACCGGAAAATGATAGAATCCGGGCGAGTACCGGGAAAAGGTAGAATCCGTCCGAGTACCCAAAAACTTTCCGAACGAGAACCGAAAATTGGCAGAATCAGGGTCAGTACCGGAAAATGATAGAATCCGGGCGAGTACCGGGAAAATGTAGAATCCGTCCGAGTACCCAAAAACAGTTCGAACGAGAACCTAAAATTATTAGAATCAGGGTCAGTACCGGAAAATGATAGAATCAGGACGAGTACCGGGAAAATGTTGAATCCGTCCGAGTACCCAAAAACTTTCCGAACGAGAACCGAAAATTGGCAGAATCAGGGTCAGTACCGGAAAATGATAGAATCCGGGCGAGTACCGGGAAAATGTAGAATCCGTCCGAGTACCCAAAAACTGTCCGAACGACGACCGAAAATTGGTAGAATCAGGGTCAGTACCGGAAAATGATAGAATCAGGACGAGTACCGGGAAAATGTAGAATCCGTCCGAGTACCCAAAAACTTTCCGAACGAGAACCGAAAATTGGCAGAATCAGGGTCAGTACCGGAAAATGATAGAATCCGGGCGAGTACCGGGAAAAGGTAGAATCCGTCCGAGTACCCAAAAACTGTCCGAACGATGACCGAAAATTGGCAGAATCAGGGTCAGTACCGGAAAATGATAGAATCCGGGCGAGTACCGGGAAAAGGTAGAATCCGTCCGAGTACCCAAAAACTTTCCGAACGAGAACCGAAAATTGGCAGAATCAGGGTCAGTACCGGAAAATGATAGAATCCGGGCGAGTACCGGGAAAATGTAGAATCCGTCCGAGTACCCAAAAACAGTTCGAACGAGAACCTAAAATTATTAGAATCAGGGTCAGTACCGGAAAATGATAGAATCAGGACGAGTACCGGGAAAATGTTGAATCCGTCCGAGTACCCAAAAACTTTCCGAACGAGAACCGAAAATTGGCAGAATCAGGGTCAGTACCGGAAAATGATAGAATCCGGGCGAGTACCGGGAAAATGTAGAATCCGTCCGAGTACCCAAAAACTGTCCGAACGACGACCGAAAATTGGTAGAATCAGGGTCAGTACCGGAAAATGATAGAATCAGGACGAGTACCGGGAAAATGTAGAATCCGTCCGAGTACCCAAAAACTATCCGAACGAGAACCGAAAATTGGCAGAATCAGGGTCAGTACCGGAAAATGATAGAATCCGGGCGAGTACCGGGAAAAGGTAGAATCCGTCCGAGTACCCAAAAACTGTCCGAACGATGACCGAAAATTGGCAGAATCAGGGTCAGTACCGGAAAATGATAGAATCCGGGCGAGTACCGGGAAAAGGTAGAATCCGTCCGAGTACCCAAAAACTTTCCGAACGAGAACCGAAAATTGGCAGAATCAGGGTCAGTACCGGAAAATGATAGAATCCGGGCGAGTACCGGGAAAATGTAGAATCCGTCCGAGTACCCAAAAACTGTCCGAACGACGACCGAAAATTGGTAGAATCAGGGTCAGTACCGGAAAATGATTGAATCAGGACGAGTACCGGGAAAATGTAGAATCCGTCCGAGTACCCAAAAACTTTCCGAACGAGAACCGAAAATTGGCAGAATCAGGGTCAGTAACGGAAAATGATAGAATCCGGGCGAGTACCGGGAAAAGGTAGAATCCGTCCGAGTACCCAAAAACTGTCCGAACGATGACCGAAAATTGGCAGAATCAGGGTCAGTACCGGAAAATGATAGAATCCGGGCGAGTACCGGGAAAAGGTAGAATCCGTCCGAGTACCCAAAAACTTTCCGAACGAGAACCGAAAATTGGCAGAATCAGGGTCAGTACCGGAAAATGATAGAATCCGGGCGAGTACCGGGAAAATGTAGAATCCGTCCGAGTACCCAAAAACAGTTCGAACGAGAACCTAAAATTATTAGAATCAGGGTCAGTACCGGAAAATGATAGAATCAGGACGAGTACCGGGAAAATGTTGAATCCGTCCGAGTACCCAAAAACTTTCCGAACGAGAACCGAAAATTGGCAGAATCAGGGTCAGTACCGGAAAATGATAGAATCCGGGCGAGTACCGGGAAAATGTAGAATCCGTCCGAGTACCCAAAAACTGTCCGAACGACGACCGAAAATTGGTAGAATCAGGGTCAGTACCGGAAAATGATAGAATCAGGACGAGTACCGGGAAAATGTAGAATCCGTCCGAGTACCCAAAAACTATCCGAACGAGAACCGAAAATTGGCAGAATCAGGGTCAGTACCGGAAAATGATAGAATCCGGGCGAGTACCGGGAAAAGGTAGAATCCGTCCGAGTACCCAAAAACTGTCCGAACGATGACCGAAAATTGGCAGAATCAGGGTCAGTACCGGAAAATGATAGAATCCGGGCGAGTACCGGGAAAAGGTAGAATCCGTCCGAGTACCCAAAAACAGTTCGAACGAGAACCTAAAATTATTAGAATCAGGGTCAGTACCGGAAAATGATAGAATCAGGACGAGTACCGGGAAAATGTTGAATCCGTCCGAGTACCCAAAAACTTTCCGAACGAGAACCGAAAATTGGCAGAATCAGGGTCAGTACCGGAAAATGATAGAATCCGGGCGAGTACCGGGAAAATGTAGAATCCGTCCGAGTACCCAAAAACTGTCCGAACGACGACCGAAAATTGGTAGAATCAGGGTCAGTACCGGAAAATGATAGAATCAGGACGAGTACCGGGAAAATGTAGAATCCGTCCGAGTACCCAAAAACTATCCGAACGAGAACCGAAAATTGGCAGAATCAGGGTCAGTACCGGAAAATGATAGAATCCGGGCGAGTACCGGGAAAAGGTAGAATCCGTCCGAGTACCCAAAAACTGTCCGAACGATGACCGAAAATTGGCAGAATCAGGGTCAGTACCGGAAAATGATAGAATCCGGGCGAGTACCGGGAAAAGGTAGAATCCGTCCGAGTACCCAAAAACTTTCCGAACGAGAACCGAAAATTGGCAGAATCAGGGTCAGTACCGGAAAATGATAGAATCCGGGCGAGTACCGGGAAAATGTAGAATCCGTCCGAGTACCCAAAAACAGTTCGAACGAGAACCTAAAATTATTAGAATCAGGGTCAGTACCGGAAAATGATAGAATCAGGACGAGTACCGGGAAAATGTTGAATCCGTCCGAGTACCCAAAAACTTTCCGAACGAGAACCGAAAATTGGCAGAATCAGGGTCAGTACCGGAAAATGATAGAATCCGGGCGAGTACCGGGAAAATGTAGAATCCGTCCGAGTACCCAAAAACTGTCCGAACGACGACCGAAAATTGGTAGAATCAGGGTCAGTACCGGAAAATGATAGAATCAGGACGAGTACCGGGAAAATGTAGAATCCGTCCGAGTACCCAAAAACTTTCCGAACGAGAACCGAAAATTGGCAGAATCAGGGTCAGTACAGGAAAATGATAGAATCCGGGCGAGTACCGGGAAAATGTAGAATCCGTCCGAGTACCCAAAAACTGTCCGAACGACGACCGAAAATTGGTAGAATCAGGGTCAGTGTCGGAAAATGATAGAATCAGGACGAGTACCGGGAAAATGTTGAATCCGTCCGAGTACCCAAAAACTTTCCGAACGAGAACCGAAAATTGGCAGAATCAGGGTCAGTACCGGAAAATGATAGAATCCGGGCGAGTACCGGGAAAATGTAGAATCCGTCCGAGTACCCAAAAACTGTCCGAACGACGACCGAAAATTGGTAGAATCAGGGTCAGTACCGGAAAATGATAGAATCAGGACGAGTACCGGGAAAATGTAGAATCCGTCCGAGTACCCAAAAACTTTCCGAACGAGAACCGAAAATTGGCAGAATCAGGGTCAGTACCGGAAAATGATAGAATCCGGGCGAGTACCGGGAAAAGGTAGAATCCGTCCGAGTACCCAAAAACTGTCCGAACGATGACCGAAAATTGGCAGAATCAGGGTCAGTACCGGAAAATGATAGAATCCGGGCGAGTACCGGGAAAAGGTAGAATCCGTCCGAGTACCCAAAAACTTTCCGAACGAGAACCGAAAATTGGCAGAATCAGGGTCAGTACCGGAAAATGATAGAATCCGGGCGAGTACCGGGAAAATGTAGAATCCGTCCGAGTACCCAAAAACTGTCCGAACGACGACCGAAAATTGGTAGAATCAGGGTCAGTACCGGAAAATGATAGAATCAGGACGAGTACCGGGAAAATGTAGAATCCGTCCGAGTACCCAAAAACTTTCCGAACGAGAACCGAAAATTGGCAGAATCAGGGTCAGTACCGGAAAATGATAGAATCCGGGCGAGTACCGGGAAAAGGTAGAATCCGTCCGAGTACCCAAAAACTGTCCGAACGATGACCGAAAATTGGCAGAATCAGGGTCAGTACCGGAAAATGATAGAATCCGGGCGAGTACCGGGAAAAGGTAGAATCCGTCCGAGTACCCAAAAACTTTCCGAACGAGAACCGAAAATTGGCAGAATCAGGGTCAGTACCGGAAAATGATAGAATCCGGGCGAGTACCGGGAAAATGTAGAATCCGTCCGAGTACCCAAAAACAGTTCGAACGAGAACCTAAAATTATTAGAATCAGGGTCAGTACCGGAAAATGATAGAATCAGGACGAGTACCGGGAAAATGTTGAATCCGTCCGAGTACCCAAAAACTTTCCGAACGAGAACCGAAAATTGGCAGAATCAGGGTCAGTACCGGAAAATGATAGAATCCGGGCGAGTACCGGGAAAATGTAGAATCCGTCCGAGTACCCAAAAACTGTCCGAACGACGACCGAAAATTGGTAGAATCAGGGTCAGTACCGGAAAATGATAGAATCAGGACGAGTACCGGGAAAATGTAGAATCCGTCCGAGTACCCAAAAACTATCCGAACGAGAACCGAAAATTGGCAGAATCAGGGTCAGTACCGGAAAATGATAGAATCCGGGCGAGTACCGGGAAAAGGTAGAATCCGTCCGAGTACCCAAAAACTGTCCGAACGATGACCGAAAATTGGCAGAATCAGGGTCAGTACCGGAAAATGATAGAATCCGGGCGAGTACCGGGAAAAGGTAGAATCCGTCCGAGTACCCAAAAACTTTCCGAACGAGAACCGAAAATTGGCAGAATCAGGGTCAGTACCGGAAAATGATAGAATCCGGGCGAGTACCGGGAAAATGTAGAATCCGTCCGAGTACCCAAAAACTGTCCGAACGACGACCGAAAATTGGTAGAATCAGGGTCAGTACCGGAAAATGATTGAATCAGGACGAGTACCGGGAAAATGTAGAATCCGTCCGAGTACCCAAAAACTTTCCGAACGAGAACCGAAAATTGGCAGAATCAGGGTCAGTAACGGAAAATGATAGAATCCGGGCGAGTACCGGGAAAAGGTAGAATCCGTCCGAGTACCCAAAAACTGTCCGAACGATGACCGAAAATTGGCAGAATCAGGGTCAGTACCGAAAAATGATAGAATCCGGGCGAGTACCGGGAAAAGGTAGAATCCGTCCGAGTACCCAAAAACTTTCCGAACGAGAACCGAAAATTGGCAGAATCAGGGTCAGTACCGGAAAATGATAGAATCCGGGCGAGTACCGGGAAAATGTAGAATCCGTCCGAGTACCCAAAAACAGTTCGAACGAGAACCTAAAATTATTAGAATCAGGGTCAGTACCGGAAAATGATAGAATCAGGACGAGTACCGGGAAAATGTTGAATCCGTCCGAGTACCCAAAAACTTTCCGAACGAGAACCGAAAATTGGCAGAATCAGGGTCAGTACCGGAAAATGATAGAATCCGGGCGAGTACCGGGAAAATGTAGAATCCGTCCGAGTACCCAAAAACTGTCCGAACGACGACCGAAAATTGGTAGAATCAGGGTCAGTACCGGAAAATGATAGAATCAGGACGAGTACCGGGAAAATGTAGAATCCGTCCGAGTACCCAAAAACTATCCGAACGAGAACCGAAAATTGGCAGAATCAGGGTCAGTACCGGAAAATGATAGAATCCGGGCGAGTACCGGGAAAAGGTAGAATCCGTCCGAGTACCCAAAAACTGTCCGAACGATGACCGAAAATTGGCAGAATCAGGGTCAGTACCGGAAAATGATAGAATCCGGGCGAGTACCGGGAAAAGGTAGAATCCGTCCGAGTACCCAAAAACTTTCCGAACGAGAACCGAAAATTGGCAGAATCAGGGTCAGTACCGGAAAATGATAGAATCCGGGCGAGTACCGGGAAAATGTAGAATCCGTCCGAGTACCCAAAAACAGTTCGAACGAGAACCTAAAATTATTAGAATCAGGGTCAGTACCGGAAAATGATAGAATCAGGACGAGTACCGGGAAAATGTTGAATCCGTCCGAGTACCCAAAAACTTTCCGAACGAGAACCGAAAATTGGCAGAATCAGGGTCAGTACCGGAAAATGATAGAATCCGGGCGAGTACCGGGAAAATGTAGAATCCGTCCGAGTACCCAAAAACTGTCCGAACGACGACCGAAAATTGGTAGAATCAGGGTCAGTACCGGAAAATGATAGAATCAGGACGAGTACCGGGAAAATGTAGAATCCGTCCGAGTACCCAAAAACTTTCCGAACGAGAACCGAAAATTGGCAGAATCAGGGTCAGTACCGGAAAATGATAGAATCCGGGCGAGTACCGGGAAAATGTAGAATCCGTCCGAGTACCCAAAAACTGTCCGAACGACGACCGAAAATTGGTAGAATCAGGGTCAGTGTCGGAAAATGATAGAATCAGGACGAGTACCGGGAAAATGTTGAATCCGTCCGAGTACCCAAAAACTTTCCGAACGAGAACCGAAAATTGGCAGAATCAGGGTCAGTACCGGAAAATGATAGAATCCGGGCGAGTACCGGGAAAATGTAGAATCCGTCCGAGTACCCAAAAACAGTTCGAACGAGAACCTAAAATTATTAGAATCAGGGTCAGTACCGGAAAATGATAGAATCAGGACGAGTACCGGGAAAATGTTGAATCCGTCCGAGTACCCAAAAACTTTCCGAACGAGAACCGAAAATTGGCAGAATCAGGGTCAGTACCGGAAAATGATAGAATCCGGGCGAGTACCGGGAAAATGTAGAATCCGTCCGAGTACCCAAAAACTGTCCGAACGACGACCGAAAATTGGTAGAATCAGGGTCAGTACCGGAAAATGATAGAATCAGGACGAGTACCGGGAAAATGTAGAATCCGTCCGAGTACCCAAAAACTATCCGAACGAGAACCGAAAATTGGCAGAATCAGGGTCAGTACCGGAAAATGATAGAATCCGGGCGAGTACCGGGAAAAGGTAGAATCCGTCCGAGTACCCAAAAACTGTCCGAACGATGACCGAAAATTGGCAGAATCAGGGTCAGTACCGGAAAATGATAGAATCCGGGCGAGTACCGGGAAAAGGTAGAATCCGTCCGAGTACCCAAAAACTTTCCGAACGAGAACCGAAAATTGGCAGAATCAGGGTCAGTACCGGAAAATGATAGAATCCGGGCGAGTACCGGGAAAATGTAGAATCCGTCCGAGTACCCAAAAACTGTCCGAACGACGACCGAAAATTGGTAGAATCAGGGTCAGTACCGGAAAATGATTGAATCAGGACGAGTACCGGGAAAATGTAGAATCCGTCCGAGTACCCAAAAACTTTCCGAACGAGAACCGAAAATTGGCAGAATCAGGGTCAGTACCGGAAAATGATAGAATCCGGGCGAGTACCGGGAAAAGGTAGAATCCGTCCGAGTACCCAAAAACTGTCCGAACGATGACCGAAAATTGGCAGAATCAGGGTCAGTACCGGAAAATGATAGAATCCGGGCGAGTACCGGGAAAAGGTAGAATCCGTCCGAGTACCCAAAAACTTTCCGAACGAGAACCGAAAATTGGCAGAATCAGGGTCAGTACCGGAAAATGATAGAATCCGGGCGAGTACCGGGAAAATGTAGAATCCGTCCGAGTACCCAAAAACAGTTCGAACGAGAACCTAAAATTATTAGAATCAGGGTCAGTACCGGAAAATGATAGAATCAGGACGAGTACCGGGAAAATGTTGAATCCGTCCGAGTACCCAAAAACTGTCCGAACGATGACCGAAAATTGGCAGAATCAGGGTCAGTACCGGAAAATGATAGAATCCGGGCGAGTACCGGGAAAAGGTAGAATCCGTCCGAGTACCCAAAAACTTTCCGAACGAGAACCGAAAATTGGCAGAATCAGGGTCAGTACCGGAAAATGATAGAATCCGGGCGAGTACCAGGAAAATGTAGAATCCGTCCGAGTACCCAAAAACAGTTCGAACGAGAACCTAAAATTATTAGCATCAGGGTCAGTACCGGAAAATGATAGAATCAGGACGAGTACCGGGAAAATGTTGAATCCGTCCGAGTACCCAAAAACTTTCCGAACGAGAACCGAAAATTGGCAGAATGAGGGTCAGTACCGGAAAATGATAGAATCCGGGCGAGTACCGGGAAAATGTAGAATCCGTCCGAGTACCCAAAAACTTTCCGAACGAGAACCGAAAATTGGCAGAATCAGGGTCAGTACCGGAAAATGATAGAATCCGGGCGAGTACCGGGAAAATGTAGAATCCGTCCGAGTACCCAAAAACAGTTCGAACGAGAACCTAAAATTATTAGAATCAGGGTCAGTACCGGAAAATGATAGAATCAGGACGAGTACCGGGAAAATGTTGAATCCGTCCGAGTACCCAAAAACTTTCCGAACGAGAACCGAAAATTGGCAGAATCAGGGTCAGTACCGGAAAATGATAGAATCCGGGCGAGTACCGGGAAAATGTAGAATCCGTCCGAGTACCCAAAAACTGTCCGAACGACGACCGAAAATTGGTAGAATCAGGGTCAGTACCGGAAAATGATAGAATCAGGACGAGTACCGGGAAAATGTAGAATCCGTCCGAGTACCCAAAAACTTTCCGAACGAGAACCGAAAATTGGCAGAATCAGGGTCAGTACCGGAAAATGATAGAATCCGGGCGAGTACCGGGAAAATGTAGAATCCGTCCGAGTACCCAAAAACTGTCCGAACGACGACCGAAAATTGGTAGAATCAGGGTCAGTGTCGGAAAATGATAGAATCAGGACGAGTACCGGGAAAATGTTGAATCCGTCCGAGTACCCAAAAACTTTCCGAACGAGAACCGAAAATTGGCAGAATCAGGGTCAGTACCGGAAAATGATAGAATCCGGGCGAGTACCGGGAAAATGTAGAATCCGTCCGAGTACCCAAAAACTGTCCGAACGACGACCGAAAATTGATAGAATCAGGGTCAGTACCGGAAAATGATAGAATGAGGACGAGTACCGGGAAAATGTAGAATCCGTCCGAGTACCCAAAAACTTTCCGAACGAGAACCGAAAATTGGCAGAATCAGGGTCAGTACCGGAAAATGATAGAATCCGGGCGAGTACCGGGAAAAGGTAGAATCCCTCCGAGTACCCAAAAACTGTCCGAACGATGACCGAAAATTGGTAGAATCAGGGTCAGTACCGGAAAATGATAGAATCAGGACGAGTACCGGGAAAATGTTGAATCCGTCCGAGTACCCAAAAACTTTCCGAACGAGAACCGAAAATTGGCAGAATCAGGGTCAGTACCGGAAAATGATAGAATCCGGGCGAGTACCGGGAAAATGTAGAATCCGTCTGAGTACCCAAAAACTGTCCGAACGACGACCGAAAATTGGTAGAATCAGGGTCAGTACCGGAAAATGATTGAATCAGGACGAGTACCGGGAAAATGTAGAATCCGTCCGAGTACCCAAAAACTATCCGAACGAGAACCGAAAATTGGCAGAATCAGGGTCAGTACCGGAAAATGATAGAATCCGGGCGAGTACCGGGAAAAGGTAGAATCCGTCCGAGTACCCAAAAACTGTCCGAACGATGACCGAAAATTGGCAGAATCAGGGTCAGTACCGGAAAATGATAGAATCCGGGCGAGTACCGGGAAAAGGTAGAATCCGTCCGAGTACCCAAAAACTTTCCGAACGAGAACCGAAAATTGGCAGAATCAGGGTCAGTACCGGAAAATGATAGAATCCGGGCGAGTACCGGGAAAATGTAGAATCCGTCCGAGTACCCAAAAACAGTTCGAACGAGAACCTAAAATTATTAGAATCAGGGTCAGTACCGGAAAATGATAGAATCAGGACGAGTACCGGGAAAATGTTGAATCCGTCCGAGTACCCAAAAACTTTCCGAACGAGAACCGAAAATTGGCAGAATCAGGGTCAGTACCGGAAAATGATAGAATCCGGGCGAGTACCGGGAAAATGTAGAATCCGTCCGAGTACCCAAAAACTGTCCGAACGACGACCGAAAATTGGTAGAATCAGGGTCAGTACCGGAAAATGATAGAATCAGGACGAGTACCGGGAAAATGTAGAATCCGTCCGAGTACCCAAAAACTTTCCGAACGAGAACCGAAAATTGGCAGAATCAGGGTCAGTACCGGAAAATGATAGAATCCGGGCGAGTACCGGGAAAATGTAGAATCCGTCCGAGTACCCAAAAACTGTCCGAACGACGACCGAAAATTGGTAGAATCAGGGTCAGTGTCGGAAAATGATAGAATCAGGACGAGTACCGGGAAAATGTTGAATCCGTCCGAGTACCCAAAAACTTTCCGAACGAGAACCGAAAATTGGCAGAATCAGGGTCAGTACCGGAAAATGATAGAATCCGGGCGAGTACCGGGAAAATGTAGAATCCGTCCGAGTACCCAAAAACAGTTCGAACGAGAACCTAAAATTATTAGAATCAGGGTCAGTACCGGAAAATGATAGAATCAGGACGAGTACCGGGAAAATGTTGAATCCGTCCGAGTACCCAAAAACTTTCCGAACGAGAACCGAAAATTGGCAGAATCAGGGTCAGTACCGGAAAATGATAGAATCCGGGCGAGTACCGGGAAAATGTAGAATCCGTCCGAGTACCCAAAAACTGTCCGAACGACGACCGAAAATTGGTAGAATCAGGGTCAGTACCGGAAAATGATAGAATCAGGACGAGTACCGGGAAAATGTAGAATCCGTCCGAGTACCCAAAAACTATCCGAACGAGAACCGAAAATTGGCAGAATCAGGGTCAGTACCGGAAAATGATAGAATCCGGGCGAGTACCGGGAAAAGGTAGAATCCGTCCGAGTACCCAAAAACTGTCCGAACGATGACCGAAAATTGGCAGAATCAGGGTCAGTACCGGAAAATGATAGAATCCGGGCGAGTACCGGGAAAAGGTAGAATCCGTCCGAGTACCCAAAAACTTTCCGAACGAGAACCGAAAATTGGCAGAATCAGGGTCAGTACCGGAAAATGATAGAATCCGGGCGAGTACCGGGAAAATGTAGAATCCGTCCGAGTACCCAAAAACTGTCCGAACGACGACCGAAAATTGGTAGAATCAGGGTCAGTACCGGAAAATGATTGAATCAGGACGAGTACCGGGAAAATGTAGAATCCGTCCGAGTACCCAAAAACTTTCCGAACGAGAACCGAAAATTGGCAGAATCAGGGTCAGTACCGGAAAATGATAGAATCCGGGCGAGTACCGGGAAAAGGTAGAATCCGTCCGAGTACCCAAAAACTGTCCGAACGATGACCGAAAATTGGCAGAATCAGGGTCAGTACCGGAAAATGATAGAATCCGGGCGAGTACCGGGAAAAGGTAGAATCCGTCCGAGTACCCAAAAACTTTCCGAACGAGAACCGAAAATTGGCAGAATCAGGGTCAGTACCGGAAAATGATAGAATCCGGGCGAGTACCGGGAAAATGTAGAATCCGTCCGAGTACCCAAAAACAGTTCGAACGAGAACCTAAAATTATTAGAATCAGGGTCAGTACCGGAAAATGATAGAATCAGGACGAGTACCGGGAAAATGTTGAATCCGTCCGAGTACCCAAAAACTTTCCGAACGAGAACCGAAAATTGGCAGAATCAGGGTCAGTACCGGAAAATGATAGAATCCGGGCGAGTACCGGGAAAATGTAGAATCCGTCCGAGTACCCAAAAACTGTCCGAACGACGACCGAAAATTGGTAGAATCAGGGTCAGTACCGGAAAATGATAGAATCAGGACGAGTACCGGGAAAATGTAGAATCCGTCCGAGTACCCAAAAACTATCCGAACGAGAACCGAAAATTGGCAGAATCAGGGTCAGTACCGGAAAATGATAGAATCCGGGCGAGTACCGGGAAAAGGTAGAATCCGTCCGAGTACCCAAAAACTGTCCGAACGATGACCGAAAATTGGCAGAATCAGGGTCAGTACCGGAAAATGATAGAATCCGGGCGAGTACCGGGAAAAGGTAGAATCCGTCCGAGTACCCAAAAACTTTCCGAACGAGAACCGAAAATTGGCAGAATCAGGGTCAGTACCGGAAAATGATAGAATCCGGGCGAGTACCGGGAAAATGTAGAATCCGTCCGAGTACCCAAAAACAGTTCGAACGAGAACCTAAAATTATTAGCATCAGGGTCAGTACCGGAAAATGATAGAATCAGGACGAGTACCGGGAAATTGTTGAATCCGTCCGAGTACCCAAAAACTTTCCGAACGAGAACCGAAAATTGGCAGAATCAGGGTCAGTACCGGAAAATGATAGAATCCGGGCGAGTACCGGGAAAATGTAGAATCCGTCCGAGTACCCAAAAACTGTCCGAACGACGACCGAAAATTGGTAGAATCAGGGTCAGTACCGGAAAATGATAGAATCAGGACGAGTACCGGGAAAATGTAGAATCCGTCCGAGTACCCAAAAACTTTCCGAACGAGAACCGAAAATTGGCAGAATCAGGGTCAGTACCGGAAAATGATAGAATCCGGGCGAGTACCGGGAAAATGTAGAATCCGTCCGAGTACCCAAAAACTGTCCGAACGACGACCGAAAATTGGTAGAATCAGGGTCAGTGTCGGAAAATGATAGAATCAGGACGAGTACCGGGAAAATGTTGAATCCGTCCGAGTACCCAAAAACTTTCCGAACGAGAACCGAAAATTGGCAGAATCAGGGTCAGTACCGGAAAATGATAGAATCCGGGCGAGTACCGGGAAAATGTAGAATCCGTCCGAGTACCCAAAAACTGTCCGAACGACGACCGAAAATTGATAGAATCAGGGTCAGTACCGGAAAATGATAGAATGAGGACGAGTACCGGGAAAATGTAGAATCCGTCCGAGTACCCAAAAACTTTCCGAACGAGAACCGAAAATTGGCAGAATCAGGGTCAGTACCGGAAAATGATAGAATCCGGGCGAGTACCGGGAAAAGGTAGAATCCATCCGAGTACCCAAAAACTGTCCGAACGATGACCGAAAATTGGTAGAATCAGGGTCAGTACCGGAAAATGATAGAATCAGGACGAGTACCGGGAAAATGTTGAATCCGTCCGAGTACCCAAAAACTTTCCGAACGAGAACCGAAAATTGGCAGAATCAGGGTCAGTACCGGAAAATGATAGAATCCGGGCGAGTACCGGGAAAATGTAGAATCCGTCTGAGTACCCAAAAACTGTCCGAACGACGACCGAAAATTGGTAGAATCAGGGTCAGTACCGGAAAATGATTGAATCAGGACGAGTACCGGGAAAATGTAGAATCCGTCCGAGTACCCAAAAACTTTCCGAACGAGAACCGAAAATTGGCAGAATCAGGGTCAGTACCGGAAAATGATAGAATCCGGGCGAGTACCGGGAAAAGGTAGAATCCGTCCGAGTACCCAAAAACTTTCCGAACGAGAACCGAAAATTGGCAGAATCAGGGTCAGTACCGGAAAATGATAGAATCCGGGCGAGTACCGGGAAAATGTAGAATCCGTCCGAGTACCCAAAAACAGTTCGAACGAGAACCTAAAATTATTAGAATCAGGGTCAGTACCGGAAAATGATAGAATCAGGACGAGTACCGGGAAAATGTTGAATCCGTCCGAGTACCCAAAAACTTTCCGAACGAGAACCGAAAATTGGCAGAATCAGGGTCAGTACCGGAAAATGATAGAATCCGGGCGAGTACCGGGAAAATGTAGAATCCGTCCGAGTACCCAAAAACTTTCCGAACGAGAACCAAAAATTGGCAGAATCAGGGTCAGTACCGGAAAATGATAGAATCCGGGCGAGTACCGGGAAAATGTAGAATCCGTCCGAGTACCCAAAAACAGTTCGAACGAGAACCTAAAATTATTAGAATCAGGGTCAGTACCGGAAAATGATAGAATCAGGACGAGTACCGGGAAAATGTTGAATCCGTCCGAGTACCCAAAAACTTTCCGAACGAGAACCGAAAATTGGCAGAATCAGGGTCAGTACCGGAAAATGATAGAATCCGGGCGAGTACCGGGAAAATGTAGAATCCGTCCGAGTACCCAAAAACTGTCCGAACGACGACCGAAAATTGGTAGAATCAGGGTCAGTACCGGAAAATGATAGAATCAGGACGAGTACCGGGAAAATGTAGAATCCGTCCGAGTACCCAAAAACTATCCGAACGAGAACCGAAAATTGGCAGAATCAGGGTCAGTACCGGAAAATGATAGAATCCGGGCGAGTACCGGGAAAAGGTAGAATCCGTCCGAGTACCCAAAAACTGTCCGAACGATGACCGAAAATTGGCAGAATCAGGGTCAGTACCGGAAAATGATAGAATCCGGGCGAGTACCGGGAAAAGGTAGAATCCGTCCGAGTACCCAAAAACTTTCCGAACGAGAACCGAAAATTGGCAGAATCAGGGTCAGTACCGGAAAATGATAGAATCCGGGCGAGTACCGGGAAAATGTAGAATCCGTCCGAGTACCCAAAAACAGTTCGAACGAGAACCTAAAATTATTAGAATCAGGGTCAGTACCGGAAAATGATAGAATCAGGACGAGTACCGGGAAAATGTTGAATCCGTCCGAGTACCCAAAAACTTTCCGAACGAGAACCGAAAATTGGCAGAATCAGGGTCAGTACCGGAAAATGATAGAATCCGGGCGAGTACCGGGAAAATGTAGAATCCGTCCGAGTACCCAAAAACTGTCCGAACGACGACCGAAAATTGGTAGAATCAGGGTCAGTACCGGAAAATGATAGAATCAGGACGAGTACCGGGAAAATGTAGAATCCGTCCGAGTACCCAAAAACTTTCCGAACGAGAACCGAAAATTGGCAGAATCAGGGTCAGTACCGGAAAATGATAGAATCCGGGCGAGTACCGGGAAAATGTAGAATCCGTCCGAGTACCCAAAAACTGTCCGAACGACGACCAAAAATTGGTAGAATCAGGGTCAGTGTCGGAAAATGATAGAATCAGGACGAGTACCGGGAAAATGTTGAATCCGTCCGAGTACCCAAAAACTTTCCGAACGAGAACCGAAAATTGGCAGAATCAGGGTCAGTACCGGAAAATGATAGAATCCGGGCGAGTACCGGGAAAATGTAGAATCCGTCCGAGTACCCAAAAACTGTCCGAACGACGACCGAAAATTGATAGAATCAGGGTCAGTACCGGAAAATGATAGAATGAGGACGAGTACCGGGAAAGTGTAGAATCCGTCCGAGTACCCAAAAACTTTCCGAACGAGAACCGAAAATTGGCAGAATCAGGGTCAGTACCGGAAAATGATAGAATCCGGGCGAGTACCGGGAAAATGTAGAATCCGTCCGAGTACCCAAAAACTGTCCGAACGACGACCGAAAATTGGTAGAATCAGGGTCAGTGTCGGAAAATGATAGAATCAGGACGAGTACCGGGAAAATGTTGAATCCGTCCGAGTACCCAAAAACTTTCCGAACGAGAACCGAAAATTGGCAGAATCAGGGTCAGTACCGGAAAATGATAGAATCCGGGCGAGTACCGGGAAAATGTAGAATCCGTCCGAGTACCCAAAAACAGTTCGAACGAGAACCTAAAATTATTAGCATCAGGGTCAGTACCGGAAAATGATAGAATCAGGACGAGTACCGGGAAATTGTTGAATCCGTCCGAGTACCCAAAAACTTTCCGAACGAGAACCGAAAATTGGCAGAATCAGGGTCAGTACCGGAAAATGATAGAATCCGGGCGAGTACCGGGAAAATGTAGAATCCGTCCGAGTACCCAAAAACTGTCCGAACGACGACCGAAAATTGGTAGAATCAGGGTCAGTACCGGAAAATGATAGAATCAGGACGAGTACCGGGAAAATGTAGAATCCGTCCGAGTACCCAAAAACTTTCCGAACGAGAACCGAAAATTGGCAGAATCAGGGTCAGTACCGGAAAATGATAGAATCCGGGCGAGTACCGGGAAAATGTAGAATCCGTCCGAGTACCCAAAAACTGTCCGAACGACGACCGAAAATTGGTAGAATCAGGGTCAGTGTCGGAAAATGATAGAATCAGGACGAGTACCGGGAAAATGTTGAATCCGTCCGAGTACCCAAAAACTTTCCGAACGAGAACCGAAAATTGGCAGAATCAGGGTCAGTACCGGAAAATGATAGAATCCGGGCGAGTACCGGGAAAATGTAGAATCCGTCCGAGTACCCAAAAACTGTCCGAACGACGACCGAAAATTGATAGAATCAGGGTCAGTACCGGAAAATGATAGAATGAGGACGAGTACCGGGAAAATGTAGAATCCGTCCGAGTACCCAAAAACTTTCCGAACGAGAACCGAAAATTGGCAGAATCAGGGTCAGTACCGGAAAATGATAGAATCCGGGCGAGTACCGGGAAAAGGTAGAATCCATCCGAGTACCCAAAAACTGTCCGAACGATGACCGAAAATTGGTAGAATCAGGGTCAGTACCGGAAAATGATAGAATCGGGACGAGTACCGGGAAAATGTTGAATCCGTCCGAGTACCCAAAAACTTTCCGAACGAGAACCGAAAATTGGCAGAATCAGGGTCAGTACCGGAAAATGATAGAATCCGGGCGAGTACCGGGAAAATGTAGAATCCGTCCGAGTACCCAAAAACTGTCCGAACGACGACCGAAAATTGATAGAATCAGGGTCAGTACCGGAAAATGATAGAATGAGGACGAGTACCGGGAAAATGTAGAATCCGTCCGAGTACCCAAAAACTTTCCGAACGAGAACCGAAAATTGGCAGAATCAGGGTCAGTACCGGAAAATGATAGAATCCGGGCGAGTACCGGGAAAAGGTAGAATCCATCCGAGTACCCAAAAACTGTCCGAACGATGACCGAAAATTGGTAGAATCAGGGTCAGTACCGGAAAATGATAGAATCAGGACGAGTACCGGGAAAATGTTGAATCCGTCCGAGTACCCAAAAACTTTCCGAACGAGAACCGAAAATTGGCAGAATCAGGGTCAGTACCGGAAAATGATAGAATCCGGGCGAGTACCGGGAAAATGTAGAATCCGTCCGAGTACCCAAAAACAGTTCGAACGAGAACCTAAAATTATTAGAATCAGGGTCAGTACCGGAAAATGATAGAATCAGGACGAGTACCGGGAAAATGTTGAATCCGTCCGAGTACCCAAAAACTTTCCGAACGAGAACCGAAAATTGGCAGAATCAGGGTCAGTACCGGAAAATGATAGAATCCGGGCGAGTACCGGGAAAATGTAGAATCCGTCCGAGTACCCAAAAACTTTCCGAACGAGAACCGAAAATTGGCAGAATCAGGGTCAGTACCGGAAAATGATAGAATCCGGGCGAGTACCGGGAAAATGTAGAATCCGTCCGAGTACCCAAAAACAGTTCGAACGAGAACCTAAAATTATTAGAATCAGGGTCAGTACCGGAAAATGATAGAATCAGGACGAGTACCGGGAAAATGTTGAATCCGTCCGAGTACCCAAAAACTTTCCGAACGAGAACCGAAAATTGGCAGAATCAGGGTCAGTACCGGAAAATGATAGAATCCGGGCGAGTACCGGGAAAATGTAGAATCCGTCTGAGTACCCAAAAACTGTCCGAACGACGACCGAAAATTGGTAGAATCAGGGTCAGTACCGGAAAATGATTGAATCAGGACGAGTACCGGGAAAATGTAGAATCCGTCCGAGTACCCAAAAACTTTCCGAACGAGAACCGAAAATTGGCAGAATCAGGGTCAGTACCGGAAAATGATAGAATCCGGGCGAGTACCGGGAAAAGGTAGAATCCGTCCGAGTACCCAAAAACAGTTCGAACGAGAACCTAAAATTATTAGCATCAGGGTCAGTACCGGAAAATGATAGAATCAGGACGAGTACCGGGAAATTGTTGAATCCGTCCGAGTACCCAAAAACTTTCCGAACGAGAACCGAAAATTGGCAGAATCAGGGTCAGTACCGGAAAATGATAGAATCCGGGCGAGTACCGGGAAAATGTAGAATCCGTCCGAGTACCCAAAAACTGTCCGAACGACGACCGAAAATTGGTAGAATCAGGGTCAGTACCGGAAAATGATAGAATCAGGACGAGTACCGGGAAAATGTAGAATCCGTCCGAGTACCCAAAAACTTTCCGAACGAGAACCGAAAATTGGCAGAATCAGGGTCAGTACCGGAAAATGATAGAATCCGGGCGAGTACCGGGAAAATGTAGAATCCGTCCGAGTACCCAAAAACTGTCCGAACGACGACCGAAAATTGGTAGAATCAGGGTCAGTGTCGGAAAATGATAGAATCAGGACGAGTACCGGGAAAATGTTGAATCCGTCCGAGTACCCAAAAACTTTCCGAACGAGAACCGAAAATTGGCAGAATCAGGGTCAGTACCGGAAAATGATAGAATCCGGGCGAGTACCGGGAAAATGTAGAATCCGTCCGAGTACCCAAAAACTGTCCGAACGACGACCGAAAATTGATAGAATCAGGGTCAGTACCGGAAAATGATAGAATGAGGACGAGTACCGGGAAAATGTAGAATCCGTCCGAGTACCCAAAAACTTTCCGAACGAGAACCGAAAATTGGCAGAATCAGGGTCAGTACCGGAAAATGATAGAATCCGGGCGAGTACCGGGAAAAGGTAGAATCCATCCGAGTACCCAAAAACTGTCCGAACGATGACCGAAAATTGGTAGAATCAGGGTCAGTACCGGAAAATGATAGAATCAGGACGAGTACCGGGAAAATGTTGAATCCGTCCGAGTACCCAAAAACTTTCCGAACGAGAACCGAAAATTGGCAGAATCAGGGTCAGTACCGGAAAATGATAGAATCCGGGCGAGTACCGGGAAAATGTAGAATCCGTCCGAGTACCCAAAAACAGTTCGAACGAGAACCTAAAATTATTAGAATCAGGGTCAGTACCGGAAAATGATAGAATCAGGACGAGTACCGGGAAAATGTTGAATCCGTCCGAGTACCCAAAAACATTCCGAACGAGAACCGAAAATTGGCAGAATCAGGGTCAGTACCGGAAAATGATAGAATCCGGGCGAGTACCGGGAAAATGTAGAATCCGTCCGAGTACCCAAAAACTTTCCGAACGAGAACCGAAAATTGGCAGAATCAGGGTCAGTACCGGAAAATGATAGAATCCGGGCGAGTACCGGGAAAATGTAGAATCCGTCCGAGTACCCAAAAACAGTTCGAACGAGAACCTAAAATTATTAGAATCAGGGTCAGTACCGGAAAATGATAGAATCAGGACGAGTACCGGGAAAATGTTGAATCCGTCCGAGTACCCAAAAACTTTCCGAACGAGAACCGAAAATTGGCAGAATCAGGGTCAGTACCGGAAAATGATAGAATCCGGGCGAGTACCGGGAAAATGTAGAATCCGTCCGAGTACCCAAAAACTGTCCGAACGACGACCGAAAATTGGTAGAATCAGGGTCAGTACCGGAAAATGATTGAATCAGGACGAGTACCGGGAAAATGTAGAATCCGTCCGAGTACCCAAAAACTTTCCGAACGAGAACCGAAAATTGGCAGAATCAGGGTCAGTACCGGAAAATGATAGAATCCGGGCGAGTACCGGGAAAAGGTAGAATCCGTCCGAGTACCCAAAAACTTTCCGAACGAGAACCGAAAATTGGCAGAATCAGGGTCAGTACCGGAAAATGATAGAATCCGGGCGAGTACCGGGAAAATGTAGAATCCGTCCGAGTACCCAAAAACAGTTCGAACGAGAACCTAAAATTATTAGAATCAGGGTCAGTACCGGAAAATGATAGAATCAGGACGAGTACCGGGAAAATGTTGAATCCGTCCGAGTACCCAAAAACTTTCCGAACGAGAACCGAAAATTGGCAGAATCAGGGTCAGTACCGGAAAATGATAGAATCCGGGCGAGTACCGGGAAAATGTAGAATCCGTCCGAGTACCCAAAAACTGTCCGAACGACGACCGAAAATTGGTAGAATCAGGGTCAGTACCGGAAAATGATAGAATCAGGACGAGTACCGGGAAAATGTAGAATCCGTCCGAGTACCCAAAAACTATCCGAACGAGAACCGAAAATTGGCAGAATCAGGGTCAGTACCGGAAAATGATAGAATCCGGGCGAGTACCGGGAAAAGGTAGAATCCGTCCGAGTACCCAAAAACTGTCCGAACGATGACCGAAAATTGGCAGAATCAGGGTCAGTACCGGAAAATGATAGAATCCGGGCGAGTACCGGGAAAAGGTAGAATCCGTCCGAGTACCCAAAAACTTTCCGAACGAGAACCGAAAATTGGCAGAATCAGGGTCAGTACCGGAAAATGATAGAATCCGGGCGAGTACCGGGAAAATGTAGAATCCGTCCGAGTACCCAAAAACAGTTCGAACGAGAACCTAAAATTATTAGAATCAGGGTCAGTACCGGAAAATGATAGAATCAGGACGAGTACCGGGAAAATGTTGAATCCGTCCGAGTACCCAAAAACTTTCCGAACGAGAACCGAAAATTGGCAGAATCAGGGTCAGTACCGGAAAATGATAGAATCCGGGCGAGTACCGGGAAAATGTAGAATCCGTCCGAGTACCCAAAAACTGTCCGAACGACGACCGAAAATTGGTAGAATCAGGGTCAGTACCGGAAAATGATAGAATCAGGACGAGTACCGGGAAAATGTAGAATCCGTCCGAGTACCCAAAAACTTTCCGAACGAGAACCGAAAATTGGCAGAATCAGGGTCAGTACCGGAAAATGATAGAATCCGGGCGAGTACCGGGAAAATGTAGAATCCGTCCGAGTACCCAAAAACTGTCCGAACGACGACCGAAAATTGGTAGAATCAGGGTCAGTGTCGGAAAATGATAGAATCAGGACGAGTACCGGGAAAATGTTGAATCCGTCCGAGTACCCAAAAACTTTCCGAACGAGAACCGAAAATTGGCAGAATCAGGGTCAGTACCGGAAAATGATAGAATCCGGGCGAGTACCGGGAAAATGTAGAATCCGTCCGAGTACCCAAAAACAGTTCGAACGAGAACCTAAAATTATTAGCATCAGGGTCAGTACCGGAAAATGATAGAATCAGGACGAGTACCGGGAAATTGTTGAATCCGTCCGAGTACCCAAAAACTTTCCGAACGAGAACCGAAAATTGGCAGAATCAGGGTCAGTACCGGAAAATGATAGAATCCGGGCGAGTACCGGGAAAATGTAGAATCCGTCCGAGTACCCAAAAACTGTCCGAACGACGACCGAAAATTGGTAGAATCAGGGTCAGTACCGGAAAATGATAGAATCAGGACGAGTACCGGGAAAATGTAGAATCCGTCCGAGTACCCAAAAACTTTCCGAACGAGAACCGAAAATTGGCAGAATCAGGGTCAGTACCGGAAAATGATAGAATCCGGGCGAGTACCGGGAAAATGTAGAATCCGTCCGAGTACCCAAAAACTGTCCGAACGACGACCGAAAATTGGTAGAATCAGGGTCAGTGTCGGAAAATGATAGAATCAGGACGAGTACCGGGAAAATGTTGAATCCGTCCGAGTACCCAAAAACTTTCCGAACGAGAACCGAAAATTGGCAGAATCAGGGTCAGTACCGGAAAATGATAGAATCCGGGCGAGTACCGGGAAAATGTAGAATCCGTCCGAGTACCCAAAAACTGTCCGAACGACGACCGAAAATTGATAGAATCAGGGTCAGTACCGGAAAATGATAGAATGAGGACGAGTACCGGGAAAATGTAGAATCCGTCCGAGTACCCAAAAACTTTCCGAACGAGAACCGAAAATTGGCAGAATCAGGGTCAGTACCGGAAAATGATAGAATCCGGGCGAGTACCGGGAAAAGGTAGAATCCATCCGAGTACCCAAAAACTGTCCGAACGATGACCGAAAATTGGTAGAATCAGGGTCAGTACCGGAAAATGATAGAATCAGGACGAGTACCGGGAAAATGTTGAATCCGTCCGAGTACCCAAAAACTTTCCGAACGAGAACCGAAAATTGGCAGAATCAGGGTCAGTACCGGAAAATGATAGAATCCGGGCGAGTACCGGGAAAATGTAGAATCCGTCTGAGTACCCAAAAACTGTCCGAACGACGACCGAAAATTGGTAGAATCAGGGTCAGTACCGGAAAATGATTGAATCAGGACGAGTACCGGGAAAATGTAGAATCCGTCCGAGTACCCAAAAACTTTCCGAACGAGAACCGAAAATTGGCAGAATCAGGGTCAGTACCGGAAAATGATAGAATCCGGGCGAGTACCGGGAAAAGGTAGAATCCGTCCGAGTACCCAAAAACTTTCCGAACGAGAACCGAAAATTGGCAGAATCAGGGTCAGTACCGGAAAATGATAGAATCCGGGCGAGTACCGGGAAAATGTAGAATCCGTCCGAGTACCCAAAAACAGTTCGAACGAGAACCTAAAATTATTAGAATCAGGGTCAGTACCGGAAAATGATAGAATCAGGACGAGTACCGGGAAAATGTTGAATCCGTCCGAGTACCCAAAAACTTTCCGAACGAGAACCGAAAATTGGCAGAATCAGGGTCAGTACCGGAAAATGATAGAATCCGGGCGAGTACCGGGAAAATGTAGAATCCGTCCGAGTACCCAAAAACTTTCCGAACGAGAACCGAAAATTGGCAGAATCAGGGTCAGTACCGGAAAATGATAGAATCCGGGCGAGTACCGGGAAAATGTAGAATCCGTCCGAGTACCCAAAAACAGTTCGAACGAGAACCTAAAATTATTAGAATCAGGGTCAGTACCGGAAAATGATAGAATCAGGACGAGTACCGGGAAAATGTTGAATCCGTCCGAGTACCCAAAAACTTTCCGAACGAGAACCGAAAATTGGCAGAATCAGGGTCAGTACCGGAAAATGATAGAATCCGGGCGAGTACCGGGAAAATGTAGAATCCGTCCGAGTACCCAAAAACTGTCCGAACGACGACCGAAAATTGGTAGAATCAGGGTCAGTACCGGAAAATGATTGAATCAGGACGAGTACCGGGAAAATGTAGAATCCGTCCGAGTACCCAAAAACTTTCCGAACGAGAACCGAAAATTGGCAGAATCAGGGTCAGTACCGGAAAATGATAGAATCCGGGCGAGTACCGGGAAAAGGTAGAATCCGTCCGAGTACCCAAAAACTTTCCGAACGAGAACCGAAAATTGGCAGAATCAGGGTCAGTACCGGAAAATGATAGAATCCGGGCGAGTACCGGGAAAATGTAGAATCCGTCCGAGTACCCAAAAACAGTTCGAACGAGAACCTAAAATTATTAGAATCAGGGTCAGTACCGGAAAATGATAGAATCAGGACGAGTACCGGGAAAATGTTGAATCCGTCCGAGTACCCAAAAACTTTCCGAACGAGAACCGAAAATTGGCAGAATCAGGGTCAGTACCGGAAAATGATAGAATCCGGGCGAGTACCGGGAAAATGTAGAATCCGTCCGAGTACCCAAAAACTGTCCGAACGACGACCGAAAATTGGTAGAATCAGGGTCAGTACCGGAAAATGATAGAATCAGGACGAGTACCGGGAAAATGTAGAATCCGTCCGAGTACCCAAAAACTATCCGAACGAGAACCGAAAATTGGCAGAATCAGGGTCAGTACCGGAAAATGATAGAATCCGGGCGAGTACCGGGAAAAGGTAGAATCCGTCCGAGTACCCAAAAACTGTCCGAACGATGACCGAAAATTGGCAGAATCAGGGTCAGTACCGGAAAATGATAGAATCCGGGCGAGTACCGGGAAAAGGTAGAATCCGTCCGAGTACCCAAAAACTTTCCGAACGAGAACCGAAAATTGGCAGAATCAGGGTCAGTACCGGAAAATGATAGAATCCGGGCGAGTACCGGGAAAATGTAGAATCCGTTCGAGTACCCAAAAACAGTTCGAACGAGAACCTAAAATTATTAGAATCAGGGTCAGTACCGGAAAATGATAGAATCAGGACGAGTACCGGGAAAATGTTGAATCCGTCCGAGTACCCAAAAACTTTCCGAACGAGAACCGAAAATTGGCAGAATCAGGGTCAGTACCGGAAAATGATAGAATCCGGGCGAGTACCGGGAAAATGTAGAATCCGTCCGACTACCCAAAAACTGTCCGAACGACGACCGAAAATTGGTAGAATCAGGGTCAGTACCGGAAAATGATAGAATCAGGACGAGTACCGGGAAAATGTAGAATCCGTCCGAGTACCCAAAAACTTTCCGAACGAGAACCGAAAATTGGCAGAATCAGGGTCAGTACCGGAAAATGATAGAATCCGGGCGAGTACCGGGAAAATGTAGAATCCGTCCGAGTACCCAAAAACTGTCCGAACGACGACCGAAAATTGGTAGAATCAGGGTCAGTACCGGAAAATGATAGAATCAGGACGAGTACCGGGAAAATGTAGAATCCGTCCGAGTACCCAAAAACTTTCCGAACGAGAACCGAAAATTGGCAGAATCAGGGTCAGTACCGGAAAATGATAGAATCCGGGCGAGTACCGGGAAAATGTAGAATCCGTCCGAGTACCCAAAAACTGTCCGAACGACGACCGAAAATTGGTAGAATCAGGGTCAGTGTCGGAAAATGATAGAATCAGGACGAGTACCGGGAAAATGTTGAATCCGTCCGAGTACCCAAAAACTTTCCGAACGAGAACCGAAAATTGGCAGAATCAGGGTCAGTACCGGAAAATGATAGAATCCGGGCGAGTACCGGGAAAATGTAGAATCCGTCCGAGTACCCAAAAACTGTCCGAACGACGACCGAAAATTGATAGAATCAGGGTCAGTACCGGAAAATGATAGAATGAGGACGAGTACCGGGAAAATGTAGAATCCGTCCGAGTACCCAAAAACTTTCCGAACGAGAACCGAAAATTGGCAGAATCAGGGTCAGTACCGGAAAATGATAGAATCCGGTCGAGTACCGGGAAAAGGTAGAATCCATCCGAGTACCCAAAAACTGTCCGAACGATGACCGAAAATTGGTAGAATCAGGGTCAGTACCGGAAAATGATAGAATCAGGACGAGTACCGGGAAAATGTTGAATCCGTCCGAGTACCCAAAAACTTTCCGAACGAGAACCGAAAATTGGCAGAATCAGGGTCAGTACCGGAAAATGATAGAATCCGGGCGAGTACCGGGAAAATGTAGAATCCGTCTGAGTACCCAAAAACTGTCCGAACGACGACCGAAAATTGGTAGAATCAGGGTCAGTACCGGAAAATGATTGAATCAGGACGAGTACCGGGAAAATGTAGAATCCGTCCGAGTACCCAAAAACTTTCCGAACGAGAACCGAAAATTGGCAGAATCAGGGTCAGTACCGGAAAATGATAGAATCCGGGCGAGTACCGGGAAAAGGTAGAATCCGTCCGAGTACCCAAAAACTTTCCGAACGAGAACCGAAAATTGGCAGAATCAGGGTCAGTACCGGAAAATGATAGAATCCGGGCGAGTACCGGGAAAATGTAGAATCCGTCCGAGTACCCAAAAACAGTTCGAACGAGAACCTAAAATTATTAGAATCAGGGTCAGTACCGGAAAATGATAGAATCAGGACGAGTACCGGGAAAATGTTGAATCCGTCCGAGTACCCAAAAACTTTCCGAACGAGAACCGAAAATTGGCAGAATCAGGGTCAGTACCGGAAAATGATAGAATCCGGGCGAGTACCGGGAAAATGTAGAATCCGTCCGAGTACCCAAAAACTTTCCGAACGAGAACCGAAAATTGGCAGAATCAGGGTCAGTACCGGAAAATGATAGAATCCGGGCGAGTACCGGGAAAATGTAGAATCCGTCCGAGTACCCAAAAACAGTTCGAACGAGAACCTAAAATTATTAGAATCAGGGTCAGTACCGGAAAATGATAGAATCAGGACGAGTACCGGGAAAATGTTGAATCCGTCCGAGTACCCAAAAACTTTCCGAACGAGAACCGAAAATTGGCAGAATCAGGGTCAGTACCGGAAAATGATAGAATCCGGGCGAGTACCGGGAAAATGTAGAATCCGTCCGAGTACCCAAAAACTGTCCGAACGACGACCGAAAATTGGTAGAATCAGGGTCAGTACCGGAAAATGATTGAATCAGGACGAGTACCGGGAAAATGTAGAATCCGTCCGAGTACCCAAAAACTTTCCGAACGAGAACCGAAAATTGGCAGAATCAGGGTCAGTACCGGAAAATGATAGAATCCGGGCGAGTACCGGGAAAAGGTAGAATCCGTCCGAGTACCCAAAAACTTTCCGAACGAGAACCGAAAATTGGCAGAATCAGGGTCAGTACCGGAAAATGATAGAATCCGGGCGAGTACCGGGAAAATGTAGAATCCGTCCGAGTACCCAAAAACAGTTCGAACGAGAACCTAAAATTATTAGAATCAGGGTCAGTACCGGAAAATGATAGAATCAGGACGAGTACCGGGAAAATGTTGAATCCGTCCGAGTACCCAAAAACTTTCCGAACGAGAACCGAAAATTGGCAGAATCAGGGTCAGTACCGGAAAATGATAGAATCCGGGCGAGTACCGGGAAAATGTAGAATCCGTCCGAGTACCCAAAAACTGTCCGAACGACGACCGAAAATTGGTAGAATCAGGGTCAGTACCGGAAAATGATAGAATCAGGACGAGTACCGGGAAAATGTAGAATCCGTCCGAGTACCCAAAAACTATCCGAACGAGAACCGAAAATTGGCAGAATCAGGGTCAGTACCGGAAAATGATAGAATCCGGGCGAGTACCGGGAAAAGGTAGAATCCGTCCGAGTACCCAAAAACTGTCCGAACGATGACCGAAAATTGGCAGAATCAGGGTCAGTACCGGAAAATGATAGAATCCGGGCGAGTACCGGGAAAAGGTAGAATCCGTCCGAGTACCCAAAAACTTTCCGAACGAGAACCGAAAATTGGCAGAATCAGGGTCAGTACCGGAAAATGATAGAATCCGGGCGAGTACCGGGAAAATGTAGAATCCGTCCGAGTACCCAAAAACAGTTCGAACGAGAACCTAAAATTATTAGAATCAGGGTCAGTACCGGAAAATGATAGAATCAGGACGAGTACCGGGAAAATGTTGAATCCGTCCGAGTACCCAAAAACTTTCCGAACGAGAACCGAAAATTGGCAGAATCAGGGTCAGTACCGGAAAATGATAGAATCCGGGCGAGTACCGGGAAAATGTAGAATCCGTCCGACTACCCAAAAACTGTCCGAACGACGATCGAAAATTGGTAGAATCAGGGTCAGTACCGGAAAATGATAGAATCAGGACGAGTACCGGGAAAATGTAGAATCCGTCCGAGTACCCAAAAACTTTCCGAACGAGAACCGAAAATTGGCAGAATCAGGGTCAGTACCGGAAAATGATAGAATCCGGGCGAGTACCGGGAAAATGTAGAATCCGTCCGAGTACCCAAAAACTGTCCGAACGACGACCAAAAATTGGTAGAATCAGGGTCAGTGTCGGAAAATGATAGAATCAGGACGAGTACCGGGAAAATGTTGAATCCGTCCGAGTACCCAAAAACTTTCCGAACGAGAACCGAAAATTGGCAGAATCAGGGTCAGTACCGGAAAATGATAGAATCCGGGCGAGTACCGGGAAAATGTAGAATCCGTCCGAGTACCCAAAAACTGTCCGAACGACGACCGAAAATTGATAGAATCAGGGTCAGTACCGGAAAATGATAGAATGAGGACGAGTACCGGGAAAATGTAGAATCCGTCCGAGTACCCAAAAACTTTCCGAACGAGAACCGAAAATTGGCAGAATCAGGGTCAGTACCGGAAAATGATAGAATCCGGGCGAGTACCGGGAAAAGGTAGAATCCATCCGAGTACCCAAAAACTGTCCGAACGATGACCGAAAATTGGTAGAATCAGGGTCAGTACCGGAAAATGATAGAATCAGGACGAGTACCGGGAAAATGTTGAATCCGTCCGAGTACCCAAAAACATTCCGAACGAGAACCGAAAATTGGCAGAATCAGGGTCAGTACCGGAAAATGATAGAATCCGGGCGAGTACCGGGAAAATGTAGAATCCGTCTGAGTACCCAAAAACTGTCCGAACGACGACCGAAAATTGGTAGAATCAGGGTCAGTACCGGAAAATGATTGAATCAGGACGAGTACCGGGAAAATGTAGAATCCGTCCGAGTACCCAAAAACTATCCGAACGAGAACCGAAAATTGGCAGAATCAGGGTCAGTACCGGAAAATGATAGAATCCGGGCGAGTACCGGGAAAAGGTAGAATCCGTCCGAGTACCCAAAAACTTTCCGAACGAGAACCGAAAATTGGCAGAATCAGGGTCAGTACCGGAAAATGATAGAATCCGGGCGAGTACCGGGAAAATGTAGAATCCGTCCGAGTACCCAAAAACAGTTCGAACGAGAACCTAAAATTATTAGAATCAGGGTCAGTACCGGAAAATGATAGAATCAGGACGAGTACCGGGAAAATGTTGAATCCGTCCGAGTACCCAAAAACTTTCCGAACGAGAACCGAAAATTGGCAGAATCAGGGTCAGTACCGGAAAATGATAGAATCCGGGCGAGTACCGGGAAAAGGTAGAATCCGTCCGAGTACCCAAAAACTGTCCGAACGATGACCGAAAATTGGCAGAATCAGGGTCAGTACCGGAAAATGATAGAATCCGGGCGAGTACCGGGAAAAGGTAGAATCCGTCCGAGTACCCAAAAACTTTCCGAACGAGAACCGAAAATTGGCAGAATCAGGGTCAGTACCGGAAAATGATAGAATCCGGGCGAGTACCGGGAAAATGTAGAATCCGTCCGAGTACCCAAAAACAGTTCGAACGAGAACCTAAAATTATTAGAATCAGGGTCAGTACCGGAAAATGATAGAATCAGGACGAGTACCGGGAAAATGTTGAATCCGTCCGAGTACCCAAAAACTTTCCGAACGAGAACCGAAAATTGGCAGAATCAGGGTCAGTACCGGAAAATGATAGAATCCGGGCGAGTACCGGGAAAATGTAGAATCCGTCCGAGTACCCAAAAACTGTCCGAACGACGACCGAAAATTGGTAGAATCAGGGTCAGTACCGGAAAATGATAGAATCAGGACGAGTACCGGGAAAATGTAGAATCCGTCCGAGTACCCAAAAACTTTCCGAACGAGAACCGAAAATTGGCAGAATCAGGGTCAGTACCGGAAAATGATAGAATCCGGGCGAGTACCGGGAAAATGTAGAATCCGTCCGAGTACCCAAAAACTGTCCGAACGACGACCGAAAATTGGTAGAATCAGGGTCAGTGTCGGAAAATGATAGAATCAGGACGAGTACCGGGAAAATGTTGAATCCGTCCGAGTACCCAAAAACTTTCCGAACGAGAACCGAAAATTGGCAGAATCAGGGTCAGTACCGGAAAATGATAGAATCCGGGCGAGTACCGGGAAAATGTAGAATCCGTCCGAGTACCCAAAAACAGTTCGAACGAGAACCTAAAATTATTAGCATCAGGGTCAGTACCGGAAAATGATAGAATCAGGACGAGTACCGGGAAATTGTTGAATCCGTCCGAGTACCCAAAAACTTTCCGAACGAGAACCGAAAATTGGCAGAATCAGGGTCAGTACCGGAAAATGATAGAATCCGGGCGAGTACCGGGAAAATGTAGAATCCGTCCGAGTACCCAAAAACTGTCCGAACGACGACCGAAAATTGGTAGAATCAGGGTCAGTACCGGAAAATGATAGAATCAGGACGAGTACCGGGAAAATGTAGAATCCGTCCGAGTACCCAAAAACTTTCCGAACGAGAACCGAAAATTGGCAGAATCAGGGTCAGTACCGGAAAATGATAGAATCCGGGCGAGTACCGGGAAAATGTAGAATCCGTCCGAGTACCCAAAAACTGTCCGAACGACGACCGAAAATTGGTAGAATCAGGGTCAGTGTCGGAAAATGATAGAATCAGGACGAGTACCGGGAAAATGTTGAATCCGTCCGAGTACCCAAAAACTTTCCGAACGAGAACCGAAAATTGGCAGAATCAGGGTCAGTACCGGAAAATGATAGAATCCGGGCGAGTACCGGGAAAATGTAGAATCCGTCCGAGTACCCAAAAACTGTCCGAACGACGACCGAAAATTGATAGAATCAGGGTCAGTACCGGAAAATGATAGAATGAGGACGAGTACCGGGAAAATGTAGAATCCGTCCGAGTACCCAAAAACTTTCCGAACGAGAACCGAAAATTGGCAGAATCAGGGTCAGTACCGGAAAATGATAGAATCCGGGCGAGTACCGGGAAAAGGTAGAATCCATCCGAGTACCCAAAAACTGTCCGAACGATGACCGAAAATTGGTAGAATCAGGGTCAGTACCGGAAAATGATAGAATCAGGACGAGTACCGGGAAAATGTTGAATCCGTCCGAGTACCCAAAAACTTTCCGAACGAGAACCGAAAATTGGCAGAATCAGGGTCAGTACCGGAAAATGATAGAATCCGGGCGAGTACCGGGAAAATGTAGAATCCGTCTGAGTACCCAAAAACTGTCCGAACGACGACCGAAAATTGGTAGAATCAGGGTCAGTACCGGAAAATGATTGAATCAGGACGAGTACCGGGAAAATGTAGAATCCGTCCGAGTACCCAAAAACTTTCCGAACGAGAACCGAAAATTGGCAGAATCAGGGTCAGTACCGGAAAATGATAGAATCCGGGCGAGTACCGGGAAAAGGTAGAATCCGTCCGAGTACCCAAAAACTTTCCGAACGAGAACCGAAAATTGGCAGAATCAGGGTCAGTACCGGAAAATGATAGAATCCGGGCGAGTACCGGGAAAATGTAGAATCCGTCCGAGTACCCAAAAACAGTTCGAACGAGAACCTAAAATTATTAGAATCAGGGTCAGTACCGGAAAATGATAGAATCAGGACGAGTACCGGGAAAATGTTGAATCCGTCCGAGTACCCAAAAACTTTCCGAACGAGAACCGAAAATTGGCAGAATCAGGGTCAGTACCGGAAAATGATAGAATCCGGGCGAGTACCGGGAAAATGTAGAATCCGTCCGAGTACCCAAAAACTTTCCGAACGAGAACCGAAAATTGGCAGAATCAGGGTCAGTACCGGAAAATGATAGAATCCGGGCGAGTACCGGGAAAATGTAGAATCCGTCCGAGTACCCAAAAACAGTTCGAACGAGAACCTAAAATTATTAGAATCAGGGTCAGTACCGGAAAATGATAGAATCAGGACGAGTACCGGGAAAATGTTGAATCCGTCCGAGTACCCAAAAACTTTCCGAACGAGAACCGAAAATTGGCAGAATCAGGGTCAGTACCGGAAAATGATAGAATCCGGGCGAGTACCGGGAAAATGTAGAATCCGTCCGAGTACCCAAAAACTGTCCGAACGACGACCGAAAATTGGTAGAATCAGGGTCAGTACCGGAAAATGATTGAATCAGGACGAGTACCGGGAAAATGTAGAATCCGTCCGAGTACCCAAAAACTTTCCGAACGAGAACCGAAAATTGGCAGAATCAGGGTCAGTACCGGAAAATGATAGAATCCGGGCGAGTACCGGGAAAAGGTAGAATCCGTCCGAGTACCCAAAAACTTTCCGAACGAGAACCGAAAATTGGCAGAATCAGGGTCAGTACCGGAAAATGATAGAATCCGGGCGAGTACCGGGAAAATGTAGAATCCGTCCGAGTACCCAAAAACAGTTCGAACGAGAACCTAAAATTATTAGAATCAGGGTCAGTACCGGAAAATGATAGAATCAGGACGAGTACCGGGAAAATGTTGAATCCGTCCGAGTACCCAAAAACTTTCCGAACGAGAACCGAAAATTGGCAGAATCAGGGTCAGTACCGGAAAATGATAGAATCCGGGCGAGTACCGGGAAAATGTAGAATCCGTCCGAGTACCCAAAAACTGTCCGAACGACGACCGAAAATTGGTAGAATCAGGGTCAGTACCGGAAAATGATAGAATCAGGACGAGTACCGGGAAAATGTAGAATCCGTCCGAGTACCCAAAAACTTTCCGAACGAGAACCGAAAATTGGCAGAATCAGGGTCAGTACCGGAAAATGATAGAATCCGGGCGAGTACCGGGAAAATGTAGAATCCGTCCGAGTACCCAAAAACTGTCCGAACGACGACCGAAAATTGGTAGAATCAGGGTCAGTGTCGGAAAATGATAGAATCAGGACGAGTACCGGGAAAATGTTGAATCCGTCCGAGTACCCAAAAACTTTCCGAACGAGAACCGAAAATTGGCAGAATCAGGGTCAGTACCGGAAAATGATAGAATCCGGGCGAGTACCGGGAAAATGTAGAATCCGTCCGAGTACCCAAAAACAGTTCGAACGAGAACCTAAAATTATTAGCATCAGGGTCAGTACCGGAAAATGATAGAATCAGGACGAGTACCGGGAAATTGTTGAATCCGTCCGAGTACCCAAAAACTTTCCGAACGAGAACCGAAAATTGGCAGAATCAGGGTCAGTACCGGAAAATGATAGAATCCGGGCGAGTACCGGGAAAATGTAGAATCCGTCCGAGTACCCAAAAACTGTCCGAACGACGACCGAAAATTGGTAGAATCAGGGTCAGTACCGGAAAATGATAGAATCAGGACGAGTACCGGGAAAATGTAGAATCCGTCCGAGTACCCAAAAACTTTCCGAACGAGAACCGAAAATTGGCAGAATCAGGGTCAGTACCGGAAAATGATAGAATCCGGGCGAGTACCGGGAAAATGTAGAATCCGTCCGAGTACCCAAAAACTGTCCGAACGACGACCGAAAATTGGTAGAATCAGGGTCAGTGTCGGAAAATGATAGAATCAGGACGAGTACCGGGAAAATGTTGAATCCGTCCGAGTACCCAAAAACTTTCCGAACGAGAACCGAAAATTGGCAGAATCAGGGTCAGTACCGGAAAATGATAGAATCCGGGCGAGTACCGGGAAAATGTAGAATCCGTCCGAGTACCCAAAAACTGTCCGAACGACGACCGAAAATTGATAGAATCAGGGTCAGTACCGGAAAATGATAGAATGAGGACGAGTACCGGGAAAATGTAGAATCCGTCCGAGTACCCAAAAACTTTCCGAACGAGAACCGAAAATTGGCAGAATCAGGGTCAGTACCGGAAAATGATAGAATCCGGGCGAGTACCGGGAAAAGGTAGAATCCATCCGAGTACCCAAAAACTGTCCGAACGATGACCGAAAATTGGTAGAATCAGGGTCAGTACCGGAAAATGATAGAATCAGGACGAGTACCGGGAAAATGTTGAATCCGTCCGAGTACCCAAAAACTTTCCGAACGAGAACCGAAAATTGGCAGAATCAGGGTCAGTACCGGAAAATGATAGAATCCGGGCGAGTACCGGGAAAATGTAGAATCCGTATGAGTACCCAAAAACTGTCCGAACGACGACCGAAAATTGGTAGAATCAGGGTCAGTACCGGAAAATGATTGAATCAGGACGAGTACCGGGAAAATGTAGAATCCGTCCGAGTACCCAAAAACTTTCCGAACGAGAACCGAAAATTGGCAGAATCAGGGTCAGTACCGGAAAATGATAGAATCCGGGCGAGTACCGGGAAAAGGTAGAATCCGTCCGAGTACCCAAAAACTTTCCGAACGAGAACCGAAAATTGGCAGAATCAGGGTCAGTACCGGAAAATGATAGAATCCGGGCGAGTACCGGGAAAATGTAGAATCCGTCCGAGTACCCAAAAACAGTTCGAACGAGAACCTAAAATTATTAGAATCAGGGTCAGTACCGGAAAATGATAGAATCAGGACGAGTACCGGGAAAATGTTGAATCCGTCCGAGTACCCAAAAACTTTCCGAACGAGAACCGAAAATTGGCAGAATCAGGGTCAGTACCGGAAAATGATAGAATCCGGGCGAGTACCGGGAAAATGTAGAATCCGTCCGAGTACCCAAAAACTTTCCGAACGAGAACCGAAAATTGGCAGAATCAGGGTCAGTACCGGAAAATGATAGAATCCGGGCGAGTACCGGGAAAATGTAGAATCCGTCCGAGTACCCAAAAACAGTTCGAACGAGAACCTAAAATTATTAGAATCAGGGTCAGTACCGGAAAATGATAGAATCAGGACGAGTACCGGGAAAATGTTGAATCCGTCCGAGTACCCAAAAACTTTCCGAACGAGAACCGAAAATTGGCAGAATCAGGGTCAGTACCGGAAAATGATAGAATCCGGGCGAGTACCGGGAAAATGTAGAATCCGTCCGAGTACCCAAAAACTGTCCGAACGACGACCGAAAATTGGTAGAATCAGGGTCAGTACCGGAAAATGATTGAATCAGGACGAGTACCGGGAAAATGTAGAATCCGTCCGAGTACCCAAAAACTTTCCGAACGAGAACCGAAAATTGGCAGAATCAGGGTCAGTACCGGAAAATGATAGAATCCGGGCGAGTACCGGGAAAAGGTAGAATCCGTCCGAGTACCCAAAAACTTTCCGAACGAGAACCGAAAATTGGCAGAATCAGGGTCAGTACCGGAAAATGATAGAATCCGGGCGAGTACCGGGAAAATGTAGAATCCGTCCGAGTACCCAAAAACAGTTCGAACGAGAACCTAAAATTATTAGAATCAGGGTCAGTACCGGAAAATGATAGAATCAGGACGAGTACCGGGAAAATGTTGAATCCGTCCGAGTACCCAAAAACTTTCCGAACGAGAACCGAAAATTGGCAGAATCAGGGTCAGTACCGGAAAATGATAGAATCCGGGCGAGTACCGGGAAAATGTAGAATCCGTCCGAGTACCCAAAAACTGTCCGAACGACGACCGAAAATTGGTAGAATCAGGGTCAGTACCGGAAAATGATAGAATCAGGACGAGTACCGGGAAAATGTAGAATCCGTCCGAGTACCCAAAAACTATCCGAACGAGAACCGAAAATTGGCAGAATCAGGGTCAGTACCGGAAAATGATAGAATCCGGGCGAGTACCGGGAAAAGGTAGAATCCGTCCGAGTACCCAAAAACTGTCCGAACGATGACCGAAAATTGGCAGAATCAGGGTCAGTACCGGAAAATGATAGAATCCGGGCGAGTACCGGGAAAAGGTAGAATCCGTCCGAGTACCCAAAAACTTTCCGAACGAGAACCGAAAATTGGCAGAATCAGGGTCAGTACCGGAAAATGATAGAATCCGGGCGAGTACCGGGAAAATGTAGAATCCGTCCGAGTACCCAAAAACAGTTCGAACGAGAACCTAAAATTATTAGAATCAGGGTCAGTACCGGAAAATGATAGAATCAGGACGAGTACCGGGAAAATGTTGAATCCGTCCGAGTACCCAAAAACTTTCCGAACGAGAACCGAAAATTGGAAGAATCAGGGTCAGTACCGGAAAATGATAGAATCCGGGCGAGTACCGGGAAAATGTAGAATCCGTCCGAGTACCCAAAAACTGTCCGAACGACGACCGAAAATTGGTAGAATCAGGGTCAGTACCGGAAAATGATAGAATCAGGACGAGTACCGGGAAAATGTAGAATCCGTCCGAGTACCCAAAAACTTTCCGAACGAGAACCGAAAATTGGCAGAATCAGGGTCAGTACCGGAAAATGATAGAATCCGGGCGAGTACCGGGAAAATGTAGAATCCGTCCGAGTACCCAAAAACTGTCCGAACGACGACCAAAAATTGGTAGAATCAGGGTCAGTGTCGGAAAATGATAGAATCAGGACGAGTACCGGGAAAATGTTGAATCCGTCCGAGTACCCAAAAACTTTCCGAACGAGAACCGAAAATTGGCAGAATCAGGGTCAGTACCGGAAAATGATAGAATCCGGGCGAGTACCGGGAAAATGTAGAATCCGTCCGAGTACCCAAAAACTGTCCGAACGACGACCGAAAATTGATAGAATCAGGGTCAGTACCGGAAAATGATAGAATGAGGACGAGTACCGGGAAAATGTAGAATCCGTCCGAGTACCCAAAAACTTTCCGAACGAGAACCGAAAATTGGCAGAATCAGGGTCAGTACCGGAAAATGATAGAATCCGGGCGAGTACCGGGAAAAGGTAGAATCCATCCGAGTACCCAAAAACTGTCCGAACGATGACCGAAAATTGGTAGAATCAGGGTCAGTACCGGAAAATGATAGAATCAGGACGAGTACCGGGAAAATGTTGAATCCGTCCGAGTACCCAAAAACATTCCGAACGAGAACCGAAAATTGGCAGAATCAGGGTCAGTACCGGAAAATGATAGAATCCGGGCGAGTACCGGGAAAATGTAGAATCCGTCTGAGTACCCAAAAACTGTCCGAACGACGACCGAAAATTGGTAGAATCAGGGTCAGTACCGGAAAATGATTGAATCAGGACGAGTACCGGGAAAATGTAGAATCCGTCCGAGTACCCAAAAACTATCCGAACGAGAACCGAAAATTGGCAGAATCAGGGTCAGTACCGGAAAATGATAGAATCCGGGCGAGTACCGGGAAAAGGTAGAATCCGTCCGAGTACCCAAAAACTTTCCGAACGAGAACCGAAAATTGGCAGAATCAGGGTCAGTACCGGAAAATGATAGAATCCGGGCGAGTACCGGGAAAATGTAGAATCCGTCCGAGTACCCAAAAACAGTTCGAACGAGAACCTAAAATTATTAGAATCAGGGTCAGTACCGGAAAATGATAGAATCAGGACGAGTACCGGGAAAATGTTGAATCCGTCCGAGTACCCAAAAACTTTCCGAACGAGAACCGAAAATTGGCAGAATCAGGGTCAGTACCGGAAAATGATAGAATCCGGGCGAGTACCGGGAAAATGTAGAATCCGTCCGAGTACCCAAAAACTTTCCGAACGAGAACCGAAAATTGGCAGAATCAGGGTCAGTACCGGAAAATGATAGAATCCGGGCGAGTACCGGGAAAATGTAGAATCCGTCCGAGTACCCAAAAACAATTCGAACGAGAACCTAAAATTATTAGAATCAGGGTCAGTACTGGAAAATGATAGAATCAGGACGAGTACCGGGAAAATGTTGAATCCGTCCGAGTACCCAAAAACTTTCCGAACGAGAACCGAAAATTGGGAGAATCAGGGTCAGTACCGGAAAATGATAGAATCCGGGCGAGTACCGGGAAAATGTAGAATCCGTCCGAGTACCCAAAAACTGTCCGAACGACGACCGAAAATTGGTAGAATCAGGGTCAGTACCGGAAAATGATAGAATCAGGACGAGTACCGGGAAAATGTAGAATCCGTCCGAGTACCCAAAAACTATCCGAACGAGAACCGAAAAATGGCAGAATCAGGGTCAGTACCGGAAAATGATAGAATCCGGGCGAGTACCGGGAAAAGGTAGAATCCGTCCGAGTACCCAAAAACTGTCCGAACGATGACCGAAAATTGGCAGAATCAGGGTCAGTACCGGAAAATGATAGAATCCGGGCGAGTACCGGGAAAAGGTAGAATCCGTCCGAGTACCCAAAAACTTTCCGAACGAGAACCGAAAATTGGCAGAATCAGGGTCAGTACCGGAAAATGATAGAATCCGGGCGAGTACCGGGAAAAGGTAGAATCCGTCCGAGTACCCAAAAACTGTCCGAACGATGACCGAAAATTGGCAGAATCAGGGTCAGTACCGGAAAATGATTGAATCAGGACGAGTACCGGGAAAATGTAGAATCCGTCCGAGTACCCAAAAACTATCCGAACGAGAACCGAAAATTGGCAGAATCAGGGTCAGTACCGGAAAATGATAGAATCCGGGCGAGTACCGGGAAAAGGTAGAATCCGTCCGAGTACCCAAAAACTTTCCGAACGAGAACCGAAAATTGGCAGAATCAGGGTCAGTACCGGAAAATGATAGAATCCGGGCGAGTACCGGGAAAATGTAGAATCCGTCCGAGTACCCAAAAACAGTTCGAACGAGAACCTAAAATTATTAGAATCAGGGTCAGTACCGGAAAATGATAGAATCAGGACGAGTACCGGGAAAATGTTGAATCCGTCCGAGTACCCAAAAACTTTCCGAACGAGAACCGAAAATTGGCAGAATCAGGGTCAGTACCGGAAAATGATAGAATCCGGGCGAGTACCGGGAAAATGTAGAATCCGTCCGAGTACCCAAAAACTTTCCGAACGAGAACCGAAAATTGGCAGAATCAGGGTCAGTACCGGAAAATGATAGAATCCGGGCGAGTACCGGGAAAATGTAGAATCCGTCCGAGTACCCAAAAACAGTTCGAACGAGAACCTAAAATTATTAGAATCAGGGTCAGTACTGGAAAATGATAGAATCAGGACGAGTACCGGGAAAATGTTGAATCCGTCCGAGTACCCAAAAACTTTCCGAACGAGAACCGAAAATTGGCAGAATCAGGGTCAGTACCGGAAAATGATAGAATCCGGGCGAGTACCGGGAAAATGTAGAATCCGTCCGAGTACCCAAAAACTGTCCGAACGACGACCGAAAATTGGTAGAATCAGGGTCAGTACCGGAAAATGATAGAATCAGGACGAGTACCGGGAAAATGTAGAATCCGTCCGAGTACCCAAAAACTATCCGAACGAGAACCGAAAAATGGCAGAATCAGGGTCAGTACCGGAAAATGATAGAATCCGGGCGAGTACCGGGAAAAGGTAGAATCCGTCCGAGTACCCAAAAACTGTCCGAACGATGACCGAAAATTGGTAGAATCAGGGTCAGTACCGGAAAATGATAGAATCAGGACGAGTACCGGGAAAATGTTGAATCCGTCCGAGTACCCAAAAACATTCCGAACGAGAACCGAAAATTGGCAGAATCAGGGTCAGTACCGGAAAATGATAGAATCCGGGCGAGTACCGGGAAAATGTAGAATCCGTCTGAGTACCCAAAAACTGTCCGAACGACGACCGAAAATTGGTAGAATCAGGGTCAGTACCGGAAAATGATTGAATCAGGACGAGTACCGGGAAAATGTAGAATCCGTCCGAGTACCCAAAAACTATCCGAACGAGAACCGAAAATTGGCAGAATCAGGGTCAGTACCGGAAAATGATAGAATCCGGGCGAGTACCGGGAAAAGGTAGAATCCGTCCGAGTACCCAAAAACTTTCCGAACGAGAACCGAAAATTGGCAGAATCAGGGTCAGTACCGGAAAATGATAGAATCCGGGCGAGTACCGGGAAAATGTAGAATCCGTCCGAGTACCCAAAAACAGTTCGAACGAGAACCTAAAATTATTAGAATCAGGGTCAGTACCGGAAAATGATAGAATCAGGACGAGTACCGGGAAAATGTTGAATCCGTCCGAGTACCCAAAAACTTTCCGAACGAGAACCGAAAATTGGCAGAATCAGGGTCAGTACCGGAAAATGATAGAATCCGGGCGAGTACCGGGAAAATGTAGAATCCGTCCGAGTACCCAAAAACTTTCCGAACGAGAACCGAAAATTGGCAGAATCAGGGTCAGTACCGGAAAATGATAGAATCCGGGCGAGTACCGGGAAAATGTAGAATCCGTCCGAGTACCCAAAAACAGTTCGAACGAGAACCTAAAATTATTAGAATCAGGGTCAGTACTGGAAAATGATAGAATCAGGACGAGTACCGGGAAAATGTTGAATCCGTCCGAGTACCCAAAAACTTTCCGAACGAGAACCGAAAATTGGCAGAATCAGGGTCAGTACCGGAAAATGATAGAATCCGGGCGAGTACCGGGAAAATGTAGAATCCGTCCGAGTACCCAAAAACTGTCCGAACGACGACCGAAAATTGGTAGAATCAGGGTCAGTACCGGAAAATGATAGAATCAGGACGAGTACCGGGAAAATGTAGAATCCGTCCGAGTACCCAAAAACTATCCGAACGAGAACCGAAAAATGGCAGAATCAGGGTCAGTACCGGAAAATGATAGAATCCGGGCGAGTACCGGGAAAAGGTAGAATCCGTCCGAGTACCCAAAAACTGTCCGAACGATGACCGAAAATTGGCAGAATCAGGGTCAGTACCGGAAAATGATAGAATCCGGGCGAGTACCGGGAAAAGGTAGAATCCGTCCGAGTACCCAAAAACTTTCCGAACGAGAACCGAAAATTGGCAGAATCAGGGTCAGTACCGGAAAATGATAGAATCCGGGCGAGTACCGGGAAAAGGTAGAATCCATCCGAGTACCCAAAAACTGTCCGAACGATGACCGAAAATTGGTAGAATCAGGGTCAGTACCGGAAAATGATAGAATCAGGACGAGTACCGGGAAAATGTTGAATCCGTCCGAGTACCCAAAAACATTCCGAACGAGAACCGAAAATTGGCAGAATCAGGGTCAGTACCGGAAAATGATAGAATCCGGGCGAGTACCGGGAAAATGTAGAATCCGTCTGAGTACCCAAAAACTGTCCGAACGACGACCGAAAATTGGTAGAATCAGGGTCAGTACCGGAAAATGATTGAATCAGGACGAGTACCGGGAAAATGTAGAATCCGTCCGAGTACCCAAAAACTTTCCGAACGAGAACCGAAAATTGGCAGAATCAGGGTCAGTACCGGAAAATGATAGAATCCGGGCGAGTACCGGGAAAAGGTAGAATCCGTCCGAGTACCCAAAAACTTTCCGAACGAGAACCGAAAATTGGCAGAATCAGGGTCAGTACCGGAAAATGATAGAATCCGGGCGAGTACCGGGAAAATGTAGAATCCGTCCGAGTACCCAAAAACAGTTCGAACGAGAACCTAAAATTATTAGAATCAGGGTCAGTACCGGAAAATGATAGAATCAGGACGAGTACCGGGAAAATGTTGAATCCGTCCGAGTACCCAAAAACTTTCCGAACGAGAACCGAAAATTGGCAGAATCAGGGTCAGTACCGGAAAATGATAGAATCCGGGCGAGTACCGGGAAAATGTAGAATCCGTCCGAGTACCCAAAAACTTTCCGAACGAGAACCGAAAATTGGCAGAATCAGGGTCAGTACCGGAAAATGATAGAATCCGGGCGAGTACCGGGAAAATGTAGAATCCGTCCGAGTACCCAAAAACAGTTCGAACGAGAACCTAAAATTATTAGAATCAGGGTCAGTACCGGAAAATGATAGAATCAGGACGAGTACCGGGAAAATGTTGAATCCGTCCGAGTACCCAAAAACTTTCCGAACGAGAACCGAAAATTGGCAGAATCAGGGTCAGTACCGGAAAATGATAGAATCCGGGCGAGTACCGGGAAAATGTAGAATCCGTCCGAGTACCCAAAAACTGTCCGAACGACGACCGAAAATTGGTAGAATCAGGGTCAGTACCGGAAAATGATAGAATCAGGACGAGTACCGGGAAAATGTAGAATCCGTCCGAGTACCCAAAAACTATCCGAACGAGAACCGAAAATTGGCAGAATCAGGGTCAGTACCGGAAAATGATAGAATCCGGGCGAGTACCGGGAAAAGGTAGAATCCGTCCGAGTACCCAAAAACTGTCCGAACGATGACCGAAAATTGGCAGAATCAGGGTCAGTACCGGAAAATGATAGAATCCGGGCGAGTACCGGGAAAAGGTAGAATCCGTCCGAGTACCCAAAAACTTTCCGAACGAGAACCGAAAATTGGCAGAATCAGGGTCAGTAACGGAAAATGATAGAATCCGGGCGAGTACCGGGAAAATGTAGAATCCGTCCGAGTACCCAAAAACAGTTCGAACGAGAACCTAAAATTATTAGAATCAGGGTCAGTACCGGAAAATGATAGAATCAGGACGAGTACCGGGAAAATGTTGAATCCGTCCGAGTACCCAAAAACTTTCCGAACGAGAACCGAAAATTGGCAGAATCAGGGTCAGTACCGGAAAATGATAGAATCCGGGCGAGTACCGGGAAAATGTAGAATCCGTCCGAGTACCCAAAAACTGTCCGAACGACGACCGAAAATTGGTAGAATCAGGGTCAGTACCGGAAAATGATAGAATCAGGACGAGTACCGGGAAAATGTAGAATCCGTCCGAGTACCCAAAAACTTTCCGAACGAGAACCGAAAATTGGCAGAATCAGGGTCAGTACCGGAAAATGATAGAATCCGGGCGAGTACCGGGAAAATGTAGAATCCGTCCGAGTACCCAAAAACTGTCCGAACGACGACCGAAAATTGGTAGAATCAGGGTCAGTGTCGGAAAATGATAGAATCAGGACGAGTACCGGGAAAATGTTGAATCCGTCCGAGTACCCAAAAACTTTCCGAACGAGAACCGAAAATTGGCAGAATCAGGGTCAGTACCGGAAAATGATAGAATCCGGGCGAGTACCGGGAAAAGGTAGAATCCGTCCGAGTACCCAAAAACTGTCCGAACGATGACCGAAAATTGGCAGAATCAGGGTCAGTACCGGAAAATGATAGAATCCGGGCGAGTACCGGGAAAAGGTAGAATCCGTCCGAGTACCCAAAAACTTTCCGAACGAGAACCGAAAATTGGCAGAATCAGGGTCAGTACCGGAAAATGATAGAATCCGGGCGAGTACCGGGAAAAGGTAGAATCCATCCGAGTACCCAAAAACTGTCCGAACGATGACCGAAAATTGGTAGAATCAGGGTCAGTACCGGAAAATGATAGAATCAGGACGAGTACCGGGAAAATGTTGAATCCGTCCGAGTACCCAAAAACATTCCGAACGAGAACCGAAAATTGGCAGAATCAGGGTCAGTACCGGAAAATGATAGAATCCGGGCGAGTACCGGGAAAATGTAGAATCCGTCTGAGTACCCAAAAACTGTCCGAACGACGACCGAAAATTGGTAGAATCAGGGTCAGTACCGGAAAATGATTGAATCAGGACGAGTACCGGGAAAATGTAGAATCCGTCCGAGTACCCAAAAACTTTCCGAACGAGAACCGAAAATTGGCAGAATCAGGGTCAGTACCGGAAAATGATAGAATCCGGGCGAGTACCGGGAAAAGGTAGAATCCGTCCGAGTACCCAAAAACTTTCCGAACGAGAACCGAAAATTGGCAGAATCAGGGTCAGTACCGGAAAATGATAGAATCCGGGCGAGTACCGGGAAAATGTAGAATCCGTCCGAGTACCCAAAAACAGTTCGAACGAGAACCTAAAATTATTAGAATCAGGGTCAGTACCGGAAAATGATAGAATCAGGACGAGTACCGGGAAAATGTTGAATCCGTCCGAGTACCCAAAAACTTTCCGAACGAGAACCGAAAATTGGCAGAATCAGGGTCAGTACCGGAAAATGATAGAATCCGGGCGAGTACCGGGAAAATGTAGAATCCGTCCGAGTACCCAAAAACTTTCCGAACGAGAACCGAAAATTGGCAGAATCAGGGTCAGTACCGGAAAATGATAGAATCCGGGCGAGTACCGGGAAAATGTAGAATCCGTCCGAGTACCCAAAAACAGTTCGAACGAGAACCTAAAATTATTAGAATCAGGGTCAGTACCGGAAAATGATAGAATCAGGACGAGTACCGGGAAAATGTTGAATCCGTCCGAGTACCCAAAAACTTTCCGAACGAGAACCGAAAATTGGCAGAATCAGGGTCAGTACCGGAAAATGATAGAATCCGGGCGAGTACCGGGAAAATGTAGAATCCGTCCGAGTACCCAAAAACTGTCCGAACGACGACCGAAAATTGGTAGAATCAGGGTCAGTACCGGAAAATGATAGAATCAGGACGAGTACCGGGAAAATGTAGAATCCGTCCGAGTACCCAAAAACTATCCGAACGAGAACCGAAAATTGGCAGAATCAGGGTCAGTACCGGAAAATGATAGAATCCGGGCGAGTACCGGGAAAAGGTAGAATCCGTCCGAGTACCCAAAAACTGTCCGAACGATGACCGAAAATTGGCAGAATCAGGGTCAGTACCGGAAAATGATAGAATCCGGGCGAGTACCGGGAAAAGGTAGAATCCGTCCGAGTACCCAAAAACTTTCCGAACGAGAACCGAAAATTGGCAGAATCAGGGTCAGTACCGGAAAATGATAGAATCCGGGCGAGTACCGGGAAAATGTAGAATCCGTCCGAGTACCCAAAAACAGTTCGAACGAGAACCTAAAATTATTAGAATCAGGGTCAGTACCGGAAAATGATAGAATCAGGACGAGTACCGGGAAAATGTTGAATCCGTCCGAGTACCCAAAAACTTTCCGAACGAGAACCGAAAATTGGCAGAATCAGGGTCAGTACCGGAAAATGATAGAATCCGGGCGAGTACCGGGAAAATGTAGAATCCGTCCGAGTACCCAAAAACTGTCCGAACGACGACCGAAAATTGGTAGAATCAGGGTCAGTACCGGAAAATGATAGAATCAGGACGAGTACCGGGAAAATGTAGAATCCGTCCGAGTACCCAAAAACTTTCCGAACGAGAACCGAAAATTGGCAGAATCAGGGTCAGTACCGGAAAATGATAGAATCCGGGCGAGTACCGGGAAAATGTAGAATCCGTCCGAGTACCCAAAAACTGTCCGAACGACGACCGAAAATTGGTAGAATCAGGGTCAGTGTCGGAAAATGATAGAATCAGGACGAGTACCGGGAAAATGTTGAATCCGTCCGAGTACCCAAAAACTTTCCGAACGAGAACCGAAAATTGGCAGAATCAGGGTCAGTACCGGAAAATGATAGAATCCGGGCGAGTACCGGGAAAATGTAGAATCCGTCCGAGTACCCAAAAACTGTCCGAACGACGACCGAAAATTGATAGAATCAGGGTCAGTACCGGAAAATGATAGAATGAGGACGAGTACCGGGAAAATGTAGAATCCGTCCGAGTACCCAAAAACTTTCCGAACGAGAACCGAAAATTGGCAGAATCAGGGTCAGTACCGGAAAATGATAGAATCCGGGCGAGTACCGGGAAAAGGTAGAATCCATCCGAGTACCCAAAAACTGTCCGAACGATGACCGAAAATTGGTAGAATCAGGGTCAGTACCGGAAAATTATAGAATCAGGACGAGTACCGGGAAAATGTTGAATCCGTCCGAGTACCCAAAAACTTTCCGAACGAGAACCGAAAATTGGCAGAATCAGGGTCAGTACCGGAAAATGATTGAATCAGGACGAGTACCGGGAAAATGTAGAATCCGTCCGAGTACCCAAAAACTTTCCGAACGAGAACCGAAAATTGGCAGAATCAGGGTCAGTACCGGAAAATGATAGAATCCGGGCGAGTACCGGGAAAAGGTAGAATCCGTCCGAGTACCCAAAAACTTTCCGAACGAGAACCGAAAATTGGCAGAATCAGGGTCAGTACCGGAAAATGATAGAATCCGGGCGAGTACCGGGAAAATGTAGAATCCGTCCGAGTACCCAAAAACAGTTCGAACGAGAACCTAAAATTATTAGAATCAGGGTCAGTACCGGAAAATGATAGAATCAGGACGAGTACCGGGAAAATGTTGAATCCGTCCGAGTACCCAAAAACTTTCCGAACGAGAACCGAAAATTGGCAGAATCAGGGTCAGTACCGGAAAATGATAGAATCCGGGCGAGTACCGGGAAAATGTAGAATCCGTCCGAGTACCCAAAAACTGTCCGAACGACGACCGAAAATTGGTAGAATCAGGGTCAGTACCGGAAAATGATTGAATCAGGACGAGTACCGGGAAAATGTAGAATCCGTCCGAGTACCCAAAAACTTTCCGAACGAGAACCGAAAATTGGCAGAATCAGGGTCAGTACCGGAAAATGATAGAATCCGGGCGAGTACCGGGAAAAGGTAGAATCCGTCCGAGTACCCAAAAACTTTCCGAACGAGAACCGAAAATTGGCAGAATCAGGGTCAGTACTGGAAAATGATAGAATCCGGGCGAGTACCGGGAAAATGTAGAATCCGTCCGAGTACCCAAAAACAGTTCGAACGAGAACCTAAAATTATTAGAATCAGGGTCAGTACCGGAAAATGATAGAATCAGGACGAGTACCGGGAAAATGTTGAATCCGTCCGAGTACCCAAAAACTTTCCGAACGAGAACCGAAAATTGGCAGAATCAGGGTCAGTACCGGAAAATGATAGAATCCGGGCGAGTACCGGGAAAATGTAGAATCCGTCCGAGTACCCAAAAACTGTCCGAACGACGACCGAAAATTGGTAGAATCAGGGTCAGTACCGGAAAATGATAGAATCAGGACGAGTACCGGGAAAATGTAGAATCCGTCCGAGTACCCAAAAACTATCCGAACGAGAACCGAAAATTGGCAGAATCAGGGTCAGTACCGGAAAATGATAGAATCCGGGCGAGTACCGGGAAAAGGTAGAATCCGTCCGAGTACCCAAAAACTGTCCGAACGATGACCGAAAATTGGCAGAATCAGGGTCAGTACCGGAAAATGATAGAATCCGGGCGAGTACCGGGAAAAGGTAGAATCCGTCCGAGTACCCAAAAACTTTCCGAACGAGAACCGAAAATTGGCAGAATCAGGGTCAGTACCGGAAAATGATAGAATCCGGGCGAGTACCGGGAAAATGTAGAATCCGTCCGAGTACCCAAAAACAGTTCGAACGAGAACCTAAAATTATTAGAATCAGGGTCAGTACCGGAAAATGATAGAATCAGGACGAGTACCGGGAAAATGTTGAATCCGTCCGAGTACCCAAAAACTTTCCGAACGAGAACCGAAAATTGGCAGAATCAGGGTCAGTACCGGAAAATGATAGAATCCGGGCGAGTACCGGGAAAATGTAGAATCCGTCCGAGTACCCAAAAACTGTCCGAACGACGACCGAAAATTGGTAGAATCAGGGTCAGTACCGGAAAATGATAGAATCAGGACGAGTACCGGGAAAATGTAGAATCCGTCCGAGTACCCAAAAACTTTCCGAACGAGAACCGAAAATTGGCAGAATCAGGGTCAGTACCGGAAAATGATAGAATCCGGGCGAGTACCGGGAAAATGTAGAATCCGTCCGAGTACCCAAAAACTGTCCGAACGACGACCGAAAATTGGTAGAATCAGGGTCAGTGTCGGAAAATGATAGAATCAGGACGAGTACCGGGAAAATGTTGAATCCGTCCGAGTACCCAAAAACTTTCCGAACGAGAACCGAAAATTGGCAGAATCAGGGTCAGTACCGGAAAATGATAGAATCCGGGCGAGTACCGGGAAAATGTAGAATCCGTCCGAGTACCCAAAAACTGTCCGAACGATGACCGAAAATTGGTAGAATCAGGGTCAGTACCGGAAAATGATAGAATCAGGACGAGTACCGGGAAAATGTTGAATCCGTCCGAGTACCCAAAAACTTTCCGAACGAGAACCGAAAATTGGCAGAATCAGGGTCAGTACCGGAAAATGATAGAATCCGGGCGAGTACCGGGAAAAGGTAGAATCCGTCCGAGTACCCAAAAACTTTCCGAACGAGAACCGAAAATTGGCAGAATCAGGGTCAGTACCGGAAAATGATAGAATCCGGGCGAGTACCGGGAAAATGTAGAATCCGTCCGAGTACCCAAAAACAGTTCGAACGAGAACCTAAAATTATTAGAATCAGGGTCAGTACCGGAAAATGATAGAATCAGGACGAGTACCGGGAAAATGTTGAATCCGTCCGAGTACCCAAAAACTTTCCGAACGAGAACCGAAAATTGGCAGAATCAGGGTCAGTACCGGAAAATGATAGAATCCGGGCGAGTACCGGGAAAATGTAGAATCCGTCCGAGTACCCAAAAACTTTCCGAACGAGAACCGAAAATTGGCAGAATCAGGGTCAGTACCGGAAAATGATAGAATCCGGGCGAGTACCGGGAAAATGTAGAATCCGTCCGAGTACCCAAAAACTGTCCGAACGACGACCGAAAATTGGTAGAATCAGGGTCAGTACCGGAAAATGATAGAATCAGGACGAGTACCGGGAAAATGTAGAATCCGTCCGAGTACCCAAAAACTGTCCGAACGACGACCGAAAATTGATAGAATCAGGGTCAGTACCGGAAAATGATAGAATGAGGACGAGTACCGGGAAAATGTAGAATCCGTCCGAGTACCCAAAAACTTTCCGAACGAGAACCGAAAATTGGCAGAATCAGGGTCAGTACCGGAAAATGATAGAATCCGGGCGAGTACCGGGAAAAGGTAGAATCCATCCGAGTACCCAAAAACTGTCCGAACGATGACCGAAAATTGGTAGAATCAGGGTCAGTACCGGAAAATGATAGAATCAGGACGAGTACCGGGAAAATGTTGAATCCGTCCGAGTACCCAAAAACTTTCCGAACGAGAACCGAAAATTGGCAGAATCAGGGTCAGTACCGGAAAATGATAGAATCCGGGCGAGTACCGGGAAAATGTAGAATCCGTCTGAGTACCCAAAAACTGTCCGAACGACGACCGAAAATTGGTAGAATCAGGGTCAGTACCGGAAAATGATTGAATCAGGACGAGTACCGGGAAAATGTAGAATCCGTCCGAGTACCCAAAAACTTTCCGAACGAGAACCGAAAATTGGCAGAATCAGGGTCAGTACCGGAAAATGATAGAATCCGGGCGAGTACCGGGAAAAGGTAGAATCCGTCCGAGTACCCAAAAACTTTCCGAACGAGAACCGAAAATTGGCAGAATCAGGGTCAGTACCGGAAAATGATAGAATCCGGGCGAGTACCGGGAAAATGTAGAATCCGTCCGAGTACCCAAAAACAGTTCGAACGAGAACCTAAAATTATTAGAATCAGGGTCAGTACCGGAAAATGATAGAATCAGGACGAGTACCGGGAAAATGTTGAATCCGTCCGAGTACCCAAAAACTTTCCGAACGAGAACCGAAAATTGGCAGAATCAGGGTCAGTACCGGAAAATGATAGAATCCGGGCGAGTACCGGGAAAATGTAGAATCCGTCCGAGTACCCAAAAACTGTCCGAACGACGACCGAAAATTGGTAGAATCAGGGTCAGTACCGGAAAATGATAGAATCAGGACGAGTACCGGGAAAATGTAGAATCCGTCCGAGTACCCAAAAACTTTCCGAACGAGAACCGAAAATTGGCAGAATCAGGGTCAGTACCGGAAAATGATAGAATCCGGGCGAGTACCGGGAAAATGTAGAATCCGTCCGAGTACCCAAAAACTGTCCGAACGACGACCGAAAATTGGTAGAATCAGGGTCAGTGTCGGAAAATGATAGAATCAGGACGAGTACCGGGAAAATGTTGAATCCGTCCGAGTACCCAAAAACTTTCCGAACGAGAACCGAAAATTGGCAGAATCAGGGTCAGTACCGGAAAATGATAGAATCCGGGCGAGTACCGGGAAAATGTAGAATCCGTCCGAGTACCCAAAAACTGTCCGAACGATGACCGAAAATTGGTAGAATCAGGGTCAGTACCGGAAAATGATAGAATCAGGACGAGTACCGGGAAAATGTTGAATCCGTCCGAGTACCCAAAAACTTTCCGAACGAGAACCGAAAATTGGCAGAATCAGGGTCAGTACCGGAAAATGATAGAATCCGGGCGAGTACCGGGAAAAGGTAGAATCCGTCCGAGTACCCAAAAACTTTCCGAACGAGAACCGAAAATTGGCAGAATCAGGGTCAGTACCGGAAAATGATAGAATCCGGGCGAGTACCGGGAAAATGTAGAATCCGTCCGAGTACCCAAAAACAGTTCGAACGAGAACCTAAAATTATTAGAATCAGGGTCAGTACCGGAAAATGATAGAATCAGGACGAGTACCGGGAAAATGTTGAATCCGTCCGAGTACCCAAAAACTTTCCGAACGAGAACCGAAAATTGGCAGAATCAGGGTCAGTACCGGAAAATGATAGAATCCGGGCGAGTACCGGGAAAATGTAGAATCCGTCCGAGTACCCAAAAACTTTCCGAACGAGAACCGAAAATTGGCAGAATCAGGGTCAGTACCGGAAAATGATAAAATCCGGGCGAGTACCGGGAAAATGTAGAATCCGTCCGAGTACCCAAAAACTGTCCGAACGACGACCGAAAATTGGTAGAATCAGGGTCAGTACCGGAAAATGATAGAATCAGGACGAGTACCGGGAAAATGTAGAATCCGTCCGAGTACCCAAAAACTGTCCGAACGACGACCGAAAATTGATAGAATCAGGGTCAGTACCGGAAAATGATAGAATGAGGACGAGTACCGGGAAAATGTAGAATCCGTCCGAGTACCCAAAAACAGTTCGAACGAGAACCTAAAATTATTAGAATCAGGGTCAGTACCGGAAAATGATAGAATCAGGACGAGTACCGGGAAAATGTTGAATCCGTCCGAGTACCCAAAAACTTTCCGAACGAGAACCGAAAATTGGCAGAATCAGGGTCAGTACCGGAAAATGATAGAATCCGGGCGAGTACCGGGAAAATGTAGAATCCGTCCGAGTACCCAAAAACTGTCCGAACGACGACCGAAAATTGGTAGAATCAGGGTCAGTACCGGAAAATGATAGAATCAGGACGAGTACCGGGAAAATGTAGAATCCGTCCGAGTACCCAAAAACTTTCCGAACGAGAACCGAAAATTGGCAGAATCAGGGTCAGTACCGGAAAATGATAGAATCCGGGCGAGTACCGGGAAAATGTAGAATCCGTCCGAGTACCCAAAAACTGTCCGAACGACGACCGAAAATTGGTAGAATCAGGGTCAGTGTCGGAAAATGATAGAATCAGGACGAGTACCGGGAAAATGTTGAATCCGTCCGAGTACCCAAAAACTTTCCGAACGAGAACCGAAAATTGGCAGAATCAGGGTCAGTACCGGAAAATGATAGAATCCGGGCGAGTACCGGGAAAATGTAGAATCCGTCCGAGTACCCAAAAACTGTCCGAACGATGACCGAAAATTGGTAGAATCAGGGTCAGTACCGGAAAATGATAGAATCAGGACGAGTACCGGGAAAATGTTGAATCCGTCCGAGTACCCAAAAACTTTCCGAACGAGAACCGAAAATTGGCAGAATCAGGGTCAGTACCGGAAAATGATAGAATCCGGGCGAGTACCGGGAAAAGGTAGAATCCGTCCGAGTACCCAAAAACTTTCCGAACGAGAACCGAAAATTGGCAGAATCAGGGTCAGTACCGGAAAATGATAGAATCCGGGCGAGTACCGGGAAAATGTAGAATCCGTCCGAGTACCCAAAAACAGTTCGAACGAGAACCTAAAATTATTAGAATCAGGGTCAGTACCGGAAAATGATAGAATCAGGACGAGTACCGGGAAAATGTTGAATCCGTCCGAGTACCCAAAAACTTTCCGAACGAGAACCGAAAATTGGCAGAATCAGGGTCAGTACCGGAAAATGATAGAATCCGGGCGAGTACCGGGAAAATGTAGAATCCGTCCGAGTACCCAAAAACTTTCCGAACGAGAACCGAAAATTGGCAGAATCAGGGTCAGTACCGGAAAATGATAAAATCCGGGCGAGTACCGGGAAAATGTAGAATCCGTCCGAGTACCCAAAAACTGTCCGAACGACGACCGAAAATTGGTAGAATCAGGGTCAGTACCGGAAAATGATAGAATCAGGACGAGTACCGGGAAAATGTAGAATCCGTCCGAGTACCCAAAAACTGTCCGAACGACGACCGAAAATTGATAGAATCAGGGTCAGTACCGGAAAATGATAGAATGAGGACGAGTACCGGGAAAATGTAGAATCCGTCCGAGTACCCAAAAACTTTCCGAACGAGAACCGAAAATTGGCAGAATCAGGGTCAGTACCGGAAAATGATAGAATCCGGGCGAGTACCGGGAAAAGGTAGAATCCATCCGAGTACCCAAAAACTGTCCGAACGATGACCGAAAATTGGTAGAATCAGGGTCAGTACCGGAAAATGATAGAATCAGGACGAGTACCGGGAAAATGTTGAATCCGTCCGAGTACCCAAAAACTTTCCGAACGAGAACCGAAAATTGGCAGAATCAGGGTCAGTACCGGAAAATGATAGAATCCGGGCGAGTACCGGGAAAATGTAGAATCCGTCTGAGTACCCAAAAACTGTCCGAACGACGACCGAAAATTGGTAGAATCAGGGTCAGTACCGGAAAATGATTGAATCAGGACGAGTACCGGGAAAATGTAGAATCCGTCCGAGTACCCAAAAACTTTCCGAACGAGAACCGAAAATTGGCAGAATCAGGGTCAGTACCGGAAAATGATAGAATCCGGGCGAGTACCGGGAAAAGGTAGAATCCGTCCGAGTACCCAAAAACTTTCCGAACGAGAACCGAAAATTGGCAGAATCAGGGTCAGTACCGGAAAATGATAGAATCCGGGCGAGTACCGGGAAAATGTAGAATCCGTCCGAGTACCCAAAAACAGTTCGAACGAGAACCTAAAATTATTAGAATCAGGGTCAGTACCGGAAAATGATAGAATCAGGACGAGTACCGGGAAAATGTTGAATCCGTCCGAGTACCCAAAAACTTTCCGAACGAGAACCGAAAATTGGCAGAATCAGGGTCAGTACCGGAAAATGATAGAATCCGGGCGAGTACCGGGAAAATGTAGAATCCGTCCGAGTACCCAAAAACTTTCCGAACGAGAACCGAAAATTGGCAGAATCAGGGTCAGTACCGGAAAATGATAGAATCCGGGCGAGTACCGGGAAAATGTAGAATCCGTCCGAGTACCCAAAAACAGTTCGAACGAGAACCTAAAATTATTAGAATCAGGGTCAGTACCGGAAAATGATAGAATCAGGACGAGTACCGGGAAAATGTTGAATCCGTCCGAGTACCCAAAAACTTTCCGAACGAGAACCGAAAATTGGCAGAATCAGGGTCAGTACCGGAAAATGATAGAATCCGGGCGAGTACCGGGAAAATGTAGAATCCGTCCGAGTACCCAAAAACTGTCCGAACGACGACCGAAAATTGGTAGAATCAGGGTCAGTACCGGAAAATGATTGAATCAGGACGAGTACCGGGAAAATGTAGAATCCGTCCGAGTACCCAAAAACTTTCCGAACGAGAACCGAAAATTGGCAGAATCAGGGTCAGTACCGGAAAATGATAGAATCCGGGCGAGTACCGGGAAAAGGTAGAATCCGTCCGAGTACCCAAAAACTTTCCGAACGAGAACCGAAAATTGGCAGAATCAGGGTCAGTACCGGAAAATGATAGAATCCGGGCGAGTACCGGGAAAATGTAGAATCCGTCCGAGTACCCAAAAACAGTTCGAACGAGAACCTAAAATTATTAGAATCAGGGTCAGTACCGGAAAATGATAGAATCAGGACGAGTACCGGGAAAATGTTGAATCCGTCCGAGTACCCAAAAACTTTCCGAACGAGAACCGAAAATTGGCAGAATCAGGGTCAGTACCGGAAAATGATAGAATCCGGGCGAGTACCGGGAAAATGTAGAATCCGTCCGAGTACCCAAAAACTGTCCGAACGACGACCGAAAATTGGTAGAATCAGGGTCAGTACCGGAAAATGATAGAATCAGGACGAGTACCGGGAAAATGTAGAATCCGTCCGAGTACCCAAAAACTATCCGAACGAGAACCGAAAATTGGCAGAATCAGGGTCAGTACCGGAAAATGATAGAATCCGGGCGAGTACCGGGAAAAGGTAGAATCCGTCCGAGTACCCAAAAACTGTCCGAACGATGACCGAAAATTGGCAGAATCAGGGTCAGTACCGGAAAATGATAGAATCCGGGCGAGTACCGGGAAAAGGTAGAATCCGTCCGAGTACCCAAAAACTTTCCGAACGAGAACCGAAAATTGGCAGAATCAGGGTCAGTACCGGAAAATGATAGAATCCGGGCGAGTACCGGGAAAATGTAGAATCCGTCCGAGTACCCAAAAACAGTTCGAACGAGAACCTAAAATTATTAGAATCAGGGTCAGTACCGGAAAATGATAGAATCAGGACGAGTACCGGGAAAATGTTGAATCCGTCCGAGTACCCAAAAACTTTCCGAACGAGAACCGAAAATTGGCAGAATCAGGGTCAGTACCGGAAAATGATAGAATCCGGGCGAGTACCGGGAAAATGTAGAATCCGTCCGAGTACCCAAAAACTGTCCGAACGACGACCGAAAATTGGTAGAATCAGGGTCAGTACCGGAAAATGATAGAATCAGGACGAGTACCGGGAAAATGTAGAATCCGTCCGAGTACCCAAAAACTGTCCGAACGACGACCGAAAATTGGCAGAATCAGGGTCAGTACCGGAAAATGATAGAATCCGGGCGAGTACCGGGAAAATGTAGAATCCGTCCGAGTACCCAAAAACTGTCCGAACGACGACCGAAAATTGATAGAATCAGGGTCAGTACCGGAAAATGATAGAATGAGGACGAGTACCGGGAAAATGTAGAATCCGTCCGAGTACCCAAAAACTTTCCGAACGAGAACCGAAAATTGGCAGAATCAGGGTCAGTACCGGAAAATGATAGAATCCGGGCGAGTACCGGGAAAAGGTAGAATCCATCCGAGTACCCAAAAACTGTCCGAACGATGACCGAAAATTGGTAGAATCAGGGTCAGTACCGGAAAATGATAGAATCAGGACGAGTACCGGGAAAATGTTGAATCCGTCCGAGTACCCAAAAACTTTCCGAACGAGAACCGAAAATTGGCAGAATCAGGGTCAGTACCGGAAAATGATAGAATCCGGGCGAGTACCGGGAAAATGTAGAATCCGTCTGAGTACCCAAAAACTGTCCGAACGACGACCGAAAATTGGTAGAATCAGGGTCAGTACCGGAAAATGATTGAATCAGGACGAGTACCGGGAAAATGTAGAATCCGTCCGAGTACCCAAAAACTTTCCGAACGAGAACCGAAAATTGGCAGAATCAGGGTCAGTACCGGAAAATGATAGAATCCGGGCGAGTACCGGGAAAAGGTAGAATCCGTCCGAGTACCCAAAAACTTTCCGAACGAGAACCGAAAATTGGCAGAATCAGGGTCAGTACCGGAAAATGATAGAATCCGGGCGAGTACCGGGAAAATGTAGAATCCGTCCGAGTACCCAAAAACAGTTCGAACGAGAACCTAAAATTATTAGAATCAGGGTCAGTACCGGAAAATGATAGAATCAGGACGAGTACCGGGAAAATGTTGAATCCGTCCGAGTACCCAAAAACTTTCCGAACGAGAACCGAAAATTGGCAGAATCAGGGTCAGTACCGGAAAATGATAGAATCCGGGCGAGTACCGGGAAAATGTAGAATCCGTCCGAGTACCCAAAAACTTTCCGAACGAGAACCGAAAATTGGCAGAATCAGTGTCAGTACCGGAAAATGATAGAATCCGGGCGAGTACCGGGAAAATGTAGAATCCGTCCGAGTACCCAAAAACAGTTCGAACGAGAACCTAAAATTATTAGAATCAGGGTCAGTACCGGAAAATGATAGAATCAGGACGAGTACCGGGAAAATGTTGAATCCGTCCGAGTACCCAAAAACTTTCCGAACGAGAACCGAAAATTGGCAGAATCAGGGTCAGTACCGGAAAATGATAGAATCCGGGCGAGTACCGGGAAAATGTAGAATCCGTCCGAGTACCCAAAAACTGTCCGAACGACGACCGAAAATTGGTAGAATCAGGGTCAGTACCGGAAAATGATTGAATCAGGACGAGTACCGGGAAAATGTAGAATCCGTCCGAGTACCCAAAAACTTTCCGAACGAGAACCGAAAATTGGCAGAATCAGGGTCAGTACCGGAAAATGATAGAATCCGGGCGAGTACCGGGAAAAGGTAGAATCCGTCCGAGTACCCAAAAACTGTCCGAACGATGACCGAAAATTGGCAGAATCAGGGTCAGTACCGGAAAATGATAGAATCCGGGCGAGTACCGGGAAAAGGTAGAATCCGTCCGAGTACCCAAAAACTTTCCGAACGAGAACCGAAAATTGGCAGAATCAGGGTCAGTACCGGAAAATGATAGAATCCGGGCGAGTACCGGGAAAATGTAGAATCCGTCCGAGTACCCAAAAACAGTTCGAACGAGAACCTAAAATTATTAGAATCAGGGTCAGTACCGGAAAATGATAGAATCAGGACGAGTACCGGGAAAATGTTGAATCCGTCCGAGTACCCAAAAACTTTCCGAACGAGAACCGAAAATTGGCAGAATCAGGGTCAGTACCGGAAAATGATAGAATCCGGGCGAGTACCGGGAAAATGTAGAATCCGTCCGAGTACCCAAAAACTGTCCGTACGACGACCGAAAATTGGTAGAATCAGGGTCAGTACCGGAAAATGATAGAATCAGGACGAGTACCGGGAAAATGTAGAATCCGTCCGAGTACCCAAAAACTGTCCGAACGACGACCGAAAATTGGCAGAATCAGGGTCAGTACCGGAAAATGATAGAATCCGGGCGAGTACCGGGAAAATGTAGAATCCGTCCGAGTACCCAAAAACTGTCCGAACGACGACCGAAAATTGATAGAATCAGGGTCAGTACCGGAAAATGATAGAATGAGGACGAGTACCGGGAAAATGTAGAATCCGTCCGAGTACCCAAAAACTTTCCGAACGAGAACCGAAAATTGGCAGAATCAGGGTCAGTACCGGAAAATGATAGAATCCGGGCGAGTACCGGGAAAAGGTAGAATCCATCCGAGTACCCAAAAACTGTCCGAACGATGACCGAAAATTGGTAGAATCAGGGTCAGTACCGGAAAATGATAGAATCAGGACGAGTACCGGGAAAATGTTGAATCCGTCCGAGTACCCAAAAACTTTCCGAACGAGAACCGAAAATTGGCAGAATCAGGGTCAGTACCGGAAAATGATAGAATCCGGGCGAGTACCGGGAAAATGTAGAATCCGTCTGAGTACCCAAAAACTGTCCGAACGACGACCGAAAATTGGTAGAATCAGGGTCAGTACCGGAAAATGATTGAATCAGGACGAGTACCGGGAAAATGTAGAATCCGTCCGAGTACCCAAAAACTTTCCGAACGAGAACCGAAAATTGGCAGAATCAGGGTCAGTACCGGAAAATGATAGAATCCGGGCGAGTACCGGGAAAAGGTAGAATCCGTCCGAGTACCCAAAAACTTTCCGAACGAGAACCGAAAATTGGCAGAATCAGGGTCAGTACCGGAAAATGATAGAATCCGGGCGAGTACCGGGAAAATGTAGAATCCGTCCGAGTACCCAAAAACAGTTCGAACGAGAACCTAAAATTATTAGAATCAGGGTCAGTACCGGAAAATGATAGAATCAGGACGAGTACCGGGAAAATGTTGAATCCGTCCGAGTACCCAAAAACTTTCCGAACGAGAACCGAAAATTGGCAGAATCAGGGTCAGTACCGGAAAATGATAGAATCCGGGCGAGTACCGGGAAAATGTAGAATCCGTCCGAGTACCCAAAAACTTTCCGAACGAGAACCGAAAATTGGCAGAATCAGTGTCAGTACCGGAAAATGATAGAATCCGGGCGAGTACCGGGAAAATGTAGAATCCGTCCGAGTACCCAAAAACAGTTCGAACGAGAACCTAAAATTATTAGAATCAGGGTCAGTACCGGAAAATGATAGAATCAGGACGAGTACCGGGAAAATGTTGAATCCGTCCGAGTACCCAAAAACTTTCCGAACGAGAACCGAAAATTGGCAGAATCAGGGTCAGTACCGGAAAATGATAGAATCCGGGCGAGTACCGGGAAAATGTAGAATCCGTCCGAGTACCCAAAAACTGTCCGAACGACGACCGAAAATTGGTAGAATCAGGGTCAGTACCGGAAAATGATTGAATCAGGACGAGTACCGGGAAAATGTAGAATCCGTCCGAGTACCCAAAAACTTTCCGAACGAGAACCGAAAATTGGCAGAATCAGGGTCAGTACCGGAAAATGATAGAATCCGGGCGAGTACCGGGAAAAGGTAGAATCCGTCCGAGTACCCAAAAACTGTCCGAACGATGACCGAAAATTGGCAGAATCAGGGTCAGTACCGGAAAATGATAGAATCCGGGCGAGTACCGGGAAAAGGTAGAATCCGTCCGAGTACCCAAAAACTGTCCGAACGATGACCGAAAATTGGCAGAATCAGGGTCAGTACCGGAAAATGATAGAATCCGGGCGAGTACCGGGAAAAGGTAGAATCCGTCCGAGTACCCAAAAACTTTCCGAACGAGAACCGAAAATTGGCAGAATCAGGGTCAGTACCGGAAAATGATAGAATCCGGGCGAGTACCGGGAAAATGTAGAATCCGTCCGAGTACCCAAAAACAGTTCGAACGAGAACCTAAAATTATTAGAATCAGGGTCAGTACCGGAAAATGATAGAATCAGGACGAGTACCGGGAAAATGTTGAATCCGTCCGAGTACCCAAAAACTTTCCGAACGAGAACCGAAAATTGGCAGAATCAGGGTCAGTACCGGAAAATGATAGAATCCGGGCGAGTACCGGGAAAATGTAGAATCCGTCCGAGTACCCAAAAACTGTCCGAACGACGACCGAAAATTGGTAGAATCAGGGTCAGTACCGGAAAATGATAGAATCCGGGCGAGTACCGGGAAAATGTAGAATCCGTCCGAGTACCCAAAAACTGTCCGAACGACGACCGAAAATTGATAGAATCAGGGTCAGTACCGGAAAATGATAGAATGAGGACGAGTACCGGGAAAATGTAGAATCCGTCCGAGTACCCAAAAACTTTCCGAACGAGAACCGAAAATTGGCAGAATCAGGGTCAGTACCGGAAAATGATAGAATCCGGGCGAGTACCGGGAAAAGGTAGAATCCATCCGAGTACCCAAAAACTGTCCGAACGATGACCGAAAATTGGTAGAATCAGGGTCAGTACCGGAAAATGATAGAATCAGGACGAGTACCGGGAAAATGTTGAATCCGTCCGAGTACCCAAAAACTTTCCGAACGAGAACCGAAAATTGGCAGAATCAGGGTCAGTACCGGAAAATGATAGAATCCGGGCGAGTACCGGGAAAATGTAGAATCCGTCTGAGTACCCAAAAACTGTCCGAACGACGACCGAAAATTGGTAGAATCAGGGTCAGTACCGGAAAATGATTGAATCAGGACGAGTACCGGGAAAATGTAGAATCCGTCCGAGTACCCAAAAACTTTCCGAACGAGAACCGAAAATTGGCAGAATCAGGGTCAGTACCGGAAAATGATAGAATCCGGGCGAGTACCGGGAAAAGGTAGAATCCGTCCGAGTACCCAAAAACTTTCCGAACGAGAACCGAAAATTGGCAGAATCAGGGTCAGTACCGGAAAATGATAGAATCCGGGCGAGTACCGGGAAAATGTAGAATCCGTCCGAGTACCCAAAAACAGTTCGAACGAGAACCTAAAATTATTAGAATCAGGGTCAGTACCGGAAAATGATAGAATCAGGACGAGTACCGGGAAAATGTTGAATCCGTCCGAGTACCCAAAAACTTTCCGAACGAGAACCGAAAATTGGCAGAATCAGGGTCAGTACCGGAAAATGATAGAATCCGGGCGAGTACCGGGAAAATGTAGAATCCGTCCGAGTACCCAAAAACTTTCCGAACGAGAACCGAAAATTGGCAGAATCAGTGTCAGTACCGGAAAATGATAGAATCCGGGCGAGTACCGGGAAAATGTAGAATCCGTCCGAGTACCCAAAAACTGTCCGAACGACGACCGAAAATTGATAGAATCAGGGTCAGTACCGGAAAATGATAGAATGAGGACGAGTACCGGGAAAATGTAGAATCCGTCCGAGTACCCAAAAACTTTCCGAACGAGAACCGAAAATTGGCAGAATCAGGGTCAGTACCGGAAAATGATAGAATCCGGGCGAGTACCGGGAAAAGGTAGAATCCATCCGAGTACCCAAAAACTGTCCGAACGACGACCGAAAATTGGTAGAATCAGGGTCAGTACCGGAAAATGATTGAATCAGGACGAGTACCGGGAAAATGTAGAATCCGTCCGAGTACCCAAAAACTTTCCGAACGAGAACCGAAAATTGGCAGAATCAGGGTCAGTACCGGAAAATGATAGAATCCGGGCGAGTACCGGGAAAATGTAGAATCCGTCCGAGTACCCAAAAACTGTCCGAACGACGACCGAAAATTGGTAGAATCAGGGTCAGTACCGGAAAATGATTGAATCAGGACGAGTACCGGGAAAATGTAGAATCCGTCCGAGTACCCAAAAACTTTCCGAACGAGAACCGAAAATTGGCAGAATCAGGGTCAGTACCGGAAAATGATAGAATCCGGGCGAGTACCGGGAAAAGGTAGAATCCGTCCGAGTACCCAAAAACTTTCCGAACGAGAACCGAAAATTGGCAGAATCAGGGTCAGTACCGGAAAATGATAGAATCCGGGCGAGTACCGGGAAAATGTAGAATCCGTCCGAGTACCCAAAAACAGTTCGAACGAGAACCTAAAATTATTAGAATCAGGGTCAGTACCGGAAAATGATAGAATCAGGACGAGTACCGGGAAAATGTTGAATCCGTCCGAGTACCCAAAAACTTTCCGAACGAGAACCGAAAATTGGCAGAATCAGGGTCTGTACCGGAAAATGATAGAATCCGGGCGAGTACCGGGAAAATGTAGAATCCGTCCGAGTACCCAAAAACTGTCCGAACGACGACCGAAAATTGGTAGAATCAGGGTCAGTACCGGAAAATGATTGAATCAGGACGAGTACCGGGAAAATGTAGAATCCGTCCGAGTACCCAAAAACTTTCCGAACGAGAACCGAAAATTGGCAGAATCAGGGTCAGTACCGGAAAATGATAGAATCCGGGCGAGTACCGGGAAAAGGTAGAATCCGTCCGAGTACCCAAAAACTGTCCGAACGATGACCGAAAATTGGCAGAATCAGGGTCAGTACCGGAAAATGATAGAATCCGGGCGAGTACCGGGAAAAGGTAGAATCCGTCCGAGTACCCAAAAACTTTCCGAACGAGAACCGAAAATTGGCAGAATCAGGGTCAGTACCGGAAAATGATAGAATCCGGGCGAGTACCGGGAAAATGTAGAATCCGTCCGAGTACCCAAAAACAGTTCGAACGAGAACCTAAAATTATTAGAATCAGGGTCAGTACCGGAAAATGATAGAATCAGGACGAGTACCGGGAAAATGTTGAATCCGTCCGAGTACCCAAAAACTTTCCGAACGAGAACCGAAAATTGGCAGAATCAGGGTCAGTACCGGAAAATGATAGAATCCGGGCGAGTACCGGGAAAATGTAGAATCCGTCCGAGTACCCAAAAACTGTCCGAACGACGACCGAAAATTGGTAGAATCAGGGTCAGTACCGGAAAATGATAGAATCAGGACGAGTACCGGGAAAATGTAGAATCCGTCCGAGTACCCAAAAACTGTCCGAACGACGACCGAAAATTGGCAGAATCAGGGTCAGTACCGGAAAATGATAGAATCCGGGCGAGTACCGGGAAAATGTAGAATCCGTCCGAGTACCCAAAAACTGTCCGAACGACGACCGAAAATTGATAGAATCAGGGTCAGTACCGGAAAATGATAGAATGAGGACGAGTACCGGGAAAATGTAGAATCCGTCCGAGTACCCAAAAACTTTCCGAACGAGAACCGAAAATTGGCAGAATCAGGGTCAGTACCGGAAAATGATAGAATCCGGGCGAGTACCGGGAAAAGGTAGAATCCATCCGAGTACCCAAAAACTGTCCGAACGATGACCGAAAATTGGTAGAATCAGGGTCAGTACCGGAAAATGATAGAATCAGGACGAGTACCGGGAAAATGTTGAATCCGTCCGAGTACCCAAAAACTTTCCGAACGAGAACCGAAAATTGGCAGAATCAGGGTCAGTACCGGAAAATGATAGAATCCGGGCGAGTACCGGGAAAATGTAGAATCCGTCTGAGTACCCAAAAACTGTCCGAACGACGACCGAAAATTGGTAGAATCAGGGTCAGTACCGGAAAATGATTGAATCAGGACGAGTACCGGGAAAATGTAGAATCCGTCCGAGTACCCAAAAACTTTCCGAACGAGAACCGAAAATTGGCAGAATCAGGGTCAGTACCGGAAAATGATAGAATCCGGGCGAGTACCGGGAAAAGGTAGAATCCGTCCGAGTACCCAAAAACTTTCCGAACGAGAACCGAAAATTGGCAGAATCAGGGTCAGTACCGGAAAATGATAGAATCCGGGCGAGTACCGGGAAAATGTAGAATCCGTCCGAGTACCCAAAAACAGTTCGAACGAGAACCTAAAATTATTAGAATCAGGGTCAGTACCGGAAAATGATAGAATCAGGACGAGTACCGGGAAAATGTTGAATCCGTCCGAGTACCCAAAAACTTTCCGAACGAGAACCGAAAATTGGCAGAATCAGGGTCAGTACCGGAAAATGATAGAATCCGGGCGAGTACCGGGAAAATGTAGAATCCGTCCGAGTACCCAAAAACTTTCCGAACGAGAACCGAAAATTGGCAGAATCAGTGTCAGTACCGGAAAATGATAGAATCCGGGCGAGTACCGGGAAAATGTAGAATCCGTCCGAGTACCCAAAAACTGTCCGAACGACGACCGAAAATTGATAGAATCAGGGTCAGTACCGGAAAATGATAGAATGAGGACGAGTACCGGGAAAATGTAGAATCCGTCCGAGTACCCAAAAACTTTCCGAACGAGAACCGAAAATTGGCAGAATCAGGGTCAGTACCGGAAAATGATAGAATCCGGGCGAGTACCGGGAAAAGGTAGAATCCATCCGAGTACCCAAAAACTGTCCGAACGACGACCGAAAATTGGTAGAATCAGGGTCAGTACCGGAAAATGATTGAATCAGGACGAGTACCGGGAAAATGTAGAATCCGTCCGAGTACCCAAAAACTTTCCGAACGAGAACCGAAAATTGGCAGAATCAGGGTCAGTACCGGAAAATGATAGAATCCGGGCGAGTACCGGGAAAATGTAGAATCCGTCCGAGTACCCAAAAACTGTCCGAACGACGACCGAAAATTGGTAGAATCAGGGTCAGTACCGGAAAATGATTGAATCAGGACGAGTACCGGGAAAATGTAGAATCCGTCCGAGTACCCAAAAACTTTCCGAACGAGAACCGAAAATTGGCAGAATCAGGGTCAGTACCGGAAAATGATAGAATCCGGGCGAGTACCGGGAAAAGGTAGAATCCGTCCGAGTACCCAAAAACTTTCCGAACGAGAACCGAAAATTGGCAGAATCAGGGTCAGTACCGGAAAATGATAGAATCCGGGCGAGTACCGGGAAAATGTAGAATCCGTCCGAGTACCCAAAAACAGTTCGAACGAGAACCTAAAATTATTAGAATCAGGGTCAGTACCGGAAAATGATAGAATCAGGACGAGTACCGGGAAAATGTTGAATCCGTCCGAGTACCCAAAAACTTTCCGAACGAGAACCGAAAATTGGCAGAATCAGGGTCTGTACCGGAAAATGATAGAATCCGGGCGAGTACCGGGAAAATGTAGAATCCGTCCGAGTACCCAAAAACTGTCCGAACGACGACCGAAAATTGGTAGAATCAGGGTCAGTACCGGAAAATGATAGAATCAGGACGAGTACCGGGAAAATGTAGAATCCGTCCGAGTACCCAAAAACTTTCCGAACGAGAACCGAAAATTGGCAGAATCAGGGTCAGTACCGGAAAATGATAGAATCCGGGCGAGTACCGGGAAAATGTAGAATCCGTCCGAGTACCCAAAAACTGTCCGAACGACGACCGAAAATTGGTAGAATCAGGGTCAGTGTCGGAAAATGATAGAATCAGGACGAGTACCGGGAAAATGTTGAATCCGTCCGAGTACCCAAAAACTTTCCGAACGAGAACCGAAAATTGGCAGAATCAGGGTCAGTACCGGAAAATGATAGAATCCGGGCGAGTACCGGGAAAATGTAGAATCCGTCCGAGTACCCAAAAACAGTTCGAACGAGAACCTAAAATTATTAGAATCAGGGTCAGTACCGGAAAATGATAGAATCAGGACGAGTACCGGGAAAATGTTGAATCCGTCCGAGTACCCAAAAACTTTCCGAACGAGAACCGAAATTTGGCAGAATCAGGGTCTGTACCGGAAAATGATAGAATCCGGGCGAGTACCGGGAAAATGTAGAATCCGTCCGAGTACCCAAAAACTGTCCGAACGACGACCGAAAATTGGTAGAATCAGGGTCAGTACCGGAAAATGATAGAATCAGGACGAGTACCGGGAAAATGTAGAATCCGTCCGAGTACCCAAAAACTTTCCGAACGAGAACCGAAAATTGGCAGAATCAGGGTCAGTACCGGAAAATGATAGAATCCGGGCGAGTACCGGGAAAATGTAGAATCCGTCCGAGTACCCAAAAACTGTCCGAACGACGACCGAAAATTGGTAGAATCAGGGTCAGTGTCGGAAAATGATAGAATCAGGACGAGTACCGGGAAAATGTTGAATCCGTCCGAGTACCCAAAAACTTTCCGAACGAGAACCGAAAATTGGCAGAATCAGGGTCAGTACCGGAAAATGATAGAATCCGGGCGAGTACCGGGAAAATGTAGAATCCGTCCGAGTACCCAAAAACTGTCCGAACGACGACCGAAAATTGGTAGAATCAGGGTCAGTACCGGAAAATGATTGAATCAGGACGAGTACCGGGAAAATGTAGAATCCGTCCGAGTACCCAAAAACTTTCCGAACGAGAACCGAAAATTGGCAGAATCAGGGTCAGTACCGGAAAATGATAGAATCCGGGCGAGTACCGGGAAAAGGTAGAATCCGTCCGAGTACCCAAAAACTGTCCGAACGATGACCGAAAATTGGCAGAATCAGGGTCAGTACCGGAAAATGATAGAATCCGGGCGAGTACCGGGAAAAGGTAGAATCCGTCCGAGTACCCAAAAACTTTCCGAACGAGAACCGAAAATTGGCAGAATCAGGGTCAGTACCGGAAAATGATAGAATCCGGGCGAGTACCGGGAAAATGTAGAATCCGTCCGAGTACCCAAAAACAGTTCGAACGAGAACCTAAAATTATTAGAATCAGGGTCAGTACCGGAAAGTGATAGAATCAGGACGAGTACCGGGAAAATGTTGAATCCGTCCGAGTACCCAAAAACTTTCCGAACGAGAACCGAAAATTGGCAGAATCAGGGTCAGTACCGGAAAATGATAGAATCCGGGCGAGTACCGGGAAAATGTAGAATCCGTCCGAGTACCCAAAAACTGTCCGAACGACGACCGAAAATTGGTAGAATCAGGGTCAGTACCGGAAAATGATAGAATCAGGACGAGTACCGGGAAAATGTAGAATCCGTCCGAGTACCCAAAAACTATCCGAACGAGAACCGAAAATTGGCAGAATCAGGGTCAGTACCGGAAAATGATAGAATCCGGGCGAGTACCGGGAAAAGGTAGAATCCGTCCGAGTACCCAAAAACTGTCCGAACGATGACCGAAAATTGGCAGAATCAGGGTCAGTACCGGAAAATGATAGAATCCGGGCGAGTACCGGGAAAAGGTAGAATCCGTCCGAGTACCCAAAAACTTTCCGAACGAGAACCGAAAATTGGCAGAATCAGGGTCAGTACCGGAAAATGATAGAATCCGGGCGAGTACCGGGAAAATGTAGAATCCGTCCGAGTACCCAAAAACTGTCCGAACGACGACCGAAAATTGGTAGAATCAGGGTCAGTACCGGAAAATGATAGAATCAGGACGAGTACCGGGAAAATGTAGAATCCGTCCGAGTACCCAAAAACTTTCCGAACGAGAACCGAAAATTGGCAGAATCAGGGTCAGTACCGGAAAATGATAGAATCCGGGCGAGTACCGGGAAAATGTAGAATCCGTCCGAGTACCCAAAAACTGTCCGAACGACGACCGAAAATTGGTAGAATCAGGGTCAGTGTCGGAAAATGATAGAATCAGGACGACTACCGGGAAAATGTTGAATCCGTCCGAGTACCCAAAAACTTTCCGAACGAGAACCGAAAATTGGCAGAATCAGGGTCAGTACCGGAAAATGATAGAATCCGGGCGAGTACCGGGAAAATGTAGAATCCGTCCGAGTACGCAAAAACTGTCCGAACGACGACCGAAAATTGATAGAATCAGGGTCAGTACCGGAAAATGATAGAATGAGGACGAGTACCGGGAAAATGTAGAATCCGTCCGAGTACCCAAAAACTTTCCGAACGAGAACCGAAAATTGGCAGAATCAGGGTCAGTACCGGAAAATGATAGAATCCGGGCGAGTACCGGGAAAAGGTAGAATCCATCCGAGTACCCAAAAACTGTCCGAACGATGACCGAAAATTGGTAGAATCAGGGTCAGTACCGGAAAATGATAGAATCAGGACGAGTACCGGGAAAATGTTGAATCCGTCCGAGTACCCAAAAACTTTCCGAACGAGAACCGAAAATTGGCAGAATCAGGGTCAGTACCGGAAAATGATAGAATCCGGGCGAGTACCGGGAAAATGTAGAATCCGTCCGAGTACCCAAAAACTGTCCGAACGACGACCGAAAATTGGTAGAATCAGGGTCAGTACCGGAAAATGATTGAATCAGGACGAGTACCGGGAAAATGTAGAATCCGTCCGAGTACCCAAAAACTTTCCGAACGAGAACCGAAAATTGGCAGAATCAGGGTCAGTACCGGAAAATGATAGAATCCGGGCGAGTACCGGGAAAAGGTAGAATCCGTCCGAGTACCCAAAAACTTTCTGAACGAGAACCGAAAATTGGCAGAATCAGGGTCAGTACCGGAAAATGATAGAATCCGGGCGAGTACCGGGAAAATGTAGAATCCGTCCGAGTACCCAAAAACTGTCCGAACGACGACCGAAAATTGGTAGAATCAGGGTCAGTGTCGGAAAATGATAGAATCAGGACGAGTACCGGGAAAATGTTGAATCCGTCCGAGTACCCAAAAACTTTCCGAACGAGAACCGAAAATTGGCAGAATCAGGGTCAGTACCGGAAAATGATAGAATCCGGGCGAGTACCGGGAAAATGTAGAATCCGTCCGAGTACCCAAAAACTGTCCGAACGACGACCGAAAATTGATAGAATCAGGGTCAGTACCGGAAAATGATAGAATGAGGACGAGTACCGGGAAAATGTAGAATCCGTCCGAGTACCCAAAAACTTTCCGAACGAGAACCGAAAATTGGCAGAATCAGGGTCAGTACCGGAAAATGATAGAATCCGGGCGAGTACCGGGAAAAGGTAGAATCCATCCGAGTACCCAAAAACTGTCCGAACGATGACCGAAAATTGGTAGAATCAGGGTCAGTACCGGAAAATGATAGAATCAGGACGAGTACCGGGAAAATGTTGAATCCGTCCGAGTACCCAAAAACTTTCCGAACGAGAACCGAAAATTGGCAGAATCAGGGTCAGTACCGGAAAATGATAGAATCCGGGCGAGTACCGGGAAAATGTAGAATCCGTCCGAGTACCCAAAAACTGTCCGAACGACGACCGAAAATTGGTAGAATCAGGGTCAGTGTCGGAAAATGATAGAATCAGGACGAGTACCGGGAAAATGTTGAATCCGTCCGAGTACCCAAAAACTTTCCGAACGAGAACCGAAAATTGGCAGAATCAGGGTCAGTACCGGAAAATGATAGAATCCGGGCGAGTACCGGGAAAATGTAGAATCCGTCCGAGTACCCAAAAACTGTCCGAACGACGACCGAAAATTGATAGAATCAGGGTCAGTACCGGAAAATGATAGAATGAGGACGAGTACCGGGAAAATGTAGAATCCGTCCGAGTACCCAAAAACTTTCCGAACGAGAACCGAAAATTGGCAGAATCAGGGTCAGTACCGGAAAATGATAGAATCCGGGCGAGTACCGGGAAAAGGTAGAATCCATCCGAGTACCCAAAAACTGTCCGAACGATGACCGAAAATTGGTAGAATCAGGGTCAGTACCGGAAAATGATAGAATCAGGACGAGTACCGGGAAAATGTTGAATCCGTCCGAGTACCCAAAAACTTTCCGAACGAGAACCGAAAATTGGCAGAATCAGGGTCAGTACCGGAAAATGATAGAATCCGGGCGAGTACCGGGAAAATGTAGAATCCGTCCGAGTACCCAAAAACTGTCCGAACGACGACCGAAAATTGGTAGAATCAGGGTCAGTACCGGAAAATGATTGAATCAGGACGAGTACCGGGAAAATGTAGAATCCGTCCGAGTACCCAAAAACTTTCCGAACGAGAACCGAAAATTGGCAGAATCAGGGTCAGTACCGGAAAATGATAGAATCCGGGCGAGTACCGGGAAAAGGTAGAATCCGTCCGAGTACCCAAAAACTTTCCGAACGAGAACCGAAAATTGGCAGAATCAGGGTCAGTACCGGAAAATGATAGAATCCGGGCGAGTACCGGGAAAAGGTAGAATCCGTCCGAGTACCCAAAAACTTTCCGAACGAGAACCGAAAATTGGCAGAATCAGGGTCAGTACAGGAAAATGATAGAATCCGGGCGAGTACCGGGAAAATGTAGAATCCGTCCGAGTACCCAAAAACAGTTCGAACGAGAACCTAAAATTATTAGAATCAGGGTCACTACCGGAAAATGATAGAATCCGGGCGAGTACCGGGAAAATGTAGAATCCGTCCGAGTACCCAAAAACTGTCCGAACGATGACCGAAAATTGGTAGAATCAGGGTCAGTACCGGAAAATGATGGAATCAGGACGAGTACCGGGAAAATGTAGAATCCGTCCGAGTACCCAAAAACTATCCGAACGAGAACCGAAAATTGGCAGAATCAGGGTCAGTACCGGAAAATGATAGAATCAGGACGAGTACCGGGAAAAGGTAGAATCCGTCCGAGTACCCAAAAACTGTCCGAACGATGACCGAAAATTGGTAGAATCAGGGTCAGTACCGGAAAATGATAGAATCAGGACGAGTACCGGGAAAATGTTGAATCCGTCCGAGTACCCAAAAACTTTCCGAACGAGAACCGAAAATTGGCAGAATCAGGGTCAGTACCGGAAAATGATAGAATCCGGGCGAGTACCGGGAAAATGTAGAATCCGTCCGAGTACCCAAAAACTGTCCGAACGACGACCGAAAATTGGTAGAATCAGGGTCAGTACCGGAAAATGATTGAATCAGGACGAGTACCGGGAAAATGTAGAATCCGTCCGAGTACCCAAAAACTTTCCGAACGAGAACCGAAAATTGGCAGAATCAGGGTCAGTACCGGAAAATGATAGAATCCGGGCGAGTACCGGGAAAAGGTAGAATCCGTCCGAGTACCCAAAAACTTTCCGAACGAGAACCGAAAATTGGCAGAATCAGGGTCAGTACCGGAAAATGATAGAATCCGGGCGAGTACCGGGAAAAGGTAGAATCCGTCCGAGTACCCAAAAACTTTCCGAACGAGAACCGAAAATTGGCAGAATCAGGGTCAGTACCGGAAAATGATAGAATCCGGGCGAGTACCGGGAAAATGTAGAATCCGTCCGAGTACCCAAAAACAGTTCGAACGAGAACCTAAAATTATTAGAATCAGGGTCACTACCGGAAAATGATAGAATCCGGGCGAGTACCGGGAAAATGTAGAATCCGTCCGAGTACCCAAAAACTGTCCGAACGATGACCGAAAATTGGTAGAATCAGGGTCAGTACCGGAAAATGATGGAATCAGGACGAGTACCGGGAAAATGTAGAATCCGTCCGAGTACCCAAAAACTGTCCGAACGATGACCGAAAATTGGTAGAATCAGGGTCAGTACCGGAAAATGATAGAATCAGGACGAGTACCGGGAAAATGTTGAATCCGTCCGAGTACCCAAAAACTTTCCGAACGAGAACCGAAAATTGGCAGAATCAGGGTCAGTACCGGAAAATGATAGAATCCGGGCGAGTACCGGGAAAATGTAGAATCCGTCCGAGTACCCAAAAACTGTCCGAACGACGACCGAAAATTGGTAGAATCAGGGTCAGTGTCGGAAAATGATAGAATCAGGACGAGTACCGGGAAAATGTTGAATCCGTCCGAGTACCCAAAAACTTTCCGAACGAGAACCGAAAATTGGCAGAATCAGGGTCAGTACCGGAAAATGATAGAATCCGGGCGAGTACCGGGAAAATGTAGAATCCGTCCGAGTACCCAAAAACTGTCCGAACGACGACCGAAAATTGATAGAATCAGGGTCAGTACCGGAAAATGATAGAATGAGGACGAGTACCGGGAAAATGTAGAATCCGTCCGAGTACCCAAAAACTTTCCGAACGAGAACCGAAAATTGGCAGAATCAGGGTCAGTACCGGAAAATGATAGAATCCGGGCGAGTACCGGGAAAAGGTAGAATCCATCCGAGTACCCAAAAACTGTCCGAACGATGACCGAAAATTGGTAGAATCAGGGTCAGTACCGGAAAATGATAGAATCAGGACGAGTACCGGGAAAATGTTGAATCCGTCCGAGTACCCAAAAACTTTCCGAACGAGAACCGAAAATTGGCAGAATCAGGGTCAGTACCGGAAAATGATAGAATCCGGGCGAGTACCGGGAAAATGTAGAATCCGTCCGAGTACCCAAAAACTGTCCGAACGACGACCGAAAATTGGTAGAATCAGGGTCAGTACCGGAAAATGATTGAATCAGGACGAGTACCGGGAAAATGTAGAATCCGTCCGAGTACCCAAAAACTTTCCGAACGAGAACCGAAAATTGGCAGAATCAGGGTCAGTACCGGAAAATGATAGAATCCGGGCGAGTACCGGGAAAAGGTAGAATCCGTCCGAGTACCCAAAAACTTTCCGAACGAGAACCGAAAATTGGCAGAATCAGGGTCAGTACCGGAAAATGATAGAATCCGGGCGAGTACCGGGAAAAGGTAGAATCCGTCCGAGTACCCAAAAACTTTCCGAACGAGAACCGAAAATTGGCAGAATCAGGGTCAGTACCGGAAAATGATAGAATCCGGGCGAGTACCGGGAAAATGTAGAATCCGTCCGAGTACCCAAAAACAGTTCGAACGAGAACCTAAAATTATTAGAATCAGGGTCACTACCGGAAAATGATAGAATCCGGGCGAGTACCGGGAAAATGTAGAATCCGTCCGAGTACCCAAAAACTGTCCGAACGATGACCGAAAATTGGTAGAATCAGGGTCAGTACCGGAAAATGATGGAATCAGGACGAGTACCGGGAAAATGTAGAATCCGTCCGAGTACCCAAAAACTATCCGAACGAGAACCGAAAATTGGCAGAATCAGGGTCAGTACCGGAAAATGATAGAATCAGGACGAGTACCGGGAAAAGGTAGAATCCGTCCGAGTACCCAAAAACTGTCCGAACGATGACCGAAAATTGGTAGAATCAGGGTCAGTACCGGAAAATGATAGAATCAGGACGAGTACCGGGAAAATGTTGAATCCGTCCGAGTACCCAAAAACTTTCCGAACGAGAACCGAAAATTGGCAGAATCAGGGTCAGTACCGGAAAATGATAGAATCCGGGCGAGTACCGGGAAAATGTAGAATCCGTCCGAGTACCCAAAAACTGTCCGAACGACGACCGAAAATTGGCAGAATCAGGGTCAGTACCGGAAAATGATTGAATCAGGACGAGTACCGGGAAAATGTAGAATCCGTCCGAGTACCCAAAAACTTTCCGAACGAGAACCGAAAATTGGCAGAATCAGGGTCAGTACCGGAAAATGATAGAATCCGGGCGAGTACCGGGAAAAGGTAGAATCCGTCCGAGTACCCAAAAACTTTCTGAACGAGAACCGAAAATTGGCAGAATCAGGGTCAGTACCGGAAAATGATAGAATCCGGGCGAGTACCGGGAAAATGTAGAATCCGTCCGAGTACCCAAAAACTGTCCGAACGACGACCGAAAATTGGTAGAATCAGGGTCAGTGTCGGAAAATGATAGAATCAGGACGAGTACCGGGAAAATGTTGAATCCGTCCGAGTACCCAAAAACTTTCCGAACGAGAACCGAAAATTGGCAGAATCAGGGTCAGTACCGGAAAATGATAGAATCCGGGCGAGTACCGGGAAAATGTAGAATCCGTCCGAGTACCCAAAAACTGTCCGAACGACGACCGAAAATTGGTAGAATCAGGGTCAGTACCGGAAAATGATAGAATGAGGACGAGTACCGGGAAAATGTAGAATCCGTCCGAGTACCCAAAAACTTTCCGAACGAGAACCGAAAATTGGCAGAATCAGGGTCAGTACCGGAAAATGATAGAATCCGGGCGAGTACCGGGAAAAGGTAGAATCCATCCGAGTACCCAAAAACTGTCCGAACGATGACCGAAAATTGGTAGAATCAGGGTCAGTACCGGAAAATGATAGAATCAGGACGAGTACCGGGAAAATGTTGAATCCGTCCGAGTACCCAAAAACTTTCCGAACGAGAACCGAAAATTGGCAGAATCAGGGTCAGTACCGGAAAATGATAGAATCCGGGCGAGTACCGGGAAAATGTAGAATCCGTCCGAGTACCCAAAAACTGTCCGAACGACGACCGAAAATTGGTAGAATCAGGGTCAGTGTCGGAAAATGATAGAATCAGGACGAGTACCGGGAAAATGTTGAATCCGTCCGAGTACCCAAAAACTTTCCGAACGAGAACCGAAAATTGGCAGAATCAGGGTCAGTACCGGAAAATGATAGAATCCGGGCGAGTACCGGGAAAATGTAGAATCCGTCCGAGTACCCAAAAACTGTCCGAACGACGACCGAAAATTGATAGAATCAGGGTCAGTACCGGAAAATGATAGAATGAGGACGAGTACCGGGAAAATGTAGAATCCGTCCGAGTACCCAAAAACTTTCCGAACGAGAACCGAAAATTGGCAGAATCAGGGTCAGTACCGGAAAATGATAGAATCCGGGCGAGTACCGGGAAAAAGTAGAATCCATCCGAGTACCCAAAAACTGTCCGAACGATGACCGAAAATTGGTAGAATCAGGGTCAGTACCGGAAAATGATAGAATCAGGACGAGTACCGGGAAAATGTTGAATCCGTCCGAGTACCCAAAAACTTTCCGAACGAGAACCGAAAATTGGCAGAATCAGGGTCAGTACCGGAAAATGATAGAATCCGGGCGAATACCGGGAAAAGGTAGAATCCGTCCGAGTACCCAAAAACTTTCCGAACGAGAACCGAAAATTGGCAGAATCAGGGTCAGTACCGGAAAATGATAGAATCCGGGCGAGTACCGGGAAAATGTAGAATCCGTCCGAGTACCCAAAAACAGTTCGAACGAGAACCTAAAATTATTAGAATCAGGGTCACTACCGGAAAATGATAGAATCCGGGCGAGTACCGGGAAAATGTAGAATCCGTCCGAGTACCCAAAAACTGTCCGAACGATGACCGAAAATTGGTAGAATCAGGGTCAGTACCGGAAAATGATGGAATCAGGACGAGTACCGGGAAAATGTAGAATCCGTCCGAGTACCCAAAAACTATCCGAACGAGAACCGAAAATTGGCAGAATCAGGGTCAGTACCGGAAAATGATAGAATCAGGACGAGTACCGGGAAAAGGTAGAATCCGTCCGAGTACCCAAAAACTGTCCGAACGATGACCGAAAATTGGTAGAATCAGGGTCAGTACCGGAAAATGATAGAATCAGGACGAGTACCGGGAAAATGTTGAATCCGTCCGAGTACCCAAAAACTTTCCGAACGAGAACCGAAAATTGGCAGAATCAGGGTCAGTACCGGAAAATGATAGAATCCGGGCGAGTACCGGGAAAATGTAGAATCCGTCCGAGTACCCAAAAACTGTCCGAACGACGACCGAAAATTGGCAGAATCAGGGTCAGTACCGGAAAATGATTGAATCAGGACGAGTACCGGGAAAATGTAGAATCCGTCCGAGTACCCAAAAACTTTCCGAACGAGAACCGAAAATTGGCAGAATCAGGGTCAGTACCGGAAAATGATAGAATCCGGGCGAGTACCGGGAAAAGGTAGAATCCGTCCGAGTACCCAAAAACTTTCTGAACGAGAACCGAAAATTGGCAGAATCAGGGTCAGTACCGGAAAATGATAGAATCCGGGCGAGTACCGGGAAAATGTAGAATCCGTCCGAGTACCCAAAAACTGTCCGAACGACGACCGAAAATTGGTAGAATCAGGGTCAGTGTCGGAAAATGATAGAATCAGGACGAGTACCGGGAAAATGTTGAATCCGTCCGAGTACCCAAAAACTTTCCGAACGAGAACCGAAAATTGGCAGAATCAGGGTCAGTACCGGAAAATGATAGAATCCGGGCGAGTACCGGGAAAATGTAGAATCCGTCCGAGTACCCAAAAACTGTCCGAACGACGACCGAAAATTGGTAGAATCAGGGTCAGTACCGGAAAATGATAGAATGAGGACGAGTACCGGGAAAATGTAGAATCCGTCCGAGTACCCAAAAACTTTCCGAACGAGAACCGAAAATTGGCAGAATCAGGGTCAGTACCGGAAAATGATAGAATCCGGGCGAGTACCGGGAAAAGGTAGAATCCATCCGAGTACCCAAAAACTGTCCGAACGATGACCGAAAATTGGTAGAATCAGGGTCAGTACCGGAAAATGATAGAATCAGGACGAGTACCGGGAAAATGTTGAATCCGTCCGAGTACCCAAAAACTTTCCGAACGAGAACCGAAAATTGGCAGAATCAGGGTCAGTACCGGAAAATGATAGAATCCGGGCGAGTACCGGGAAAATGTAGAATCCGTCCGAGTACCCAAAAACTGTCCGAACGACGACCGAAAATTGGTAGAATCAGGGTCAGTGTCGGAAAATGATAGAATCAGGACGAGTACCGGGAAAATGTTGAATCCGTCCGAGTACCCAAAAACTTTCCGAACGAGAACCGAAAATTGGCAGAATCAGGGTCAGTACCGGAAAATGATAGAATCCGGGCGAGTACCGGGAAAATGTAGAATCCGTCCGAGTACCCAAAAACTGTCCGAACGACGACCGAAAATTGATAGAATCAGGGTCAGTACCGGAAAATGATAGAATGAGGACGAGTACCGGGAAAATGTAGAATCCGTCCGAGTACCCAAAAACTTTCCGAACGAGAACCGAAAATTGGCAGAATCAGGGTCAGTACCGGAAAATGATAGAATCCGGGCGAGTACCGGGAAAAGGTAGAATCCATCCGAGTACCCAAAAACTGTCCGAACGATGACCGAAAATTGGTAGAATCAGGGTCAGTACCGGAAAATGATAGAATCAGGACGAGTACCGGGAAAATGTTGAATCCGTCCGAGTACCCAAAAACTTTCCGAACGAGAACCGAAAATTGGCAGAATCAGGGTCAGTACCGGAAAATGATAGAATCCGGGCGAGTACCGGGAAAATGTAGAATCCGTCCGAGTACCCAAAAACTGTCCGAACGACGACCGAAAATTGGTAGAATCAGGGTCAGTACCGGAAAATGATTGAATCAGGACGAGTACCGGGAAAATGTAGAATCCGTCCGAGTACCCAAAAACTTTCCGAACGAGAACCGAAAATTGGCAGAATCAGGGTCAGTACCGGAAAATGATAGAATCCGGGCGAGTACCGGGAAAAGGTAGAATCCGTCCGAGTACCCAAAAACTTTCCGAACGAGAACCGAAAATTGGCAGAATCAGGGTCAGTACCGGAAAATGATAGAATCCGGGCGAGTACCGGGAAAAGGTAGAATCCGTCCGAGTACCCAAAAACTTTCCGAACGAGAACCGAAAATTGGCAGAATCAGGGTCAGTACCGGAAAATGATAGAATCCGGGCGAGTACCGGGAAAATGTAGAATCCGTCCGAGTACCCAAAAACAGTTCGAACGAGAACCTAAAATTATTAGAATCAGGGTCACTACCGGAAAATGATAGAATCCGGGCGAGTACCGAGAAAAGGTAGAATCCGTCCGAGTACCCAAAAACTGTCCGAACGATGACCGAAAATTGGTAGAATCAGGGTCAGTACCGGAAAATGATAGAATCAGGACGAGTACCGGGAAAATGTAGAATCCGTCCGAGTACCCAAAAACTGTCCGAACGACGACCGAAAATTGGTAGAATCAGGGTCAGTACCGGAAAATGATAGAATCAGGACGAGTACCGGGAAAATGTAGAATCCGTCCGAGTACCCAAAAACTATCCGAACGAGAACCGAAAATTGGCAGAATCAGGGTCAGTACCGGAAAATGATAGAATCCGGGCGAGTACCGGGAAAAGGTAGAATCCGTCCGAGTACCCAAAAACTGTCCGAACGATGACCGAAAATTGGCAGAATCAGGGTCAGTACCGGAAAATGATAGAATCCGGGCGAGTACCGGGAAAAGGTAGAATCCGTCCTTGTACCCAAAAACTTTCCGAACGAGAACCGAAAATTGGCAGAATCAGGGTCAGTACCGGAAAATGATAGAATCCGGGCGAGTACCGGGAAAATGTAGAATCCGTCCGAGTACCCAAAAACAGTTCGAACGAGAACCTAAAATTATTAGAATCAGGGTCAGTACCGGAAAATGATAGAATCAGGACGAGTACCGGGAAAATGTTGAATCCGTCCGAGTACCCAAAAACTTTCCGAACGAGAACCGAAAATTGGCAGAATCAGGGTCAGTACCGGAAAATGATAGAATCCGGGCGAGTACCGGGAAAATGTAGAATCCGTCCGAGTACCCAAAAACTGTCCGAACGACGACCGAAAATTGGTAGAATCAGGGTCAGTACCGGAAAATGATAGAATCAGGACGAGTACCGGGAAAATGTAGAATCCGTCCGAGTACCCAAAAACTTTCCGAACGAGAACCGAAAATTGGCAGAATCAGGGTCAGTACCGGAAAATGATAGAATCCGGGCGAGTACCGGGAAAATGTAGAATCCGTCCGAGTACCCAAAAACTGTCCGAACGACGACCGAAAATTGGTAGAATCAGGGTCAGTACCGGAAAATGATAGAATGAGGACGAGTACCGGGAAAATGTAGAATCCGTCCGAGTACCCAAAAACTTTCCGAACGAGAACCGAAAATTGGCAGAATCAGGGTCAGTACCGGAAAATGATAGAATCCGGGCGAGTACCGGGAAAAGGTAGAATCCATCCGAGTACCCAAAAACTGTCCGAACGATGACCGAAAATTGGTAGAATCAGGGTCAGTACCGGAAAATGATAGAATCAGGACGAGTACCGGGAAAATGTTGAATCCGTCCGAGTACCCAAAAACTTTCCGAACGAGAACCGAAAATTGGCAGAATCAGGGTCAGTACCGGAAAATGATAGAATCCGGGCGAGTACCGGGAAAATGTAGAATCCGTCCGAGTACCCAAAAACTGTCCGAACGACGACCGAAAATTGGTAGAATCAGGGTCAGTACCGGAAAATGATTGAATCAGGACGAGTACCGGGAAAATGTAGAATCCGTCCGAGTACCCAAAAACTTTCCGAACGAGAACCGAAAATTGGCAGAATCAGGGTCAGTACCGGAAAATGATAGAATCCGGGCGAGTACCGGGAAAATGTAGAATCCGTCCGAGTACCCAAAAACTGTCCGAACGACGACCGAAAATTGATAGAATCAGGGTCAGTACCGGAAAATGATAGAATGAGGACGAGTACCGGGAAAATGTAGAATCCGTCCGAGTACCCAAAAACTTTCCGAACGAGAACCGAAAATTGGCAGAATCAGGGTCAGTACCGGAAAATGATAGAATCCGGGCGAGTACCGGGAAAAGGTAGAATCCATCCGAGTACCCAAAAACTGTCCGAACGATGACCGAAAATTGGTAGAATCAGGGTCAGTACCGGAAAATGATAGAATCAGGACGAGTACCGGGAAAATGTTGAATCCGTCCGAGTACCCAAAAACTTTCCGAACGAGAACCGAAAATTGGCAGAATCAGGGTCAGTACCGGAAAATGATAGAATCCGGGCGAGTACCGGGAAAATGTAGAATCCGTCCGAGTACCCAAAAACTGTCCGAACGACGACCGAAAATTGGTAGAATCAGGGTCAGTACCGGAAAATGATTGAATCAGGACGAGTACCGGGAAAATGTAGAATCCGTCCGAGTACCCAAAAACTTTCCGAACGAGAACCGAAAATTGGCAGAATCAGGGTCAGTACCGGAAAATGATAGAATCCGGGCGAGTACCGGGAAAAGGTAGAATCCATCCGAGTACCCAAAAACTGTCCGAACGATGACCGAAAATTGGTAGAATCAGGGTCAGTACCGGAAAATGATAGAATCAGGACGAGTACCGGGAAAATGTTGAATCCGTCCGAGTACCCAAAAACTTTCCGAACGAGAACCGAAAATTGGCAGAATCAGGGTCAGTACCGGAAAATGATAGAATCCGGGCGAGTACCGGGAAAATGTAGAATCCGTCCGAGTACCCAAAAACTGTCCGAACGACGACCGAAAATTGGTAGAATCAGGGTCAGTACCGGAAAATGATTGAATCAGGACGAGTACCGGGAAAATGTAGAATCCGTCCGAGTACCCAAAAACTTTCCGAACGAGAACCGAAAATTGGCAGAATCAGGGTCAGTACCGGAAAATGATAGAATCCGGGCGAGTACCGGGAAAAGGTAGAATCCGTCCGAGTACCCAAAAACTTTCCGAACGAGAACCGAAAATTGGCAGAATCAGGGTCAGTACCGGAAAATGATAGAATCCGGGCGAGTACCGGGAAAAGGTAGAATCCGTCCGAGTACCCAAAAACTTTCCGAACGAGAACCGAAAATTGGCAGAATCAGGGTCAGTACCGGAAAATGATAGAATCCGGGCGAGTACCGGGAAAATGTAGAATCCGTCCGAGTACCCAAAAACAGTTCGAACGAGAACCTAAAATTATTAGAATCAGGGTCACTACCGGAAAATGATAGAATCCGGGCGAGTACCGAGAAAAGGTAGAATCCGTCCGAGTACCCAAAAACTGTCCGAACGATGACCGAAAATTGGTAGAATCAGGGTCAGTACCGGAAAATGATAGAATCAGGACGAGTACCGGGAAAATGTAGAATCCGTCCGAGTACCCAAAAACTGTCCGAACGACGACCGAAAATTGGTAGAATCAGGGTCAGTACCGGAAAATGATAGAATCAGGACGAGTACCGGGAAAATGTAGAATCCGTCCGAGTACCCAAAAACTATCCGAACGAGAACCGAAAATTGGCAGAATCAGGGTCAGTACCGGAAAATGATAGAATCCGGGCGAGTACCGGGAAAAGGTAGAATCCGTCCGAGTACCCAAAAACTGTCCGAACGATGACCGAAAATTGGCAGAATCAGGGTCAGTACCGGAAAATGATAGAATCCGGGCGAGTACCGGGAAAAGGTAGAATCCGTCCGAGTACCCAAAAACTTTCCGAACGAGAACCGAAAATTGGCAGAATCAGGGTCAGTACCGGAAAATGATAGAATCCGGGCGAGTACCGGGAAAATGTAGAATCCGTCCGAGTACCCAAAAACAGTTCGAACGAGAACCTAAAATTATTAGAATCAGGGTCACTACCGGAAAATGATAGAATCCGGGCGAGTACCGAGAAAAGGTAGAATCCGTCCGAGTACCCAAAAACTGTCCGAACGATGACCGAAAATTGGTAGAATCAGGGTCAGTACCGGAAAATGATAGAATCAGGACGAGTACCGGGAAAATGTAGAATCCGTCCGAGTACCCAAAAACTGTCCGAACGACGACCGAAAATTGGTAGAATCAGGGTCAGTACCGGAAAATGATAGAATCAGGACGAGTACCGGGAAAATGTAGAATCCGTCCGAGTACCCAAAAACTATCCGAACGAGAACCGAAAATTGGCAGAATCAGGGTCAGTACCGGAAAATGATAGAATCCGGGCGAGTACCGGGAAAAGGTAGAATCCGTCCGAGTACCCAAAAACTGTCCGAACGATGACCGAAAATTGGCAGAATCAGGGTCAGTACCGGAAAATGATAGAATCCGGGCGAGTACCGGGAAAAGGTAGAATCCGTCCGAGTACCCAAAAACTTTCCGAACGAGAACCGAAAATTGGCAGAATCAGGGTCAGTACTGGAAAATGATAGAATCCGGGCGAGTACCGGGAAAATGTAGAATCCGTCCGAGTACCCAAAAACTGTCCGAACGACGACCGAAAATTGGTAGAATCAGGGTCAGTACCGGAAAATGATTGAATCAGGACGAGTACCGGGAAAATGTAGAATCCGTCCGAGTACCCAAAAACTTTCCGAACGAGAACCGAAAATTGGCAGAATCAGGGTCAGTACCGGAAAATGATAGAATCCGGGCGAGTACCGGGAAAAGGTAGAATCCGTCCGAGTACCCAAAAACTTTCCGAACGAGAACCGAAAATTGGCAGAATCAGGGTCAGTACCGGAAAATGATAGAATCCGGGCGAGTACCGGGAAAAGGTAGAATCCGTCCGAGTACCCAAAAACTTTCCGAACGAGAACCGAAAATTGGCAGAATCAGGGTCAGTACCGGAAAATGATAGAATCCGGGCGAGTACCGGGAAAATGTAGAATCCGTCCGAGTACCCAAAAACAGTTCGAACGAGAACCTAAAATTATTAGAATCAGGGTCACTACCGGAAAATGATAGAATCCGGGCGAGTACCGAGAAAAGGTAGAATCCGTCCGAGTACCCAAAAACTGTCCGAACGATGACCGAAAATTGGTAGAATCAGGGTCAGTACCGGAAAATGATAGAATCAGGACGAGTACCGGGAAAATGTAGAATCCGTCCGAGTACCCAAAAACTGTCCGAACGACGACCGAAAATTGGTAGAATCAGGGTCAGTACCGGAAAATGATAGAATCAGGACGAGTACCGGGAAAATGTAGAATCCGTCCGAGTACCCAAAAACTATCCGAACGAGAACCGAAAATTGGCAGAATCAGGGTCAGTACCGGAAAATGATAGAATCCGGGCGAGTACCGGGAAAAGGTAGAATCCGTCCGAGTACCCAAAAACTGTCCGAACGATGACCGAAAATTGGCAGAATCAGGGTCAGTACCGGAAAATGATAGAATCCGGGCGAGTACCGGGAAAAGGTAGAATCCGTCCTTGTACCCAAAAACTTTCCGAACGAGAACCGAAAATTGGCAGAATCAGGGTCAGTACCGGAAAATGATAGAATCCGGGCGAGTACCGGGAAAATGTAGAATCCGTCCGAGTACCCAAAAACAGTTCGAACGAGAACCTAAAATTATTAGAATCAGGGTCAGTACCGGAAAATGATAGAATCAGGACGAGTACCGGGAAAATGTTGAATCCGTCCGAGTACCCAAAAACTTTCCGAACGAGAACCGAAAATTGGCAGAATCAGGGTCAGTACCGGAAAATGATAGAATCCGGGCGAGTACCGGGAAAATGTAGAATCCGTCCGAGTACCCAAAAACTGTCCGAACGACGACCGAAAATTGGTAGAATCAGGGTCAGTACCGGAAAATGATAGAATCAGGACGAGTACCGGGAAAATGTAGAATCCGTCCGAGTACCCAAAAACTTTCCGAACGAGAACCGAAAATTGGCAGAATCAGGGTCAGTACCGGAAAATGATAGAATCCGGGCGAGTACCGGGAAAAGGTAGAATCCGTCCGAGTACCCAAAAACTTTCCGAACGAGAACCGAAAATTGGCAGAATCAGGGTCAGTACCGGAAAATGATAGAATCCGGGCGAGTACCGGGAAAAGGTAGAATCCGTCCGAGTACCCAAAAACTTTCCGAACGAGAACCGAAAATTGGCAGAATCAGGGTCAGTACCGGAAAATGATAGAATCCGGGCGAGTACCGGGAAAATGTAGAATCCGTCCGAGTACCCAAAAACAGTTCGAACGAGAACCTAAAATTATTAGAATCAGGGTCACTACCGGAAAATGATAGAATCCGGGCGAGTACCGAGAAAAGGTAGAATCCGTCCGAGTACCCAAAAACTGTCCGAACGATGACCGAAAATTGGTAGAATCAGGGTCAGTACCGGAAAATGATAGAATCAGGACGAGTACCGGGAAAATGTAGAATCCGTCCGAGTACCCAAAAACTGTCCGAACGACGACCGAAAATTGGTAGAATCAGGGTCAGTACCGGAAAATGATAGAATCAGGACGAGTACCGGGAAAATGTAGAATCCGTCCGAGTACCCAAAAACTATCCGAACGAGAACCGAAAATTGGCAGAATCAGGGTCAGTACCGGAAAATGATAGAATCCGGGCGAGTACCGGGAAAAGGTAGAATCCGTCCGAGTACCCAAAAACTGTCCGAACGATGACCGAAAATTGGCAGAATCAGGGTCAGTACCGGAAAATGATAGAATCCGGGCGAGTACCGGGAAAAGGTAGAATCCGTCCTTGTACCCAAAAACTTTCCGAACGAGAACCGAAAATTGGCAGAATCAGGGTCAGTACCGGAAAATGATAGAATCCGGGCGAGTACCGGGAAAATGTAGAATCCGTCCGAGTACCCAAAAACAGTTCGAACGAGAACCTAAAATTATTAGAATCAGGGTCAGTACCGGAAAATGATAGAATCAGGACGAGTACCGGGAAAATGTTGAATCCGTCCGAGTACCCAAAAACTTTCCGAACGAGAACCGAAAATTGGCAGAATCAGGGTCAGTACCGGAAAATGATAGAATCCGGGCGAGTACCGGGAAAATGTAGAATCCGTCCGAGTACCCAAAAACTGTCCGAACGACGACCGAAAATTGGTAGAATCAGGGTCAGTACCGGAAAATGATAGAATCAGGACGAGTACCGGGAAAATGTAGAATCCGTCCGAGTACCCAAAAACTTTCCGAACGAGAACCGAAAATTGGCAGAATCAGGGTCAGTACCGGAAAATGATAGAATCCGGGCGAGTACCGGGAAAATGTAGAATCCGTCCGAGTACCCAAAAACTGTCCGAACGACGACCGAAAATTGGTAGAATCAGGGTCAGTACCGGAAAATGATAGAATGAGGACGAGTACCGGGAAAATGTAGAATCCGTCCGAGTACCCAAAAACTTTCCGAACGAGAACCGAAAATTGGCAGAATCAGGGTCAGTACCGGAAAATGATAGAATCCGGGCGAGTACCGGGAAAAGGTAGAATCCATCCGAGTACCCAAAAACTGTCCGAACGATGACCGAAAATTGGTAGAATCAGGGTCAGTACCGGAAAATGATAGAATCAGGACGAGTACCGGGAAAATGTTGAATCCGTCCGAGTACCCAAAAACTTTCCGAACGAGAACCGAAAATTGGCAGAATCAGGGTCAGTACCGGAAAATGATAGAATCCGGGCGAGTACCGGGAAAATGTAGAATCCGTCCGAGTACCCAAAAACTGTCCGAACGACGACCGAAAATTGGTAGAATCAGGGTCAGTACCGGAAAATGATTGAATCAGGACGAGTACCGGGAAAATGTAGAATCCGTCCGAGTACCCAAAAACTTTCCGAACGAGAACCGAAAATTGGCAGAATCAGGGTCAGTACCGGAAAATGATAGAATCCGGGCGAGTACCGGGAAAATGTAGAATCCGTCCGAGTACCCAAAAACTGTCCGAACGACGACCGAAAATTGATAGAATCAGGGTCAGTACCGGAAAATGATAGAATGAGGACGAGTACCGGGAAAATGTAGAATCCGTCCGAGTACCCAAAAACTTTCCGAACGAGAACCGAAAATTGGCAGAATCAGGGTCAGTACCGAAAAATGATAGAATCCGGGCGAGTACCGGGAAAAGGTAGAATCCATCCGAGTACCCAAAAACTGTCCGAACGATGACCGAAAATTGGTAGAATCAGGGTCAGTACCGGAAAATGATAGAATCAGGACGAGTACCGGGAAAATGTTGAATCCGTCCGAGTACCCAAAAACTTTCCGAACGAGAACCGAAAATTGGCAGAATCAGGGTCAGTACCGGAAAATGATAGAATCCGGGCGAGTACCGGGAAAATGTAGAATCCGTCCGAGTACCCAAAAACTGTCCGAACGACGACCGAAAATTGGTAGAATCAGGGTCAGTACCGGAAAATGATTGAATCAGGACGAGTACCGGGAAAATGTAGAATCCGTCCGAGTACCCAAAAACTTTCCGAACGAGAACCGAAAATTGGCAGAATCAGGGTCAGTACCGGAAAATGATAGAATCCGGGCGAGTACCGGGAAAAGGTAGAATCCATCCGAGTACCCAAAAACTGTCCGAACGATGACCGAAAATTGGTAGAATCAGGGTCAGTACCGGAAAATGATAGAATCAGGACGAGTACCGGGAAAATGTTGAATCCGTCCGAGTACCCAAAAACTTTCCGAACGAGAACCGAAAATTGGCAGAATCAGGGTCAGTACCGGAAAATGATAGAATCCGGGCGAGTACCGGGAAAATGTAGAATCCGTCCGAGTACCCAAAAACTGTCCGAACGACGACCGAAAATTGGTAGAATCAGGGTCAGTACCGGAAAATGATTGAATCAGGACGAGTACCGGGAAAATGTAGAATCCGTCCGAGTACCCAAAAACTTTCCGAACGAGAACCGAAAATTGGCAGAATCAGGGTCAGTACCGGAAAATGATAGAATCCGGGCGAGTACCGGGAAAAGGTAGAATCCGTCCGAGTACCCAAAAACTTTCCGAACGAGAACCGAAAATTGGCAGAATCAGGGTCAGTACCGGAAAATGATAGAATCCGGGCGAGTACCGGGAAAAGGTAGAATCCGTCCGAGTACCCAAAAACTTTCCGAACGAGAACCGAAAATTGGCAGAATCAGGGTCAGTACCGGAAAATGATAGAATCCGGGCGAGTACCGGGAAAATGTAGAATCCGTCCGAGTACCCAAAAACAGTTCGAACGAGAACCTAAAATTATTAGAATCAGGGTCACTACCGGAAAATGATAGAATCCGGGCGAGTACCGAGAAAAGGTAGAATCCGTCCGAGTACCCAAAAACTGTCCGAACGATGACCGAAAATTGGTAGAATCAGGGTCAGTACCGGAAAATGATAGAATCAGGACGAGTACCGGGAAAATGTAGAATCCGTCCGAGTACCCAAAAACTGTCCGAACGACGACCGAAAATTGGTAGAATCAGGGTCAGTACCGGAAAATGATAGAATCAGGACGAGTACCGGGAAAATGTAGAATCCGTCCGAGTACCCAAAAACTATCCGAACGAGAACCGAAAATTGGCAGAATCAGGGTCAGTACCGGAAAATGATAGAATCCGGGCGAGTACCGGGAAAAGGTAGAATCCGTCCGAGTACCCAAAAACTGTCCGAACGATGACCGAAAATTGGCAGAATCAGGGTCAGTACCGGAAAATGATAGAATCCGGGCGAGTACCGGGAAAAGGTAGAATCCGTCCGAGTACCCAAAAACTTTCCGAACGAGAACCGAAAATTGGCAGAATCAGGGTCAGTACCGGAAAATGATAGAATCCGGGCGAGTACCGGGAAAATGTAGAATCCGTCCGAGTACCCAAAAACAGTTCGAACGAGAACCTAAAATTATTAGAATCAGGGTCACTACCGGAAAATGATAGAATCCGGGCGAGTACCGAGAAAAGGTAGAATCCGTCCGAGTACCCAAAAACTGTCCGAACGATGACCGAAAATTGGTAGAATCAGGGTCAGTACCGGAAAATGATAGAATCAGGACGAGTACCGGGAAAATGTAGAATCCGTCCGAGTACCCAAAAACTGTCCGAACGACGACCGAAAATTGGTAGAATCAGGGTCAGTACCGGAAAATGATAGAATCAGGACGAGTACCGGGAAAATGTAGAATCCGTCCGAGTACCCAAAAACTATCCGAACGAGAACCGAAAATTGGCAGAATCAGGGTCAGTACCGGAAAATGATAGAATCCGGGCGAGTACCGGGAAAAGGTAGAATCCGTCCGAGTACCCAAAAACTGTCCGAACGAGGACCGAAAATTGGCAGAATCAGGGTCAGTACCGGAAAATGATAGAATCCGGGCGAGTACCGGGAAAAGGTAGAATCCGTCCGAGTACCCAAAAACTTTCCGAACGAGAACCGAAAATTGGCAGAATCAGGGTCAGTACTGGAAAATGATAGAATCCGGGCGAGTACCGGGAAAATGTAGAATCCGTCCGAGTACCCAAAAACAGTTCGAACGAGAACCTAAAATTATTAGAATCAGGGTCAGTACCGGAAAATGATAGAATCAGGACGAGTACCGGGAAAATGTTGAATCCGTCCGAGTACCCAAAAACTTTCCGAACGAGAACCGAAAATTGGCAGAATCAGGGTCAGTACCGGAAAATGATAGAATCCGGGCGAGTACCGGGAAAAGGTAGAATCCATCCGAGTACCCAAAAACTGTCCGAACGATGACCGAAAATTGGTAGAATCAGGGTCAGTACCGGAAAATGATAGAATCAGGACGAGTACCGGGAAAATGTTGAATCCATCCGAGTACCCAAAAACTTTCCGAACGAGAACCGAAAATTGGCAGAATCAGGGTCAGTACCGGAAAATCATAGAATCCGGGCGAGTACCGGGAAAATGTAGAATCCGTCCGAGTACCCAAAAACTGTCCGAACGACGACCGAAAATTGGTAGAATCAGGGTCAGTACCGGAAAATGATTGAATCAGGACGAGTACCGGGAAAATGTAGAATCCGTCCGAGTACCCAAAAACTTTCCGAACGAGAACCGAAAATTGGCAGAATCAGGGTCAGTACCGGAAAATGATAGAATCCGGGCGAGTACCGGGAAAAGGTAGAATCCATCCGAGTACCCAAAAACTGTCCGAACGACGACCGAAAATTGGTAGAATCAGGGTCAGTACCGGAAAATGATAGAATCAGGACGAGTACCGGGAAAATGTAGAATCCGTCCGAGTACCCAAAAACTATCCGAACGAGAACCGAAAATTGGCAGAATCAGGGTCAGTACCGGAAAATGATAGAATCCGGGCGAGTACCGGGAAAAGGTAGAATCCGTCCGAGTACCCAAAAACTGTCCGAACGATGACCGAAAATTGGCAGAATCAGGGTCAGTACCGGAAAATGATAGAATCCGGGCGAGTACCGGGAAAAGGTAGAATCCGTCCGAGTACCCAAAAACTTTCCGAACGAGAACCGAAAATTGGCAGAATCAGGGTCAGTACCGGAAAATGATAGAATCCGGGCGAGTACCGGGAAAATGTAGAATCCGTCCGAGTACCCAAAAACAGTTCGAACGAGAACCTAAAATTATTAGAATCAGGGTCAGTACCGGAAAATGATAGAATCAGGACGAGTACCGGGAAAATGTTGAATCCGTCCGAGTACCCAAAAACTTTCCGAACGAGAACCGAAAATTGGCAGAATCAGGGTCAGTACCGGAAAATGATAGAATCCGGGCGAGTACCGGGAAAATGTAGAATCCGTCCGAGTACCCAAAAACTGTCCGAACGACGACCGAAAATTGGTAGAATCAGGGTCAGTACCGGAAAATGATAGAATCAGGACGAGTACCGGGAAAATGTAGAATCCGTCCGAGTACCCAAAAACTTTCCGAACGAGAACCGAAAATTGGCAGAATCAGGGTCAGTACCGGAAAATGATAGAATCCGGGCGAGTACCGGGAAAATGTAGAATCCGTCCGAGTACCCAAAAACTGTCCGAACGACGACCGAAAATTGGTAGAATCAGGGTCAGTACCGGAAAATGATAGAATGAGGACGAGTACCGGGAAAATGTAGAATCCGTCCGAGTACCCAAAAACTTTCCGAACGAGAACCGAAAATTGGCAGAATCAGGGTCAGTACCGGAAAATGATAGAATCCGGGCGAGTACCGGGAAAAGGTAGAATCCATCCGAGTACCCAAAAACTGTCCGAACGATGACCGAAAATTGGTAGAATCAGGGTCAGTACCGGAAAATGATAGAATCAGGACGAGTACCGGGAAAATGTTGAATCCGTCCGAGTACCCAAAAACTTTCCGAACGAGAACCGAAAATTGGCAGAATCAGGGTCAGTACCGGAAAATGATAGAATCCGGGCGAGTACCGGGAAAATGTAGAATCCGTCCGAGTACCCAAAAACTGTCCGAACGACGACCGAAAATTGGTAGAATCAGGGTCAGTACCGGAAAATGATTGAATCAGGACGAGTACCGGGAAAATGTAGAATCCGTCCGAGTACCCAAAAACTTTCCGAACGAGAACCGAAAATTGGCAGAATCAGGGTCAGTACCGGAAAATGATAGAATCCGGGCGAGTACCGGGAAAATGTAGAATCCGTCCGAGTACCCAAAAACTGTCCGAACGACGACCGAAAATTGATAGAATCAGGGTCAGTACCGGAAAATGATAGAATGAGGACGAGTACCGGGAAAATGTAGAATCCGTCCGAGTACCCAAAAACTTTCCGAACGAGAACCGAAAATTGGCAGAATCAGGGTCAGTACCGGAAAATGATAGAATCCGGGCGAGTACCGGGAAAAGGTAGAATCCATCCGAGTACCCAAAAACTGTCCGAACGATGACCGAAAATTGGTAGAATCAGGGTCAGTACCGGAAAATGATAGAATCAGGACGAGTACCGGGAAAATGTTGAATCCGTCCGAGTACCCAAAAACTTTCCGAACGAGAACCGAAAATTGGCAGAATCAGGGTCAGTACCGGAAAATGATAGAATCCGGGCGAGTACCGGGAAAATGTAGAATCCGTCCGAGTACCCAAAAACTGTCCGAACGACGACCGAAAATTGGTAGAATCAGGGTCAGTACCGGAAAATGATTGAATCAGGACGAGTACCGGGAAAATGTAGAATCCGTCCGAGTACCCAAAAACTTTCCGAACGAGAACCGAAAATTGGCAGAATCAGGGTCAGTACCGGAAAATGATAGAATCCGGGCGAGTACCGGGAAAAGGTAGAATCCATCCGAGTACCCAAAAACTGTCCGAACGATGACCGAAAATTGGTAGAATCAGGGTCAGTACCGGAAAATGATAGAATCAGGACGAGTACCGGGAAAATGTTGAATCCGTCCGAGTACCCAAAAACTTTCCGAACGAGAACCGAAAATTGGCAGAATCAGGGTCAGTACCGGAAAATGATAGAATCCGGGCGAGTACCGGGAAAATGTAGAATCCGTCCGAGTACCCAAAAACTGTCCGAACGACGACCGAAAATTGGTAGAATCAGGGTCAGTACCGGAAAATGATTGAATCAGGACGAGTACCGGGAAAATGTAGAATCCGTCCGAGTACCCAAAAACTTTCCGAACGAGAACCGAAAATTGGCAGAATCAGGGTCAGTACCGGAAAATGATAGAATCCGGGCGAGTACCGGGAAAAGGTAGAATCCGTCCGAGTACCCAAAAACTTTCCGAACGAGAACCGAAAATTGGCAGAATCAGGGTCAGTACCGGAAAATTATAGAATCCGGGCGAGTACCGGGAAAAGGTAGAATCCGTCCGAGTACCCAAAAACTTTCCGAACGAGAACCGAAAATTGGCAGAATCAGGGTCAGTACCGGAAAATGATAGAATCCGGGCGAGTACCGGGAAAATGTAGAATCCGTCCGAGTACCCAAAAACAGTTCGAACGAGAACCTAAAATTATTAGAATCAGGGTCACTACCGGAAAATGATAGAATCCGGGCGAGTACCGAGAAAAGGTAGAATCCGTCCGAGTACCCAAAAACTGTCCGAACGATGACCGAAAATTGGTAGAATCAGGGTCAGTACCGGAAAATGATAGAATCAGGACGAGTACCGGGAAAATGTAGAATCCGTCCGAGTACCCAAAAACTGTCCGAACGACGACCGAAAATTGGTAGAATCAGGGTCAGTACCGGAAAATGATAGAATCAGGACGAGTACCGGGAAAATGTAGAATCCGTCCGAGTACCCAAAAACTATCCGAACGAGAACCGAAAATTGGCAGAATCAGGGTCAGTACCGGAAAATGATAGAATCCGGGCGAGTACCGGGAAAAGGTAGAATCCGTCCGAGTACCCAAAAACTGTCCGAACGATGACCGAAAATTGGCAGAATCAGGGTCAGTACCGGAAAATGATAGAATCCGGGCGAGTACCGGGAAAAGGTAGAATCCGTCCGAGTACCCAAAAACTTTCCGAACGAGAACCGAAAATTGGCAGAATCAGGGTCAGTACCGGAAAATGATAGAATCCGGGCGAGTACCGGGAAAATGTAGAATCCGTCCGAGTACCCAAAAACAGTTCGAACGAGAACCTAAAATTATTAGAATCAGGGTCACTACCGGAAAATGATAGAATCCGGGCGAGTACCGAGAAAAGGTAGAATCCGTCCGAGTACCCAAAAACTGTCCGAACGATGACCGAAAATTGGTAGAATCAGGGTCAGTACCGGAAAATGATAGAATCAGGACGAGTACCGGGAAAATGTAGAATCCGTCCGAGTACCCAAAAACTGTCCGAACGACGACCGAAAATTGGTAGAATCAGGGTCAGTACCGGAAAATGATAGAATCAGGACGAGTACCGGGAAAATGTAGAATCCGTCCGAGTACCCAAAAACTATCCGAACGAGAACCGAAAATTGGCAGAATCAGGGTCAGTACCGGAAAATGATAGAATCCGGGCGAGTACCGGGAAAAGGTAGAATCCGTCCGAGTACCCAAAAACTGTCCGAACGAGGACCGAAAATTGGCAGAATCAGGGTCAGTACCGGAAAATGATAGAATCCGGGCGAGTACCGGGAAAAGGTAGAATCCGTCCGAGTACCCAAAAACTTTCCGAACGAGAACCGAAAATTGGCAGAATCAGGGTCAGTACTGGAAAATGATAGAATCCGGGCGAGTACCGGGAAAATGTAGAATCCGTCCGAGTACCCAAAAACAGTTCGAACGAGAACCTAAAATTATTAGAATCAGGGTCAGTACCGGAAAATGATAGAATCAGGACGAGTACCGGGAAAATGTTGAATCCGTCCGAGTACCCAAAAACTTTCCGAACGAGAACCGAAAATTGGCAGAATCAGGGTCAGTACCGGAAAATGATAGAATCCGGGCGAGTACCGGGAAAAGGTAGAATCCATCCGAGTACCCAAAAACTGTCCGAACGATGACCGAAAATTGGTAGAATCAGGGTCAGTACCGGAAAATGATAGAATCAGGACGAGTACCGGGAAAATGTTGAATCCATCCGAGTACCCAAAAACTTTCCGAACGAGAACCGAAAATTGGCAGAATCAGGGTCAGTACCGGAAAATCATAGAATCCGGGCGAGTACCGGGAAAATGTAGAATCCGTCCGAGTACCCAAAAACTGTCCGAACGACGACCGAAAATTGGTAGAATCAGGGTCAGTACCGGAAAATGATTGAATCAGGACGAGTACCGGGAAAATGTAGAATCCGTCCGAGTACCCAAAAACTTTCCGAACGAGAACCGAAAATTGGCAGAATCAGGGTCAGTACCGGAAAATGATAGAATCCGGGCGAGTACCGGGAAAAGGTAGAATCCATCCGAGTACCCAAAAACTGTCCGAACGACGACCGAAAATTGGTAGAATCAGGGTCAGTACCGGAAAATGATAGAATCAGGACGAGTACCGGGAAAATGTAGAATCCGTCCGAGTACCCAAAAACTATCCGAACGAGAACCGAAAATTGGCAGAATCAGGGTCAGTACCGGAAAATGATAGAATCCGGGCGAGTACCGGGAAAAGGTAGAATCCGTCCGAGTACCCAAAAACTGTCCGAACGATGACCGAAAATTGGCAGAATCAGGGTCAGTACCGGAAAATGATAGAATCCGGGCGAGTACCGGGAAAAGGTAGAATCCGTCCGAGTACCCAAAAACTTTCCGAACGAGAACCGAAAATTGGCAGAATCAGGGTCAGTACCGGAAAATGATAGAATCCGGGCGAGTACCGGGAAAATGTAGAATCCGTCCGAGTACCCAAAAACAGTTCGAACGAGAACCTAAAATTATTAGAATCAGGGTCAGTACCGGAAAATGATAGAATCAGGACGAGTACCGGGAAAATGTTGAATCCGTCCGAGTACCCAAAAACTTTCCGAACGAGAACCGAAAATTGGCAGAATCAGGGTCAGTACCGGAAAATGATAGAATCCGGGCGAGTACCGGGAAAATGTAGAATCCGTCCGAGTACCCAAAAACTGTCCGAACGACGACCGAAAATTGGTAGAATCAGGGTCAGTACCGGAAAATGATAGAATCAGGACGAGTACCGGGAAAATGTAGAATCCGTCCGAGTACCCAAAAACTTTCCGAACGAGAACCGAAAATTGGCAGAATCAGGGTCAGTACCGGAAAATGATAGAATCCGGGCGAGTACCGGGAAAATGTAGAATCCGTCCGAGTACCCAAAAACTGTCCGAACGACGACCGAAAATTGGTAGAATCAGGGTCAGTACCGGAAAATGATAGAATGAGGACGAGTACCGGGAAAATGTAGAATCCGTCCGAGTACCCAAAAACTTTCCGAACGAGAACCGAAAATTGGCAGAATCAGGGTCAGTACCGGAAAATGATAGAATCCGGGCGAGTACCGGGAAAAGGTAGAATCCATCCGAGTACCCAAAAACTGTCCGAACGATGACCGAAAATTGGTAGAATCAGGGTCAGTACCGGAAAATGATAGAATCAGGACGAGTACCGGGAAAATGTTGAATCCGTCCGAGTACCCAAAAACTTTCCGAACGAGAACCGAAAATTGGCAGAATCAGGGTCAGTACCGGAAAATGATAGAATCCGGGCGAGTACCGGGAAAATGTAGAATCCGTCCGAGTACCCAAAAACTGTCCGAACGACGACCGAAAATTGGTAGAATCAGGGTCAGTACCGGAAAATGATTGAATCAGGACGAGTACCGGGAAAATGTAGAATCCGTCCGAGTACCCAAAAACTTTCCGAACGAGAACCGAAAATTGGCAGAATCAGGGTCAGTACCGGAAAATGATAGAATCCGGGCGAGTACCGGGAAAATGTAGAATCCGTCCGAGTACCCAAAAACTGTCCGAACGACGACCGAAAATTGATAGAATCAGGGTCAGTACCGGAAAATGATAGAATGAGGACGAGTACCGGGAAAATGTAGAATCCGTCCGAGTACCCAAAAACTTTCCGAACGAGAACCGAAAATTGGCAGAATCAGGGTCAGTACCGGAAAATGATAGAATCCGGGCGAGTACCGGGAAAAGGTAGAATCCATCCGAGTACCCAAAAACTGTCCGAACGATGACCGAAAATTGGTAGAATCAGGGTCAGTACCGGAAAATGATAGAATCAGGACGAGTACCGGGAAAATGTTGAATCCGTCCGAGTACCCAAAAACTTTCCGAACGAGAACCGAAAATTGGCAGAATCAGGGTCAGTACCGGAAAATGATAGAATCCGGGCGAGTACCGGGAAAATGTAGAATCCGTCCGAGTACCCAAAAACTGTCCGAACGACGACCGAAAATTGGTAGAATCAGGGTCAGTACCGGAAAATGATTGAATCAGGACGAGTACCGGGAAAATGTAGAATCCGTCCGAGTACCCAAAAACTTTCCGAACGAGAACCGAAAATTGGCAGAATCAGGGTCAGTACCGGAAAATGATAGAATCCGGGCGAGTACCGGGAAAAGGTAGAATCCATCCGAGTACCCAAAAACTGTCCGAACGATGACCGAAAATTGGTAGAATCAGGGTCAGTACCGGAAAATGATAGAATCAGGACGAGTACCGGGAAAATGTTGAATCCGTCCGAGTACCCAAAAACTTTCCGAACGAGAACCGAAAATTGGCAGAATCAGGGTCAGTACCGGAAAATGATAGAATCCGGGCGAGTACCGGGAAAATGTAGAATCCGTCCGAGTACCCAAAAACTGTCCGAACGACGACCGAAAATTGGTAGAATCAGGGTCAGTACCGGAAAATGATTGAATCAGGACGAGTACCGGGAAAATGTAGAATCCGTCCGAGTACCCAAAAACTTTCCGAACGAGAACCGAAAATTGGCAGAATCAGGGTCAGTACCGGAAAATGATAGAATCCGGGCGAGTACCGGGAAAATGTAGAATCCGTCCGAGTACCCAAAAACTGTCCGAACGACGACCGAAAATTGATAGAATCAGGGTCAGTACCGGAAAATGATAGAATGAGGACGAGTACCGGGAAAATGTAGAATCCGTCCGAGTACCCAAAAACTTTCCGAACGAGAACCGAAAATTGGCAGAATCAGGGTCAGTACCGGAAAATGATAGAATCCGGGCGAGTACCGGGAAAAGGTAGAATCCATCCGAGTACCCAAAAACTGTCCGAACGATGACCGAAAATTGGTAGAATCAGGGTCAGTACCGGAAAATGATAGAATCAGGACGAGTACCGGGAAAATGTTGAATCCGTCCGAGTACCCAAAAACTTTCCGAACGAGAACCGAAAATTGGCAGAATCAGGGTCAGTACCGGAAAATGATAGAATCCGGGCGAGTACCGGGAAAATGTAGAATCCGTCCGAGTACCCAAAAACTGTCCGAACGACGACCGAAAATTGGTAGAATCAGGGTCAGTACCGGAAAATGATTGAATCAGGACGAGTACCGGGAAAATGTAGAATCCGTCCGAGTACCCAAAAACTTTCCGAACGAGAACCGAAAATTGGCAGAATCAGGGTCAGTACCGGAAAATGATAGAATCCGGGCGAGTACCGGGAAAAGGTAGAATCCGTACGAGTACCCAAAAACTTTCCGAACGAGAACCGAAAATTGGCAGAATCAGGGTCAGTACCGGAAAATGATAGAATCCGGGCGAGTACCGGGAAAAGGTAGAATCCGTCCGAGTACCCAAAAACTTTCTGAACGAGAACCGAAAATTGGCAGAATCAGGGTCAGTACCGGAAAATGATAGAATCCGGGCGAGTACCGGGAAAATGTAGAATCCGTCCGAGTACCCAAAAACTGTCCGAACGACGACCGAAAATTGGTAGAATCAGGGTCAGTGTCGGAAAATGATAGAATCAGGACGAGTACCGGGAAAATGTTGAATCCGTCCGAGTACCCAAAAACTTTCCGAACGAGAACCGAAAATTGGCAGAATCAGGGTCAGTACCGGAAAATGATAGAATCCGGGCGAGTACCGGGAAAATGTAGAATCCGTCCGAGTACCCAAAAACTGTCCGAACGACGACCGAAAATTGATAGAATCAGGGTCAGTACCGGAAAATGATAGAATGAGGACGAGTACCGGGAAAATGTAGAATCCGTCCGAGTACCCAAAAACTTTCCGAACGAGAACCGAAAATTGGCAGAATCAGGGTCAGTACCGGAAAATGATAGAATCCGGGCGAGTACCGGGAAAAGGTAGAATCCATCCGAGTACCCAAAAACTGTCCGAACGATGACCGAAAATTGGTAGAATCAGGGTCAGTACCGGAAAATGATAGAATCAGGACGAGTACCGGGAAAATGTTGAATCCGTCCGAGTACCCAAAAACTTTCCGAACGAGAACCGAAAATTGGCAGAATCAGGGTCAGTACCGGAAAATGATAGAATCCGGGCGAGTACCGGGAAAATGTAGAATCCGTCCGAGTACCCAAAAACTGTCCGAACGACGACCGAAAATTGGTAGAATCAGGGTCAGTACCGGAAAATGATTGAATCAGGACGAGTACCGGGAAAATGTAGAATCCGTCCGAGTACCCAAAAACTTTCCGAACGAGAACCGAAAATTGGCAGAATCAGGGTCAGTACCGGAAAATGATAGAATCCGGGCGAGTACCGGGAAAAGGTAGAATCCGTACGAGTACCCAAAAACTTTCCGAACGAGAACCGAAAATTGGCAGAATCAGGGTCAGTACCGGAAAATGATAGAATCCGGGCGAGTACCGGGAAAAGGTAGAATCCGTCCGAGTACCCAAAAACTTTCTGAACGAGAACCGAAAATTGGCAGAATCAGGGTCAGTACCGGAAAATGATAGAATCCGGGCGAGTACCGGGAAAATGTAGAATCCGTCCGAGTACCCAAAAACTGTCCGAACGACGACCGAAAATTGGTAGAATCAGGGTCAGTGTCGGAAAATGATAGAATCAGGACGAGTACCGGGAAAATGTTGAATCCGTCCGAGTACCCAAAAACTTTCCGAACGAGAACCGAAAATTGGCAGAATCAGGGTCAGTACCGGAAAATGATAGAATCCGGGCGAGTACCGGGAAAATGTAGAATCCGTCCGAGTACCCAAAAACTGTCCGAACGACGACCGAAAATTGATAGAATCAGGGTCAGTACCGGAAAATGATAGAATGAGGACGAGTACCGGGAAAATGTAGAATCCGTCCGAGTACCCAAAAACTTTCCGAACGAGAACCGAAAATTGGCAGAATCAGGGTCAGTACCGGAAAATGATAGAATCCGGGCGAGTACCGGGAAAAGGTAGAATCCATCCGAGTACCCAAAAACTGTCCGAACGATGACCGAAAATTGGTAGAATCAGGGTCAGTACCGGAAAATGATAGAATCAGGACGAGTACCGGGAAAATGTTGAATCCGTCCGAGTACCCAAAAACTTTCCGAACGAGAACCGAAAATTGGCAGAATCAGGGTCAGTACCGGAAAATGATAGAATCCGGGCGAGTACCGGGAAAATGTAGAATCCGTCCGAGTACCCAAAAACTGTCCGAACGACGACCGAAAATTGATAGAATCAGGGTCAGTACCGGAAAATGATAGAATGAGGACGAGTACCGGGAAAATGTAGAATCCGTCCGAGTACCCAAAAACTTTCCGAACGAGAACCGAAAATTGGCAGAATCAGGGTCAGTACCGGAAAATGATAGAATCCGGGCGAGTACCGGGAAAAGGTAGAATCCATCCGAGTACCCAAAAACTGTCCGAACGACGACCGAAAATTGGTAGAATCAGGGTCAGTACCGGAAAATGATAGAATCAGGACGAGTACCGGGAAAATGTAGAATCCGTCCGAGTACCCAAAAACTATCCGAACGAGAACCGAAAATTGGCAGAATCAGGGTCAGTACCGGAAAATGATAGAATCCGGGCGAGTACCGGGAAAAGGTAGAATCCGTCCGAGTACCCAAAAACTGTCCGAACGATGACCGAAAATTGGCAGAATCAGGGTCAGTACCGGAAAATGATAGAATCCGGGCGAGTACCGGGAAAAGGTAGAATCCGTCCGAGTACCCAAAAACTTTCCGAACGAGAACCGAAAATTGGCAGAATCAGGGTCAGTACCGGAAAATGATAGAATCCGGGCGAGTACCGGGAAAATGTAGAATCCGTCCGAGTACCCAAAAACAGTTCGAACGAGAACCTAAAATTATTAGAATCAGGGTCAGTACCGGAAAATGATAGAATCAGGACGAGTACCGGGAAAATGTTGAATCCGTCCGAGTACCCAAAAACTTTCCGAACGAGAACCGAAAATTGGCAGAATCAGGGTCAGTACCGGAAAATGATAGAATCCGGGCGAGTACCGGGAAAATGTAGAATCCGTCCGAGTACCCAAAAACTGTCCGAACGACGACCGAAAATTGGTAGAATCAGGGTCAGTACCGGAAAATGATAGAATCAGGACGAGTACCGGGAAAATGTAGAATCCGTCCGAGTACCCAAAAACTTTCCGAACGAGAACCGAAAATTGGCAGAATCAGGGTCAGTACCGGAAAATGATAGAATCCGGGCGAGTACCGGGAAAATGTAGAATCCGTCCGAGTACCCAAAAACTGTCCGAACGACGACCGAAAATTGGTAGAATCAGGGTCAGTACCGGAAAATGATAGAATGAGGACGAGTACCGGGAAAATGTAGAATCCGTCCGAGTACCCAAAAACATTCCGAACGAGAACCGAAAATTGGCAGAATCAGGGTCAGTACCGGAAAATGATAGAATCCGGGCGAGTACCGGGAAAAGGTAGAATCCATCCGAGTACCCAAAAACTGTCCGAACGATGACCGAAAATTGGTAGAATCAGGGTCAGTACCGGAAAATGATAGAATCAGGACGAGTACCGGGAAAATGTTGAATCCGTCCGAGTACCCAAAAACTTTCCGAACGAGAACCGAAAATTGGCAGAATCAGGGTCAGTACCGGAAAATGATAGAATCCGGGCGAGTACCGGGAAAATGTAGAATCCGTCCGAGTACCCAAAAACTGTCCGAACGACGACCGAAAATTGGTAGAATCAGGGTCAGTACCGGAAAATGATTGAATCAGGACGAGTACCGGGAAAATGTAGAATCCGTCCGAGTACCCAAAAACTTTCCGAACGAGAACCGAAAATTGGCAGAATCAGGGTCAGTACCGGAAAATGATAGAATCCGGGCGAGTACCGGGAAAATGTAGAATCCGTCCGAGTACCCAAAAACTGTCCGAACGACGACCGAAAATTGATAGAATCAGGGTCAGTACCGGAAAATGATAGAATGAGGACGAGTACCGGGAAAATGTAGAATCCGTCCGAGTACCCAAAAACTTTCCGAACGAGAACCGAAAATTGGCAGAATCAGGGTCAGTACCGGAAAATGATAGAATCCGGGCGAGTACCGGGAAAAGGTAGAATCCATCCGAGTACCCAAAAACTGTCCGAACGATGACCGAAAATTGGTAGAATCAGGGTCAGTACCGGAAAATGATAGAATCAGGACGAGTACCGGGAAAATGTTGAATCCGTCCGAGTACCCAAAAACTTTCCGAACGAGAACCGAAAATTGGCAGAATCAGGGTCAGTACCGGAAAATGATAGAATCCGGGCGAGTACCGGGAAAATGTAGAATCCGTCCGAGTACCCAAAAACTGTCCGAACGACGACTGAAAATTGGTAGAATCAGGGTCAGTACCGGAAAATGATTGAATCAGGACGAGTACCGGGAAAATGTAGAATCCGTCCGAGTACCCAAAAACTTTCCGAACGAGAACCGAAAATTGGCAGAATCAGGGTCAGTACCGGAAAATGATAGAATCCGGGCGAGTACCGGGAAAAGGTAGAATCCGTTCGAGTACCCAAAAACTTTCCGAACGAGAACCGAAAATTGGCAGAATCAGGGTCAGTACCGGAAAATGATAGAATCCGGGCGAGTACCGGGAAAAGGTAGAATCCGTCCGAGTACCCAAAAACTTTCTGAACGAGAACCGAAAATTGGCAGAATCAGGGTCAGTACCGGAAAATGATAGAATCCGGGCGAGTACCGGGAAAATGTAGAATCCGTCCGAGTACCCAAAAACTGTCCGAACGACGACCGAAAATTGGTAGAATCAGGGTCAGTGTCGGAAAATGATAGAATCAGGACGAGTACCGGGAAAATGTTGAATCCGTCCGAGTACCCAAAAACTTTCCGAACGAGAACCGAAAATTGGCAGAATCAGGGTCAGTACCGGAAAATGATAGAATCCGGGCGAGTACCGGGAAAATGTAGAATCCGTCCGAGTACCCAAAAACTGTCCGAACGACGACCGAAAATTGATAGAATCAGGGTCAGTACCGGAAAATGATAGAATGAGGACGAGTACCGGGAAAATGTAGAATCCGTCCGAGTACCCAAAAACTTTCCGAACGAGAACCGAAAATTGGCAGAATCAGGGTCAGTACCGGAAAATGATAGAATCCGGGCGAGTACCGGGAAAAGGTAGAATCCGTCCGAGTACCCAAAAACTTTCCGAACGAGAACCGAAAATTGGCAGAATCAGGGTCAGTACCGGAAAATGATAGAATCCGGGCGAGTACCGGGAAAAGGTAGAATCCGTCCGAGTACCCAAAAACTTTCTGAACGAGAACCGAAAATTGGCAGAATCAGGGTCAGTACCGGAAAATGATAGAATCCGGGCGAGTACCGGGAAAAGGTAGAATCCGTCCGAGTACCCAAAAACTGTCCGAACGACGACCGAAAATTGGTAGAATCAGGGTCAGTGTCGGAAAATGATAGAATCAGGACGAGTACCGGGAAAATGTTGAATCCGTCCGAGTACCCAAAAACTTTCCGAACGAGAACCGAAAATTGGCAGAATCAGGGTCAGTACCGGAAAATGATAGAATCCGGGCGAGTACCGGGAAAATGTAGAATCCGTCCGAGTACCCAAAAACTGTCCGAACGACGACCGAAAATTGATAGAATCAGGGTCAGTACCGGAAAATGATAGAATGAGGACGAGTACCGGGAAAATGTAGAATCCGTCCGAGTACCCAAAAACTTTCCGAACGAGAACCGAAAATTGGCAGAATCAGGGTCAGTACCGGAAAATGATAGAATCCGGGCGAGTACCGGGAAAAGGTAGAATCCATCCGAGTACCCAAAAACTGTCCGAACGATGACCGAAAATTGGTAGAATCAGGGTCAGTACCGGAAAATGATAGAATCAGGACGAGTACCGGGAAAATGTTGAATCCGTCCGAGTACCCAAAAACTTTCCGAACGAGAACCGAAAATTGGCAGAATCAGGGTCAGTACCGGAAAATGATAGAATCCGGGCGAGTACCGGGAAAATGTAGAATCCGTCCGAGTACCCAAAAACTGTCCGAACGACGACCGAAAATTGGTAGAATCAGGGTCAGTACCGGAAAATGATTGAATCAGGACGAGTACCGGGAAAATGTAGAATCCGTCCGAGTACCCAAAAACTTTCCGAACGAGAACCGAAAATTGGCAGAATCAGGGTCAGTACCGGAAAATGATAGAATCCGGGCGAGTACCGGGAAAAGGTAGAATCCGTCCGAGTACCCAAAAACTTTCCGAACGAGAACCGAAAATTGGCAGAATCAGGGTCAGTACCGGAAAATGATAGAATCCGGGCGAGTACCGGGAAAAGGTAGAATCCGTCCGAGTACCCAAAAACTGTCCGAACGATGACCGAAAATTGGCAGAATCAGGGTCAGTACCGGAAAATGATAGAATCCGGGCGAGTACCGGGAAAAGGTAGAATCCGTCCGAGTACCCAAAAACTTTCCGAACGAGAACCGAAAATTGGCAGAATCAGGGTCAGTACCGGAAAATGATAGAATCCGGGCGAGTACCGGGAAAATGTAGAATCCGTCCGAGTACCCAAAAACAGTTCGAACGAGAACCTAAAATTATTAGAATCAGGGTCAGTACCGGAAAATGATAGAATCAGGACGAGTACCGGGAAAATGTTGAATCCGTCCGAGTACCCAAAAACTTTCCGAACGAGAACCGAAAATTGGCAGAATCAGGGTCAGTACCGGAAAATGATAGAATCCGGGCGAGTACCGGGAAAATGTAGAATCCGTCCGAGTACCCAAAAACTGTCCGAACGACGACCGAAAATTGGTAGAATCAGGGTCAGTACCGGAAAATGATTGAATCAGGACGAGTACCGGGAAAATGTAGAATCCGTCCGAGTACCCAAAAACTTTCCGAACGAGAACCGAAAATTGGCAGAATCAGGGTCAGTACCGGAAAATGATAGAATCCGGGCGAGTACCGGGAAAAGGTAGAATCCGTCCGAGTACCCAAAAACTTTCCGAACGAGAACCGAAAATTGGCAGAATCAGGGTCAGTACCGGAAAATGATAGAATCCGGGCGAGTACCGGGAAAACGTAGAATCCGTCCGAGTACCCAAAAACTTTCCGAACGAGAACCGAAAATTGGCAGAATCAGGGTCAGTACCGGAAAATGATAGAATCCGGGCGAGTACCGGGAAAATGTAGAATCCGTCCGAGTACCCAAAAACAGTTCGAACGAGAACCTAAAATTATTAGAATCAGGGTCACTACCGGAAAATGATAGAATCCGGGCGAGTACCGAGAAAAGGTAGAATCCGTCCGAGTACCCAAAAACTGTCCGAACGATGACCGAAAATTGGTAGAATCAGGGTCAGTACCGGAAAATGATAGAATCAGGACGAGTACCGGGAAAATGTAGAATCCGTCCGAGTACCCAAAAACTTTCCGAACGAGAACCGAAAATTGGCAGAATCAGGGTCAGTACCGGAAAATGATAGAATCCGGGCGAGTACCGGGAAAAGGTAGAATCCATCCGAGTACCCAAAAACTGTCCGAACGATGACCGAAAATTGGTAGAATCAGGGTCAGTACCGGATAATGATAGAATCAGGACGAGTACCGGGAAAATGTAGAATCCGTCCGAGTACCCAAAAACTTTCCGAACAAGAACCGAAAATTGGCAGAATCAGGGTCAGTACCGGAAAATGATAGAATCCGGGCGAGTACGGGGAAAATGTAGAATCCATCCGAGTACCCAAAAACTGTCCGAACGATGACCGAAAATTGGTAGAATCAGGGTCAGTACCGGAAAATGATAGAATCAGGACGAGTACCGGGAAAATGTTGAATCCGTCCGAGTACCCAAAAACTTTCCGAACGAGAACCGAAAATTGGCAGAATCAGGGTCAGTACCGGAAAATGATAGAATCCGGGCGAGTACCGGGAAAATGTAGAATCCGTCCGAGTACCCAAAAACTGTCCGAACGAGAACCGAAAATTGGCAGAATCAGGGTCAGTACCGGAAAATGATTGAATCAGGACGAGTACCGGGAAAATGTAGAATCCGTCCGAGTACCCAAAAACTTTCCGAACGAGAACCGAAAATTGGCAGAATCAGGGTCAGTACCGGAAAATGATAGAATCCGGGCGAGTACCGGGAAAAGGTAGAATCCGTCCGAGTACCCAAAAACTTTCCGAACGAGAACCGAAAATTGGCAGAATCAGGGTCAGTACCGGAAAATGATAGAATCCGGGCGAGTACCGGGAAAAGGTAGAATCCGTCCGAGTACCCAAAAACTTTCCGAACGAGAACCGAAAATTGGCAGAATCAGGGTCAGTACCGGAAAATGATAGAATCCGGGCGAGTACCGGGAAAATGTAGAATCCGTCCGAGTACCCAAAAACAGTTCGAACGAGAACCTAAAATTATTAGAATCAGGGTCACTACCGGAAAATGATAGAATCCGGGCGAGTACCGAGAAAAGGTAGAATCCGTCCGAGTACCCAAAAACTGTCCGAACGATGACCGAAAATTGGTAGAATCAGGGTCAGTACCGGAAAATGATAGAATCAGGACGAGTACCGGGAAAATGTAGAATCCGTCCGAGTACCCAAAAACTTTCCGAACGAGAACCGAAAATTGGCAGAATCAGGGTCAGTACCGGAAAATGATAGAATCCGGGCGAGTACCGGGAAAATGTAGAATCCATCCGAGTACCCAAAAACTGTACGAACGATGACCGAAAATTGGTAGAATCAGGGTCAGTACCGGAAAATGATAGAATCAGGACGAGTACCGGGAAAATGTTGAATCCGTCCGAGTACCCAAAAACTTTCCGAACGAGAACCGAAAATTGGCAGAATCAGGGTCAGTACCGGAAAATGATAGAATCCCGGCGAGTACCGGGAAAATGTAGAATCCATCCGAGTACCCAAAAACTGTCCGAACGATGACCGAAAATTGGTAGAATCAGGGTCAGTACCGGAAAATGATAGAATCAGGACGAGTACCGGGAAAATGTTGAATCCGTCCGAGTACCCAAAAACTTTCCGAACGACAATCGAAAATTGGTAGAATCAGGCTCAGTACCAGAAAATGATAGAATCCGGGCGAGTACCGGGAAAATGTAGAATCCGTCCGAGTACCCAAAAATAGTTCGAACGAGAACCTAAAATTATTAGAATCAGGGTCACTACCGGAAAATGATAGAATCCGGGCGAGTACCGAGAAAAGGTAGAATCCGTCCGAGTACCCAAAAACTGTCCGAACGATGACCGAAAATTGGTAGAATCAGGGTCAGTACCGGAAAATGATAGAATCAGGACGAGTACCGGGAAAATGTAGAATCCGTCCGAGTACCCAAAAACTTTCCGAACGAGAACCGAAAATTGGCAGAATCAGGGTCAGTACCGGAAAATGATAGAATCCGGGCGAGTACCGGGAAAAGGTAGAATCCATCCGAGTACCCAAAAACTGTCCGAACGATGACCGAAAATTGGTAGAATCAGGGTCAGTACCGGATAATGATAGAATCAGGACGAGTACCGGGAAAATGTAGAATCCGTCCGAGTACCCAAAAACTTTCCGAACAAGAACCGAAAATTGGCAGAATCAGGGTCAGTACCGGAAAATGATAGAATCCGGGCGAGTACGGGGAAAATGTAGAATCCATCCGAGTACCCAAAAACTGTCCGAACGATGACCGAAAATTGGTAGAATCAGGGTCAGTACCGGAAAATGATAGAATCAGGACGAGTACCGGGAAAATGTTGAATCCGTCCGAGTACCCAAAAACTTTCCGAACGAGAACCGAAAATTGGCAGAATCAGGGTCAGTACCGGAAAATGATAGAATCCGGGCGAGTACCGGGAAAATGTAGAATCCGTCCGAGTACCCAAAAACTGTCCGAACGAGAACCGAAAATTGGCAGAATCAGGGTCAGTACCGGAAAATGATTGAATCAGGACGAGTACCGGGAAAATGTAGAATCCGTCCGAGTACCCAAAAACTTTCCGAACGAGAACCGAAAATTGGCAGAATCAGGGTCAGTACCGGAAAATGATAGAATCCGGGCGAGTACCGGGAAAAGGTAGAATCCGTCCGAGTACCCAAAAACTTTCCGAACGAGAACCGAAAATTGGCAGAATCAGGGTCAGTACCGGAAAATGATAGAATCCGGGCGAGTACCGGGAAAAGGTAGAATCCGTCCGAGTACCCAAAAACTTTCCGAACGAGAACCGAAAATTGGCAGAATCAGGGTCAGTACCGGAAAATGATAGAATCCGGGCGAGTACCGGGAAAATGTAGAATCCGTCCGAGTACCCAAAAACAGTTCGAACGAGAACCTAAAATTATTAGAATCAGGGTCACTACCGGAAAATGATAGAATCCGGGCGAGTACCGAGAAAAGGTAGAATCCGTCCGAGTACCCAAAAACTGTCCGAACGATGACCGAAAATTGGTAGAATCAGGGTCAGTACCGGAAAATGATAGAATCAGGACGAGTACCGGGAAAATGTAGAATCCGTCCGAGTACCCAAAAACTTTCCGAACGAGAACCGAAAATTGGCAGAATCAGGGTCAGTACCGGAAAATGATAGAATCCGGGCGAGTACCGGGAAAATGTAGAATCCATCCGAGTACCCAAAAACTGTACGAACGATGACCGAAAATTGGTAGAATCAGGGTCAGTACCGGAAAATGATAGAATCAGGACGAGTACCGGGAAAATGTTGAATCCGTCCGAGTACCCAAAAACTTTCCGAACGAGAACCGAAAATTGGCAGAATCAGGGTCAGTACCGGAAAATGATAGAATCCCGGCGAGTACCGGGAAAATGTAGAATCCATCCGAGTACCCAAAAACTGTCCGAACGATGACCGAAAATTGGTAGAATCAGGGTCAGTACCGGAAAATGATAGAATCAGGACGAGTACCGGGAAAATGTTGAATCCGTCCGAGTACCCAAAAACTTTCCGAACGAGAACCGAAAATTGGCAGAATCAGGGTCAGTACCGGAAAATGATAGAATCCGGGCGAGTACCGGGAAAAGGTAGAATCCGTCCGAGTACCCAAAAACTTTCCGAACGAGAACCGAAAATTGGCAGAATCAGGGTCAGTACCGGAAAATGATAGAATCCGGGCGAGTACCGAGAAAAGGTAGAATCCGTCCGAGTACCCAAAAACTTTCCGAACGAGAACCGAAAATTGGCAGAATCAGGGTCAGTACCGGAAAATGATAGAATCCGGGCGAGTACCGGGAAAAGGTAGAATCCGTCCGAGTACCCAAAAACTGTCCGAACGATGACCGAAAATTGGCAGAATCAGGGTCAGTACCGGAAAATGATAGAATCCGGGCGAGTACCGGGAAAAGGTAGAATCCGTCCGAGTACCCAAAAACTTTCCGAACGAGAACCGAAAATTGGCAGAATCAGGGTCAGTACCGGAAAATGATAGAATCCGGGCGAGTACCGGGAAAATGTAGAATCCGTCCGAGTACCCAAAAACAGTTCGAACGAGAACCTAAAATTATTAGAATCAGGGTCACTACCGGAAAATGATAGAATCCGGGCGAGTACCGAGAAAAGGTAGAATCCGTCCGAGTACCCAAAAACTGTCCGAACGATGACCGAAAATTGGTAGAATCAGGGTCAGTACCGGAAAATGATAGAATCAGGACGAGTACCGGGAAAATGTAGAATCCGTCCGAGTACCCAAAAACTTTCCGAACGAGAACCGAAAATTGGCAGAATCAGGGTCAGTACCGGAAAATGATAGAATCCGGGCGAGTACCGGGAAAATGTAGAATCCATCCGAGTACCCAAAAACTGTACGAACGATGACCGAAAATTGGTAGAATCAGGGTCAGTACCGGAAAATGATAGAATCAGGACGAGTACCGGGAAAATGTTGAATCCGTCCGAGTACCCAAAAACTTTCCGAACGAGAACCGAAAATTGGCAGAATCAGGGTCAGTACCGGAAAATGATAGAATCCCGGCGAGTACCGGGAAAATGTAGAATCCATCCGAGTACCCAAAAACTGTCCGAACGATGACCGAAAATTGGTTGAATCAGGGTCAGTACCGGAAAATGATAGAATCAGGACGAGTACCGGGAAAATGTTGAATCCGTCCGAGTACCCAAAAACTTTCCGAACGAGAACCGAAAATTGGCAGAATCAGGGTCAGTACCGGAAAATGATAGAATCCGAGCGAGTACCGGGAAAAGGTAGAATCCGTCCGAGTACCCAAAAACTTTCCGAACGAGAACCGAAAATTGGCAGAATCAGGGTCAGTACCGGAAAATGATAGAATCCGGGCGAGTACCGGGAAAAGGTAGAATCCGTCCGAGTACCCAAAAACTTTCCGAACGAGAACCGAAAATTGGCAGAATCAGGGTCAGTACCGGAAAATGATAGAATCCGGGCGAGTACCGGGAAAATGTAGAATCCGTCCGAGTACCCAAAAACAGTTCGAACGAGAACCTAAAATTATTAGAATCAGGGTCACTACCGGAAAATGGTAGAATCCGGGCGAGTACCGAGAAAAGGTAGAATCCGTCCGAGTACCCAAAAACTGTCCGAACGATGACCGAAAATTGGTAGAATCATGGTCAGTACCGGAAAATGAAAGAATCCGGGCGAGTACCGGGAAAAGGTAGAATCCATCCGAGTACCCAAAAACTGTCCGAACGATGACCGAAAATTGGTAGAATCAGGGTCAGTACCGGAAAATGATAGAATCAGGACGAGTACCGGGAAAATGTAGAATCCGTCCGAGTACCCAAAAACAGTTCGAACGAGAACCTAAAATTATTAGAATCAGGGTCACTACCGGAAAATGATAGAATCCGGGCGAGTACCGAGAAAAGGTAGAATCCGTCCGAGTACCCAAAAACTGTCCGAACGATGACCGAAAATTGGTAGAATCAGGGTCAGTACCGGAAAATGATAGAATCAGGACGAGTACCGGGAAAATGTAGAATCCGTCCGAGTACCCAAAAACTTTCCGAACGAGAACCGAAAATTGGCAGAATCAGGGTCAGTACCGGAAAATGATAGAATCCGGGCGAGTACCGGGAAAATGTAGAATCCATCCGAGTACCCAAAAACTGTACGAACGATGACCGAAAATTGGTAGAATCAGGGTCAGTACCGGAAAATGATAGAATCAGGACGAGTACCGGGAAAATGTTGAATCCGTCCGAGTACCCAAAAACTTTCCGAACGAGAACCGAAAATTGGCAGAATCAGGGTCAGTACCGGAAAATGATAGAATCCCGGCGAGTACCGGGAAAATGTAGAATCCATCCGAGTACCCAAAAACTGTCCGAACGATGACCGAAAATTGGTTGAATCAGGGTCAGTACCGGAAAATGATAGAATCAGGACGAGTACCGGGAAAATGTTGAATCCGTCCGAGTACCCAAAAACTTTCCGAACGAGAACCGAAAATTGGCAGAATCAGGGTCAGTACCGGAAAATGATAGAATCCGAGCGAGTACCGGGAAAAGGTAGAATCCGTCCGAGTACCCAAAAACTTTCCGAACGAGAACCGAAAATTGGCAGAATCAGGGTCAGTACCGGAAAATGATAGAATCCGGGCGAGTACCGGGAAAAGGTAGAATCCGTCCGAGTACCCAAAAACTTTCCGAACGAGAACCGAAAATTGGCAGAATCAGGGTCAGTACCGGAAAATGATAGAATCCGGGCGAGTACCGGGAAAATGTAGAATCCGTCCGAGTACCCAAAAACAGTTCGAACGAGAACCTAAAATTATTAGAATCAGGGTCACTACCGGAAAATGGTAGAATCCGGGCGAGTACCGAGAAAAGGTAGAATCCGTCCGAGTACCCAAAAACTGTCCGAACGATGACCGAAAATTGGTAGAATCATGGTCAGTACCGGAAAATGAAAGAATCCGGGCGAGTACCGGGAAAAGGTAGAATCCATCCGAGTACCCAAAAACTGTCCGAACGATGACCGAAAATTGGTAGAATCAGGGTCAGTACCGGAAAATGATAGAATCAGGACGAGTACCGGGAAAATGTAGAATCCGTCCGAGTACCCAAAAACTTTCCGAACGAGAACCGAAAATTGGCAGAATCAGGGTCAGTACCGGAAAATGATAGAATCCGGGCGAGTACCGGGAAAAGGTAGAATCCGTCCGAGTACCCAAAAACTTTCCGAACGAGAACCGAAAATTGGCAGAATCAGGGTCAGTGCCCGAAAATGATAGAATCCGGGCGAGTACCGGGAAAAGGTAGAATCCGTCCGAGTACCCAAAAACTTTCCGAACGAGAACCGAAAATTGGCAGAATCAGGGTCAGTACCGGAAAATGATAGAATCCGGGCGAGTACCGGGAAAATGTAGAATCCGTCCGAGTACCCAAAAACAGTTCGAACGAGAACCTAAAATTATTAGAATCAGGGTCACTACCGGAAAATGATAGAATCCGGGCGAGTACCGAGAAAAGGTAGAATCCGTCCGAGTACCCAAAAACTGTCCGAACGATGACCGAAAATTGGTAGAATCAGGGTCAGTACCGGAAAATGATAGAATCCGGGCGAGTACCGGGAAAAGGTAGAATCCATCCGAGTACCCAAAAACTGTCCGAACGATGACCGAAAATTGGTAGAATCAGGGTCAGTACCGGAAAATGATAGAATCAGGACGAGTACCGGGAAAATGTAGAATCCGTCCGAGTACCCAAAAACTTTCCGAACGACAATCGAAAATTGGTAGAATCAGGCTCAGTACCAGAAAATGATAGAATCCGGGCGAGTACCGGGAAAAGGTAGAATCCGTCCGAGTACCCAAAAACTGTCCGAACGATGACCGAAAATTGGTAGAATCAGGGTCAGTGCCCGAAAATGATAGAATCCGGGCGAGTACCGGGAAAAGGTAGAATCCGTCCGAGTACCCAAAAACTTTCCGAACGAGAACCGAAAATTGGCAGAATCAGGGTCAGTGCCCGAAAATGATAGAATCCGGGCGAGTACAGGGAAAAGGTAGAATCCGTCCGAGTACCCAAAAACTTTCCGAACGAGAACCGAAAATTGGCAGAATCAGGGTCAGTACCGGAAAATGATAGAATCCGGGCGAGTACCGGGAAAATGTAGAATCCGTCCGAGTACCCAAAAACAGTTCGAACGAGAACCTAAAATTATTAGAATCAGGGTCACTACCGGAAAATGATAGAATCCGGGCGAGTACCGAGAAAAGGTAGAATCCGTCCGAGTACCCAAAAACTGTCCGAACGATGACCGAAAATTGGTAGAATCAGGGTCAGTACCGGAAAATGATAGAATCCGGGCGAGTACCGGGAAAAGGTAGAATCCATCCGAGTACCCAAAAACTGTCCGAACGATGACCGAAAATTGGTAGAATCAGGGTCAGTACCGGAAAATGATAGAATCAGGACGAGTACCGGGAAAATGTAGAATCCGTCCGAGTACCCAAAAACTTTCCGAACGAGAACCGAAAATTGGCAGAATCAGGGTCAGTACCGGAAAATGATAGAATCCGGGCGAGTACCGGGAAAATGTAGAATCCATCCGAGTACCCAAAAACTTTCCGAACGAGAACCGAAAATTGGCAGAATCAGGGTCAGTACCGGAAAATGATAGAATCCGGGCGAGTACCGGGAAAATGTAGAATCCGTCCGAGTACCCAAAAACAGTTCGAACGAGAACCTAAAATTATTAGAATCAGGGTCACTACCGGAAAATGGTAGAATCCGGGCGAGTACCGAGAAAAGGTAGAATCCGTCCGAGTACCCAAAAACTGTCCGAACGATGACCGAAAATTGGTAGAATCATGGTCAGTACCGGAAAATGAAAGAATCCGGGCGAGTACCGGGAAAAGGTAGAATCCATCCGAGTACCCAAAAACTGTCCGAACGATGACCGAAAATTGGTAGAATCAGGGTCAGTACCGGAAAATGATAGAATCAGGACGAGTACCGGGAAAATGTAGAATCCGTCCGAGTACCCAAAAACAGTTCGAACGAGAACCTAAAATTATTAGAATCAGGGTCACTACCGGAAAATGATAGAATCCGGGCGAGTACCGAGAAAAGGTAGAATCCGTCCGAGTACCCAAAAACTGTCCGAACGATGACCGAAAATTGGCAGAATCAGGGTCAGTACCGGAAAATGATAGAATCCCGGCGAGTACCGGGAAAATGTAGAATCCATCCGAGTACCCAAAAACTGTCCGAACGATGACCGAAAATTGGTTGAATCAGGGTCAGTACCGGAAAATGATAGAATCAGGACGAGTACCGGGAAAATGTTGAATCCGTCCGAGTACCCAAAAACTTTCCGAACGAGAACCGAAAATTGGCAGAATCAGGGTCAGTACCGGAAAATGATAGAATCCGAGCGAGTACCGGGAAAAGGTAGAATCCGTCCGAGTACCCAAAAACTTTCCGAACGAGAACCGAAAATTGGCAGAATCAGGGTCAGTACCGGAAAATGATAGAATCCGGGCGAGTACCGGGAAAAGGTAGAATCCGTCCGAGTACCCAAAAACTTTCCGAACGAGAACCGAAAATTGGCAGAATCAGGGTCAGTACCGGAAAATGATAGAATCCGGGCGAGTACCGGGAAAAGGTAGAATCCGTCCGAGTACCCAAAAACTTTCCGAACGAGAACCGAAAATTGGCAGAATCAGGGTCAGTACCGGAAAATGATAGAATCCGGGCGAGTACCGGGAAAATGTAGAATCCGTCCGAGTACCCAAAAACATTCCGAACGAGGACCGAAAATTGGTAGAATCAGGGTCAGTGCCCGAAAATGATAGAATCCGGGCGAGTACCGGGAAAAGGTAGAATCCATCCGAGTACCCAAAAACTGTCCGAACGATGACCGAAAATTGGTAGAATCAGGGTCAGTACCGGAAAATGATAGAATCAGGACGAGTACCGGGAAAATGTAGAATCCGTCCGAGTACCCAAAAACTTTCCGAACGAGAACCGAAAATTGGCAGAATCAGGGTCAGTACCGGAAAATGATAGAATCCGGGCGAGTACCGGGAAAAGGTAGAATCCGTCCGAGTACCCAAAAACTTTCCGAACGAGAACCGAAAATTGGCAGAATCAGGGTCAGTGCCCGAAAATGATAGAATCCGGGCGAGTACCGGGAAAAGGTAGAATCCGTCCGAGTACCCAAAAACTTTCCGAACGAGAACCGAAAATTGGCAGAATCAGGGTCAGTACCGGAAAATGATAGAATCCGGGCGAGTACCGGGAAAATGTAGAATCCGTCCGAGTACCCAAAAACAGTTCGAACGAGAACCTAAAATTATTAGAATCAGGGTCACTACCGGAAAATGATAGAATCCGGGCGAGTACCGAGAAAAGGTAGAATCCGTCTGAGTACCCAAAAACTGTCCGAACGATGACCGAAAATTGGTAGAATCAGGGTCAGTACCGGAAAATGATAGAATCCGGGCGAGTACCGGGAAAAGGTAGAATCCATCCGAGTACCCAAAAACTGTCCGAACGATGACCGAAAATTGGTAGAATCAGGGTCAGTACCGGAAAATGATAGAATCAGGACGAGTACCGGGAAAATGTAGAATCCGTCCGAGTACCCAAAAACTTTCCGAACGACAATCGAAAATTGGTAGAATCAGGCTCAGTACCAGAAAATGATAGAATCCGGGCGAGTACCGGGAAAAGGTAGAATCCGTCCGAGTACCCAAAAACTGTCCGAACGATGACCGAAAATTGGTAGAATCAGGGTCAGTGCCCGAAAATGATAGAATCCGGGCGAGTACCGGGAAAAGGTAGAATCCGTCCGAGTACCCAAAAACTTTCCGAACGAGAACCGAAAATTGGCAGAATCAGGGTCAGTGCCCGAAAATGATAGAATCCGGGCGAGTACAGGGAAAAGGTAGAATCCGTCCGAGTACCCAAAAACTTTCCGAACGAGAACCGAAAATTGGCAGAATCAGGGTCAGTACCGGAAAATGATAGAATCCGGGCGAGTACCGGGAAAATGTAGAATCCGTCCGAGTACCCAAAAACAGTTCGAACGAGAACCTAAAATTATTAGAATCAGGGTCACTACCGGAAAATGATAGAATCCGGGCGAGTACCGAGAAAAGGTAGAATCCGTCCGAGTACCCAAAAACTGTCCGAACGATGACCGAAAATTGGTAGAATCAGGGTCAGTACCGGAAAATGATAGAATCCGGGCGAGTACCGGGAAAAGGTAGAATCCATCCGAGTACCCAAAAACTGTCCGAACGATGACCGAAAATTGGTAGAATCAGGGTCAGTACCGGAAAATGATAGAATCAGGACGAGTACCGGGAAAATGTAGAATCCGTCCGAGTACCCAAAAACTTTCCGAACGACAATCGAAAATTGGTAGAATCAGGCTCAGTACCAGAAAATGATAGAATCCGGGCGAGTACCGGGAAAAGGTAGAATCCGTCCGAGTACCCAAAAACTGTCCGAACGATGACCGAAAATTGGTAGAATCAGGGTCAGTGCCCGAAAATGATAGAATCCGGGCGAGTACCGGGAAAAGGTAGAATCCGTCCGAGTACATAAAAACTTTCCGAACGAGAACCGAAAATTGGCAGAATCAGGGTCAGTACCGGAAAATGATAGAATCCGGGCGAGTACCGGGAAAATGTAGAATCCGTCCGAGTACCCAAAAACAGTTCGAACGAGAACCTAAAATTATTAGAATCAGGGTCACTACCGGAAAATGATAGAATCCGGGCGAGTACCGAGAAAAGGTAGAATCCGTCCGAGTACCCAAAAACTGTCCGAACGATGACCGAAAATTGGTAGAATCAGGGTCAGTACCGGAAAATGATAGAATCAGGACGAGTACCGGGAAAATGTAGAATCCGTCCGAGTACCCAAAAACTTTCCGAACGAGAACCGAAAATTGGCAGAATCAGGGTCAGTACCGGAAAATGATAGAATCCGGGCGAGTACCGGGAAAATGTAGAATCCATCCGAGTACCCAAAAACTGTACGAACGATGACCGAAAATTGGTAGAATCAGGGTCAGTACCGGAAAATGATAGAATCAGGACGAGTACCGGGAAAATGTTGAATCCGTCCGAGTACCCAAAAACTTTCCGAACGAGAACCGAAAATTGGCAGAATCAGGGTCAGTACCGGAAAATGATAGAATCCCGGCGAGTACCGGGAAAATGTAGAATCCATCCGAGTACCCAAAAACTGTCCGAACGATGACCGAAAATTGGTAGAATCAGGGTCAGTACCGGAAAATGATAGAATCAGGACGAGTACCGGGAAAATGTAGAATCCGTCCGAGTACCCAAAAACTTTCCGAACAAGAACCGAAAATTGGCAGAATCAGGGTCAGTACCGGAAAATGATAGAATCCGGGCGAGTACGGGGAAAATGTAGAATCCATCCGAGTACCCAAAAACTGTCCGAACGATGACCGAAAATTGGTAGAATCAGGGTCAGTACCGGAAAATGATAGAATCAGGACGAGTACCGGGAAAATGTTGAATCCGTCCGAGTACCCAAAAACTTTCCGAACGAGAACCGAAAATTGGCAGAATCAGGGTCAGTACCGGAAAATGATAGAATCCGGGCGAGTACCGGGAAAATGTAGAATCCGTCCAAGTACCCAAAAACTGTCCGAACGAGAACCGAAAATTGGCAGAATCAGGGTCAGTACCGGAAAATGATTGAATCAGGACGAGTACCGGGAAAATGTAGAATCCGTCCGAGTACCCAAAAACTTTCCGAACGAGAACCGAAAATTGGCAGAATCAGGGTCAGTACCGGAAAATGATAGAATCCGGGCGAGTACCGGGAAAAGGTAGAATCCGTCCGAGTACCCAAAAACTTTCCGAACGAGAACCGAAAATTGGCAGAATCAGGGTCAGTACCGGAAAATGATAGAATCCGGGCGAGTACCGGGAAAAGGTAGAATCCGTCCGAGTACCCAAAAACTTTCCGAACGAGAACCGAAAATTGGCAGAATCAGGGTCAGTACCGGAAAATGATAGAATCCGGGCGAGTACCGGGAAAATGTAGAATCCGTCCGAGTACCCAAAAACAGTTCGAACGAGAACCTAAAATTATTAGAATCAGGGTCACTACCGGAAAATGATAGAATCCGGGCGAGTACCGAGAAAAGGTAGAATCCGTCCGAGTACCCAAAAACTGTCCGAACGATGACCGAAAATTGGTAGAATCATGGTCAGTACCGGAAAATGAAAGAATCCGGGCGAGTACCGGGAAAAGGTAGAATCCATCCGAGTACCCAAAAACTGTCCGAACGATGACCGAAAATTGGTAGAATCAGGGTCAGTACCGGAAAATGATAGAATCAGGACGAGTACCGGGAAAATGTAGAATCCGTCCGAGTACCCAAAAACTTTCCGAACAAGAACCGAAAATTGGCAGAATCAGGGTCAGTACCGGAAAATGATAGAATCCGGGCGAGTACGGGGAAAATGTAGAATCCATCCGAGTACCCAAAAACTGTCCGAACGATGACCGAAAATTGGTAGAATCAGGGTCAGTACCGGAAAATGATAGAATCAGGACGAGTACCGGGAAAATGTTGAATCCGTCCGAGTACCCAAAAACTTTCCGAACGAGAACCGAAAATTGGCAGAATCAGGGTCAGTACCGGAAAATGATAGAATCCGGGCGAGTACCGGGAAAATGTAGAATCCGTCCGAGTACCCAAAAACTGTCCGAACGAGAACCGAAAATTGGCAGAATCAGGGTCAGTACCGGAAAATGATTGAATCAGGACGAGTACCGGGAAAATGTAGAATCCGTCCGAGTACCCAAAAACTTTCCGAACGAGAACCGAAAATTGGCAGAATCAGGGTCAGTACCGGAAAATGATAGAATCCGGGCGAGTACCGGGAAAAGGTAGAATCCGTCCGAGTACCCAAAAACTTTCCGAACGAGAACCGAAAATTGGCAGAATCAGGGTCAGTACCGGAAAATGATAGAATCCGGGCGAGTACCGGGAAAAGGTAGAATCCGTCCGAGTACCCAAAAACTTTCCGAACGAGAACCGAAAATTGGCAGAATCAGGGTCAGTACCGGAAAATGATAGAATCCGGGCGAGTACCGGGAAAATGTAGAATCCGTCCGAGTACCCAAAAACAGTTCGAACGAGAACCTAAAATTATTAGAATCAGGGTCACTACCGGAAAATGATAGAATCCGGGCGAGTACCGAGAAAAGGTAGAATCCGTCCGAGTACCCAAAAACTGTCCGAACGATGACCGAAAATTGGTAGAATCAGGGTCAGTACCGGAAAATGATAGAATCAGGACGAGTACCGGGAAAATGTAGAATCCGTCCGAGTACCCAAAAACTTTCCGAACGAGAACCGAAAATTGGCAGAATCAGGGTCAGTACCGGAAAATGATAGAATCCGGGCGAGTACCGGGAAAATGTAGAATCCATCCGAGTACCCAAAAACTGTACGAACGATGACCGAAAATTGGTAGAATCAGGGTCAGTACCGGAAAATGATAGAATCAGGACGAGTACCGGGAAAATGTTGAATCCGTCCGAGTACCCAAAAACTTTCCGAACGAGAACCGAAAATTGGCAGAATCAGGGTCAGTACCGGAAAATGATAGAATCCCGGCGAGTACCGGGAAAATGTAGAATCCATCCGAGTACCCAAAAACTGTCCGAACGATGACCGAAAATTGGTAGAATCAGGGTCAGTACCGGAAAATGATAGAATCAGGACGAGTACCGGGAAAATGTTGAATCCGTCCGAGTACCCAAAAACTTTCCGAACGAGAATCGAAAATTGGCAGAATCAGGGTCAGTACCGGAAAATGATAGAATCCGGGCGAGTACCGGGAAAAGGTAGAATCCGTCCGAGTACCCAAAAACTTTCCGAACGAGAACCGAAAATTGGCAGAATCAGGGTCAGTACCGGAAAATGATAGAATCCGGGCGAGTACCGGGAAAAGGTAGAATCCGTCCGAGTACCCAAAAACTTTCCGAACGAGAACCGAAAATTGGCAGAATCAGGGTCAGTACCGGAAAATGATAGAATCCGGGCGAGTACCGGGAAAAGGTAGAATCCGTCCGAGTACCCAAAAACTGTCCGAACGATGACCGAAAATTGGCAGAATCAGGGTCAGTACCGGAAAATGATAGAATCCGGGCGAGTACCGGGAAAAGGTAGAATCCGTCCGAGTACCCAAAAACTTTCCGAACGAGAACCGAAAATTGGCAGAATCAGGGTCAGTACCGGAAAATGATAGAATCCGGGCGAGTACCGGGAAAATGTAGAATCCGTCCGAGTACCCAAAAACTTTCCGAACGAGAACCGAAAATTGGCAGAATCAGGGTCAGTACCGGAAAATGATAGAATCCGGGCGAGTACCGGGAAAAGGTAGAATCCGTCCGAGTACCCAAAAACTTTCCGAACGAGAACCGAAAATTGGCAGAATCAGGGTCAGTACCGGAAAATGATAGAATCCGGGCGAGTACCGGGAAAATGTAGAATCCGTCCGAGTACCCAAAAACAGTTCGAACGAGAACCTAAAATTATTAGAATCAGGGTCACTACCGGAAAATGATAGAATCCGGGCGAGTACCGAGAAAAGGTAGAATCCGTCCGAGTACCCAAAAACTGTCCGAACGATGACCGAAAATTGGTAGAATCAGGGTCAGTACCGGAAAATGATAGAATCAGGACGAGTACCGGGAAAATGTAGAATCCGTCCGAGTACCCAAAAACTTTCCGAACGAGAACCGAAAATTGGCAGAATCAGGGTCAGTACCGGAAAATGATAGAATCCGGGCGAGTACCGGGAAAATGTAGAATCCATCCGAGTACCCAAAAACTGTACGAACGATGACCGAAAATTGGTAGAATCAGGGTCAGTACCGGAAAATGATAGAATCAGGACGAGTACCGGGAAAATGTTGAATCCGTCCGAGTACCCAAAAACTTTCCGAACGAGAACCGAAAATTGGCAGAATCAGGGTCAGTACCGGAAAATGATAGAATCCCGGCGAGTACCGGGAAAATGTAGAATCCATCCGAGTACCCAAAAACTGTCCGAACGATGACCGAAAATTGGTAGAATCAGGGTCAGTACCGGAAAATGATAGAATCAGGACGAGTACCGGGAAAATGTTGAATCCGTCCGAGTACCCAAAAACTTTCCGAACGAGAATCGAAAATTGGCAGAATCAGGGTCAGTACCGGAAAATGATAGAATCCGGGCGAGTACCGGGAAAAGGTAGAATCCGTCCGAGTACCCAAAAACTTTCCGAACGAGAACCGAAAATTGGCAGAATCAGGGTCAGTACCGGAAAATGATAGAATCCGGGCGAGTACCGGGAAAAGGTAGAATCCGTCCGAGTACCCAAAAACTTTCCGAACGAGAACCGAAAATTGGCAGAATCAGGGTCAGTACCGGAAAATGATAGAATCCGGGCGAGTACCGGGAAAAGGTAGAATCCGTCCGAGTACCCAAAAACTGTCCGAACGATGACCGAAAATTGGCAGAATCAGGGTCAGTACCGGAAAATGATAGAATCCGGGCGAGTACCGGGAAAAGGTAGAATCCGTCCGAGTACCCAAAAACTTTCCGAACGAGAACCGAAAATTGGCAGAATCAGGGTCAGTACCGGAAAATGATAGAATCCGGGCGAGTACCGGGAAAATGTAGAATCCGTCCGAGTACCCAAAAACAGTTCGAACGAGAACCTAAAATTATTAGAATCAGGGTCACTACCGGAAAATGATAGAATCCGGGCGAGTACCGAGAAAAGGTAGAATCCGTCCGAGTACCCAAAAACTGTCCGAACGATGACCGAAAATTGGTAGAATCAGGGTCAGTACCGGAAAATGATAGAATCAGGACGAGTACCGGGAAAATGTAGAATCCGTCCGAGTACCCAAAAACTTTCCGAACGAGAACCGAAAATTGGCAGAATCAGGGTCAGTACCGGAAAATGATAGAATCCGGGCGAGTACCGGGAAAATGTAGAATCCATCCGAGTACCCAAAAACTGTACGAACGATGACCGAAAATTGGTAGAATCAGGGTCAGTACCGGAAAATGATAGAATCAGGACGAGTACCGGGAAAATGTTGAATCCGTCCGAGTACCCAAAAACTTTCCGAACGAGAACCGAAAATTGGCAGAATCAGGGTCAGTACCGGAAAATGATAGAATCCCGGCGAGTACCGGGAAAATGTAGAATCCATCCGAGTACCCAAAAACTGTCCGAACGATGACCGAAAATTGGTAGAATCAGGGTCAGTACCGGAAAATGATAGAATCAGGACGAGTACCGGGAAAATGTTGAATCCGTCCGAGTACCCAAAAACTTTCCGAACGAGAACCGAAAATTGGCAGAATCAGGGTCAGTACCGGAAAATGATAGAATCCGGGCGAGTACCGGGAAAAGGTAGAATCCATCCGAGTACCCAAAAACTGTCCGAACGATGACCGAAAATTGGTAGAATCAGGGTCAGTACCGGATAATGATAGAATCAGGACGAGTACCGGGAAAATGTAGAATCCGTCCGAGTACCCAAAAACTTTCCGAACAAGAACCGAAAATTGGCAGAATCAGGGTCAGTACCGGAAAATGATAGAATCCGGGCGAGTACGGGGAAAATGTAGAATCCATCCGAGTACCCAAAAACTGTCCGAACGATGACCGAAAATTGGTAGAATCAGGGTCAGTACCGGAAAATGATAGAATCAGGACGAGTACCGGGAAAATGTTGAATCCGTCCGAGTACCCAAAAACTTTCCGAACGAGAACCGAAAATTGGCAGAATCAGGGTCAGTACCGGAAAATGATAGAATCCGGGCGAGTACCGGGAAAATGTAGAATCCGTCCGAGTACCCAAAAACTGTCCGAACGAGAACCGAAAATTGGCAGAATCAGGGTCAGTACCGGGAAAATGTAGAATCCATCCGAGTACCCAAAAACTGTACGAACGATGACCGAAAATTGGTAGAATCAGGGTCAGTACCGGAAAATGATAGAATCAGGACGAGTACCGGGAAAATGTTGAATCCGTCCGAGTACCCAAAAACTTTCCGGACGAGAACCGAAAATTGGCAGAATCAGGGTCAGTACCGGAAAATGATAGAATCCCGGCGAGTACCGGGAAAATGTAGAATCCATCCGAGTACCCAAAAACTGTCCGAACGATGACCGAAAATTGGTAGAATCAGGGTCAGTACCGGAAAATGATAGAATCAGGACGAGTACCGGGAAAATGTAGAATCCGTCCGAGTACCCAAAAACTTTCCGAACAAGAACCGAAAATTGGCAGAATCAGGGTCAGTACCGGAAAATGATAGAATCCGGGCGAGTACGGGGAAAATGTAGAATCCATCCGAGTACCCAAAAACTGTCCGAACGATGACCGAAAATTGGTAGAATCAGGGTCAGTACCGGAAAATGATAGAATCAGGACGAGTACCGGGAAAATGTTGAATCCGTCCGAGTACCCAAAAACTTTCCGAACGAGAACCGAAAATTGGCAGAATCAGGGTCAGTACCGGAAAATGATAGAATCCGGGCGAGTACCGGGAAAATGTAGAATCCGTCCGAGTACCCAAAAACTGTCCGAACGAGAACCGAAAATTGGCAGAATCAGGGTCAGTACCGGAAAATGATTGAATCAGGACGAGTACCGGGAAAATGTAGAATCCGTCCGAGTACCCAAAAACTTTCCGAACGAGAACCGAAAATTGGCAGAATCAGGGTCAGTACCGGAAAATGATAGAATCCGGGCGAGTACCGGGAAAAGGTAGAATCCGTCCGAGTACCCAAAAACTTTCCGAACGAGAACCGAAAATTGGCAGAATCAGGGTCAGTACCGGAAAATGATAGAATCCGGGCGAGTACCGGGAAAAGGTAGAATCCGTCCGAGTACCCAAAAACATTCCGAACGAGAACCGAAAATTGGCAGAATCAGGGTCAGTACCGGAAAATGATAGAATCCGGGCGAGTACCGGGAAAATGTAGAATCCGTCCGAGTACCCAAAAACAGTTCGAACGAGAACCTAAAATTATTAGAATCAGGGTCACTACCGGAAAATGATAGAATCCGGGCGAGTACCGAGAAAAGGTAGAATCCGTCCGAGTACCCAAAAACTGTCCGAACGATGACCGAAAATGGGTAGAATCAGGGTCAGTACCGGAAAATGATAGAATCAGGACGAGTACCGGGAAAATGTAGAATCCGTCCGAGTACCCAAAAACTTTCCGAACGAGAACCGAAAATTGGCAGAATCAGGGTCAGTACCGGAAAATGATAGAATCCGGGCGAGTACCGGGAAAAGGTAGAATCCGTCCGAGTACCCAAAAACTTTCCGAACGAGAACCGAAAATTGGCAGAATCAGGGTCAGTACCGGAAAATGATAGAATCCGGGCGAGTACCGGGAAAAGGTAGAATCCGTCCGAGTACCCAAAAACTGTCCGAACGATGACCGAAAATTGGCAGAATCAGGGTCAGTACCGGAAAATGATAGAATCCGGGCGAGTACCGGGAAAAGGTAGAATCCGTCCGAGTACCCAAAAACTTTCCGAACGAGAACCGAAAATTGGCAGAATCAGGGTCAGTACCGGAAAATGATAGAATCCGGGCGAGTACCGGGAAAATGTAGAATCCGTCCGAGTACCCAAAAACAGTTCGAACGAGAACCTAAAATTATTAGAATCAGGGTCACTACCGGAAAATGATAGAATCCGGGCGAGTACCGAGAAAAGGTAGAATCCGTCCGAGTACCCAAAAACTGTCCGAACGATGACCGAAAATTGGTAGAATCAGGGTCAGTACCGGAAAATGATAGAATCAGGACGAGTACCGGGAAAATGTAGAATCCGTCCGAGTACCCAAAAACTTTCCGAACAAGAACCGAAAATTGGCAGAATCAGGGTCAGTACCGGAAAATGATAGAATCCGGGCGAGTACGGGGAAAATGTAGAATCCATCCGAGTACCCAAAAACTGTCCGAACGATGACCGAAAATTGGTAGAATCAGGGTCAGTACCGGAAAATGATAGAATCAGGACGAGTACCGGGAAAATGTTGAATCCGTCCGAGTACCCAAAAACTTTCCGAACGAGAACCGAAAATTGGCAGAATCAGGGTCAGTACCGGAAAATGATAGAATCCGGGCGAGTACCGGGAAAATGTAGAATCCGTCCGAGTACCCAAAAACTGTCCGAACGAGAACCGAAAATTGGCAGAATCAGGGTCAGTACCGGAAAATGATTGAATCAGGACGAGTACCGGGAAAATGTAGAATCCGTCCGAGTACCCAAAAACTTTCCGAACGAGAACCGAAAATTGGCAGAATCAGGGTCAGTACCGGAAAATGATAGAATCCGGGCGAGTACCGGGAAAAGGTAGAATCCGTCCGAGTACCCAAAAACTTTCCGAACGAGAACCGAAAATTGGCAGAATCAGGGTCAGTACCGGAAAATGATAGAATCCGGGCGAGTACCGGGAAAAGGTAGAATCCGTCCGAGTACCCAAAAACTTTCCGAACGAGAACCGAAAATTGGCAGAATCAGGGTCAGTACCGGAAAATGATAGAATCCGGGCGAGTACCGGGAAAATGTAGAATCCGTCCGAGTACCCAAAAACAGTTCGAACGAGAACCTAAAATTATTAGAATCAGGGTCACTACCGGAAAATGATAGAATCCGGGCGAGTACCGAGAAAAGGTAGAATCCGTCCGAGTACCCAAAAACTGTCCGAACGATGACCGAAAATGGGTAGAATCAGGGTCAGTACCGGAAAATGATAGAATCAGGACGAGTACCGGGAAAATGTAGAATCCGTCCGAGTACCCAAAAACTTTCCGAACGAGAACCGAAAATTGGCAGAATCAGGGTCAGTACCGGAAAATGATAGAATCCGGGCGAGTACCGGGAAAATGTAGAATCCATCCGAGTACCCAAAAACTGTACGAACGATGACCGAAAATTGGTAGAATCAGGGTCAGTACCGGAAAATGATAGAATCAGGACGAGTACCGGGAAAATGTTGAATCCGTCCGAGTACCCAAAAACTTTCCGAACGAGAACCGAAAATTGGCAGAATCAGGGTCAGTACCGGAAAATGATAGAATCCCGGCGAGTACCGGGAAAATGTAGAATCCATCCGAGTACCCAAAAACTGTCCGAACGATGACCGAAAATTGGTAGAATCAGGGTCAGTACCGGAAAATGATAGAATCAGGACGAGTACCGGGAAAATGTTGAATCCGTCCGAGTACCCAAAAACTTTCCGAACGAGAATCGAAAATTGGCAGAATCAGGGTCAGTACCGGAAAATGATAGAATCCGGGCGAGTACCGGGAAAAGGTAGAATCCGTCCGAGTACCCAAAAACTTTCCGAACGAGAACCGAAAATTGGCAGAATCAGGGTCAGTACCGGAAAATGATAGAATCCGGGCGAGTACCGGGAAAAGGTAGAATCCGTCCGAGTACCCAAAAACTTTCCGAACGAGAACCGAAAATTGGCAGAATCAGGGTCAGTACCGGAAAATGATAGAATCCGGGCGAGTACCGGGAAAAGGTAGAATCCGTCCGAGTACCCAAAAACTGTCCGAACGATGACCGAAAATTGGCAGAATCAGGGTCAGTACCGGAAAATGATAGAATCCGGGCGAGTACCGGGAAAAGGTAGAATCCGTCCGAGTACCCAAAAACTTTCCGAACGAGAACCGAAAATTGGCAGAATCAGGGTCAGTACCGGAAAATGATAGAATCCGGGCGAGTAGCGGGAAAATGTAGAATCCGTCCGAGTACCCAAAAACAGTTCGAACGAGAACCTAAAATTATTAGAATCAGGGTCACTACCGGAAAATGATAGAATCCGGGCGAGTACCGAGAAAAGGTAGAATCCGTCCGAGTACCCAAAAACTGTCCGAACGATGACCGAAAATTGGTAGAATCAGGGTCAGTACCGGAAAATGATAGAATCAGGACGAGTACCGGGAAAATGTAGAATCCGTCCGAGTACCCAAAAACTTTCCGAACGAGAACCGAAAATTGGCAGAATCAGGGTCAGTACCGGAAAATGATAGAATCCGGGCGAGTACCGGGAAAATGTAGAATCCATCCGAGTACCCAAAAACTGTACGAACGATGACCGAAAATTGGTAGAATCAGGGTCAGTACCGGAAAATGATAGAATCAGGACGAGTACCGGGAAAATGTTGAATCCGTCCGAGTACCCAAAAACTTTCCGAACGAGAACCGAAAATTGGCAGAATCAGGGTCAGTACCGGAAAATGATAGAATCCCGGCGAGTACCGGGAAAATGTAGAATCCATCCGAGTACCCAAAAACTGTCCGAACGATGACCGAAAATTGGTAGAATCAGGGTCAGTACCGGAAAATGATAGAATCAGGACGAGTACCGGGAAAATGTTGAATCCGTCCGAGTACCCAAAAACTTTCCGAACGAGAACCGAAAATTGGCAGAATCAGGGTCAGTACCGGAAAATGATAGAATCCGGGCGAGTACCGGGAAAAGGTAGAATCCATCCGAGTACCCAAAAACTGTCCGAACGATGACCGAAAATTGGTAGAATCAGGGTCAGTACCGGATAATGATAGAATCAGGACGAGTACCGGGAAAATGTAGAATCCGTCCGAGTACCCAAAAACTTTCCGAACAAGAACCGAAAATTGGCAGAATCAGGGTCAGTACCGGAAAATGATAGAATCCGGGCGAGTACGGGGAAAATGTAGAATCCATCCGAGTACCCAAAAACTGTCCGAACGATGACCGAAAATTGGTAGAATCAGGGTCAGTACCGGAAAATGATAGAATCAGGACGAGTACCGGGAAAATGTTGAATCCGTCCGAGTACCCAAAAACTTTCCGAACGAGAACCGAAAATTGGCAGAATCAGGGTCAGTACCGGAAAATGATAGAATCCGGGCGAGTACCGGGAAAATGTAGAATCCGTCCGAGTACCCAAAAACTGTCCGAACGAGAACCGAAAATTGGCAGAATCAGGGTCAGTACCGGAAAATGATTGAATCAGGACGAGTACCGGGAAAATGTAGAATCCGTCCGAGTACCCAAAAACTTTCCGAACGAGAACCGAAAATTGGCAGAATCAGGGTCAGTACCGGAAAATGATAGAATCCGGGCGAGTACCGGGAAAAGGTAGAATCCGTCCGAGTACCCAAAAACTTTCCGAACGAGAACCGAAAATTGGCAGAATCAGGGTCAGTACCGGAAAATGATAGAATCCGGGCGAGTACCGGGAAAAGGTAGAATCCGTCCGAGTACCCAAAAACTTTCCGAACGAGAATCGAAAATTGGCAGAATCAGGGTCAGTACCGGAAAATGATAGAATCCGGGCGAGTACCGGGAAAAGGTAGAATCCGTCCGAGTACCCAAAAACTTTCCGAACGAGAACCGAAAATTGGCAGAATCAGGGTCAGTACCGGAAAATGATAGAATCCGGGCGAGTACCGGGAAAAGGTAGAATCCGTCCGAGTACCCAAAAACTGTCCGAACGATGACCGAAAATTGGCAGAATCAGGGTCAGTACCGGAAAATGATAGAATCCGGGCGAGTACCGGGAAAAGGTAGAATCCGTCCGAGTACCCAAAAACTTTCCGAACGAGAACCGAAAATTGGCAGAATCAGGGTCAGTACCGGAAAATGATAGAATCCGGGCGAGTACCGGGAAAATGTAGAATCCGTCCGAGTACCCAAAAACAGTTCGAACGAGAACCTAAAATTATTAGAATCAGGGTCACTACCGGAAAATGATAGAATCCGGGCGAGTACCGAGAAAAGGTAGAATCCGTCCGAGTACCCAAAAACTGTCCGAACGATGACCGAAAATTGGTAGAATCAGGGTCAGTACCGGAAAATGATAGAATCAGGACGAGTACCGGGAAAATGTAGAATCCGTCCGAGTACCCAAAAACTTTCCGAACGAGAACCGAAAATTGGCAGAATCAGGGTCAGTACCGGAAAATGATAGAATCCGGGCGAGTACCGGGAAAATGTAGAATCCATCCGAGTACCCAAAAACTGTACGAACGATGACCGAAAATTGGTAGAATCAGGGTCAGTACCGGAAAATGATAGAATCAGGACGAGTACCGGGAAAATGTTGAATCCGTCCGAGTACCCAAAAACTTTCCGAACGAGAACCGAAAATTGGCAGAATCAGGGTCAGTACCGGAAAATGATAGAATCCGGGCGAGTACCGGGAAAATGTAGAATCCATCCGAGTACCCAAAAACTGTACGAACGATGACCGAAAATTGGTAGAATCAGGGTCAGTACCGGAAAATGATAGAATCCGGGCGAGTACCGGGAAAATGTAGAATCCGTCCGAGTACCCAAAAACAGTTCGAACGAGAACCTAAAATTATTAGAATCAGGGTCACTACCGGAAAATGATAGAATCCGGGCGAGTACCGAGAAAAGGTAGAATCCGTCCGAGTACCCAAAAACTGTCCGAACGATGACCGAAAATTGGTAGAATCAGGGTCAGTACCGGAAAATGATAGAATCAGGACGAGTACCGGGAAAATGTAGAATCCGTCCGAGTACCCAAAAACTTTCCGAACGAGAACCGAAAATTGGCAGAATCAGGGTCAGTACCGGAAAATGATAGAATCCGGGCGAGTACCGGGAAAATGTAGAATCCATCCGAGTACCCAAAAACTGTACGAACGATGACCGAAAATTGGTAGAATCAGGGTCAGTACCGGAAAATGATAGAATCCCGGCGAGTACCGGGAAAATGTAGAATCCATCCGAGTACCCAAAAACTGTCCGAACGATGACCGAAAATTGGTAGAATCAGGGTCAGTACCGGAAAATGATAGAATCAGGACGAGTACCGGGAAAATGTTGAATCCGTCCGAGTACCCAAAAACTTTCCGAACGAGAACCGAAAATTGGCAGAATCAGGGTCAGTACCGGAAAATGATAGAATCCGGGCGAGTACCGGGAAAAGGTAGAATCCATCCGAGTACCCAAAAACTGTCCGAACGATGACCGAAAATTGGTAGAATCAGGGTCAGTACCGGATAATGATAGAATCAGGACGAGTACCGGGAAAATGTAGAATCCGTCCGAGTACCCAAAAACTTTCCGAACAAGAACCGAAAATTGGCAGAATCAGGGTCAGTACCGGAAAATGATAGAATCCGGGCGAGTACGGGGAAAATGTAGAATCCATCCGAGTACCCAAAAACTGTCCGAACGATGACCGAAAATTGGTAGAATCAGGGTCAGTACCGGAAAATGATAGAATCAGGACGAGTACCGGGAAAATGTTGAATCCGTCCGAGTACCCAAAAACTTTCCGAACGAGAACCGAAAATTGGCAGAATCAGGGTCAGTACCGGAAAATGATAGAATCCGGGCGAGTACCGGGAAAATGTAGAATCCGTCCGAGTACCCAAAAACTGTCCGAACGAGAACCGAAAATTGGCAGAATCAGGGTCAGTACCGGAAAATGATTGAATCAGGACGAGTACCGGGAAAATGTAGAATCCGTCCGAGTACCCAAAAACTTTCCGAACGAGAACCGAAAATTGGCAGAATCAGGGTCAGTACCGGAAAATGATAGAATCCGGGCGAGTACCGGGAAAAGGTAGAATCCGTCCGAGTACCCAAAAACTTTCCGAACGAGAACCGAAAATTGGCAGAATCAGGGTCAGTACCGGAAAATGATAGAATCCGGGCGAGTACCGGGAAAAGGTAGAATCCGTCCGAGTACCCAAAAACTTTCCGAACGAGAATCGAAAATTGGCAGAATCAGGGTCAGTACCGGAAAATGATAGAATCCGGGCGAGTACCGGGAAAAGGTAGAATCCGTCCGAGTACCCAAAAACTTTCCGAACGAGAACCGAAAATTGGCAGAATCAGGGTCAGTACCGGAAAATGATAGAATCCGGGCGAGTACCGGGAAAAGGTAGAATCCGTCCGAGTACCCAAAAACTGTCCGAACGATGACCGAAAATTGGCAGAATCAGGGTCAGTACCGGAAAATGATAGAATCCGGGCGAGTACCGGGAAAAGGTAGAATCCGTCCGAGTACCCAAAAACTTTCCGAACGAGAACCGAAAATTGGCAGAATCAGGGTCAGTACCGGAAAATGATAGAATCCGGGCGAGTACCGGGAAAATGTAGAATCCGTCCGAGTACCCAAAAACAGTTCGAACGAGAACCTAAAATTATTAGAATCAGGGTCACTACCGGAAAATGATAGAATCCGGGCGAGTACCGAGAAAAGGTAGAATCCGTCCGAGTACCCAAAAACTGTCCGAACGATGACCGAAAATTGGTAGAATCAGGGTCAGTACCGGAAAATGATAGAATCAGGACGAGTACCGGGAAAATGTAGAATCCGTCCGAGTACCCAAAAACTTTCCGAACGAGAACCGAAAATTGGCAGAATCAGGGTCAGTACCGGAAAATGATAGAATCCGGGCGAGTACCGGGAAAATGTAGAATCCATCCGAGTACCCAAAAACTGTACGAACGATGACCGAAAATTGGTAGAATCAGGGTCAGTACCGGAAAATGATAGAATCAGGACGAGTACCGGGAAAATGTTGAATCCGTCCGAGTACCCAAAAACTTTCCGAACGAGAACCGAAAATTGGCAGAATCAGGGTCAGTACCGGAAAATGATAGAATCCCGGCGAGTACCGGGAAAATGTAGAATCCATCCGAGTACCCAAAAACTGTCCGAACGATGACCGAAAATTGGTAGAATCAGGGTCAGTACCGGAAAATGATAGAATCAGGACGAGTACCGGGAAAATGTAGAATCCGTCCGAGTACCCAAAAACTTTCCGAACAAGAACCGAAAATTGGCAGAATCAGGGTCAGTACCGGAAAATGATAGAATCCGGGCGAGTACGGGGAAAATGTAGAATCCATCCGAGTACCCAAAAACTGTCCGAACGATGACCGAAAATTGGTAGAATCAGGGTCAGTACCGGAAAATGATAGAATCAGGACGAGTACCGGGAAAATGTTGAATCCGTCCGAGTACCCAAAAACTTTCCGAACGAGAACCGAAAATTGGCAGAATCAGGGTCAGTACCGGAAAATGATAGAATCCGGGCGAGTACCGGGAAAATGTAGAATCCGTCCGAGTACCCAAAAACTGTCCGAACGAGAACCGAAAATTGGCAGAATCAGGGTCAGTACCGGAAAATGATTGAATCAGGACGAGTACCGGGAAAATGTAGAATCCGTCCGAGTACCCAAAAACTTTCCGAACGAGAACCGAAAATTGGCAGAATCAGGGTCAGTACCGGAAAATGATAGAATCCGGGCGAGTACCGGGAAAAGGTAGAATCCGTCCGAGTACCCAAAAACTTTCCGAACGAGAACCGAAAATTGGCAGAATCAGGGTCAGTACCGGAAAATGATAGAATCCGGGCGAGTACCGGGAAAAGGTAGAATCCGTCCGAGTACCCAAAAACTTTCCGAACGAGAACCGAAAATTGGCAGAATCAGGGTCAGTACCGGAAAATGATAGAATCCGGGCGAGTACCGGGAAAATGTAGAATCCGTCCGAGTACCCAAAAACAGTTCGAACGAGAACCTAAAATTATTAGAATCAGGGTCACTACCGGAAAATGATAGAATCCGGGCGAGTACCGAGAAAAGGTAGAATCCGTCCGAGTACCCAAAAACTGTCCGAACGATGACCGAAAATTGGTAGAATCAGGGTCAGTACCGGAAAATGATAGAATCAGGACGAGTACCGGGAAAATGTAGAATCCGTCCGAGTACCCAAAAACTTTCCGAACGAGAACCGAAAATTGGCAGAATCAGGGTCAGTACCGGAAAATGATAGAATCCGGGCGAGTACCGGGAAAATGTAGAATCCATCCGAGTACCCAAAAACTGTACGAACGATGACCGAAAATTGGTAGAATCAGGGTCAGTACCGGAAAATGATAGAATCAGGACGAGTACCGGGAAAATGTTGAATCCGTCCGAGTACCCAAAAACTTTCCGAACGAGAACCGAAAATTGGCAGAATCAGGGTCAGTACCGGAAAATGATAGAATCCCGGCGAGTACCGGGAAAATGTAGAATCCATCCGAGTACCCAAAAACTGTCCGAACGATGACCGAAAATTGGTAGAATCAGGGTCAGTACCGGAAAATGATAGAATCAGGACGAGTACCGGGAAAATGTTGAATCCGTCCGAGTACCCAAAAACTTTCCGAACGAGAATCGAAAATTGGCAGAATCAGGGTCAGTACCGGAAAATGATAGAATCCGGGCGAGTACCGGGAAAAGGTAGAATCCGTCCGAGTACCCAAAAACTTTCCGAACGAGAACCGAAAATTGGCAGAATCAGGGTCAGTACCGGAAAATGATAGAATCCGGGCGAGTACCGGGAAAAGGTAGAATCCGTCCGAGTACCCAAAAACTTTCCGAACGAGAACCGAAAATTGGCAGAATCAGGGTCAGTACCGGAAAATGATAGAATCCGGGCGAGTACCGGGAAAAGGTAGAATCCGTCCGAGTACCCAAAAACTGTCCGAACGATGACCGAAAATTGGCAGAATCAGGGTCAGTACCGGAAAATGATAGAATCCGGGCGAGTACCGGGAAAAGGTAGAATCCGTCCGAGTACCCAAAAACTTTCCGAACGAGAACCGAAAATTGGCAGAATCAGGGTCAGTACCGGAAAATGATAGAATCCGGGCGAGTACCGGGAAAATGTAGAATCCGTCCGAGTACCCAAAAACAGTTCGAACGAGAACCTAAAATTATTAGAATCAGGGTCACTACCGGAAAATGATAGAATCCGGGCGAGTACCGAGAAAAGGTAGAATCCGTCCGAGTACCCAAAAACTGTCCGAACGATGACCGAAAATTGGTAGAATCAGGGTCAGTACCGGAAAATGATAGAATCAGGACGAGTACCGGGAAAATGTAGAATCCGTCCGAGTACCCAAAAACTTTCCGAACGAGAACCGAAAATTGGCAGAATCAGGGTCAGTACCGGAAAATGATAGAATCCGGGCGAGTACCGGGAAAATGTAGAATCCATCCGAGTACCCAAAAACTGTACGAACGATGACCGAAAATTGGTAGAATCAGGGTCAGTACCGGAAAATGATAGAATCAGGACGAGTACCGGGAAAATGTTGAATCCGTCCGAGTACCCAAAAACTTTCCGAACGAGAACCGAAAATTGGCAGAATCAGGGTCAGTACCGGAAAATGATAGAATCCCGGCGAGTACCGGGAAAATGTAGAATCCATCCGAGTACCCAAAAACTGTCCGAACGATGACCGAAAATTGGTAGAATCAGGGTCAGTACCGGAAAATGATAGAATCAGGACGAGTACCGGGAAAATGTTGAATCCGTCCGAGTACCCAAAAACTTTCCGAACGAGAACCGAAAATTGGCAGAATCAGGGTCAGTACCGGAAAATGATAGAATCCGGGCGAGTACCGGGAAAAGGTAGAATCCATCCGAGTACCCAAAAACTGTCCGAACGATGACCGAAAATTGGTAGAATCAGGGTCAGTACCGGATAATGATAGAATCAGGACGAGTACCGGGAAAATGTAGAATCCGTCCGAGTACCCAAAAACTTTCCGAACAAGAACCGAAAATTGGCAGAATCAGGGTCAGTACCGGAAAATGATAGAATCCGGGCGAGTACGGGGAAAATGTAGAATCCATCCGAGTACCCAAAAACTGTCCGAACGATGACCGAAAATTGGTAGAATCAGGGTCAGTACCGGAAAATGATAGAATCAGGACGAGTACCGGGAAAATGTTGAATCCGTCCGAGTACCCAAAAACTTTCCGAACGAGAACCGAAAATTGGCAGAATCAGGGTCAGTACCGGAAAATGATAGAATCCGGGCGAGTACCGGGAAAATGTAGAATCCGTCCGAGTACCCAAAAACTGTCCGAACGAGAACCGAAAATTGGCAGAATCAGGGTCAGTACCGGAAAATGATTGAATCAGGACGAGTACCGGGAAAATGTAGAATCCGTCCGAGTACCCAAAAACTTTCCGAACGAGAACCGAAAATTGGCAGAATCAGGGTCAGTACCGGAAAATGATAGAATCCGGGCGAGTACCGGGAAAAGGTAGAATCCGTCCGAGTACCCAAAAACTTTCCGAACGAGAACCGAAAATTGGCAGAATCAGGGTCAGTACCGGAAAATGATAGAATCCGGGCGAGTACCGGGAAAAGGTAGAATCCGTCCGAGTACCCAAAAACTTTCCGAACGAGAATCGAAAATTGGCAGAATCAGGGTCAGTACCGGAAAATGATAGAATCCGGGCGAGTACCGGGAAAAGGTAGAATCCGTCCGAGTACCCAAAAACTTTCCGAACGAGAACCGAAAATTGGCAGAATCAGGGTCAGTACCGGAAAATGATAGAATCCGGGCGAGTACCGGGAAAAGGTAGAATCCGTCCGAGTACCCAAAAACTGTCCGAACGATGACCGAAAATTGGCAGAATCAGGGTCAGTACCGGAAAATGATAGAATCCGGGCGAGTACCGGGAAAAGGTAGAATCCGTCCGAGTACCCAAAAACTTTCCGAACGAGAACCGAAAATTGGCAGAATCAGGGTCAGTACCGGAAAATGATAGAATCCGGGCGAGTACCGGGAAAATGTAGAATCCGTCCGAGTACCCAAAAACAGTTCGAACGAGAACCTAAAATTATTAGAATCAGGGTCACTACCGGAAAATGATAGAATCCGGGCGAGTACCGAGAAAAGGTAGAATCCGTCCGAGTACCCAAAAACTGTCCGAACGATGACCGAAAATTGGTAGAATCAGGGTCAGTACCGGAAAATGATAGAATCAGGACGAGTACCGGGAAAATGTAGAATCCGTCCGAGTACCCAAAAACTTTCCGAACGAGAACCGAAAATTGGCAGAATCAGGGTCAGTACCGGAAAATGATAGAATCCGGGCGAGTACCGGGAAAATGTAGAATCCATCCGAGTACCCAAAAACTGTACGAACGATGACCGAAAATTGGTAGAATCAGGGTCAGTACCGGAAAATGATAGAATCAGGACGAGTACCGGGAAAATGTTGAATCCGTCCGAGTACCCAAAAACTTTCCGAACGAGAACCGAAAATTGGCAGAATCAGGGTCAGTACCGGAAAATGATAGAATCCCGGCGAGTACCGGGAAAATGTAGAATCCATCCGAGTACCCAAAAACTGTCCGAACGATGACCGAAAATTGGTAGAATCAGGGTCAGTACCGGAAAATGATAGAATCAGGACGAGTACCGGGAAAATGTTGAATCCGTCCGAGTACCCAAAAACTTTCCGAACGAGAACCGAAAATTGGCAGAATCAGGGTTAGTACCGGAAAATGATAGAATCCGGGCGAGTACCGGGAAAAGGTAGAATCCGTCCGAGTACCCAAAAACTTTCCGAACGAGAACCGAAAATTGGCAGAATCAGGGTCAGTACCGGAAAATGATAGAATCCGGGCGAGTACCGGGAAAAGGTAGAATCCGTCCGAGTACCCAAAAACTTTCCGAACGAGAACCGAAAATTGGCAGAATCAGGGTCAGTACCGGAAAATGATAGAATCCGGGCGAGTACCGGGAAAAGGTAGAATCCGTCCGAGTACCCAAAAACTGTCCGAACGATGACCGAAAATTGGCAGAATCAGGGTCAGTACCGGAAAATGATAGAATCCGGGCGAGTACCGGGAAAAGGTAGAATCCGTCCGAGTACCCAAAAACTTTCCGAACGAGAACCGAAAATTGGCAGAATCAGGGTCAGTACCGGAAAATGATAGAATCCGGGCGAGTACCGGGAAAATGTAGAATCCGTCCGAGTACCCAAAAACAGTTCGAACGAGAACCTAAAATTATTAGAATCAGGGTCACTACCGGAAAATGATAGAATCCGGGCGAGTACCGAGAAAAGGTAGAATCCGTCCGAGTACTCAAAAACTGTCCGAACGATGACCGAAAATTGGTAGAATCAGGGTCAGTACCGGAAAATGATAGAATCAGGACGAGTACCGGGAAAATGTAGAATCCGTCCGAGTACCCAAAAACTTTCCGAACGAGAACCGAAAATTGGCAGAATCAGGGTCAGTACCGGAAAATGATAGAATCCGGGCGAGTACCGGGAAAATGTAGAATCCATCCGAGTACCCAAAAACTGTACGAACGATGACCGAAAATTGGTAGAATCAGGGTCAGTACCGGAAAATGATAGAATCAGGACGAGTACCGGGAAAATGTTGAATCCGTCCGAGTACCCAAAAACTTTCCGAACGAGAACCGAAAATTGGCAGAATCAGGGTCAGTACCGGAAAATGATAGAATCCCGGCGAGTACCGGGAAAATGTAGAATCCATCCGAGTACCCAAAAACTGTCCGAACGATGACCGAAAATTGGTAGAATCAGGGTCAGTACCGGAAAATGATAGAATCAGGACGAGTACCGGGAAAATGTTGAATCCGTCCGAGTACCCAAAAACTTTCCGAACGAGAACCGAAAATTGGCAGAATCAGGGTCAGTACCGGAAAATGATAGAATCCGGGCGAGTACCGGGAAAAGGTAGAATCCGTCCGAGTACCCAAAAACTTTCCGAACGAGAACCGAAAATTGGCAGAATCAGGGTCAGTACCGGAAAATGATAGAATCCGGGCGAGTACCGGGAAAAGGTAGAATCCGTCCGAGTACCCAAAAACTTTCCGAACGAGAACCGAAAATTGGCAGAATCAGGGTCAGTACCGGAAAATGATAGAATCCGGGCGAGTACCGGGAAAATGTAGAATCCGTCCGAGTACCCAAAAACAGTTCGAACGAGAACCTAAAATTATTAGAATCAGGGTCACTACCGGAAAATGATAGAATCCGGGCGAGTACCGAGAAAAGGTAGAATCCGTCCGAGTACCCAAAAACTGTCCGAACGATGACCGAAAATTGGTAGAATCATGGTCAGTACCGGAAAATGAAAGAATCCGGGCGAGTACCGGGAAAAGGTAGAATCCATCCGAGTACCCAAAAACTGTCCGAACGATGACCGAAAATTGGTAGAATCAGGGTCAGTACCGGAAAATGATAGAATCAGGACGAGTACCGGGAAAATGTAGAATCCGTCCGAGTACCCAAAAACTTTCCGAACGAGAACCGAAAATTGGCAGAATCAGGGTCAGTACCGGAAAATGATAGAATCCGGGCGAGTACCGGGAAAAGGTAGAATCCGTCCGAGTACCCAAAAACTTTCCGAACGAGAACCGAAAATTGGCAGAATCAGGGTCAGTGCCCGAAAATGATAGAATCCGGGCGAGTACCGGGAAAAGGTAGAATCCGTCCGAGTACCCAAAAACTTTCCGAACGAGAACCGAAAATTGGCAGAATCAGGGTCAATACCGGAAAATGATAGAATCCGGGCGAGTACCGGGAAAATGTAGAATCCGTCCGAGTACCCAAAAACAGTTCGAACGAGAACCTAAAAATATTAGAATCAGGGTCACTACCGGAAAATGATAGAATCCGGGCGAGTACCGAGAAAAGGTAGAATCCGTCCGAGTACCCAAAAACTGTCCGAACGATGACCGAAAATTGGTAGAATCAGGGTCAGTACCGGAAAATGATAGAATCCGGGCGAGTACCGGGAAAAGGTAGAATCCATCCGAGTACCCAAAAACTGTCCGAACGATGACCGAAAATTGGTAGAATCAGGGTCAGTACCGGAAAATGATAGAATCAGGACGAGTACCGGGAAAATGTAGAATCCGTCCGAGTACCCAAAAACTTTCCGAACGACAATCGAAAATTGGTAGAATCAGGCTCAGTACCAGAAAATGATAGAATCCGGGCGAGTACCGGGAAAAGGTAGAATCCGTCCGAGTACCCAAAAACTGTCCGAACGATGACCGAAAATTGGTAGAATCAGGGTCAGTGCCCGAAAATGATAGAATCCGGGCGAGTACCGGGAAAAGGTAGAATCCGTCCGAGTACCCAAAAACTTTCCGAACGAGAACCGAAAATTGGCAGAATCAGGGTCAGTGCCCGAAAATGATAGAATCCGGGCGAGTACCGGGAAAAGGTAGAATCCGTCCGAGTACCCAAAAACTTTCCGAACGAGAACCGAAAATTGGCAGAATCAGGGTCAGTACCGGAAAATGATAGAATCCGGGCGAGTACCGGGAAAATGTAGAATCCGTCCGAGTACCCAAAAACAGTTCGAACGAGAACCTAAAATTATTAGAATCAGGGTCACTACCGGAAAATGATAGAATCCGGGCGAGTACCGAGAAAAGGTAGAATCCGTCCGAGTACCCAAAAACTGTCCGAACGATGACCGAAAATTGGTAGAATCAGGGTCAGTATCGGAAAATGATAGAATCCGGGCGAGTACCGGGAAAAGGTAGAATCCATCCGAGTACCCAAAAACTGTCCGAACGATGACCGAAAATTGGTAGAATCAGGGTCAGTACCGGAAAATGATAGAATCAGGACGAGTACCGGGAAAATGTAGAATCCGTCCGAGTACCCAAAAACTTTCCGAACGACAATCGAAAATTGGTAGAATCAGGCTCAGTACCAGAAAATGATAGAATCCGGGCGAGTACCGGGAAAAGGTAGAATCCGTCCGAGTACCCAAAAACTGTCCGAACGATGACCGAAAATTGGTAGAATCAGGGTCAGTGCCCGAAAATGATAGAATCCGGGCGAGTACCGGGAAAAGGTAGAATCCGTCCGAGTACATAAAAACTTTCCGAACGAGAACCGAAAATTGGCAGAATCAGGGTCAGTACCGGAAAATGATAGAATCCGGGCGAGTACCGGGAAAATGTAGAATCCGTCCGAGTACCCAAAAACTTTCCGAACGAGAACCGAAATTGGCAGAATCAGGGTCAGTACCGGAAAATGATAGAATCCGGGCGAGTACGGGGAAAATGTAGAATCCCTCCGAGTACCCAAAAACTGTCCGAACGATGACCGAAAATTGGTAGAATCAGGGTCAGTACCGGAAAATGATAGAATCAGGACGAGTACCGGGAAAATGTTGAATCCGTCCGAGTACCCAAAAATTTTCCGAACGAGAACCGAAAATTGGCAGAATCAGGGTCAGTACCGGAAAATGATAGAATCCGGGCGAGTACCGGGAAAATGTAGAATCCGTCCGAGTACCCAAAAACTGTCCGAACGACGACCGAAAATTGGTAGAATCAGGGTCAGTACCGGAAAATGATTGAATCAGGACGAGTACCGGGAAAATGTAGAATCCGTCCGAGTACCCAAAAACTTTCCGAACGAGAACCGAAAATTGGCAGAATCAGGGTCAGTACCGGAAAATGATAGAATCCGGGCGAGTACCGGGAAAATGTAGAATCCGTCCGAGTACCCAAAAACAGTTCGAACGAGAACCTAAAATTATTAGAATCAGGGTCACTACCGGAAAATGATAGAATCCGGGCGAGTACCGAGAAAAGGTAGAATCCGTCCGAGTACCCAAAAACTGTCCGAACGATGACCGAAAATTGGTAGAATCAGGGTCAGTACCGGAAAATGATAGAATCCGGGCGAGTACCGGGAAAAGGTAGAATCCATCCGAGTACCCAAAAACTGTCCGAACGATGACCGAAAATTGGTAGAATCAGGGTCAGTACCGGAAAATGATAGAATCAGGACGAGTACCGGGAAAATGTAGAATCCGTCCGAGTACCCAAAAACTTTCCGAACGACAATCGAAAATTGGTAGAATCAGGCTCAGTACCAGAAAATGATAGAATCCGGGCGAGTACCGGGAAAAGGTAGAATCCGTCCGAGTACCCAAAAACTGTCCGAACGATGACCGAAAATTGGTAGAATCAGGGTCAGTACCGGAAAATGATAGAATCAGGACGAGTACCGGGAAAATGTAGAATCCGTCCGAGTACCCAAAAACTTTCCGAACGAGAACCGAAAATTGGCAGAATCAGGGTCAGTACCGGAAAATGATAGAATCCGGGCGAGTACCGGGAAAAGGTAGAATCCGTCCGAGTACCCAAAAACTTTCCGAACGAGAACCGAAAATTGGCAGAATCAGGGTCAGTGCCCGAAAATGATAGAATCCGGGCGAGTACCGGGAAAAGGTAGAATCCGTCCGAGTACCCAAAAACTTTCCGAACGAGAACCGAAAATTGGCAGAATCAGGGTCAATACCGGAAAATGATAGAATCCGGGCGAGTACCGGGAAAATGTAGAATCCGTCCGAGTACCCAAAAACAGTTCGAACGAGAACCTAAAAATATTAGAATCAGGGTCACTACCGGAAAATGATAGAATCCGGGCGAGTACCGAGAAAAGGTAGAATCCGTCCGAGTACCCAAAAACTGTCCGAACGATGACCGAAAATTGGTAGAATCAGGGTCAGTACCGGAAAATGATAGAATCCGGGCGAGTACCGGGAAAAGGTAGAATCCATCCGAGTACCCAAAAACTGTCCGAACGATGACCGAAAATTGGTAGAATCAGGGTCAGTACCGGAAAATGATAGAATCAGGACGAGTACCGGGAAAATGTAGAATCCGTCCGAGTACCCAAAAACTTTCCGAACGACAATCGAAAATTGGTAGAATCAGGCTCAGTACCAGAAAATGATAGAATCCGGGCGAGTACCGGGAAAAGGTAGAATCCGTCCGAGTACCCAAAAACTGTCCGAACGATGACCGAAAATTGGTAGAATCAGGGTCAGTGCCCGAAAATGATAGAATCCGGGCGAGTACCGGGAAAAGGTAGAATCCGTCCGAGTACCCAAAAACTTTCCGAACGAGAACCGAAAATTGGCAGAATCAGGGTCAGTGCCCGAAAATGATAGAATCCGGGCGAGTACCGGGAAAAGGTAGAATCCGTCCGAGTACCCAAAAACTTTCCGAACGAGAACCGAAAATTGGCAGAATCAGGGTCAGTACCGGAAAATGATAGAATCCGGGCGAGTACCGGGAAAATGTAGAATCCGTCCGAGTACCCAAAAACAGTTCGAACGAGAACCTAAAATTATTAGAATCAGGGTCACTACCGGAAAATGATAGAATCCGGGCGAGTACCGAGAAAAGGTAGAATCCGTCCGAGTACCCAAAAACTGTCCGAACGATGACCGAAAATTGGTAGAATCAGGGTCAGTACCGGAAAATGATAGAATCCGGGCGAGTACCGGGAAAAGGTAGAATCCATCCGAGTACCCAAAAACTGTCCGAACGATGACCGAAAATTGGTAGAATCAGGGTCAGTACCGGAAAATGATAGAATCAGGACGAGTACCGGGAAAATGTAGAATCCGTCCGAGTACCCAAAAACTTTCCGAACGACAATCGAAAATTGGTAGAATCAGGCTCAGTACCAGAAAATGATAGAATCCGGGCGAGTACCGGGAAAAGGTAGAATCCGTCCGAGTACCCAAAAACTGTCCGAACGATGACCGAAAATTGGTAGAATCAGGGTCAGTGCCCGAAAATGATAGAATCCGGGCGAGTACCGGGAAAAGGTAGAATCCGTCCGAGTACATAAAAACTTTCCGAACGAGAACCGAAAATTGGCAGAATCAGGGTCAGTACCGGAAAATGATAGAATCCGGGCGAGTACCGGGAAAATGTAGAATCCGTCCGAGTACCCAAAAACTTTCCGAACGAGAACCGAAATTGGCAGAATCAGGGTCAGTACCGGAAAATGATAGAATCCGGGCGAGTACGGGGAAAATGTAGAATCCCTCCGAGTACCCAAAAACTGTCCGAACGATGACCGAAAATTGGTAGAATCAGGGTCAGTACCGGAAAATGATAGAATCAGGACGAGTACCGGGAAAATGTTGAATCCGTCCGAGTACCCAAAAATTTTCCGAACGAGAACCGAAAATTGGCAGAATCAGGGTCAGTACCGGAAAATGATAGAATCCGGGCGAGTACCGGGAAAATGTAGAATCCGTCCGAGTACCCAAAAACTGTCCGAACGACGACCGAAAATTGGTAGAATCAGGGTCAGTACCGGAAAATGATTGAATCAGGACGAGTACCGGGAAAATGTAGAATCCGTCCGAGTACCCAAAAACTTTCCGAACGAGAACCGAAAATTGGCAGAATCAGGGTCAGTACCGGAAAATGATAGAATCCGGGCGAGTACCGGGAAAATGTAGAATCCGTCCGAGTACCCAAAAACAGTTCGAACGAGAACCTAAAATTATTAGAATCAGGGTCACTACCGGAAAATGATAGAATCCGGGCGAGTACCGAGAAAAGGTAGAATCCGTCCGAGTACCCAAAAACTGTCCGAACGATGACCGAAAATTGGTAGAATCAGGGTCAGTACCGGAAAATGATAGAATCCGGGCGAGTACCGGGAAAAGGTAGAATCCATCCGAGTACCCAAAAACTGTCCGAACGATGACCGAAAATTGGTAGAATCAGGGTCAGTACCGGAAAATGATAGAATCAGGACGAGTACCGGGAAAATGTAGAATCCGTCCGAGTACCCAAAAACTTTCCGAACGACAATCGAAAATTGGTAGAATCAGGCTCAGTACCAGAAAATGATAGAATCCGGGCGAGTACCGGGAAAAGGTAGAATCCGTCCGAGTACCCAAAAACTGTCCGAACGATGACCGAAAATTGGTAGAATCAGGGTCAGTGCCCGAAAATGATAGAATCCGGGCGAGTACCGGGAAAAGGTAGAATCCGTCCGAGTACCCAAAAACTTTCCGAACGAGAACCGAAAATTGGCAGAATCAGGGTCAGTACCGGAAAATGATAGAATCCGGGCGAGTACCGGGAAAAGGTAGAATCCGTCCGAGTACCCAAAAACTGTCCGAACGATGACCGAAAATTGGTAGAATCAGGGTCAGTGCCCGAAAATGATAGAATCCGGGCGAGTACCGGGAAAATGTAGAATCCGTCCGAGTACATAAAAACTTTCCGAACGAGAACCGAAAATTGGCAGAATCAGGGTCAGTACCGGAAAATGATAGAATCCGGGCGAGTACCGGGAAAATGTAGAATCCGTCCGAGTACCCAAAAACTTTCCGAACGAGAACCGAAATTGGCAGAATCAGGGTCAGTACCGTAAAATGATAGAATCCGGGCGAGTACGGGGAAAATGTAGAATCCCTCCGAGTACCCAAAAACTGTCCGAACGATGACCGAAAATTGGTAGAATCAGGGTCAGTACCGGAAAATGATAGAATCAGGACGAGTACCGGGAAAATGTTGAATCCGTCCGAGTACCCAAAAATTTTCCGAACGAGAACCGAAAATTGGCAGAATCAGGGTCAGTACCGGAAAATGATAGAATCCGGGCGAGTACCGGGAAAATGTAGAATCCGTCCGAGTACCCAAAAACTGTCCGAACGACGACCGAAAATTGGTAGAATCAGGGTCAGTACCGGAAAATGATTGAATCAGGACGAGTACCGGGAAAATGTAGAATCCGTCCGAGTACCCAAAAACTTTCCGAACGAGAACCGAAAATTGGCAGAATCAGGGTCAGTACCGGAAAATGATAGAATCCGGGCGAGTACCGGGAAAATGTAGAATCCGTCCGAGTACCCAAAAACAGTTCGAACGAGAACCTAAAATTATTAGAATCAGGGTCACTACCGGAAAATGATAGAATCCGGGCGAGTACCGAGAAAAGGTAGAATCCGTCCGAGTACCCAAAAACTGTCCGAACGATGACCGAAAATTGGTAGAATCAGGGTCAGTACCGGAAAATGATAGAATCCGGGCGAGTACCGGGAAAAGGTAGAATCCATCCGAGTACCCAAAAACTGTCCGAACGATGACCGAAAATTGGTAGAATCAGGGTCAGTACCGGAAAATGATAGAATCAGGACGAGTACCGGGAAAATGTAGAATCCGTCCGAGTACCCAAAAACTTTCCGAACGACAATCGAAAATTGGTAGAATCAGGCTCAGTACCAGAAAATGATAGAATCCGGGCGAGTACCGGGAAAAGGTAGAATCCGTCCGAGTACCCAAAAACTGTCCGAACGATGACCGAAAATTGGTAGAATCAGGGTTAGTGCCCGAAAATGATAGAATCCGGGCGAGTACCGGGAAAAGGTAGAATCCGTCCGAGTACCCAAAAACTTTCCGAACGAGAACCGAAAATTGGCAGAATCAGGGTCAGTACCGGAAAATGATAGAATCCGGGCGAGTACCGGGAAAAGGTAGAATCCGTCCGAGTACCCAAAAACTGTCCGAACGATGACCGAAAATTGGTAGAATCAGGGTCAGTGCCCGAAAATGATAGAATCCGGGCGAGTACCGGGAAAAGGTAGAATCCGTCCGAGTACATAAAAACTTTCCGAACGAGAACCGAAAATTGGCAGAATCAGGGTCAGTACCGGAAAATGATAGAATCCGGGCGAGTACCGGGAAAAGGTAGAATCCGTCCGAGTACCCAAAAACTGTCCGAACGATGACCGAAAATTGGTAGAATCAGGGTCAGTGCCCGAAAATGATAGAATCCGGGCGAGTACCGGGAAAATGTAGAATCCGTCCGAGTACATAAAAACTTTCCGAACGAGAACCGAAAATTGGCAGAATCAGGGTCAGTACCGGAAAATGATAGAATCCGGGCGAGTACCGGGAAAATGTAGAATCCGTCCGAGTACCCAAAAACTTTCCGAACGAGAACCGAAATTGGCAGAATCAGGGTCAGTACCGTAAAATGATAGAATCCGGGCGAGTACGGGGAAAATGTAGAATCCCTCCGAGTACCCAAAAACTGTCCGAACGATGACCGAAAATTGGTAGAATCAGGGTCAGTACCGGAAAATGATAGAATCAGGACGAGTACCGGGAAAATGTTGAATCCGTCCGAGTACCCAAAAATTTTCCGAACGAGAACCGAAAATTGGCAGAATCAGGGTCAGTACCGGAAAATGATAGAATCCGGGCGAGTACCGGGAAAATGTAGAATCCGTCCGAGTACCCAAAAACTGTCCGAACGACGACCGAAAATTGGTAGAATCAGGGTCAGTACCGGAAAATGATTGAATCAGGACGAGTACCGGGAAAATGTAGAATCCGTCCGAGTACCCAAAAACTTTCCGAACGAGAACCGAAAATTGGCAGAATCAGGGTCAGTACCGGAAAATGATAGAATCCGGGCGAGTACCGGGAAAATGTAGAATCCGTCCGAGTACCCAAAAACAGTTCGAACGAGAACCTAAAATTATTAGAATCAGGGTCACTACCGGAAAATGATAGAATCCGGGCGAGTACCGAGAAAAGGTAGAATCCGTCCGAGTACCCAAAAACTGTCCGAACGATGACCGAAAATTGGTAGAATCAGGGTCAGTACCGGAAAATGATAGAATCCGGGCGAGTACCGGGAAAAGGTAGAATCCATCCGAGTACCCAAAAACTGTCCGAACGATGACCGAAAATTGGTAGAATCAGGGTCAGTACCGGAAAATGATAGAATCAGGACGAGTACCGGGAAAATGTAGAATCCGTCCGAGTACCCAAAAACTTTCCGAACGACAATCGAAAATTGGTAGAATCAGGCTCAGTACCAGAAAATGATAGAATCCGGGCGAGTACCGGGAAAAGGTAGAATCCGTCCGAGTACCCAAAAACTGTCCGAACGATGACCGAAAATTGGTAGAATCAGGGTCAGTGCCCGAAAATGATAGAATCCGGGCGAGTACCGGGAAAAGGTAGAATCCGTCCGAGTACCCAAAAACTTTCCGAACGAGAACCGAAAATTGGCAGAATCAGGGTCAGTACCGGAAAATGATAGAATCCGGGCGAGTACCGGGAAAAGGTAGAATCCGTCCGAGTACCCAAAAACTGTCCGAACGATGACCGAAAATTGGTAGAATCAGGGTCAGTGCCCGAAAATGATAGAATCCGGGCGAGTACCGGGAAAAGGTAGAATCCGTCCGAGTACATAAAAACTTTCCGAACGAGAACCGAAAATTGGCAGAATCAGGGTCAGTACCGGAAAATGATAGAATCCGGGCGAGTACCGGGAAAATGTAGAATCCGTCCGAGTACCCAAAAACTTTCCGAACGAGAACCGAAATTGGCAGAATCAGGGTCAGTACCGTAAAATGATAGAATCCGGGCGAGTACGGGGAAAATGTAGAATCCCTCCGAGTACCCAAAAACTGTCCGAACGATGACCGAAAATTGGTAGAATCAGGGTCAGTACCGGAAAATGATAGAATCAGGACGAGTACCGGGAAAATGTTGAATCCGTCCGAGTACCCAAAAATTTTCCGAACGAGAACCGAAAATTGGCAGAATCAGGGTCAGTACCGGAAAATGATAGAATCCGGGCGAGTACCGGGAAAATGTAGAATCCGTCCGAGTACCCAAAAACTGTCCGAACGACGACCGAAAATTGGTAGAATCAGGGTCAGTACCGGAAAATGATTGAATCAGGACGAGTACCGGGAAAATGTAGAATCCGTCCGAGTACCCAAAAACTTTCCGAACGAGAACCGAAAATTGGCAGAATCAGGGTCAGTACCGGAAAATGATAGAATCCGGGCGAGTACCGGGAAAATGTAGAATCCGTCCGAGTACCCAAAAACAGTTCGAACGAGAACCTAAAATTATTAGAATCAGGGTCACTACCGGAAAATGATAGAATCCGGGCGAGTACCGAGAAAAGGTAGAATCCGTCCGAGTACCCAAAAACTGTCCGAACGATGACCGAAAATTGGTAGAATCAGGGTCAGTACCGGAAAATGATAGAATCCGGGCGAGTACCGGGAAAAGGTAGAATCCATCCGAGTACCCAAAAACTGTCCGAACGATGACCGAAAATTGGTAGAATCAGGGTCAGTACCGGAAAATGATAGAATCAGGACGAGTACCGGGAAAATGTAGAATCCGTCCGAGTACCCAAAAACTTTCCGAACGACAATCGAAAATTGGTAGAATCAGGCTCAGTACCAGAAAATGATAGAATCCGGGCGAGTACCGGGAAAAGGTAGAATCCGTCCGAGTACCCAAAAACTGTCCGAACGATGACCGAAAATTGGTAGAATCAGGGTCAGTGCCCGAAAATGATAGAATCCGGGCGAGTACCGGGAAAAGGTAGAATCCGTCCGAGTACCCAAAAACTTTCCGAACGAGAACCGAAAATTGGCAGAATCAGGGTCAGTACCGGAAAATGATAGAATCCGGGCGAGTACCGGGAAAAGGTAGAATCCGTCCGAGTACCCAAAAACTGTCCGAACGATGACCGAAAATTGGTAGAATCAGGGTCAGTGCCCGAAAATGATAGAATCCGGGCGAGTACCGGGAAAAGGTAGAATCCGTCCGAGTACATAAAAACTTTCCGAACGAGAACCGAAAATTGGCAGAATCAGGGTCAGTACCGGAAAATGATAGAATCCGGGCGAGTACCGGGAAAATGTAGAATCCGTCCGAGTACCCAAAAACTTTCCGAACGAGAACCGAAATTGGCAGAATCAGGGTCAGTACCGTAAAATGATAGAATCCGGGCGAGTACGGGGAAAATGTAGAATCCCTCCGAGTACCCAAAAACTGTCCGAACGATGACCGAAAATTGGTAGAATCAGGGTCAGTACCGGAAAATGATAGAATCAGGACGAGTACCGGGAAAATGTTGAATCCGTCCGAGTACCCAAAAATTTTCCGAACGAGAACCGAAAATTGGCAGAATCAGGGTCAGTACCGGAAAATGATAGAATCCGGGCGAGTACCGGGAAAATGTAGAATCCGTCCGAGTACCCAAAAACTGTCCGAACGACGACCGAAAATTGGTAGAATCAGGGTCAGTACCGGAAAATGATTGAATCAGGACGAGTACCGGGAAAATGTAGAATCCGTCCGAGTACCCAAAAACTTTCCGAACGAGAACCGAAAATTGGCAGAATCAGGGTCAGTACCGGAAAATGATAGAATCCGGGCGAGTACCGGGAAAATGTAGAATCCGTCCGAGTACCCAAAAACAGTTCGAACGAGAACCTAAAATTATTAGAATCAGGGTCACTACCGGAAAATGATAGAATCCGGGCGAGTACCGAGAAAAGGTAGAATCCGTCCGAGTACCCAAAAACTGTCCGAACGATGACCGAAAATTGGTAGAATCAGGGTCAGTACCGGAAAATGATAGAATCCGGGCGAGTACCGGGAAAAGGTAGAATCCATCCGAGTACCCAAAAACTGTCCGAACGATGACCGAAAATTGGTAGAATCAGGGTCAGTACCGGAAAATGATAGAATCAGGACGAGTACCGGGAAAATGTAGAATCCGTCCGAGTACCCAAAAACTTTCCGAACGACAATCGAAAATTGGTAGAATCAGGCTCAGTACCAGAAAATGATAGAATCCGGGCGAGTACCGGGAAAAGGTAGAATCCGTCCGAGTACCCAAAAACTGTCCGAACGATGACCGAAAATTGGTAGAATCAGGGTCAGTGCCCGAAAATGATAGAATCCGGGCGAGTACCGGGAAAAGGTAGAATCCGTCCGAGTACCCAAAAACTTTCCGAACGAGAACCGAAAATTGGCAGAATCAGGGTCAGTACCGGAAAATGATAGAATCCGGGCGAGTACCGGGAAAAGGTAGAATCCGTCCGAGTACCCAAAAACTGTCCGAACGATGACCGAAAATTGGTAGAATCAGGGTCAGTGCCCGAAAATGATAGAATCCGGGCGAGTACCGGGAAAAGGTAGAATCCGTCCGAGTACATAAAAACTTTCCGAACGAGAACCGAAAATTGGCAGAATCAGGGTCAGTACCGGAAAATGATAGAATCCGGGCGAGTACCGGGAAAATGTAGAATCCGTCCGAGTACCCAAAAACTTTCCGAACGAGAACCGAAATTGGCAGAATCAGGGTCAGTACCGTAAAATGATAGAATCCGGGCGAGTACGGGGAAAATGTAGAATCCCTCCGAGTACCCAAAAACTGTCCGAACGATGACCGAAAATTGGTAGAATCAGGGTCAGTACCGGAAAATGATAGAATCAGGACGAGTACCGGGAAAATGTTGAATCCGTCCGAGTACCCAAAAATTTTCCGAACGAGAACCGAAAATTGGCAGAATCAGGGTCAGTACCGGAAAATGATAGAATCCGGGCGAGTACCGGGAAAATGTAGAATCCGTCCGAGTACCCAAAAACTGTCCGAACGACGACCGAAAATTGGTAGAATCAGGGTCAGTACCGGAAAATGATTGAATCAGGACGAGTACCGGGAAAATGTAGAATCCGTCCGAGTACCCAAAAACTTTCCGAACGAGAACCGAAAATTGGCAGAATCAGGGTCAGTACCGGAAAATGATAGAATCCGGGCGAGTACCGGGAAAATGTAGAATCCGTCCGAGTACCCAAAAACAGTTCGAACGAGAACCTAAAATTATTAGAATCAGGGTCACTACCGGAAAATGATAGAATCCGGGCGAGTACCGAGAAAAGGTAGAATCCGTCCGAGTACCCAAAAACTGTCCGAACGATGACCGAAAATTGGTAGAATCAGGGTCAGTACCGGAAAATGATAGAATCCGGGCGAGTACCGGGAAAAGGTAGAATCCATCCGAGTACCCAAAAACTGTCCGAACGATGACCGAAAATTGGTAGAATCAGGGTCAGTACCGGAAAATGATAGAATCAGGACGAGTACCGGGAAAATGTAGAATCCGTCCGAGTACCCAAAAACTTTCCGAACGACAATCGAAAATTGGTAGAATCAGGCTCAGTACCAGAAAATGATAGAATCCGGGCGAGTACCGGGAAAAGGTAGAATCCGTCCGAGTACCCAAAAACTGTCCGAACGATGACCGAAAATTGGTAGAATCAGGGTCAGTGCCCGAAAATGATAGAATCCGGGCGAGTACCGGGAAAAGGTAGAATCCGTCCGAGTACCCAAAAACTTTCCGAACGAGAACCGAAAATTGGCAGAATCAGGGTCAGTACCGGAAAATGATAGAATCCGGGCGAGTACCGGGAAAATGTAGAATCCGTCCGAGTACCCAAAAACTGTCCGAACGACGATCGAAAATTGGTAGAATCAAGGTCAGTACCGAAAAATGATAGAATCCGGGCGAGTACCGGGAAAAGGTAGAATCCGTCCGAGTACCCAAAAACTGTCCGAACGATGACCGAAAATTGGTAGAATCAGGGTCAGTACCGGAAAATGATAGAATCCGGGCGAGTACAGGGAAAAGGTAGAATCCGTCCGAGTACCAAAAAACTTTCCGAACGAGGACCTAAAATTATTAGAATCAGGGTCAGTACCGGATAATGATAGAATCCGGGCGAGTACCGGGAAAAGGTAGAATCCGTCCGAGTACCCAAAAACTTTCCGAACGAGAACCGAAAATTGGCAGAATGAGGGTCAGTACCGGAAAATGATAGAATCCGGGCGAGTACCGGGAAAATGTAGAATCCATCCGAGTACCCAAAAACAGTCCAAACGATGACCGAAAATTTGTAGAATCAGGGTCAGTACCGGAAAATGATAGAATCAGGACGAGTACCAGGAAAATGTAGAATCCGTCCGAGTACCCAAAAACTTTCCGAACGAGAACCGAAAATTGGCAGAATCAGGGTCAGTACCGGAAAATGATAGAATCCGGGCGAGTACCGGGAAAATGTAGAATCCATCCGAGTACCCAAAAACTGTACGAACGATGACCGAAAATTGGTAGAATCAGGGTCAGTACCGGAAAATGATAGAATCAGGACGAGTACCGGGAAAATGTTGAATCCGTCCGAGTACCCAAAAACTTTCCGAACGAGAACCGAAAATTGGCAGAATCAGGGTCAGTACCGGAAAATGATAGAATCCCGGCGAGTACCGGGAAAATGTAGAATCCATCCGAGTACCCAAAAACTGTCCGAACGATGACCGAAAATTGGTAGAATCAGGGTCAGTACCGGAAAATGATAGAATCAGGACGAGTACCGGGAAAATGTTGAATCCGTCCGAGTACCCAAAAACTTTCCGAACGAGAACCGAAAATTGGCAGAATCAGGGTCAGTACCGGAAAATGATAGAATCCGGGCGAGTACCGGGAAAAGGTAGAATCCATCCGAGTACCCAAAAACTGTCCGAACGATGACCGAAAATTGGTAGAATCAGGGTCAGTACCGGATAATGATAGAATCAGGACGAGTACCGGGAAAATGTAGAATCCGTCCGAGTACCCAAAAACTTTCCGAACAAGAACCGAAAATTGGCAGAATCAGGGTCAGTACCGGAAAATGATAGAATCCGGGCGAGTACGGGGAAAATGTAGAATCCATCCGAGTACCCAAAAACTGTCCGAACGATGACCGAAAATTGGTAGAATCAGGGTCAGTACCGGAAAATGATAGAATCAGGACGAGTACCGGGAAAATGTTGAATCCGTCCGAGTACCCAAAAACTTTCCGAACGAGAACCGAAAATTGGCAGAATCAGGGTCAGTACCGGAAAATGATAGAATCCGGGCGAGTACCGGGAAAATGTAGAATCCGTCCGAGTACCCAAAAACTGTCCGAACGAGAACCGAAAATTGGCAGAATCAGGGTCAGTACCGGAAAATGATTGAATCAGGACGAGTACCGGGAAAATGTAGAATCCGTCCGAGTACCCAAAAACTTTCCGAACGAGAACCGAAAATTGGCAGAATCAGGGTCAGTACCGGAAAATGATAGAATCCGGGCGAGTACCGGGAAAAGGTAGAATCCGTCCGAGTACCCAAAAACTTTCCGAACGAGAACCGAAAATTGGCAGAATCAGGGTCAGTACCGGAAAATGATAGAATCCGGGCGAGTACCGGGAAAAGGTAGAATCCGTCCGAGTACCCAAAAACTTTCCGAACGAGAATCGAAAATTGGCAGAATCAGGGTCAGTACCGGAAAATGATAGAATCCGGGCGAGTACCGGGAAAAGGTAGAATCCGTCCGAGTACCCAAAAACTTTCCGAACGAGAACCGAAAATTGGCAGAATCAGGGTCAGTACCGGAAAATGATAGAATCCGGGCGAGTACCGGGAAAAGGTAGAATCCGTCCGAGTACCCAAAAACTTTCCGAACGAGAACCGAAAATTGGCAGAATCAGGGTCAGTACCGGAAAATGATAGAATCCGGGCGAGTACCGGGAAAAGGTAGAATCCGTCCGAGTACCCAAAAACTGTCCGAACGATGACCGAAAATTGGCAGAATCAGGGTCAGTACCGGAAAATGATAGAATCCGGGCGAGTACCGGGAAAAGGTAGAATCCGTCCGAGTACCCAAAAACTTTCCGAACGAGAACCGAAAATTGGCAGAATCAGGGTCAGTACCGGAAAATGATAGAATCCGGGCGAGTACCGGGAAAATGTAGAATCCGTCCGAGTACCCAAAAACAGTTCGAACGAGAACCTAAAATTATTAGAATCAGGGTCACTACCGGAAAATGATAGAATCCGGGCGAGTACCGAGAAAAGGTAGAATCCGTCCGAGTACCCAAAAACTGTCCGAACGATGACCGAAAATTGGTAGAATCAGGGTCAGTACCGGAAAATGATAGAATCAGGACGAGTACCGGGAAAATGTAGAATCCGTCCGAGTACCCAAAAACTGTCCGAACGATGACCGAAAATTGGTAGAATCAGGGTCAGTACCGGAAAATGATAGAATCAGGACGAGTACCGGGAAAATGTTGAATCCGTCCGAGTACCCAAAAACTTTCCGAACGAGAACCGAAAATTGGCAGAATCAGGGTCAGTACCGGAAAATGATAGAATCCGGGCGAGTACCGGGAAAAGGTAGAATCCATCCGAGTACCCAAAAACTGTCCGAACGATGACCGAAAATTGGTAGAATCAGGGTCAGTACCGGATAATGATAGAATCAGGACGAGTACCGGGAAAATGTAGAATCCGTCCGAGTACCCAAAAACTTTCCGAACAAGAACCGAAAATTGGCAGAATCAGGGTCAGTACCGGAAAATGATAGAATCCGGGCGAGTACGGGGAAAATGTAGAATCCATCCGAGTACCCAAAAACTGTCCGAACGATGACCGAAAATTGGTAGAATCAGGGTCAGTACCGGAAAATGATAGAATCAGGACGAGTACCGGGAAAATGTTGAATCCGTCCGAGTACCCAAAAACTTTCCGAACGAGAACCGAAAATTGGCAGAATCAGGGTCAGTACCGGAAAATGATAGAATCCGGGCGAGTACCGGGAAAATGTAGAATCCGTCCGAGTACCCAAAAACTGTCCGAACGAGAACCGAAAATTGGCAGAATCAGGGTCAGTACCGGAAAATGATTGAATCAGGACGAGTACCGGGAAAATGTAGAATCCGTCCGAGTACCCAAAAACTTTCCGAACGAGAACCGAAAATTGGCAGAATCAGGGTCAGTACCGGAAAATGATAGAATCCGGGCGAGTACCGGGAAAAGGTAGAATCCGTCCGAGTACCCAAAAACTTTCCGAACGAGAACCGAAAATTGGCAGAATCAGGGTCAGTACCGGAAAATGATAGAATCCGGGCGAGTACCGGGAAAAGGTAGAATCCGTCCGAGTACCCAAAAACTTTCCGAACGAGAATCGAAAATTGGCAGAATCAGGGTCAGTACCGGAAAATGATAGAATCCGGGCGAGTACCGGGAAAAGGTAGAATCCGTCCGAGTACCCAAAAACTTTCCGAACGAGAACCGAAAATTGGCAGAATCAGGGTCAGTACCGGAAAATGATAGAATCCGGGCGAGTACCGGGAAAAGGTAGAATCCGTCCGAGTACCCAAAAACTTTCCGAACGAGAACCGAAAATTGGCAGAATCAGGGTCAGTACCGGAAAATGATAGAATCCGGGCGAGTACCGGGAAAAGGTAGAATCCGTCCGAGTACCCAAAAACTGTCCGAACGATGACCGAAAATTGGCAGAATCAGGGTCAGTACCGGAAAATGATAGAATCCGGGCGAGTACCGGGAAAAGGTAGAATCCGTCCGAGTACCCAAAAACTTTCCGAACGAGAACCGAAAATTGGCAGAATCAGGGTCAGTACCGGAAAATGATAGAATCCGGGCGAGTACCGGGAAAATGTAGAATCCGTCCGAGTACCCAAAAACAGTTCGAACGAGAACCTAAAATTATTAGAATCAGGGTCACTACCGGAAAATGATAGAATCCGGGCGAGTACCGAGAAAAGGTAGAATCCGTCCGAGTACCCAAAAACTGTCCGAACGATGACCGAAAATTGGTAGAATCAGGGTCAGTACCGGAAAATGATAGAATCAGGACGAGTACCGGGAAAATGTAGAATCCGTCCGAGTACCCAAAAACTTTCCGAACGAGAACCGAAAATTGGCAGAATCAGGGTCAGTACCGGAAAATGATAGAATCCGGGCGAGTACCGGGAAAATGTAGAATCCATCCGAGTACCCAAAAACTGTACGAACGATGACCGAAAATTGGTAGAATCAGGGTCAGTACCGGAAAATGATAGAATCAGGACGAGTACCGGGAAAATGTTGAATCCGTCCGAGTACCCAAAAACTTTCCGAACGAGAACCGAAAATTGGCAGAATCAGGGTCAGTACCGAAAAATGATAGAATCCCGGCGAGTACCGGGAAAATGTAGAATCCATCCGAGTACCCAAAAACTGTCCGAACGATGACCGAAAATTGGTAGAATCAGGGTCAGTACCGGAAAATGATAGAATCAGGACGAGTACCGGGAAAATGTTGAATCCGTCCGAGTACCCAAAAACTTTCCGAACGAGAACCGAAAATTGGCAGAATCAGGGTTAGTACCGGAAAATGATAGAATCCGGGCGAGTACCGGGAAAAGGTAGAATCCGTCCGAGTACCCAAAAACTTTCCGAACGAGAACCGAAAATTGGCAGAATCAGGGTCAGTACCGGAAAATGATAGAATCCGGGCGAGTACCGGGAAAAGGTAGAATCCGTCCGAGTACCCAAAAACTTTCCGAACGAGAACCGAAAATTGGCAGAATCAGGGTCAGTACCGGAAAATGATAGAATCCGGGCGAGTACCGGGAAAAGGTAGAATCCGTCCGAGTACCCAAAAACTGTCCGAACGATGACCGAAAATTGGCAGAATCAGGGTCAGTACCGGAAAATGATAGAATCCGGGCGAGTACCGGGAAAAGGTAGAATCCGTCCGAGTACCCAAAAACTTTCCGAACGAGAACCGAAAATTGGCAGAATCAGGGTCAGTACCGGAAAATGATAGAATCCGGGCGAGTACCGGGAAAATGTAGAATCCGTCCGAGTACCCAAAAACAGTTCGAACGAGAACCTAAAATTATTAGAATCAGGGTCACTACCGGAAAATGATAGAATCCGGGCGAGTACCGAGAAAAGGTAGAATCCGTCCGAGTACCCAAAAACTGTCCGAACGATGACCGAAAATTGGTAGAATCAGGGTCAGTACCGGAAAATGATAGAATCAGGACGAGTACCGGGAAAATGTAGAATCCGTCCGAGTACCCAAAAACTTTCCGAACGAGAACCGAAAATTGGCAGAATCAGGGTCAGTACCGGAAAATGATAGAATCCGGGCGAGTACCGGGAAAATGCAGAATCCATCCGAGTACCCAAAAACTGTACGAACGATGACCGAAAATTGGTAGAATCAGGGTCAGTACCGGAAAATGATAGAATCAGGACGAGTACCGGGAAAATGTTGAATCCGTCCGAGTACCCAAAAACTTTCCGAACGAGAACCGAAAATTGGCAGAATCAGGGTCAGTACCGAAAAATGATAGAATCCCGGCGAGTACCGGGAAAATGTAGAATCCATCCGAGTACCCAAAAACTGTCCGAACGATGACCGAAAATTGGTAGAATCAGGGTCAGTACCGGAAAATGATAGAATCAGGACGAGTACCGGGAAAATGTTGAATCCGTCCGAGTACCCAAAAACTTTCCGAACGAGAACCGAAAATTGGCAGAATCAGGGTTAGTACCGGAAAATGATAGAATCCGGGCGAGTACCGGGAAAAGGTAGAATCCGTCCGAGTACCCAAAAACTTTCCGAACGAGAACCGAAAATTGGCAGAATCAGGGTCAGTACCGGAAAATGATAGAATCCGGGCGAGTACCGGGAAAAGGTAGAATCCGTCCGAGTACCCAAAAACTTTCCGAACGAGAACCGAAAATTGGCAGAATCAGGGTCAGTACCGGAAAATGATAGAATCCGGGCGAGTACCGGGAAAAGGTAGAATCCGTCCGAGTACCCAAAAACTGTCCGAACGATGACCGAAAATTGGCAGAATCAGGGTCAGTACCGGAAAATGATAGAATCCGGGCGAGTACCGGGAAAAGGTAGAATCCGTCCGAGTACCCAAAAACTTTCCGAACGAGCACCGAAAATTGGCAGAATCAGGGTCAGTACCGGAAAATGATAGAATCCGGGCGAGTACCGGGAAAATGTAGAATCCGTCCGAGTACCCAAAAACAGTTCGAACGAGAACCTAAAATTATTAGAATCAGGGTCACTACCGGAAAATGATAGAATCCGGGCGAGTACCGAGAAAAGGTAGAATCCGTCCGAGTACTCAAAAACTGTCCGAACGATGACCGAAAATTGGTAGAATCAGGGTCAGTACCGGAAAATGATAGAATCAGGACGAGTACCGGGAAAATGTAGAATCCGTCCGAGTACCCAAAAACTTTCCGAACGAGAACCGAAAATTGGCAGAATCAGGGTCAGTACCGGAAAATGATAGAATCCGGGCGAGTACCGGGAAAATGTAGAATCCATCCGAGTACCCAAAAACTGTACGAACGATGACCGAAAATTGGTAGAATCAGGGTCAGTACCGGAAAATGATAGAATCAGGACGAGTACCGGGAAAATGTTGAATCCGTCCGAGTACCCAAAAACTTTCCGAACGAGAACCGAAAATTGGCAGAATCAGGGTCAGTACCGGAAAATGATAGAATCCCGGCGAGTACCGGGAAAATGTAGAATCCATCCGAGTACCCAAAAACTGTCCGAACGATGACCGAAAATTGGTAGAATCAGGGTCAGTACCGGAAAATGATAGAATCAGGACGAGTACCGGGAAAATGTTGAATCCGTCCGAGTACCCAAAAACTTTCCGAACGAGAACCGAAAATTGGCAGAATCAGGGTCAGTACCGGAAAATGATAGAATCCGGGCGAGTACCGGGAAAAGGTAGAATCCGTCCGAGTACCCAAAAACTTTCCGAACGAGAACCGAAAATTGGCAGAATCAGGGTCAGTACCGGAAAATGATAGAATCCGGGCGAGTACCGGGAAAAGGTAGAATCCGTCCGAGTACCCAAAAACTTTCCGAACGAGAACCGAAAATTGGCAGAATCAGGGTCAGTACCGGAAAATGATAGAATCCGGGCGAGTACCGGGAAAATGTAGAATCCGTCCGAGTACCCAAAAACAGTTCGAACGAGAACCTAAAATTATTAGAATCAGGGTCACTACCGGAAAATGATAGAATCCGGGCGAGTACCGAGAAAAGGTAGAATCCGTCCGAGTACCCAAAAACTGTCCGAACGATGACCGAAAATTGGTAGAATCATGGTCAGTACCGGAAAATGAAAGAATCCGGGCGAGTACCGGGAAAAGGTAGAATCCATCCGAGTACCCAAAAACTGTCCGAACGATGACCGAAAATTGGTAGAATCAGGGTCAGTACCGGAAAATGATAGAATCAGGACGAGTACCGGGAAAATGTAGAATCCGTCCGAGTACCCAAAAACTTTCCGAACGAGAACCGAAAATTGGCAGATTTAGGGTCAGTACCGGAAAATGATAGAATCCGGGCGAGTACCGGGAAAAGGTAGAATCCGTCCGAGTACCCAAAAACTTTCCGAACGAGAACCGAAAATTGGCAGAATCAGGGTCAGTGCCCGAAAATGATAGAATCCGGGCGAGTACCGGGAAAAGGTAGAATCCGTCCGAGTACCCAAAAACTTTCCGAACGAGAACCGAAAATTGGCAGAATCAGGGTCAATACCGGAAAATGATAGAATCCGGGCGAGTACCGGGAAAATGTAGAATCCGTCCGAGTACCCAAAAACAGTTCGAACGAGAACCTAAAAATATTAGAATCAGGGTCACTACCGGAAAATGATAGAATCCGGGCGAGTACCGAGAAAAGGTAGAATCCGTCCGAGTACCCAAAAACTGTCCGAACGATGACCGAAAATTGGTAGAATCAGGGTCAGTACCGGAAAATGATAGAATCCGGGCGAGTACCGGGAAAAGGTAGAATCCATCCGAGTACCCAAAAACTGTCCGAACGATGACCGAAAATTGGTAGAATCAGGGTCAGTACCGGAAAATGATAGAATCAGGACGAGTACCGGGAAAATGTAGAATCCGTCCGAGTACCCAAAAACTTTCCGAACGACAATCGAAAATTGGTAGAATCAGGCTCAGTACCAGAAAATGATAGAATCCGGGCGAGTACCGGGAAAAGGTAGAATCCGTCCGAGTACCCAAAAACTGTCCGAACGATGACCGAAAATTGGTAGAATCAGGGTCAGTGCCCGAAAATGATAGAATCCGGGCGAGTACCGGGAAAAGGTAGAATCCGTCCGAGTACCCAAAAACTTTCCGAACGAGAACCGAAAATTGGCAGAATCAAGGTCAGTGCCCGAAAATGATAGAATCCGGGCGAGTACCGGGAAAAGGTAGAATCCGTCCGAGTACCCAAAAACTTTCCGAACGAGAACCGAAAATTGGCAGAATCAGGGTCAGTACCGGAAAATGATAGAATCCGGGCGAGTACCGGGAAAATGTAGAATCCGTCCGAGTACCCAAAAACAGTTCGAACGAGAACCTAAAATTATTAGAATCAGGGTCACTACCGGAAAATGATAGAATCCGGGCGAGTACCGAGAAAAGGTAGAATCCGTCCGAGTACCCAAAAACTGTCCGAACGATGACCGAAAATTGGTAGAATCAGGGTCAGTACCGGAAAATGATAGAATCCGGGCGAGTACCGGGAAAAGGTAGAATCCATCCGAGTACCCAAAAACTGTCCGAACGATGACCGAAAATTGGTAGAATCAGGGTCAGTACCGGAAAATGATAGAATCAGGACGAGTACCGGGAAAATGTAGAATCCGTCCGAGTACCCAAAAACTTTCCGAACGACAATCGAAAATTGGTAGAATCAGGCTCAGTACCAGAAAATGATAGAATCCGGGCGAGTACCGGGAAAAGGTAGAATCCGTCCGAGTACCCAAAAACTGTCCGAACGATGACCGAAAATTGGTAGAATCAGGGTCAGTGCCCGAAAATGATAGAATCCGGGCGAGTACCGGGAAAAGGTAGAATCCGTCCGAGTACATAAAAACTTTCCGAACGAGAACCGAAAATTGGCAGAATCAGGGTCAGTACCGGAAAATGATAGAATCCGGGCGAGTACCGGGAAAATGTAGAATCCGTCCGAGTACCCAAAAACTTTCCGAACGAGAACCGAAATTGGCAGAATCAGGGTCAGTACCGGAAAATGATAGAATCCGGGCGAGTACGGGGAAAATGTAGAATCCCTCCGAGTACCCAAAAACTGTCCGAACGATGACCGAAAATTGGTAGAATCAGGGTCAGTACCGGAAAATGATAGAATCAGGACGAGTACCGGGAAAATGTTGAATCCGTCCGAGTACCCAAAAATTTTCCGAACGAGAACCGAAAATTGGCAGAATCAGGGTCAGTACCGGAAAATGATAGAATCCGGGCGAGTACCGGGAAAATGTAGAATCCGTCCGAGTACCCAAAAACTGTCCGAACGACGACCGAAAATTGGTAGAATCAGGGTCAGTACCGGAAAATGATTGAATCAGGACGAGTACCGGGAAAATGTAGAATCCGTCCGAGTACCCAAAAACTTTCCGAACGAGAACCGAAAATTGGCAGAATCAGGGTCAGTACCGGAAAATGATAGAATCCGGGCGAGTACCGGGAAAATGTAGAATCCGTCCGAGTACCCAAAAACAGTTCGAACGAGAACCTAAAATTATTAGAATCAGGGTCACTACCGGAAAATGATAGAATCCGGGCGAGTACCGAGAAAAGGTAGAATCCGTCCGAGTACCCAAAAACTGTCCGAACGATGACCGAAAATTGGTAGAATCAGGGTCAGTACCGGAAAATGATAGAATCCGGGCGAGTACCGGGAAAAGGTAGAATCCATCCGAGTACCCAAAAACTGTCCGAACGATGACCGAAAATTGGTAGAATCAGGGTCAGTACCGGAAAATGATAGAATCAGGACGAGTACCGGGAAAATGTAGAATCCGTCCGAGTACCCAAAAACTTTCCGAACGACAATCGAAAATTGGTAGAATCAGGCTCAGTACCAGAAAATGATAGAATCCGGGCGAGTACCGGGAAAAGGTAGAATCCGTCCGAGTACCCAAAAACTGTCCGAACGATGACCGAAAATTGGTAGAATCAGGGTCAGTGCCCGAAAATGATAGAATCCGGGCGAGTACCGGGAAAAGGTAGAATCCGTCCGAGTACCCAAAAACTTTCCGAACGAGAACCGAAAATTGGCAGAATCAGGGTCAGTACCGGAAAATGATAGAATCCGGGCGAGTACCGGGAAAATGTAGAATCCGTCCGAGTACCCAAAAACTGTCCGAACGACGATCGAAAATTGGTAGAATCAAGGTCAGTACCGAAAAATGATAGAATCCGGGCGAGTACCGGGAAAAGGTAGAATCCGTCCGAGTACCCAAAAACTGTCCGAACGATGACCGAAAATTGGTAGAATCAGGGTCAGTACCGGAAAATGATAGAATCCGGGCGAGTACAGGGAAAAGGTAGAATCCGTCCGAGTACCAAAAAACTTTCCGAACGAGGACCTAAAATTATTAGAATCAGGGTCAGTACCGGATAATGATAGAATCCGGGCGAGTACCGGGAAAAGGTAGAATCCGTCCGAGTACCCAAAAACTTTCCGAACGAGAACCGAAAATTGGCAGAATGAGGGTCAGTACCGGAAAATGATAGAATCCGGGCGAGTACCGGGAAAATGTAGAATCCATCCGAGTACCCAAAAACAGTCCAAACGATGACCGAAAATTTGTAGAATCAGGGTCAGTACCGGAAAATGATAGAATCAGGACGAGTACCAGGAAAATGTAGAATCCGTCCGAGTACCCAAAAACTTTCCGAACGAGAACCGAAAATTGGCAGAATCAGGGTCAGTACCGGAAAATGATAGAATCCGGGCGAGTACCGGGAAAAGGTAGAATCCGTCCGAGTACCCAAAAACTTTCCGAACGACAATCGAAAATTGGTAGAATCAGGCTCAGTACCAGAAAATGATAGAATCCGGGCGAGTACCGGGAAAAGGTAGAATCCGTCCGAGTACACAAAAACTGTCCGAACGATGACCGAAAATTGGTAGAATCAGGGTCAGTGCCCGAAAATGATAGAATCCGGGCGAGTACCGGGAAAAGGTAGAATCCGTCCGAGTACCCAAAAACTTTCCGAACGAGAACCGAAAATTGGAAGAATCAGGGTCAGTACCGGAAAATGATAGAATCCGGGCGAGTATCGGGAAAATGTAGAATCCGTCCGAGTACCCAAAAACTGTCCGAATGACGATCGAAAATTGGTAGAATCAGGGTCAGTACCGGAAAATGATAGAATCCGGGCGAGTACCGGGAAAAGGTAGAATCCGTCCGAGTACCCAAAAACTTTCCGAACGAGAACCGAAAATTGGCAGTATCAGGGTCAGTACCGGAAAATGATAGAATCCGGGCGAGTACCGGGAAAAGGTAGAATCCGTCCGAGTACCCAAAAACTTTCCGAACGAGAACCGAAAATTGGCAGAATCAGGGTCAGTACCGAAAAATGATAGAATCCGGGCGAGTACCGGGAAAATGTAGAATCCGTCCGAGTACCCAAAAACTGTCCGAACGACGATCGAAAATTGGTAGAATCAGGGTCAGTACCGGAAAATGATAGAATCCGGGCGAGTACCGGGAAAAGGTAGAATCCGTCCGAGTACCCAAAAACTGTCCGAACGATGACCGAAAATTGGTAGAATCAGGGTCAGTACCGGAAAATGATAGAATCCGGGCGAGTACAGGGAAAAGGTAGAATCCGTCCGAGTACCCAAAAACTTTCCGAACGGGGACCTAAAATTATTAGAATCAGGGTCAGTACCGGATAATGATAGAATCCGGGCGAGTACCGGGAAAAGGTAGAATCCGTCCGAGTACCCAAAAACTTTCCGAACGAGAACCGAAAATTGGCAGAATGAGGGTCAGTACCGGAAAATGATAGAATCCGGGCGAGTACCGGGAAAATGTAGAATCCATCCGAGTACCCAAAAACAGTCCAAACGATGACCGAAAATTTGTAGAATCAGGGTCAGTACCGGAAAATGATAGAATCAGGACGAGTACCAGGAAAATGTAGAATCCGTCCGAGTACCCAAAAACTTTCCGAACGAGAACCGAAAATTGGCAGAATCAGGGTCAGTACCGGAAAATGATAGAATCCGGGCGAGTACCGGGAAAAGGTAGAATCCGTCCGAGTACCCAAAAACTTTCCGAACGAGAACCGAAAATTGGCAGAATCAGGGTCAGTACCGAAAAATGATAGAATCCGGGCGAGTACCGGGAAAATGTAGAATCCGTCCGAGTACCCAAAAACTGTCCGAACGACGATCGAAAATTGGTAGAATCAGGGTCAGTACCGGAAAATGATAGAATCCGGGCGAGTACCGGGAAAAGGTAGAATCCGTCCGAGTACCCAAAAACTGTCCGAACGATGACCGAAAATTGGTAGAATCAGGGTCAGTACCGGAAAATGATAGAATCCGGGCGAGTACAGGGAAAAGGTAGAATCCGTCCGAGTACCCAAAAACTTTCCGAACGAGAACCGAAAATTGGCAGTATCAGGGTCAGTACCGGAAAATGATAGAATCCGGGCGAGTACCGGGAAAAGGTAGAATCCGTCCGAGTACCCAAAAACTTTCCGAACGAGAACCGAAAATTGGCAGAATCAGGGTCAGTACCGAAAAATGATAGAATCCGGGCGAGTACCGGGAAAATGTAGAATCCGTCCGAGTACCCAAAAACTGTCCGAACGACGATCGAAAATTGGTAGAATCAGGGTCAGTACCGGAAAATGATAGAATCCGGGCGAGTACCGGGAAAAGGTAGAATCCGTCCGAGTACCCAAAAACTGTCCGAACGATGACCGAAAATTGGTAGAATCAGGGTCAGTACCGGAAAATGATAGAATCCGGGCGAGTACAGGGAAAAGGTAGAATCCGTCCGAGTACCCAAAAACTTTCCGAACGGGGACCTAAAATTATTAGAATCAGGGTCAGTACCGGATAATGATAGAATCCGGGCGAGTACCGGGAAAAGGTAGAATCCGTCCGAGTACCCAAAAACTTTCCGAACGAGAACCGAAAATTGGTAGAATGAGGGTCAGTACCGGAAAATGATAGAATCCGGGCGAGTACCGGGAAAATGTAGAATCCATCCGAGTACCCAAAAACAGTCCAAACGATGACCGAAAATTTGTAGAATCAGGGTCAGTACCGGAAAATGATAGAATCAGGACGAGTACCAGGAAAATGTAGAATCCGTCCGAGTACCCAAAAACTTTCCGAACGAGAACCGAAAATTGGCAGAATCAGGGTCAGTACCGGAAAATGATAGAATCCGGGCGAGTACCGGGAAAAGGTAGAATCCGTCCGAGTACCCAAAAACTTTCCGAACGACAATCGAAAATTGGTAGAATCAGGCTCAGTACCAGAAAATGATAGAATCCGGGCGAGTACCGGGAAAAGGTAGAATCCGTCCGAGTACACAAAAACTGTCCGAACGATGACCGAAAATTGGTAGAATCAGGGTCAGTGCCCGAAAATGATAGAATCCGGGCGAGTACCGGGAAAAGGTAGAATCCGTCCGAGTACCCAAAAACTTTCCGAACGAGAACCGAAAATTGGAAGAATCAGGGTCAGTACCGGAAAATGATAGAATCCGGGCGAGTATCGGGAAAATGTAGAATCCGTCCGAGTACCCAAAAACTGTCCGAATGACGATCGAAAATTGGTAGAATCAGGGTCAGTACCGGAAAATGATAGAATCCGGGCGAGTACCGGGAAAAGGTAGAATCCGTCCGAGTACCCAAAAACTTTCCGAACGAGAACCGAAAATTGGCAGTATCAGGGTCAGTACCGGAAAATGATAGAATCCGGGCGAGTACCGGGAAAAGGTAGAATCCGTCCGAGTACCCAAAAACTTTCCGAACGAGAACCGAAAATTGGCAGAATCAGGGTCAGTACCGAAAAATGATAGAATCCGGGCGAGTACCGGGAAAATGTAGAATCCGTCCGAGTACCCAAAAACTGTCCGAACGACGATCGAAAATTGGTAGAATCAGGGTCAGTACCGGAAAATGATAGAATCCGGGCGAGTACCGGGAAAAGGTAGAATCCGTCCGAGTACCCAAAAACTGTCCGAACGATGACCGAAAATTGGTAGAATCAGGGTCAGTACCGGAAAATGATAGAATCCGGGCGAGTACAGGGAAAAGGTAGAATCCGTCCGAGTACCCAAAAACTTTCCGAACGAGGACCTAAAATTATTAGAATCAGGGTCAGTACCGGATAATGATAGAATCCGGGCGAGTACCGGGAAAAGGTAGAATCCGTCCGAGTACCCAAAAACTTTCCGAACGAGAACCGAAAATTGGCAGAATGAGGGTCAGTACCGCAAAATGATAGAATCCGGGCGAGTACCGGGAAAATGTAGAATCCATCCGAGTACCCAAAAACAGTCCAAACGATGACCGAAAATTTGTAGAATCAGGGTCAGTACCGGAAAATGATAGAATCAGGACGAGTACCAGGAAAATGTAGAATCCGTCCGAGTACCCAAAAACTTTCCGAACGAGAACCGAAAATTGGCAGAATCAGGGTCAGTACCGGAAAATGATAGAATCCGGGCGAGTACCGGGAAAAGGTAGAATCCGTCCGAGTACCCAAAAACTTTCCGAACGACAATCGAAAATTGGTAGAATCAGGCTCAGTACCAGAAAATGATAGAATCCGGGCGAGTACCGGGAAAAGGTAGAATCCGTCCGAGTACCCAAAAACTTTCCGAACGAGGACCTAAAATTATTAGAATCAGGGTCAGTACCGGATAATGATAGAATCCGGGCGAGTACCGGGAAAAGGTAGAATCCGTCCGAGTACCCAAAAACTTTCCGAACGAGAACCGAAAATTGGCAGTATCAGGGTCAGTACCGGAAAATGATAGAATCCGGGCGAGTACCGGGAAAAGGTAGAATCCGTCCGAGTACCCAAAAACTTTCCGAACGAGAACCGAAAATTGGCAGAATCAGGGTCAGTACCGAAAAATGATAGAATCCGGGCGAGTACCGGGAAAATGTAGAATCCGTCCGAGTACCCAAAAACTGTCCGAACGACGATCGAAAATTGGTAGAATCAGGGTCAGTACCGGAAAATGATAGAATCCGGGCGAGTACCGGGAAAAGGTAGAATCCGTCCGAGTACCCAAAAACTGTCCGAACGATGACCGAAAATTGGTAGAATCAGGGTCAGTACCGGAAAATGATAGAATCCGGGCGAGTACAGGGAAAAGGTAGAATCCGTCCGAGTACCCAAAAACTTTCCGAACGAGAACCGAAAATTGGCAGTATCAGGGTCAGTACCGGAAAATGATAGAATCCGGGCGAGTACCGGGAAAAGGTAGAATCCGTCCGAGTACCCAAAAACTTTCCGAACGAGAACCGAAAATTGGCAGAATCAGGGTCAGTACCGAAAAATGATAGAATCCGGGCGAGTACCGGGAAAATGTAGAATCCGTCCGAGTACCCAAAAACTGTCCGAACGACGATCGAAAATTGGTAGAATCAGGGTCAGTACCGGAAAATGATAGAATCCGGGCGAGTACCGGGAAAAGGTAGAATCCGTCCGAGTACCCAAAAACTGTCCGAACGATGACCGAAAATTGGTAGAATCAGGGTCAGTACCGGAAAATGATAGAATCCGGGCGAGTACAGGGAAAAGGTAGAATCCGTCCGAGTACCCAAAAACTTTCCGAACGGGGACCTAAAATTATTAGAATCAGGGTCAGTACCGGATAATGATAGAATCCGGGCGAGTACCGGGAAAAGGTAGAATCCGTCCGAGTACCCAAAAACTTTCCGAACGAGAACCGAAAATTGGCAGAATGAGGGTCAGTACCGGAAAATGATAGAATCCGGGCGAGTACCGGGAAAATGTAGAATCCATCCGAGTACCCAAAAACAGTCCAAACGATGACCGAAAATTTGTAGAATCAGGGTCAGTACCGGAAAATGATAGAATCAGGACGAGTACCAGGAAAATGTAGAATCCGTCCGAGTACCCAAAAACTTTCCGAACGAGAACCGAAAATTGGCAGAATCAGGGTCAGTACCGGAAAATGATAGAATCCGGGCGAGTACCGGGAAAAGGTAGAATCCGTCCGAGTACCCAAAAACTTTCCGAACGACAATCGAAAATTGGTAGAATCAGGCTCAGTACCAGAAAATGATAGAATCCGGGCGAGTACCGGGAAAAGGTAGAATCCGTCCGAGTACACAAAAACTGTCCGAACGATGACCGAAAATTGGTAGAATCAGGGTCAGTGCCCGAAAATGATAGAATCCGGGCGAGTACCGGGAAAAGGTAGAATCCGTCCGAGTACCCAAAAACTTTCCGAACGAGAACCGAAAATTGGAAGAATCAGGGTCAGTACCGGAAAATGATAGAATCCGGGCGAGTATCGGGAAAATGTAGAATCCGTCCGAGTACCCAAAAACTGTCCGAATGACGATCGAAAATTGGTAGAATCAGGGTCAGTACCGGAAAATGATAGAATCCGGGCGAGTACCGGGAAAAGGTAGAATCCGTCCGAGTACCCAAAAACTTTCCGAACGAGAACCGAAAATTGGCAGTATCAGGGTCAGTACCGGAAAATGATAGAATCCGGGCGAGTACCGGGAAAAGGTAGAATCCGTCCGAGTACCCAAAAACTTTCCGAACGAGAACCGAAAATTGGCAGAATCAGGGTCAGTACCGAAAAATGATAGAATCCGGGCGAGTACCGGGAAAATGTAGAATCCGTCCGAGTACCCAAAAACTGTCCGAACGACGATCGAAAATTGGTAGAATCAGGGTCAGTACCGGAAAATGATAGAATCCGGGCGAGTACCGGGAAAAGGTAGAATCCGTCCGAGTACCCAAAAACTGTCCGAACGATGACCGAAAATTGGTAGAATCAGGGTCAGTACCGGAAAATGATAGAATCCGGGCGAGTACAGGGAAAAGGTAGAATCCGTCCGAGTACCCAAAAACTTTCCGAACGAGGACCTAAAATTATTAGAATCAGGGTCAGTACCGGATAATGATAGAATCCGGGCGAGTACCGGGAAAAGGTAGAATCCGTCCGAGTACCCAAAAACTTTCCGAACGAGAACCGAAAATTGGCAGAATGAGGGTCAGTACCGGAAAATGATAGAATCCGGGCGAGTACCGGGAAAATGTAGAATCCATCCGAGTACCCAAAAACAGTCCAAACGATGACCGAAAATTTGTAGAATCAGGGTCAGTACCGGAAAATGATAGAATCAGGACGAGTACCAGGAAAATGTAGAATCCGTCCGAGTACCCAAAAACTTTCCGAACGAGAACCGAAAATTGGCAGAATCAGGGTCAGTACCGGAAAATGATAGAATCCGGGCGAGTACCGGGAAAAGGTAGAATCCGTCCGAGTACCCAAAAACTTTCCGAACGACAATCGAAAATTGGTAGAATCAGGCTCAGTACCAGAAAATGATAGAATCCGGGCGAGTACCGGGAAAAGGTAGAATCCGTCCGAGTACCCAAAAACTTTCCGAACGAGGACCTAAAATTATTAGAATCAGGGTCAGTACCGGATAATGATAGAATCCGGGCGAGTACCGGGAAAAGGTAGAATCCGTCCGAGTACCCAAAAACTTTCCGAACGAGAACCGAAAATTGGCAGTATCAGGGTCAGTACCGGAAAATGATAGAATCCGGGCGAGTACCGGGAAAAGGTAGAATCCGTCCGAGTACCCAAAAACTTTCCGAACGAGAACCGAAAATTGGCAGAATCAGGGTCAGTACCGAAAAATGATAGAATCCGGGCGAGTACCGGGAAAATGTAGAATCCGTCCGAGTACCCAAAAACTGTCCGAACGACGATCGAAAATTGGTAGAATCAGGGTCAGTACCGGAAAATGATAGAATCCGGGCGAGTACCGGGAAAAGGTAGAATCCGTCCGAGTACCCAAAAACTGTCCGAACGATGACCGAAAATTGGTAGAATCAGGGTCAGTACCGGAAAATGATAGAATCCGGGCGAGTACAGGGAAAAGGTAGAATCCGTCCGAGTACCCAAAAACTTTCCGAACGGGGACCTAAAATTATTAGAATCAGGGTCAGTACCGGATAATGATAGAATCCGGGCGAGTACCGGGAAAAGGTAGAATCCGTCCGAGTACCCAAAAACTTTCCGAACGAGAACCGAAAATTGGCAGAATGAGGGTCAGTACCGGAAAATGATAGAATCCGGGCGAGTACCGGGAAAATGTAGAATCCATCCGAGTACCCAAAAACAGTCCAAACGATGACCGAAAATTTGTAGAATCAGGGTCAGTACCGGAAAATGATAGAATCAGGACGAGTACCAGGAAAATGTAGAATCCGTCCGAGTACCCAAAAACTTTCCGAACGAGAACCGAAAATTGGCAGAATCAGGGTCAGTACCGGAAAATGATAGAATCCGGGCGAGTACCGGGAAAAGGTAGAATCCGTCCGAGTACCCAAAAACTTTCCGAACGACAATCGAAAATTGGTAGAATCAGGCTCAGTACCAGAAAATGATAGAATCCGGGCGAGTACCGGGAAAAGGTAGAATCCGTCCGAGTACACAAAAACTGTCCGAACGATGACCGAAAATTGGTAGAATCAGGGTCAGTGCCCGAAAATGATAGAATCCGGGCGAGTACCGGGAAAAGGTAGAATCCGTCCGAGTACCCAAAAACTTTCCGAACGAGAACCGAAAATTGGAAGAATCAGGGTCAGTACCGGAAAATGATAGAATCCGGGCGAGTATCGGGAAAATGTAGAATCCGTCCGAGTACCCAAAAACTGTCCGAATGACGATCGAAAATTGGTAGAATCAGGGTCAGTACCGGAAAATGATAGAATCCGGGCGAGTACCGGGAAAAGGTAGAATCCGTCCGAGTACCCAAAAACTTTCCGAACGAGAACCGAAAATTGGCAGTATCAGGGTCAGTACCGGAAAATGATAGAATCCGGGCGAGTACCGGGAAAAGGTAGAATCCGTCCGAGTACCCAAAAACTTTCCGAACGAGAACCGAAAATTGGCAGAATCAGGGTCAGTACCGAAAAATGATAGAATCCGGGCGAGTACCGGGAAAATGTAGAATCCGTCCGAGTACCCAAAAACTGTCCGAACGACGATCGAAAATTGGTAGAATCAGGGTCAGTACCGGAAAATGATAGAATCCGGGCGAGTACCGGGAAAAGGTAGAATCCGTCCGAGTACCCAAAAACTGTCCGAACGATGACCGAAAATTGGTAGAATCAGGGTCAGTACCGGAAAATGATAGAATCCGGGCGAGTACAGGGAAAAGGTAGAATCCGTCCGAGTACCCAAAAACTTTCCGAACGAGGACCTAAAATTATTAGAATCAGGGTCAGTACCGGATAATGATAGAATCCGGGCGAGTACCGGGAAAAGGTAGAATCCGTCCGAGTACCCAAAAACTTTCCGAACGAGAACCGAAAATTGGCAGAATGAGGGTCAGTACCGGAAAATGATAGAATCCGGGCGAGTACCGGGAAAATGTAGATTCCATCCGAGTACCCAAAAACAGTCCAAACGATGACCGAAAATTTGTAGAATCAGGGTCAGTACCGGAAAATGATAGAATCAGGACGAGTACCAGGAAAATGTAGAATCCGTCCGAGTACCCAAAAACTTTCCGAACGAGAACCGAAAATTGGCAGAATCAGGGTCAGTACCGGAAAATGATAGAATCCGGGCGAGTACCGGGAAAAGGTAGAATCCGTCCGAGTACCCAAAAACTTTCCGAACGACAATCGAAAATTGGTAGAATCAGGCTCAGTACCAGAAAATGATAGAATCCGGGCGAGTACCGGGAAAAGGTAGAATCCGTCCGAGTACACAAAAACTGTCCGAACGATGACCGAAAATTGGTAGAATCAGGGTCAGTGCCCGAAAATGATAGAATCCGGGCGAGTACCGGGAAAAGGTAGAATCCGTCCGAGTACCCAAAAACTTTCCGAACGAGAACCGAAAATTGGAAGAATCAGGGTCAGTACCGGAAAATGATAGAATCCGGGCGAGTATCGGGAAAATGTAGAATCCGTCCGAGTACCCAAAAACTGTCCGAATGACGATCGAAAATTGGTAGAATCAGGGTCAGTACCGGAAAATGATAGAATCCGGGCGAGTACCGGGAAAAGGTAGAATCCGTCCGAGTACCCAAAAACTTTCCGAACGAGAACCGAAAATTGGCAGTATCAGGGTCAGTACCGGAAAATGATAGAATCCGGGCGAGTACCGGGAAAAGGTAGAATCCGTCCGAGTACCCAAAAACTTTCCGAACGAGAACCGAAAATTGGCAGAATCAGGGTCAGTACCGAAAAATGATAGAATCCGGGCGAGTACCGGGAAAATGTAGAATCCGTCCGAGTACCCAAAAACTGTCCGAACGACGATCGAAAATTGGTAGAATCAGGGTCAGTACCGGAAAATGATAGAATCCGGGCGAGTACCGGGAAAAGGTAGAATCCGTCCGAGTACCCAAAAACTGTCCGAACGATGACCGAAAATTGGTAGAATCAGGGTCAGTACCGGAAAATGATAGAATCCGGGCGAGTACAGGGAAAAGGTAGAATCCGTCCGAGTACCCAAAAACTTTCCGAACGGGGACCTAAAATTATTAGAATCAGGGTCAGTACCGGATAATGATAGAATCCGGGCGAGTACCGGGAAAAGGTAGAATCCGTCCGAGTACCCAAAAACTTTCCGAACGAGAACCGAAAATTGGCAGAATGAGGGTCAGTACCGGAAAATGATAGAATCCGGGCGAGTACCGGGAAAATGTAGAATCCATCCGAGTACCCAAAAACAGTCCAAACGATGACCGAAAATTTGTAGAATCAGGGTCAGTACCGGAAAATGATAGAATCAGGACGAGTACCAGGAAAATGTAGAATCCGTCCGAGTACCCAAAAACTTTCCGAACGAGAACCGAAAATTGGCAGAATCAGGGTCAGTACCGGAAAATGATAGAATCCGGGCGAGTACCGGGAAAAGGTAGAATCCGTCCGAGTACCCAAAAACTTTCCGAACGACAATCGAAAATTGGTAGAATCAGGCTCAGTACCAGAAAATGATAGAATCCGGGCGAGTACCGGGAAAAGGTAGAATCCGTCCGAGTACACAAAAACTGTCCGAACGATGACCGAAAATTGGTAGAATCAGGGTCAGTGCCCGAAAATGATAGAATCCGGGCGAGTACCGGGAAAAGGTAGAATCCGTCCGAGTACCCAAAAACTTTCCGAACGAGAACCGAAAATTGGAAGAATCAGGGTCAGTACCGGAAAATGATAGAATCCGGGCGAGTATCGGGAAAATGTAGAATCCGTCCGAGTACCCAAAAACTGTCCGAATGACGATCGAAAATTGGTAGAATCAGGGTCAGTACCGGAAAATGATAGAATCCGGGCGAGTACCGGGAAAAGGTAGAATCCGTCCGAGTACCCAAAAACTTTCCGAACGAGAACCGAAAATTGGCAGTATCAGGGTCAGTACCGGAAAATGATAGAATCCGGGCGAGTACCGGGAAAAGGTAGAATCCGTCCGAGTACCCAAAAACTTTCCGAACGAGAACCGAAAATTGGCAGAATCAGGGTCAGTACCGAAAAATGATAGAATCCGGGCGAGTACCGGGAAAATGTAGAATCCGTCCGAGTACCCAAAAACTGTCCGAACGACGATCGAAAATTGGTAGAATCAGGGTCAGTACCGGAAAATGATAGAATCCGGGCGAGTACCGGGAAAAGGTAGAATCCGTCCGAGTACCCAAAAACTGTCCGAACGATGACCGAAAATTGGTAGAATCAGGGTCAGTACCGGAAAATGATAGAATCCGGGCGAGTACAGGGAAAAGGTAGAATCCGTCCGAGTACCCAAAAACTTTCCGAACGAGGACCTAAAATTATTAGAATCAGGGTCAGTACCGGATAATGATAGAATCCGGGCGAGTACCGGGAAAAGGTAGAATCCGTCCGAGTACCCAAAAACTTTCCGAACGAGAACCGAAAATTGGCAGAATGAGGGTCAGTACCGCAAAATGATAGAATCCGGGCGAGTACCGGGAAAATGTAGAATCCATCCGAGTACCCAAAAACTGTCCAAACGATGACCGAAAATTGGTAGAATCAGGGTCAGTACCGGAAAATGATAGAATCAGGACGAGTACCAGGAAAATGTAGAATCCGTCCGAGTACCCAAAAACTTTCCGAACGAGAACCGAAAATTGGCAGAATCAGGGTCAGTACCGGAAAATGATAGAATCCGGGCGAGTACCGGGAAAAGGTAGAATCCGTCCGAGTACCCAAAAACTTTCCGAACGACAATCGAAAATTGGTAGAATCAGGCTCAGTACCAGAAAATGATAGAATCCGGGCGAGTACCGGGAAAAGGTAGAATCCGTCCGAGTACACAAAAACTGTCCGAACGATGACCGAAAATTGGTAGAATCAGGGTCAGTGCCCGAAAATGATAGAATCCGGGCGAGTACCGGGAAAAGGTAGAATCCGTCCGAGTACCCAAAAACTTTCCGAACGAGAACCGAAAATTGGCAGAATCAGGGTCAGTACCGGAAAATGATAGAATCCGGGCGAGTACCGGGAAAAAGTAGAATCCGTCCGAGTACCCAAAAACAGTTCGAACGAGAACCTAAAATTATTAGAATCAGGGTCACTACCGGAAAATGATAGAATCCGGGCGAGTACCGAGAAAAGGTAGAATCCGTCCGAGTACCCAAAAACTGTCCGAACGATGACCGAAAATTGGTAGAATCAGGGTCAGTACCGGAAAATGATAGAATCCGGGCGAGTACAGGGAAAAGGTAGAATCCGTCCGAGTACCCAAAAACTTTCCGAACGAGGACCGAAAATTGGCAGAATCAGGGTCAGTACCGGATAATGATAGAATCCGGGCGAGTACCGGGAAAAGGTAGAATCCGTCCGAGTACCCAAAAACTTTCCGAACGAGAACCGAAAATTGGCAGAATCAGGGTCAGTACCCGAAAATGATAGAATCCGGGCGAGTACCGGGAAAAGTTAGAATTCGTCCGAGTACCCAAAAACTTTCCGAACGAGAACCGAAAATTGGCAGAATCAGGGTCAGTACCGAAAAATGATAGAATCCGGGCGAGTACCGGGAAAAGGTAGAATCCGTCCGAGTACCCAAAAACTTTCCGAACGAGAACCGAAAATTGGCAGAATCAGGGTCAGTACCGGAAAATGATAGAATCCGGGCGAGTACCGGGAAAAAGTAGAATCCGTCCGAGTACCCAAAAACAGTTCGAACGAGAACCTAAAATTATTAGAATCAGGGTCACTACCGGAAAATGATAGAATCCGGGCGAGTATCGGGAAAATGTAGAATCCGTCCGAGTACCCAAAAACTGTCCGAACGACGATCGAAAATTGGTAGAATCAGGGTCAGTACCGGAAAAGGATAGAATCCGGGCGAGTACCGGGAAAAGGTAGAATCCGTCCGAGTACCCAAAAACTTTCCGAACGAGAACCGAAAATTGGCAGAATCAGGGTCAGTACCGGAAAATGATAGAATCCGGGCGAGTACCGGGAAAATGTAGAATCCATCCGAGTACCCAAAAACTGTCCGAACGATGACCGAAAATTGGTAGAATCAGGGTCAGTACCGGAAAATGATAGAATCCGGGCGAGTACCGGGAAAATGTAGAATCCATCCGAGTACCCAAAAACTGTCCGAACGATGACCGAAAATTGGTAGAATCAGGGTCAGTACCGGAAAATGATAGAATCAGGACGAGTACCGGGAAAATGTAGAATCCGTCCGAGTACCCAAAAACAGTTCGAACGAGAACCTAAAATTGGTAGAATCAGGCTCAGTACCAGAAAATGATAGAATCCGGGCGAGTACCGGGAAAAGGTAGAATCCGTCCGAGTACCCAAAAACTGTCCGAACGATGACCGAAAATTGGTAGAATCAGGGTCAGTGCCCGAAAATGATAGAATCCGGGCGAGTACCGGGAAAAGGTAGAATCCGTCCGAGTACCCAAAAACTTTCCGAACGAGAACCGAAAATTGGAAGAATCAGGGTCAGTACCGGAAAATGATAGAATCCGGGCGAGTACCGGGAAAAGGTAGAATCCGTCCGAGTACCCAAAAACTTTCCGAACGAGAACCGAAAATTGGCAGAATCAGGGTCAGTACCGGAAAATGATAGAATCCGGGCGAGTACCGGGAAAAGGTAGAATCCGTCCGAGTACCCAAAAACTTTCCGAACGAGAACCGAAAATTGGCAGAATCAGGGTCAGTACCGGAAAATGATAGAATCCGGGCGAGTACCGGGAAAAGGTAGAATCCGTCCGAGTACCCAAAAACTGTCCGAACGATGACCGAAAATTGGTAGAATCAGGGTCAGTACCGGAAAATGATAGAATCCGGGCGAGTACAGGGAAAAGGTAGAATCCGTCCGAGTACCCAAAAACTTTCCGAACGAGGACCTAAAATTATTAGAATCAGGGTCAGTACCGGATAATGATAGAATCCGGGCGAGTACCGGGAAAAGGTAGAATCCGTCCGAGTACCCAAAAACTTTCCGAACGAGAACCGAAAATTGGCAGAATGAGGGTCAGTACCGGAAAATGATAGAATCCGGGCGAGTACCGGGAAAATGTAGAATCCATCCGAGTACCCAAAAACTGTCCAAACGATGACCGAAAATTGGTAGAATCAGGGTCAGTACCGGAAAATGATAGAATCAGGACGAGTACCAGGAAAATGTAGAATCCGTCCGAGTACCCAAAAACTTTCCGAACGAGAACCGAAAATTGGCAGAATCAGGGTCAGTACCGGAAAATGATAGAATCCGGGCGAGTACCGGGAAAAGGTAGAATCCGTCCGAGTACCCAAAAACTTTCCGAACGACAATCGAAAATTGGTAGAATCAGGCTCAGTACCAGAAAATGATAGAATCCGGGCGAGTACCGGGAAAAGGTAGAATCCGTCCGAGTACACAAAAACTGTCCGAACGATGACCGAAAATTGGTAGAATCAGGGTCAGTGCCCGAAAATGATAGAATCCGGGCGAGTACCGGGAAAAGGTAGAATCCGTCCGAGTACCCAAAAACTTTCCGAACGAGAACCGAAAATTGGCAGAATCAGGGTCAGTACCGGAAAATGATAGAATCCGGGCGAGTACCGGGAAAAAGTAGAATCCGTCCGAGTACCCAAAAACAGTTCGAACGAGAACCTAAAATTATTAGAATCAGGGTCACTACCGGAAAATGATAGAATCCGGGCGAGTACCGAGAAAAGGTAGAATCCGTCCGAGTACCCAAAAACTGTCCGAACGATGACCGAAAATTGGTAGAATCAGGGTCAGTACCGGAAAATGATAGAATCCGGGCGAGTACAGGGAAAAGGTAGAATCCGTCCGAGTACCCAAAAACTTTCCGAACGAGGACCGAAAATTGGCAGAATCAGGGTCAGTACCGGATAATGATAGAATCCGGGCGAGTACCGGGAAAAGGTAGAATCCGTCCGAGTACCCAAAAACTTTCCGAACGAGAACCGAAAATTGGCAGAATCAGGGTCAGTACCGGAAAATGATAGAATCCGGGCGAGTACCGGGAAAAGGTAGAATCCGTCCGAGTACCCAAAAACTGTCCGAACGATGACCGAAAATTGGTAGAATCAGGGTCAGTACCGGAAAATGATAGAATCCGGGCGAGTACCGGGAAAATGTAGAATCCATCCGAGTACCCAAAAACTGTCCCAACGATGACCGAAAATTGGTAGAATCAGGGTCAGTACCGGAAAATGATAGAATCAGGACGAGTACCAGGAAAATGTAGAATCCGTCCGAGTACCCAAAAACTTTCCGAACGAGAACCGAAAATTGGCAGAATCAGGGTCAGTACCGGAAAATGATAGAATCCGGGCGAGTACCGGGAAAAGGTAGAATCCGTCCGAGTACCCAAAAACTTTCCGAACGACAATCGAAAATTGGTAGAATCAGGCTCAGTACCAGAAAATGATAGAATCCGGGCGAGTACCGGGAAAAGGTAGAATCCGTCCGAGTACACAAAAACTGTCCGAACGATGACCGAAAATTGGTAGAATCAGGGTCAGTGCCCGAAAATGATAGAATCCGGGCGAGTACCGGGAAAAGGTAGAATCCGTCCGAGTACCCAAAAACTTTCCGAACGAGAACCGAAAATTGGCAGAATCAGGGTCAGTACCAGAAAATGATAGAATCCGGGCGAGTACCGGGAAAAAGTAGAATCCGTCCGAGTACCCAAAAACAGTTCGAACGAGAACCTAAAATTATTAGAATCAGGGTCACTACCGGAAAATGATAGAATCCGGGCGAGTACCGAGAAAAGGTAGAATCCGTCCGAGTACCCAAAAACTGTCCGAACGATGACCGAAAATTGGTAGAATCAGGGTCAGTACCGGAAAATGATAGAATCCGGGCGAGTACAGGGAAAAGGTAGAATCCGTCCGAGTACCCAAAAACTTTCCGAACGAGGACCGAAAATTGGCAGAATCAGGGTCAGTACCGGATAATGATAGAATCCGGGCGAGTACCGGGAAAAGGTAGAATCCGTCCGAGTACCCAAAAACTTTCCGAACGAGAACCGAAAATTGGCAGAATCAGGGTCAGTACCGGAAAATGATAGAATCCGGGCGAGTACCGGGAAAAAGTAGAATCCGTCCGAGTACCCAAAAACAGTTCGAACGAGAACCTAAAATTATTAGAATCAGGGTCACTACCGGAAAATGATAGAATCCGGGCGAGTATCGGGAAAATGTAGAATCCGTCCGAGTACCCAAAAACTGTCCGAACGACGATCGAAAATTGGTAGAATCAGGGTCAGTACCGGAAAAGGATAGAATCCGGGCGAGTACCGGGAAAAGGTAGAATCCGTCCGAGTACCCAAAAACTTTCCGAACGAGAACCGAAAATTGGCAGAATCAGGGTCAGTACAGGAAAATGATAGAATCCGGGCGAGTACCGGGAAAAGGTAGAATCCGTCCGAGTACCCAAAAACTTTCCGAACGAGAACCGAAAATTGGCAGAATCAGGGTCAGTACCGGATAATGATAGAATCCGGGCGAGTACCGGGAAAAGGTAGAATCCGTCCGAGTACCCAAAAACTTTCCGAACGAGAACCGAAAATTGGCAGAATCAGGGTCAGTACCGGAAAATGATAGAATCCGGGCGAGTACCGGGAAAAAGTAGAATCCGTCCGAGTACCCAAAAACAGTTCGAACGAGAACCTAAAATTATTAGAATCAGGGTCACTACCGGAAAATGATAGAATCCGGGCGAGTATCGGGAAAATGTAGAATCCGTCCGAGTACCCAAAAACTGTCCGAACGACGATCGAAAATTGGTAGAATCAGGGTCAGTACCGGAAAAGGATAGAATCCGGGCGAGTACCGGGAAAAGGTAGAATCCGTCCGAGTACCCAAAAACTTTCCGAACGAGAACCGAAAATTGGCAGTATCGGAAAATGATAGAATCCGGGCGAGTACCGGGAAAAGGTAGAATCCGTCCGAGTACCCAAAAACTTTCCGAACGAGAACCGAAAATTGGCAGAATCAGGGTCAGTACCGAAAAATGATAGAATCCGGGCGAGTACCGGGAAAATGTAGAATCCGTCCGAGTACCCAAAAACTTTCCGAACGAGAACCGAAAATTGGCAGAATCAGGGTCAGTACCGGAAAATGATAGAATCCGGGCGAGTACCGGGAAAATGTAGAATCCGTCCGAGTACCCAAAAACTGTCCGAACGACGATCGAAAATTGGTAGAATCAGGGTCAGTACCGGAAAATGATAGAATCCGGGCGAGTACCGGGAACAGGTAGAATCCGTCCGAGTACCCCAAAACTGTCCGAACGATGACCGAAAATTGGTAGAATCAGGGTCAGTACCGGAAAATGATAGAATCCGGGCGAGTACAGGGAAAAGGTAGAATCCGTCCGAGTACCCAAAAACTTTCCGAACGAGGACCTAAAATTATTAGAATCAGGGTCAGTACCGGATAATGATAGAATCCGGGCGAGTACCGGGAAAAGGTAGAATCCGTCCGAGTACCCAAAAACTTTCCGAACGAGAACCGAAAATTGGCAGAATCAGGGTCAGTACCGGAAAATGATAGAATCCGGGCGAGTACCGGGAAAATGTAGAATCCATCCGAGTACCCAAAAACTGTCCGAACGATGACCGAAAATTGGTAGAATCAGGGTCAGTACCGGAAAATGATAGAATCAGGACGAGTACCGGGAAAATGTTGAATCCGTCCGAGTACCCAAAAACTTTCCGAACGAGAACCGAAAATTGGCAGAATCAGGGTCAGTACAGGAAAATGATAGAATCCGGGCGAGTACCGGGAAAAGGTAGAATCCGTCCGAGTACCCAAAAACTTTCCGAACGAGAACCGAAAATTGGAAGAATCAGGGTCAGTACCGGAAAATGATAGAATCCGGGCGAGTACCGGGAAAAGGTAGAATCCGTCCGAGTACCCAAAAACTTTCCGAACGAGAACCGAAAATTGGCAGAATCAGGGTCAGTACCGGAAAATGATAGAATCCGGGCGAGTACCGGGAAAAGGTAGAATCCGTCCGAGTACCCAAAAACTTTCCGAACGAGAACCGAAAATTGGCAGAATCAGGGTCAGTACCGGAAAATGATAGAATCCGGGCGAGTACCGGGAAAATGTAGAATCCATCCGAGTACCCAAAAACTGTCCGAACGATGACCGAAAATTGGTAGAATCAGGGTCAGTACCGGAAAATGATAGAATCCGGGCGAGTACCGGGAAAATGTAGAATCCATCCGAGTACCCAAAAACTGTCCGAACGATGACCGAAAATTGGTAGAATCAGGGTCAGTACCGGAAAATGATAGAATCAGGACGAGTACCGGGAAAATGTTGAATCCGTCCGAGTACCCAAAAACTTTCCGAACGAGAACCGAAAATTGGCAGAATCAGGGTCAGTACAGGAAAATGATAGAATCCGGGCGAGTACCGGGAAAAGGTAGAATCCGTCCGAGTACCCAAAAACTTTCCGAACGAGAACCGAAAATTGGAAGAATCAGGGTCAGTACCGGAAAATGATAGAATCCGGGCGAGTACCGGGAAAAGGTAGAATCCGTCCGAGTACCCAAAAACTTTCCGAACGAGAACCGAAAATTGGCAGAATCAGGGTCAGTACCGGAAAATGATAGAATCCGGGCGAGTACCGGGAAAATGTAGAATCCGTCCGAGTACCCAAAAACAGTTCGAACGAGAACCTAAAATTGGTAGAATCAGGCTCAGTACCAGAAAATGATAGAATCCTGGCGAGTACCGGGAAAAGGTAGAATCCGTCCGAGTACCCAAAAACTGTCCGAACGATGACCGAAAATTGGTAGAATCAGGGTCAGTGCCCGAAAATGATAGAATCCGGGCGAGTACCGGGAAAAGGTAGAATCCGTCCGAGTACCCAAAAACTTTCCGAACGAGAACCGAAAATTGGAAGAATCAGGGTCAGTACCGGAAAATGATAGAATCCGGGCGAGTACCGGGAAAAGGTAGAATCCGTCCGAGTACCCAAAAACTTTCCGAACGAGAACCGAAAATTGGCAGAATCAGGGTCAGTACCGGAAAATGATAGAATCCGGGCGAGTACCGGGAAAAGGTAGAATCCGTCCGAGTACCCAAAAACTTTCCGAACGAGAACCGAAAATTGGCAGAATCAGGGTCAGTACCGGAAAATGATAGAATCCGGGCGAGTACCGGGAAAATGTAGAATCCATCCGAGTACCCAAAAACTGTCCGAACGATGACCGAAAATTGGTAGAATCAGGGTCAGTACCGGAAAATGATAGAATCCGGGCGAGTACCGGGAAAATGTAGAATCCATCCGAGTACCCAAAAACTGTCCAAACGATGACCGAAAATTGGTAGAATCAGGGTCAGTACCGGAAAATGATAGAATCAGGACGAGTACCAGGAAAATGTAGAATCCGTCCGAGTACCCAAAAACTTTCCGAACGAGAACCGAAAATTGGCAGAATCAGGGTCAGTACCGGAAAATGATAGAATCCGGGCGAGTACCGGGAAAAGGTAGAATCCGTCCGAGTACCCAAAAACTTTCCGAACGACAATCGAAAATTGGTAGAATCAGGCTCAGTACCAGAAAATGATAGAATCCGGGCGAGTACCGGGAAAAGGTAGAATCCGTCCGAGTACACAAAAACTGTCCGAACGATGACCGAAAATTGGTAGAATCAGGGTCAGTGCCCGAAAATGATAGAATCCGGGCGAGTACCGGGAAAAGGTAGAATCCGTCCGAGTACCCAAAAACTTTCCGAACGAGAACCGAAAATTGGCAGAATCAGGGTCAGTACCAGAAAATGATAGAATCCGGGCGAGTACCGGGAAAAAGTAGAATCCGTCCGAGTACCCAAAAACAGTTCGAACGAGAACCTAAAATTATTAGAATCAGGGTCACTACCGGAAAATGATAGAATCCGGGCGAGTACCGAGAAAAGGTAGAATCCGTCCGAGTACCCAAAAACTGTCCGAACGATGACCGAAAATTGGTAGAATCAGGGTCAGTACCGGAAAATGATAGAATCCGGGCGAGTACAGGGAAAAGGTAGAATCCGTCCGAGTACCCAAAAACTTTCCGAACGAGGACCGAAAATTGGCAGAATCAGGGTCAGTACCGGATAATGATAGAATCCGGGCGAGTACCGGGAAAAGGTAGAATCCGTCCGAGTACCCAAAAACTTTCCGAACGAGAACCGAAAATTGGCAGAATCAGGGTCAGTACCGGAAAATGATAGAATCCGGGCGAGTACCGGGAAAAAGTAGAATCCGTCCGAGTACCCAAAAACAGTTCGAACGAGAACCTAAAATTATTAGAATCAGGGTCACTACCGGAAAATGATAGAATCCGGGCGAGTATCGGGAAAATGTAGAATCCGTCCGAGTACCCAAAAACTGTCCGAACGACGATCGAAAATTGGTAGAATCAGGGTCAGTACCGGAAAAGGATAGAATCCGGGCGAGTACCGGGAAAAGGTAGAATCCGTCCGAGTACCCAAAAACTTTCCGAACGAGAACCGAAAATTGGCAGTATCGGAAAATGATAGAATCCGGGCGAGTACCGGGAAAAGGTAGAATCCGTCCGAGTACCCAAAAACTTTCCGAACGAGAACCGAAAATTGGCAGAATCAGGGTCAGTACCGAAAAATGATAGAATCCGGGCGAGTACCGGGAAAATGTAGAATCCGTCCGAGTACCCAAAAACTTTCCGAACGAGAACCGAAAATTGGCAGAATCAGGGTCAGTACCGGAAAATGATAGAATCCGGGCGAGTACCGGGAAAATGTAGAATCCGTCCGAGTACCCAAAAACTGTCCGAACGACGATCGAAAATTGGTAGAATCAGGGTCAGTACCGGAAAATGATAGAATCCGGGCGAGTACCGGGAACAGGTAGAATCCGTCCGAGTACCCCAAAACTGTCCGAACGATGACCGAAAATTGGTAGAATCAGGGTCAGTACCGGAAAATGATAGAATCCGGGCGAGTACAGGGAAAAGGTAGAATCCGTCCGAGTACCCAAAAACTTTCCGAACGAGGACCTAAAATTATTAGAATCAGGGTCAGTACCGGATAATGATAGAATCCGGGCGAGTACCGGGAAAAGGTAGAATCCGTCCGAGTACCCAAAAACTTTCCGAACGAGAACCGAAAATTGGCAGAATCAGGGTCAGTACCGGAAAATGATAGAATCCGGGCGAGTACCGGGAAAATGTAGAATCCATCCGAGTACCCAAAAACTGTCCGAACGATGACCGAAAATTGGTAGAATCAGGGTCAGTACCGGAAAATGATAGAATCAGGACGAGTACCGGGAAAATGTTGAATCCGTCCGAGTACCCAAAAACTTTCCGAACGAGAACCGAAAATTGGCAGAATCAGGGTCAGTACAGGAAAATGATAGAATCCGGGCGAGTACCGGGAAAAGGTAGAATCCGTCCGAGTACCCAAAAACTTTCCGAACGAGAACCGAAAATTGGAAGAATCAGGGTCAGTACCGGAAAATGATAGAATCCGGGCGAGTACCGGGAAAAGGTAGAATCCGTCCGAGTACCCAAAAACTTTCCGAACGAGAACCGAAAATTGGCAGAATCAGGGTCAGTACCGGAAAATGATAGAATCCGGGCGAGTACCGGGAAAAGGTAGAATCCGTCCGAGTACCCAAAAACTTTCCGAACGAGAACCGAAAATTGGCAGAATCAGGGTCAGTACCGGAAAATGATAGAATCCGGGCGAGTACCGGGAAAATGTAGAATCCATCCGAGTACCCAAAAACTGTCCGAACGATGACCGAAAATTGGTAGAATCAGGGTCAGTACCGGAAAATGATAGAATCCGGGCGAGTACCGGGAAAATGTAGAATCCATCCGAGTACCCAAAAACTGTCCGAACGATGACCGAAAATTGGTAGAATCAGGGTCAGTACCGGAAAATGATAGAATCAGGACGAGTACCGGGAAAATGTTGAATCCGTCCGAGTACCCAAAAACTTTCCGAACGAGAACCGAAAATTGGCAGAATCAGGGTCAGTACAGGAAAATGATAGAATCCGGGCGAGTACCGGGAAAATGTAGAATCCATCCGAGTACCCAAAAACTGTCCGAACGATGACCGAAAATTGGTAGAATCAGGGTCAGTACCGGAAAATGATAGAATCCGGGCGAGTACCGGGAAAATGTAGAATCCATCCGAGTACCCAAAAACTGTCCGAACGATGACCGAAAATTGGTAGAATCAGGGTCAGTACCGGAAAATGATAGAATCAGGACGAGTACCGGGAAAATGTTGAATCCGTCCGAGTACCCAAAAACTTTCCGAACGAGAACCGAAAATTGGCAGAATCAGGGTCAGTACAGGAAAATGATAGAATCCGGGCGAGTACCGGGAAAAGGTAGAATCCGTCCGAGTACCCAAAAACTTTCCGAACGAGAACCGAAAATTGGAAGAATCAGGGTCAGTACCGGAAAATGATAGAATCCGGGCGAGTACCGGGAAAAGGTAGAATCCGTCCGAGTACCCAAAAACTTTCCGAACGAGAACCGAAAATTGGCAGAATCAGGGTCAGTACCGGAAAATGATAGAATCCGGGCGAGTACCGGGAAAAGGTAGAATCCGTCCGAGTACCCAAAAACTTTCCGAACGAGAACCGAAAATTGGCAGAATCAGGGTCAGTACCGGAAAATGATTGAATCCGGGCGAGTACCGGGAAAATGTAGAATCCATCCGAGTACCCAAAAACTGTCCGAACGATGACCGAAAATTGGTAGAATCAGGGTCAGTACCGGAAAATGATAGAATCCGGGCGAGTACCGGGAAAATGTAGAATCCATCCGAGTACCCAAAAACTGTCCAAACGATGACCGAAAATTGGTAGAATCAGGGTCAGTACCGGAAAATGATAGAATCAGGACGAGTACCAGGAAAATGTAGAATCCGTCCGAGTACCCAAAAACTTTCCGAACGAGAACCGAAAATTGGCAGAATCAGGGTCAGTACCGGAAAATGATAGAATCCGGGCGAGTACCGGGAAAAGGTAGAATCCGTCCGAGTACCCAAAAACTTTCCGAACGACAATCGAAAATTGGTAGAATCAGGCTCAGTACCAGAAAATGATAGAATCCGGGCGAGTACCGGGAAAAGGTAGAATCCGTCCGAGTACACAAAAACTGTCCGAACGATGACCGAAAATTGGTAGAATCAGGGTCAGTGCCCGAAAATGATAGAATCCGGGCGAGTACCGGGAAAAGGTAGAATCCGTCCGAGTACCCAAAAACTTTCCGAACGAGAACCGAAAATTGGCAGAATCAGGGTCAGTACCAGAAAATGATAGAATCCGGGCGAGTACCGGGAAAAAGTAGAATCCGTCCGAGTACCCAAAAACAGTTCGAACGAGAACCTAAAATTATTAGAATCAGGGTCACTACCGGAAAATGATAGAATCCGGGCGAGTACCGAGAAAAGGTAGAATCCGTCCGAGTACCCAAAAACTGTCCGAACGATGACCGAAAATTGGTAGAATCAGGGTCAGTACCGGAAAATGATAGAATCCGGGCGAGTACAGGGAAAAGGTAGAATCCGTCCGAGTACCCAAAAACTTTCCGAACGAGGACCGAAAATTGGCAGAATCAGGGTCAGTACCGGATAATGATAGAATCCGGGCGAGTACCGGGAAAAGGTAGAATCCGTCCGAGTACCCAAAAACTTTCCGAACGAGAACCGAAAATTGGCAGAATCAGGGTCAGTACCGGAAAATGATAGAATCCGGGCGAGTACCGGGAAAAAGTAGAATCCGTCCGAGTACCCAAAAACAGTTCGAACGAGAACCTAAAATTATTAGAATCAGGGTCACTACCGGAAAATGATAGAATCCGGGCGAGTATCGGGAAAATGTAGAATCCGTCCGAGTACCCAAAAACTGTCCGAACGACGATCGAAAATTGGTAGAATCAGGGTCAGTACCGGAAAAGGATAGAATCCGGGCGAGTACCGGGAAAAGGTAGAATCCGTCCGAGTACCCAAAAACTTTCCGAACGAGAACCGAAAATTGGCAGTATCGGAAAATGATAGAATCCGGGCGAGTACCGGGAAAAGGTAGAATCCGTCCGAGTACCCAAAAACTTTCCGAACGAGAACCGAAAATTGGCAGAATCAGGGTCAGTACCGAAAAATGATAGAATCCGGGCGAGTACCGGGAAAATGTAGAATCCGTCCGAGTACCCAAAAACTTTCCGAACGAGAACCGAAAATTGGCAGAATCAGGGTCAGTACCGGAAAATGATAGAATCCGGGCGAGTACCGGGAAAATGTAGAATCCGTCCGAGTACCCAAAAACTGTCCGAACGACGATCGAAAATTGGTAGAATCAGGGTCAGTACCGGAAAATGATAGAATCCGGGCGAGTACCGGGAACAGGTAGAATCCGTCCGAGTACCCCAAAACTGTCCGAACGATGACCGAAAATTGGTAGAATCAGGGTCAGTACCGGAAAATGATAGAATCCGGGCGAGTACAGGGAAAAGGTAGAATCCGTCCGAGTACCCAAAAACTTTCCGAACGAGGACCTAAAATTATTAGAATCAGGGTCAGTACCGGATAATGATAGAATCCGGGCGAGTACCGGGAAAAGGTAGAATCCGTCCGAGTACCCAAAAACTTTCCGAACGAGAACCGAAAATTGGCAGAATCAGGGTCAGTACCAGAAAATGATAGAATCCGGGCGAGTACCGGGAAAATGTAGAATCCATCCGAGTACCCAAAAACTGTCCGAACGATGACCGAAAATTGGTAGAATCAGGGTCAGTACCGGAAAATGATAGAATCAGGACGAGTACCGGGAAAATGTTGAATCCGTCCGAGTACCCAAAAACTTTCCGAACGAGAACCGAAAATTGGCAGAATCAGGGTCAGTACAGGAAAATGATAGAATCCGGGCGAGTACCGGGAAAAGGTAGAATCCGTCCGAGTACCCAAAAACTTTCCGAACGAGAACCGAAAATTGGAAGAATCAGGGTCAGTACCGGAAAATGATAGAATCCGGGCGAGTACCGGGAAAAGGTAGAATCCGTCCGAGTACCCAAAAACTTTCCGAACGAGAACCGAAAATTGGCAGAATCAGGGTCAGTACCGGAAAATGATAGAATCCGGGCGAGTACCGGGAAAAGGTAGAATCCGTCCGAGTACCCAAAAACTTTCCGAACGAGAACCGAAAATTGGCAGAATCAGGGTCAGTACCGGAAAATGATAGAATCCGGGCGAGTACCGGGAAAATGTAGAATCCATCCGAGTACCCAAAAACTGTCCGAACGATGACCGAAAATTGGTAGAATCAGGGTCAGTACCGGAAAATGATAGAATCCGGGCGAGTACCGGGAAAATGTAGAATCCATCCGAGTACCCAAAAACTGTCCGAACGATGACCGAAAATTGGTAGAATCAGGGTCAGTACCGGAAAATGATAGAATCAGGACGAGTACCGGGAAAATGTTGAATCCGTCCGAGTACCCAAAAACTTTCCGAACGAGAACCGAAAATTGGCAGAATCAGGGTCAGTACAGGAAAATGATAGAATCCGGGCGAGTACCGGGAAAAGGTAGAATCCGTCCGAGTACCCAAAAACTTTCCGAACGAGAACCGAAAATTGGAAGAATCAGGGTCAGTACCGGAAAATGATAGAATCCGGGCGAGTACCGGGAAAAGGTAGAATCCGTCCGAGTACCCAAAAACTTTCCGAACGAGAACCGAAAATTGGCAGAATCAGGGTCAGTACCGGAAAATGATAGAATCCGGGCGAGTACCGGGAAAATGTAGAATCCGTCCGAGTACCCAAAAACAGTTCGAACGAGAACCTAAAATTGGTAGAATCAGGCTCAGTACCAGAAAATGATAGAATCCGGGCGAGTACCGGGAAAAGGTAGAATCCGTCCGAGTACCCAAAAACTGTCCGAACGATGACCGAAAATTGGTAGAATCAGGGTCAGTGCCCGAAAATGATAGAATCCGGGCGAGTACCGGGAAAAGGTAGAATCCGTCCGAGTACCCAAAAACTTTCCGAACGAGAACCGAAAATTGGCAGAATCAGGGTCAGTACCGGAAAATGATAGAATCCGGGCGAGTACCGGGAAAATGTAGAATCCGTCCGAGTACCCAAAAACTGTCCGAACGACGATCGAAAATTGGCAGAATCAGGGTCAGTACCGGATAATGATAGAATCCGGGCGAGTACCGGGAAAAGGTAGAATCCGTCCGAGTACCCAAAAACTTTCCGAACGAGAACCGAAAATTGGCAGTATCAGGGTCAGTACCGGAAAATGACAAAATCCGGGCGAATACCGGGAAAAGGTAGAATCCGTCCGAGTACCCAAAAACTTTCCGAACGAGAACCGAAAATTGGCAGAATCAGGGTCAGTACCGAAAAATGATAGAATCCGGGCGAGTACCGGGAAAATGTAGAATCCGTCCGAGTACCCAAAAACTGTCCGAACGACGATCGAAAATTGGTAGAATCAGGGTCAGTACCGGAAAATGATAGAATCCGGGCGAGTACCGGGAACAGGTAGAATCCGTCCGAGTACCCCAAAACTGTCCGAACGATGACCGAAAATTGGTAGAATCAGGGTCAGTACCGGAAAATGATAGAATCCGGGCGAGTACAGGGAAAAGGTAGAATCCGTCCGAGTACCCAAAAACTTTCCGAACGAGGACCTAAAATTATTAGAATCAGGGTCAGTACCGGATAATGATAGAATCCGGGCGAGTACCGGGAAAAGGTAGAATCCGTCCGAGTACCCAAAAACTTTCCGAACGAGAACCGAAAATTGGCAGAATCAGGGTCAGTACCGGAAAATGATAGAATCCGGGCGAGTACCGGGAAAATGTAGAATCCATCCGAGTACCCAAAAACTGTCCGAACGATGACCGAAAATTGGTAGAATCAGGGTCAGTACCGGAAAATGATAGAATCAGGACGAGTACCGGGAAAATGTTGAATCCGTCCGAGTACCCAAAAACTTTCCGAACGAGAACCGAAAATTGGCAGAATCAGGGTCAGTACAGGAAAATGATAGAATCCGGGCGAGTACCGGGAAAAGGTAGAATCCGTCCGAGTACCCAAAAACTTTCCGAACGAGAACCGAAAATTGGAAGAATCAGGGTCAGTACCGGAAAATGATAGAATCCGGGCGAGTACCGGGAAAAGGTAGAATCCGTCCGAGTACCCAAAAACTTTCCGAACGAGAACCGAAAATTGGCAGAATCAGGGTCAGTACCGGAAAATGATAGAATCCGGGCGAGTACCGGGAAAATGTAGAATCCGTCCGAGTACCCAAAAACAGTTCGAACGAGAACCTAAAATTGGTAGAATCAGGCTCAGTACCAGAAAATGATAGAATCCGGGCGAGTACCGGGAAAAGGTAGAATCCGTCCGAGTACCCAAAAACTGTCCGAACGATGACCGAAAATTGGTAGAATCAGGGTCAGTGCCCGAAAATGATAGAATCCGGGCGAGTACCGGGAAAAGGTAGAATCCGTCCGAGTACCCAAAAACTTTCCGAACGAGAACCGAAAATTGGCAGAATCAGGGTCAGTACCGGAAAATGATAGAATCCGGGCGAGTACTGGGAAAATGTAGAATCCGTCCGAGTACCCAAAAACTGTCCGAACGACGATCGAAAATTGGTAGAATCAGGGTCAGTACCGGAAAATGATAGAATCCGGGCGAGTACCGGGAAAAGGTAAAATCCGTCCGAGTACCCAAAAACTGTCCGAACGATGACCTAAAATTGGTAGAATCAGGGTCAGTACCGGAAAATGATAGAATCCGGGCGAGTACAGGGAAAAGGTAGAATCCGTCCGAGTACCCAAAAACTTTCCGAACGAGGACCTAAAATTATTAGAATCAGGGTCAGTACCGGATAATGATAGAATCCGGGCGAGTACCGGGAAAATGTAGAATCCATCCGAGTACCCAAAAACTGTCCGAACGATGACCGAAAATTGGTAGAATCAGGGTCAGTACCGGAAAATGATAGAATCAGGACGAGTACCGGGAAAATGTTGAATCCGTCCGAGTACCCAAAAACTTTCCGAACGAGAACCGAAAATTGGCAGAATCAGGGTCAGTACAGGAAAATGATAGAATCCGGGCGAGTACCGGGAAAAGGTAGAATCCGTCCGAGTACCCAAAAACTTTCCGAACGAGAACCGAAAATTGGAAGAATCAGGGTCAGTACCGGAAAATGATAGAATCCGGGCGAGTACCGGGAAAAGGTAGAATCCGTCCGAGTACCCAAAAACTTTCCGAACGAGAACCGAAAATTGGCAGAATCAGGGTCAGTACCGGAAAATGATAGAATCCGGGCGAGTACCGGGAAAATGTAGAATCCGTCCGAGTACCCAAAAACAGTTCGAACGAGAACCTAAAATTGGTAGAATCAGGCTCAGTACCAGAAAATGATAGAATCCGGGCGAGTACCGGGAAAAGGTAGAATCCGTCCGAGTACCCAAAAACTGTCCGAACGATGACCGAAAATTGGTAGAATCAGGGTCAGTGCCCGAAAATGATAGAATCCGGGCGAGTACCGGGAAAAGGTAGAATCCGTCCGAGTACCCAAAAACTTTCCGAACGAGAACCGAAAATTGGCAGAATCAGGGTCAGTACCGGAAAATGATAGAATCCGGGCGAGTACCGGGAAAAGGTAGAATCCGTCCGAGTACCCAAAAACTGTCCGAACGATGACCTAAAATTGGTATAATCAGGGTCAGTACCGGAAAATGATAGAATCCGGGCGAGTACAGGGAAAAGGTAGAATCCGTCCGAGTACCCAAAAACAGTTCGAACGAGAACCTAAAATTATTAGAATCAGGGTCACTACCGGAAAATGATAGAATCCGGGCGAGTACCGAGAAAAGGTAGAATCCGTCCGAGTACCCAAAAACTGTCCGAACGATGACCGAAAATTGGTAGAATCAGGGTCAGTACCGGAAAATGATAGAATCCGGGCGAGTACAGGGAAAAGGTAGAATCCGTCCGAGTACCCAAAAACAGTTCGAACGAGAACCTAAAATTATTAGAATCAGGGTCACTACCGGATAATGATAGAATCCGGGCGAGTACCGGGAAAAGGTAGAATCCGTCCGAGTACCCAAAAACTTTCCGAACGAGAACCGAAAATTGGCAGAATCAGGGTCAGTACCGGAAAATGATAGAATCCGGGCGAGTACCGGGAAAATGTAGAATCCATCCGAGTACCCAAAAACTGTCCGAACGATGACCGAAAATTGGTAGAATCAGGGTCAGTACCGGAAAATGATAGAATCAGGACGAGTACCGGGAAAATGTAGAATCCGTCCGAGTACCCAAAAACTTTCCGAACGACAATCGAAAATTGGTAGAATCAGGCTCAGTACCAGAAAATGATAGAATCCGGGCGAGTACCGGGAAAAGGTAGAATCCGTCCGAGTACCCAAAAACTGTCCGAACGATGACCGAAAATTGGTAGAATCAAGGTCAGTGCCCGAAAATGATAGAATCCGGGCGAGTACCGGGAAAAGGTAGAATCCGTCCGAGTACCCAAAAACTTTCCGAACGAGAACCGAAAATTGGCAGAATCAGGGTCAGTACCGGAAAATGATAGAATCCGGGCGAGTACCGGGAAAATGTAGAATCCGTCCGAGTACCCAAAAACTGTCCGAACGACGATCGAAAATTGGTAGAATCAGGGTCAGTACCGGAAAATGATAGAATCCGGGCGAGTACCGGGAAAAGGTAGAATCCGTCCGAGTACCCAAAAACTGTCCGAACGATGACCGAAAATTGGTAGAATCAGGGTCAGTACCGGAAAATGATAGAATCAGGACGAGTACCGGGAAAATGTAGAATCCGTCCGAGTACCCAAAAACAGTTCGAACGAGAACCTAAAATTATTAGAATCAGGGTCACTACCGGAAAATGATAGAATCCGGGCGAGTACCGAGAAAAGGTAGAATCCGTCCGAGTACCCAAAAACTGTCCGAACGATGACCGAAAATTGGTAGAATCAGGGTCAGTACCGGAAAATGATAGAATCCGGGCGAGTACCGGGAAAAGGTAGAATCCATCCGAGTACCCAAAAACTGTCCGAACGACGACCGAAAATTGGTAGAATCAGGGTCAGTACCGGAAAATGATAGAATCAGGACGAGTACTGGGAAAAGGTAGAATCCGTCCGAGTACCCAAAAACTGTCCGAACGATGACCGAAAATTGGTAGAATCAGGGTCAGTGCCCGAAAATGATAGAATCCGGGCGAGTACCGGGAAAAGGTAGAATCCGTCCGAGTACCCAAAAACTTTCCGAACGAGAACCGAAAATTGGCAGAATCAGGGTCAGTACCGGAAAATGATAGAATCCGGGCGAGTACCGGGAAAAGGTAGAATCCGTCCGAGTACCCAAAAACTTTCCGAACGAGAACCGAAAATTGGCAGAATCAGGGTCAGTACCGGAAAATGATAGAATCCGGGCGAGTACAGGGAAAATGTAGAATCCGTCCGAGTACCCAAAAACTGTCCGAACGACGACCGAAAATTGGTAGAATCAGGGTCAGTACCGGAAAATGATAGAATCAGGACGAGTACCGGGAAAATGTAGAATCCGTCCGAGTACCCAAAAACTTTCCGAACGACGATCGAAAATTGGTAGAATCAGGCTCAGTACCAGAAAATGATAGAATCCGGGCGAGTACCGGGAAAAGGTAGAATCCGTCCGAGTACCCAAAAACTGTCCGAACGATGACCGAAAATTGGTAGAATCAGGGTCAGTGCCCGAAAATGATAGAATCCGGGCGAGTACCGGGAAAAGGTAGAATCCGTCCGAGTACCCAAAAACTTTCCGAACGAGAACCGAAAATTGGCAGAATCAGGGTCAGTACCGGAAAATGATAGAATCCGGGCGAGTACTGGGAAAATGTAGAATCCGTCCGAGTACCCAAAAACTGTCCGAACGACGATCGAAAATTGGTAGAATCAGGGTCAGTACCGGAAAATGATAGAATCCGGGCGAGTACCGGGAAAAGGTAGAATCCGTCCGAGTACCCAAAAACTGTCCGAACGATGACCGAAAATTGGTAGAATCAGGGTCAGTACCGGAAAATGATAGAATCAGGACGAGTACCGGGAAAATGTAGAATCCGTCCGAGTACCCAAAAACAGTTCGAACGAGAACCTAAAATTATTAGAATCAGGGTCACTACCGGAAAATGATAGAATCCGGGCGAGTACCGAGAAAAGGTAGAATCCGTCCGAGTACCCAAAAACTGTCCGAACGATGACCGAAAATTGGTAGAATCAGGGTCAGTACCGGAAAATGATAGAATCCGGGCGAGTACCGGGAAAAGGTAGAATCCATCCGAGTACCCAAAAACTGTCCGAACGACGACCGAAAATTGGTAGAATCAGGGTCAGTACCGGAAAATGATAGAATCAGGACGAGTACTGGGAAAAGGTAGAATCCGTCCGAGTACCCAAAAACTGTCCGAACGATGACCGAAAATTGGTAGAATCAGGGTCAGTGCCCGAAAATGATAGAATCCGGGCGAGTACCGGGAAAAGGTAGAATCCGTCCGAGTACCCAAAAACTTTCCGAACGAGAACCGAAAATTGGCAGAATCAGGGTCAGTACCGGAAAATGATAGAATCCGGGCGAGTACCGGGAAAAGGTAGAATCCGTCCGAGTACCCAAAAACTTTCCGAACGAGAACCGAAAATTGGCAGAATCAGGGTCAGTACCGGAAAATGATAGAATCCGGGCGAGTACAGGGAAAATGTAGAATCCGTCCGAGTACCCAAAAACTGTCCGAACGACGACCGAAAATTGGTAGAATCAGGGTCAGTACCGGAAAATGATAGAATCAGGACGAGTACCGGGAAAATGTAGAATCCGTCCGAGTACCCAAAAACTTTCCGAACGACGATCGAAAATTGGTAGAATCAGGCTCAGTACCAGAAAATGATAGAATCCGGGCGAGTACCGGGAAAAGGTAGAATCCGTCCGAGTACCCAAAAACTGTCCGAACGATGACCGAAAATTGGTAGAATCAGGGTCAGTGCCCGAAAATGATAGAATCCGGGCGAGTACCGGGAAAAGGTAGAATCCGTCCGAGTACCCAAAAACTTTCCGAACGAGAACCGAAAATTGGCAGAATCAGGGTCAGTACCGGAAAATGATAGAATCCGGGCGAGTACTGGGAAAATGTAGAATCCGTCCGAGTACCCAAACACTGTCCGAACGACGATCGAAAATTGGTAGAATCAGGGTCAGTACCGGAAAATGATAGAATCCGGGCGAGTACCGGGAAAAGGTAGAATCCGTCCGAGTACCCAAAAACTGTCCGAACGATGACCTAAAATTGGTAGAATCAGGGTCAGTACCGGAAAATGATAGAATCCGGGCGAGTACAGGGAAAAGGTAGAATCCGTCCGAGTACCCAAAAACTTTCCGATCGAGGACCTAAAATTATTAGAATCAGGGTCAGTACCGGATAATGATAGAATCCGGGCGAGTACCGGGAAAAGGTAGAATCCGTCCGAGTACCCAAAAACTTTCCGAACGAGAACCGAAAATTGGCAGAATCAGGGTCAGTACCGGAAAATGATAGAATCCGGGCGAGTACCGGGAAAATGTAGAATCCATCCGAGTACCCAAAAACTGTCCGAACGATGACCGAAAATTGGTAGAATCAGGGTCAGTACCGGAAAATGATAGAATCAGGACGAGTACCGGGAAAATGTAGAATCCGTCCGAGTACCCAAAAACTTTCCGAACGACAATCGAAAATTGGTAGAATCAGGCTCAGTACCAGAAAATGATAGAATCCGGGCGAGTACCGGGAAAAGGTAGAATCCGTCCGAGTACCCAAAAACTGTCCGAACGATGACCGAAAATTGGTAGAATCAAGGTCAGTGCCCGAAAATGATAGAATCCGGGCGAGTACCGGGAAAAGGTAGAATCCGTCCGAGTACCCAAAAACTTTCCGAACGAGAACCGAAAATTGGCAGAATCAGGGTCAATACCGGAAAATGATAGAATCCGGGCGAGTACCGGGAAAATGTAGAATCCGTCCGAGTACCCAAAAACTGTCCGAACGACGATCGAAAATTGGTAGAATCAGGGTCAGTACCGGAAAATGATAGAATCCGGGCGAGTACCGGGAAAAGGTAGAATCCGTCCGAGTACCCAAAAACTGTCCGAACGATGACCGAAAATTGGTAGAATCAGGGTCAGTACCGGAAAATGATAGAATCAGGACGAGTACCGGGAAAATGTAGAATCCGTCCGAGTACCCAAAAACAGTTCGAACGAGAACCTAAAATTATTAGAATCAGGGTCACTACCGGAAAATGATAGAATCCGGGCGAGTACCGAGAAAAGGTAGAATCCGTCCGAGTACCCAAAAACTGTCCGAACGATGACCGAAAATTGGTAGAATCAGGGTCAGTACCGGAAAATGATAGAATCCGGGCGAGTACCGGGAAAAGGTAGAATCCATCCGAGTACCCAAAAACTGTCCGAACGACGACCGAAAATTGGTAGAATCAGGGTCAGTACCGGAAAATGATAGAATCAGGACGAGTACCGGGAAAAGGTAGAATCCGTCCGAGTACCCAAAAACTGTCCGAACGATGACCGAAAATTGGTAGAATCAGGGTCAGTGCCCGAAAATGATAGAATCCGGGCGAGTACCGGGAAAAGGTAGAATCCGTCCGAGTACCCAAAAACTTTCCGAACGAGAACCGAAAATTGGCAGAATCAGGGTCAGTACCGGAAAATGATAGAATCCGGGCGAGTACCGGGAAAAGGTAGAATCCGTCCGAGTACCCAAAAACTTTCCGAACGAGAACCGAAAATTGGCAGAATCAGGGTCAGTACCGGAAAATGATAGAATCCGGGCGAGTACAGGGAAAATGTAGAATCCGTCCGAGTACCCAAAAACTGTCCGAACGACGACCGAAAATTGGTAGAATCAGGGTCAGTACCGGAAAATGATAGAATCAGGACGAGTACCGGGAAAATGTAGAATCCGTCCGAGTACCCAAAAACTTTCCGAACGACGATCGAAAATTGGTAGAATCAGGCTCAGTACCAGAAAATGATAGAATCCGGGCGAGTACCGGGAAAAGGTAGAATCCGTTCGAGTACCCAAAAACTGTCCGAACGATGACCGAAAATTGGTAGAATCAGGGTCAGTGCCCGAAAATGATAGAATCTGGGCGAGTACCGGGAAAAGGTAGAATCCGTCCGAGTACCCAAAAACTTTCCGAACGAGAACCGAAAATTGGCAGAATCAGGGTCAGTACCGGAAAATGATAGAATCCGGGCGAGTACTGGGAAAATGTAGAATCCGTCCGAGTACCCAAAAACTGTCCGAACGACGATCGAAAATTGGTAGAATCAGGGTCAGTACCGGAAAATGATAGAATCCGGGCGAGTACCGGGAAAAGGTAGAATCCGTCCGAGTACCCAAAAACTTTCCGAACGAGAACCGAAAATTGGCAGAATCAGGGTCAGTACCGGAAAATGATAGAATCCGGGCGAGTACCGGGAAAATGTAGAATCCATCCGAGTACCCAAAAACTGTCCGAACGATGACCGAAAATTGGTAGAATCAGGGTCAGTACCGGAAAATGATAGAATCAGGACGAGTACCGGGAAAATGTAGAATCCGTCCGAGTACCCAAAAACTTTCCGAACGACAATCGAAAATTGGTAGAATCAGGCTCAGTACCAGAAAATGATAGAATCCGGGCGAGTACCGGGAAAAGGTAGAATCCGTCCGAGTACCCAAAAACTGTCCGAACGATGACCGAAAATTGGTAGAATCAAGGTCAGTGCCCGAAAATGATAGAATCCGGGCGAGTACCGGGAAAAGGTAGAATCCGTCCGAGTACCCAAAAACTTTCCGAACGAGAACCGAAAATTGGCAGAATCAGGGTCAATACCGGAAAATGATAGAATCCGGGCGAGTACCGGGAAAATGTAGAATCCGTCCGAGTACCCAAAAACTGTCCGAACGACGATCGAAAATTGGTAGAATCAGGGTCAGTACCGGAAAATGATAGAATCCGGGCGAGTACCGGGAAAAGGTAGAATCCGTCCGAGTACCCAAAAACTGTCCGAACGATGACCGAAAATTGGTAGAATCAGGGTCAGTACCGGAAAATGATAGAATCAGGACGAGTACCGGGAAAATGTAGAATCCGTCCGAGTACCCAAAAACAGTTCGAACGAGAACCTAAAATTATTAGAATCAGGGTCACTACCGGAAAATGATAGAATCCGGGCGAGTACCGAGAAAAGGTAGAATCCGTCCGAGTACCCAAAAACTGTCCGAACGATGACCGAAAATTGGTAGAATCAGGGTCAGTACCGGAAAATGATAGAATCCGGGCGAGTACCGGGAAAAGGTAGAATCCATCCGAGTACCCAAAAACTGTCCGAACGACGACCGAAAATTGGTAGAATCAGGGTCAGTACCGGAAAATGATAGAATCAGGACGAGTACCGGGAAAAGGTAGAATCCGTCCGAGTACCCAAAAACTGTCCGAACGATGACCGAAAATTGGTAGAATCAGGGTCAGTGCCCGAAAATGATAGAATCCGGGCGAGTACCGGGAAAAGGTAGAATCCGTCCGAGTACCCAAAAACTTTCCGAACGAGAACCGAAAATTGGCAGAATCAGGGTCAGTACCGGAAAATGATAGAATCCGGGCGAGTACCGGGAAAAGGTAGAATCCGTCCGAGTACCCAAAAACTTTCCGAACGAGAACCGAAAATTGGCAGAATCAGGGTCAGTACCGGAAAATGATAGAATCCGGGCGAGTACAGGGAAAATGTAGAATCCGTCCGAGTACCCAAAAACTGTCCGAACGACGACCGAAAATTGGTAGAATCAGGGTCAGTACCGGAAAATGATAGAATCAGGACGAGTACCGGGAAAATGTAGAATCCGTCCGAGTACCCAAAAACTTTCCGAACGACGATCGAAAATTGGTAGAATCAGGCTCAGTACCAGAAAATGATAGAATCCGGGCGAGTACCGGGAAAAGGTAGAATCCGTTCGAGTACCCAAAAACTGTCCGAACGATGACCGAAAATTGGTAGAATCAGGGTCAGTGCCCGAAAATGATAGAATCCGGGCGAGTACCGGGAAAAGGTAGAATCCGTCCGAGTACCCAAAAACTTTCCGAACGAGAACCGAAAATTGGCAGAATCAGGGTCAGTACCGGAAAATGATAGAATCCGGGCGAGTACTGGGAAAATGTAGAATCCGTCCGAGTACCCAAAAACTGTCCGAACGACGATCGAAAATTGGTAGAATCAGGGTCAGTACCGGAAAATGATAGAATCCGGGCGAGTACCGGGAAAAGGTAGAATCCGTCCGAGTACCCAAAAACTGTCCGAACGATGACCTAAAATTGGTAGAATCAGGGTCAGTACCGGAAAATGATAGAATCCGGGCGAGTACAGGGAAAAGGTAGAATCCGTCCGAGTACCCAAAAACATTCCGAACGAGGACCTAAAATTATTAGAATCAGGGTCAGTACCGGATAATGATAGAATCCGGGCGAGTACCGGGAAAAGGTAGAATCCGTCCGAGTACCCAAAAACTTTCCGAACGAGAACCGAAAATTGGCAGAATCAGGGTCAGTACCGGAAAATGATAGAATCCGGGCGAGTACCGGGAAAATGTAGAATCCGTCCGAGTACCCAAAAACTGTCCGAACGACGATCGAAAATTGGTAGAATCAGGGTCAGTACCGGAAAATGATAGAATCCGGGCGAGTACCGGGAAAAGGTAGAATCCGTCCGAGTACCCAAAAACTGTCCGAACGATGACCGAAAATTGGTAGAATCAGGGTCAGTACCGGAAAATGATAGAATCCGGGCGAGTACAGGGAAAAGGTAGAATCCGTCCGAGTACCCAAAAACTTTCCGAACGAGGACCTAAAATTATTAGAATCAGGGTCAGTACCGGATAATGATAGAATCCGGGCGAGTACCGGGAAAAGGTAGAATCCGTTCGAGTACCCAAAAACTTTCCGAACGAGAACCGAAAATTGGCAGAATCAGGGTCAGTACCGGAAAATGATAGAATCCGGGCGAGTACCGGGAAAATGTAGAATCCATCCGAGTACCCAAAAACTGTCCGAACGATGACCGAAAATTGGTAGAATCAGGGTCAGTACCGGAAAATGATTGAATCCGGGCGAGTACCGGGAAAAGGTAGAATCCATCCGAGTACCCAAAAACTGTCCGAACGACGACCGAAAATTGGTAGAATCAGTGTCAGTACCGGAAAATGATAGAATCAGGACGAGTACCGGGAAAAGGTAGAATCCGTCCGAGTGCCCAAAAACTGTCCGAACGATGACCGAAAATTGGTAGAATCAGGGTCAGTGCCCGAAAATGATAGAATCCGGGCGAGTACCGGGAAAAGGTAGAATCCGTCCGAGTACCCAAAAACTTTCCGAACGAGAACCGAAAATTGGCAGAATCAGGGTCAGTACCGGAAAATGATAGAATCCGGGCGAGTACAGGGAAAATGTAGAATCCGTCCGAGTACCCAAAAACTGTCCGAACGACGACCGAAAATTGGTAGAATCAGGGTCAGTACCGGAAAATGATAGAATCAGGACGAGTACCGGGAAAATGTAGCATCCGTCCGAGTACCCAAAAACTTTCCGAACGACGATCGAAAATTGGTAGAATCAGGCTCAGTACCAGAAAATGATAGAATCCGGGCGAGTACCGGGAAAAGGTAGAATCCGTCCGAGTACCCAAAAACTGTCCGAACGATGACCGAAAATTGGTAGAATCAGGGTCAGTGCCCGAAAATGATAGAATCCGGGCGAGTACCGGGAAAAGGTAGAATCCGTCCGAGTACCCAAAAACTTTCCGAACGAGAACCGAAAATTGGCAGAATCAGGGTCAGTACCGGAAAATGATAGAATCCGGGCGAGTACCGGGAAAAGGTAGAATCCGTCCGAGTACCCAAAAACTGTCCGAACGATGACCGAAAATTGGTAGAATCAGGGTCAGTACCGGAAAATGATAGAATCCGGGCGAGAACAGGGAAAAGGTAGAATCCGTCCGAGTACCCAAAAACTTTCCGAACGAGAACCGAAAATTGGCAGAATCAGGGTCAGTACCGGAAAATGATAGAATCCGGGCGAGTACTGGGAAAATGTAGAATCCGTCCGAGTACCCAAAAACTGTCCGAACGACGATCGAAAATTGGTAGAATCAGGGTCAGTACCGGAAAATGATAGAATCCGGGCGAGTACCGGGAAAAGGTAGAATCCGTCCGAGTACCCAAAAACTGTCCGAACGATGACCGAAAATTGGTAGAATCAGGGTCAGTACCGGAAAATGATAGAATCCGGGCGAGTACCGGGAAAAGGTAGAATCCATCCGAGTACCCAAAAACTGTCCGAACGACGACCGAAAATTGGTAGAATCAGGGTCAGTACCGGAAAATGATAGAATCAGGACGAGTACCGGGAAAAGGTAGAATCCGTCCGAGTACCCAAAAACTGTCCGAACGATGACCGAAAATTGGTAGAATCAGGGTCAGTGCCCGAAAATGATAGAATCCGGGCGAGTACCGGGAAAAGGTAGAATCCGTCCGAGTACCCAAAAACTTTCCGAACGAGAACCGAAAATTGGCAGAATCAGGGTCAGTACCGGAAAATGATAGAATCCGGGCGAGTACCGGGAAAAGGTAGAATCCGTCCGAGTACCCAAAAACTTTCCGAACGAGAACCGAAAATTGGCAGAATCAGGGTCAGTACCGGAAAATGATAGAATCCGGGCGAGTACAGGGAAAATGTAGAATCCGTCCGAGTACCCAAAAACTGTCCGAACGACGACCGAAAATTGGTAGAATCAGGGTCAGTACCGGAAAATGATAGAATCAGGACGAGTACCGGGAAAATGTAGAATCCGTCCGAGTACCCAAAAACTTTCCGAACGACGATCGAAAATTGGTAGAATCAGGCTCAGTACCAGAAAATGATAGAATCCGGGCGAGTACCGGGAAAAGGTAGAATCCGTCCGAGTACATAAAAACTGTCCGAACGATGACCGAAAATTGGTAGAATCAGGGTCAGTGCCCGAAAATGATAGAATCCGGGCGAGTACCGGGAAAAGGTAGAATCCGTCCGAGTACCCAAAAACTTTCCGAACGAGAACCGAAAATTGGCAGAATCAGGGTCAGTACCGGAAAATGATAGAATCCGGGCGAGTACTGGGAAAATGTAGAATCCGTCCGAGTACCCAAAAACTGTCCGAACGACGATCGAAAATTGGTAGAATCAGGGTCAGTACCGGAAAATGATAGAATCCGGGCGAGTACCGGGAAAAGGTAGAATCCGTCCGAGTACCCAAAAACTGTCCGAACGATGACCTAAAATTGGTAGAATCAGGGTCAGTACCGGAAAATGATAGAATCCGGGCGAGTACAGGGAAAAGGTAGAATCCGTCCGAGTACCCAAAAACTTTCCGAACGAGGACCTAAAATTATTAGAATCAGGGTCAGTACCGGATAATGATAGAATCCGGGCGAGTACCGGGAAAAGGTAGAATCCGTCCGAGTACCCAAAAACTTTCCGAACGAGAACCGAAAATTGGCAGAATCAGGGTCAGTACCGGAAAATGATAGAATCCGGGCGAGTACCGGGAAAATGTAGAATCCGTCCGAGTACCCAAAAACTGTCCGAACGACGATCGAAAATTGGTAGAATCAGGGTCAGTACCGGAAAATGATAGAATCCGGGCGAGTACCGGGAAAAGGTAGAATCCGTCCGAGTACCCAAAAACTGTCCGAACGATGACCGAAAATTGGTAGAATCAGGGTCAGTACCGGAAAATGATAGAATCCGGGCGAGTACAGGGAAAAGGTAGAATCCGTCCGAGTACCCAAAAACTTTCCGAACGAGGACCTAAAATTATTAGAATCAGGGTCAGTACCGGATAATGATAGAATCCGGGCGAGTACCGGGAAAAGGTAGAATCCGTTCGAGTACCCAAAAACTTTCCGAACGAGAACCGAAAATTGGCAGAATCAGGGTCAGTACCGGAAAATGATAGAATCCGGGCGAGTACCGGGAAAATGTAGAATCCATCCGAGTACCCAAAAACTGTCCGAACGATGACCGAAAATTGGTAGAATCAGGGTCAGTACCGGAAAATGATAGAATCCGGGCGAGTACCGGGAAAAGGTAGAATCCATCCGAGTACCCAAAAACTGTCCGAACGACGACCGAAAATTGGTAGAATCAGTGTCAGTACCGGAAAATGATAGAATCAGGACGAGTACCGGGAAAAGGTAGAATCCGTCCGAGTGCCCAAAAACTGTCCGAACGATGACCGAAAATTGGTAGAATCAGGGTCAGTGCCCGAAAATGATAGAATCCGGGCGAGTACCGGGAAAAGGTAGAATCCGTCCGAGTACCCAAAAACTTTCCGAACGAGAACCGAAAATTGGCAGAATCAGGGTCAGTACCGGAAAATGATAGAATCCGGGCGAGTACAGGGAAAATGTAGAATCCGTCCGAGTACCCAAAAACTGTCCGAACGACGACCGAAAATTGGTAGAATCAGGGTCAGTACCGGAAAATGATAGAATCAGGACGAGTACCGGGAAAATGTAGAATCCGTCCGAGTACCCAAAAACTTTCCGAACGACGATCGAAAATTGGTAGAATCAGGCTCAGTACCAGAAAATGATAGAATCCGGGCGAGTACCGGGAAAAGGTAGAATCCGTCCGAGTACCCAAAAACTGTCCGAACGATGACCGAAAATTGGTAGAATCAGGGTCAGTGCCCGAAAATGATAGAATCCGGGCGAGTACCGGGAAAAGGTAGAATCCGTCCGAGTACCCAAAAACTTTCCGAACGAGAACCGAAAATTGGCAGAATCAGGGTCAGTACCGGAAAATGATAGAATCCGGGCGAGTACTGGGAAAATGTAGAATCCGTCCGAGTACCCAAAAACTGTCCGAACGACGTTCGAAAATTGGTAGAATCAGGGTCAGTACCGGAAAATGATAGAATCCGGGCGAGTACCGGGAAAAGGTAGAATCCGTCCGAGTACCCAAAAACTGTCCGAACGATGACCGAAAATTGGTAGAATCAGGGTCAGTACCGGAAAATGATAGAATCCGGGCGAGAACAGGGAAAAGGTAGAATCCGTCCGAGTACCCAAAAACTTTCCGAACGAGAACCGAAAATTGGCAGAATCAGGGTCAGTACCGGAAAATGATAGAATCCGGGCGAGTACCGGGAAAAGGTAGAATCCGTCCGAGTACCCAAAAACTTTCCGAACGAGAACCGAAAATTGCCAGAATCAGGGTCAGTACCGGAAAATGATAGAATCCGGGCGAGTACCGGGAAAATGTAGAATCCGTCCGAGTACCCAAAAACATTTCGAACGAGAACCTAAAATTATTAGAATCAGGGTCACAACCGGAAAATGATAGAATCCGGGCGAGTACCGAGAAAAGGTAGAATCCGTCCGAGTACCCAAAAACTGTCCGAACGTTGACCGAAAATTGGTAGAATCAGGGTCAGTACCGGAAAATGATAGAATCCGGGCGAGTACCGGGAAAATGTAGAATCCGTCCGAGTACCCAAAAACTTTCCGAACGACAATCGAAAATTGGTAGAATCAGGCTCAGTACCAGAAAATGATAGAATCCGGGCGAGTACCGGGAAAAGGTAGAATCCGTCCGAGTACCCAAAAACTGTCCGAACGATGACCGAAAATTGGTAGAATCAGGGTCAGTGCCCGAAAATGATAGAATCCGGGCGAGTACCGGGAAAAGGTAGAATCCGTCCGAGTACCCAAAAACTTTCCGAACGAGAACCGAAAATTGGCAGAATCAGGGTCAGTACCGGAAAATGATAGAATCCGGGCGAGTACCGGGAAAATGTAGAATCCGTCCGAGTACCCAAAAACTGTCCGAACGACGATCGAAAATTGGTAGAATCAGGGTCAGTACCGGAAAATGATAGAATCCGGGCGAGTACCGGGAAAAGGTAGAATCCGTCCGAGTACCCAAAAACTGTCCGAACGATGACCGAAAATTGGTAGAATCAGGGTCAGTACCGGAAAATGATAGAATCCGGGCGAGTACAGGGAAAAGGTAGAATCCGTCCGAGTACCCAAAAACTTTCCGAACGAGGACCGAAAATTGGCAGAATCAGGGTCAGTACCGGATAATGATAGAATCCGGGCGAGTACCGGGAAAAGGTAGAATCCGTCCGAGTACCCAAAAACTTTCCGAACGAGAACCGAAAATTGGCAGAATCAGGGTCAGTACCGAAAAATGATAGAATCCGGGCGAGTACCGGGAAAAGGTAGAATCCGTCCGAGTACCCAAAAACTTTCCGAACGAGAACCGAAAATTGGCAGAATCAGGGTCAGTACCGGAAAATGATAGAATCCGGGCGAGTACCGGGAAAATGTAGAATCCGTCCGAGTACCCAAAAACTTTCTGAACGAGAACCGAAAATTGGTAGAATCGGGGACAGTACCGGATAATGATAGAATCCGGGCGAGTACCGGGAAAATGTAGAATCCGTCCGAGTACCCAAAAACTTTCCGAACGACGATCGAAAATTGGTAGAATCAGGGTCAGTACCGGGAAAAGGTAGAATCCGTCCGAGTACCCAAAAACTGTCCGAACGATGACCGAAAATTGGTAGAATCAGGGTCAGTGCCCGAAAATGATAGAATCCGGGCGAGTACCGGGAAAATGTAGAATCCGTCCGAGTACGCAAAAACTTTCCGAACGACGATCGAAAATTGGTAGAATCAGGCTCAGTACCAGAAAATGATAGAATCCGGGCGAGTACCGAAAAACTTTCTGAACGAGAACCGAAAATTGGTAGAATCGGGGACAGTACCGGATAATGATAGAATCCGGGCGAGTACCGGGAAAATGTAGAATCCGTTCGAGTACCCAAAAACAGTTCGAACGAGAACCTAAAATTATTAGAATCTGGGTCAGTACCGGAAAATGATAGAATCCGGGCGAGTACCGAGAAAAGGTAGAATCCGTCCGAGTACCCAAAAATTGTCCGAACGATGACCGAAAATTTGTAGAATCAGGGTCAGTACCGGAAAATGTTAGAATCCGGGCGAGTACCGGGAAAAGGTAGAATCCATCCGAGTACCCAAAAACTGTTCGAACGATGACCGAAAATTGGTAGAATCAGGGTCAGTACCGGAAAATGATAGAATCAGGACGAGTACCGGGAAAATGTAGAATCCGTCCGAGTACCCAAAAACTTTCCGAACGACGATCGAAAATTGGTAGAATCAGGCTCAGTACCAGAAAATGATAGAATCCGGGCGAGTACCGGGAAAAGGTAGAATCCGTCCGAGTACCCAAAAACTGTCCGAACGATGACCGAAAATTGGTAGAATCAGGGTCAGTGCCCGAAAATGATAGAATCCGGGCGAGTACCGGGAAAAGGTAGAATCCGTCCGAGTACCCAAAAACTTTCCGAACGAGAACCGAAAATTGGCAGAATCAGGGTCAGTACCGGAAAATGATAGAATCCGGGCGAGTACTGGGAAAATATAGAATCCGTCCGAGTACCCAAAAACTGTCCGAACGACGTTCGAAAATTGGTAGAATCAGGGTCAGTACCGGAAAATGATAGAATCCGGGCGAGTACCGGGAAAAGGTAGAATCCGTCCGAGTACCCAAAAACTGTCCGAACGATGACCGAAAATTGGTAGAATCAGGGTCAGTACCGGAAAATGATAGAATCCGGGCGAGTACAGGGAAAAGGTAGAATCCGTCCGAGTACCCAAAAACTTTCCGAACGAGGACCTAAAATTATTAGAATCAGGGTCAGTACCGGATAATGATAGAATCCGGGCGAGTACCGGGAAAAGGTAGAATCCGTCCGAGTACCCAAAAACTTTCCGAACGAGAACCGAAAATTGGCAGAATCAGGGTCAGTACCGGAAAATGATAGAATCCGGGCGAGTACCGGGAAAATGTAGAATCCATCCGAGTACCCAAAAACTGTCCGAACGGTGACCGAAAATTGGTAGAATCAGGGTCAGTACCGGAAAATGATAGAATCAGGACGAGTACCGGGAAAATGTAGAATCCGTCCGAGTACCCAAAAACTTTCCGAACGAGAACCGAAAATTGCCAGAATCAGGGTCAGTACCGGAAAATGATAGAATTCAGGCGAGTACCGGGAAAATGTAGAATCCGTCCGAGTACCCAAAAACTTTCCGAACGAGAACCGAAAATTGGCAGAATCAGGGTCAGTACCGGAAAATGATGGAATCCGGGCGAGTACCGGGAAAATGTAGAATCCGTCCGAGTACCCAAAAACTTTCCGAACGACGATCGAAAATTGGTAGAATCAGGGTCAGTACCGGGAAAAGGTAGAATCCGTCCGAGTACCCAAAAACTGTCCGAACGATGACCGAAAATTGGTAGAATCAGGGTCAGTACAGGAAATTGATAGAATCCGGGCGAGTACCGGGAAAAGGTAGAATCCGTCCGAGTACCCAAAACTTTCCGAACGAGGACCGAAAATTGGTAGAATCAGGGTCAGTGCCCGAAAATGATAGAATCCGGGCGAGTACCGGGAAAATGTAGAATCCGTCCGAGTACCCAAAAACTTTCCGAACGACGATCGAAAATTGGTAGAATCAGGCTCAGTACCAGAAAATGATAGAATCCGGGCGAGTACCCAAAAACTTTCTGAACGAGAACCGAAAATTGGTAGAATCGGGGACAGTACCGGATAATGATAGAATCCGGGCGAGTACCGGGAAAATGTAGAATCCGATCGAGTACCCAAAAACTGTCCGAACGATGACCGAAAATTGGTAGAATCAGGGTCAGTGCCCGAAAATGATAGAATCCGGGCGAGTACCGGGAAAAGGTAGAATCCGTCCGAGTACCCAAAAACTTTCCGAACGAGAACCGAAAATTGGCAGAATCAGGGTCAGTACCGGAAAATGATAGAATCCGGGCGAGTACCGGGAAAAGGTAGAATCCGTCCGAGTACCCAAAAACTTTCCGAACGAGAACCAAAAATTGGCAGAATCAGGGTCAGTACCGGAAAATGATAGAATCCGGGCGAGTACCGGGAAAAGGTAGAATCCGTCCGAGTACCCAAAAACTTTCCGAACGACGATCGAAAATTGGTAGAATCAGGGTCAGTACCGGGAAAAGGTAGAATCCGTCCGAGTACCCAAAAACTGTCCGAACGATGACCGAAAATTGGTAGAATCAGGGTCAGTACAGGAAAATGATAGAATCCGGGCGAGTACCGGGAAAAGGTAGAATCCGTCCGAGTACCCAAAAACTTTCCGAACGAGGACCGAAAATTGGTAGAATCAGGGTCAGTGCCCGAAAATGATAGAATCCGGGCGAGTACCGGGAAAATGTAGAATCCGTCCGAGTACGCAAAAACTTTCCGAACGACGATCGAAAATTGGTAGAATCAGGCTCAGTACCAGAAAATGATAGAATCCGGGCGAGTACCGAAAAACTTTCTGAACGAGAACCGAAAATTGGTAGAATCGGGGACAGTACCGGATAATGATAGAATCCGGGCGAGTACCGGGAAAATGTAGAATCCGTTCGAGTACCCAAAAACAGTTCGAACGAGAACCTAAAATTATTAGAATCAGGGTCAGTACCGGAAAATGATAGAATCCGGGCGAGTACCGGGAAAAGGTAGAATCCGTCCGAGTACCCAAAAACTGTCCGAACGATGACCGAAAATTGGTAGAATCAGGGTCAGTGCCCGAAAATGATAGAATCCGGGCGAGTACCGGGAAAAGGTAGAATCCGTCCGAGTACCCAAAAACTTTCCGAACGAGAACCGAAAATTGGCAGAATCAGGGTCAGTACCGGAAAATGATAGAATCCGGGCGAGTACTGGGAAAATGTAGAATCCGTCCGAGTACCCAAAAACTGTCCGAACGACGTTCGAAAATTGGTAGAATCAGGGTCAGTACCGGAAAATGATAGAATCCGGGCGAGTACCGGGAAAAGGTAGAATCCGTCCGAGTACCCAAAAACTGTCCGAACGATGACCGAAAATTGGTAGAATCAGGGTCAGTACCGGAAAATGATAGAATCCGGGCGAGTACAGGGAAAAGGTAGAATCCGTCCGAGTACCCAAAAACTTTCCGAACGAGGACCTAAAATTATTAGAATCAGGGTCAGTACCGGATAATGATAGAATCCGGGCGAGTACCGGGAAAAGGTAGAATCCGTCCGAGTACCCAAAAACTTTCCGAACGAGAACCGAAAATTGGCAGAATCAGGGTCAGTACCGGAAAATGATAGAATCCGGGCGAGTACCGGGAAAATGTAGAATCCATCCGAGTACCCAAAAACTGTCCGAACGATGACCGAAAATTGGTAGAATCAGGGTCAGTACCGGAAAATGATAGAATCAGGACGAGTACCGGGAAAATGTAGAATCCGTCCGAGTACCCAAAAACCTTCCGAACGAGAACCGAAAATTGGCAGAATCAGGGTCAATACCGGAAAATGATAGAATCCGGGCGAGTACCGGGAAAAGGTAGAATCCGTCCGAGTACCCAAAAACATTCCGAACGAGAACCGAAAATTGGCAGAATCAGGGTCAGTACCGGAAAATGATAGAATCCGGGCGAGTACCGGGAAAAGGTAGAATCCGTCCGAGTACCCAAAAACTTTCCGAACGAGAACCGAAAATTGCCAGAATCAGGGTCAGTACCGGAAAATGATAGAATCCGGGCGAGTACCGGGAAAATGTAGAATCCGTCCGAGTACCCAAAAACAGTTCGAACGAGAACCTAAAATTATTAGAATCAGGGTCACAACCGGAAAATGATAGAATCCGGGCGAGTACCGAGAAAAGGTAGAATCCGTCCGAGTACCCAAAAACTGTCCGAACGTTGACCGAAAATTGGTAGAATCAGGGTGAGTACCGGAAAATGATAGAATCCGGGCGAGTACCGGGAAAATGTAGAATCCGTCCGAGTACCCAAAAACTTTCCGAACGACAATCGAAAATTGGTAGAATCAGGCTCAGTACCAGAAAATGATAGAATCCGGGCGAGTACCGGGAAAAGGTAGAATCCGTCCGAGTACCCAAAAACTGTCCGAACGATGACCGAAAATTGGTAGAATCAGGGTCAGTGCCCGAAAATGATAGAATCCGGGCGAGTACCGGGAAAAGGTAGAATCCGTCCGAGTACCCAAAAACTTTCCGAACGAGAACCGAAAATTGGCAGAATCAGGGTCAGTACCGGAAAATGATAGAATCCGGGCGAGTACTGGGAAAATGTAGAATCCGTCCGAGTACCCAAAAACTGTCCGAACGACGTTCGAAAATTGGTAGAATCAGGGTCAGTACCGGAAAATGATAGAATCCGGGCGAGTACCGGGAAAAGGTAGAATCCGTCCGAGTACCCAAAAACTGTCCGAACGATGACCGAAAATTGGTAGAATCAGGGTCAGTACCGGAAAATGATAGAATCCGGGCGAGTACAGGGAAAAGGTAGAATCCGTCCGAGTACCCAAAAACTTTCCGAACGAGGACCTAAAATTATTAGAATCAGGGTCAGTACCGGATAATGATAGAATCCGGGCGAGTACCGGGAAAAGGTAGAATCCGTCCGAGTACCCAAAAACTGTCCGAACGATGACCGAAAATTGGTAGAATCAGGGTCAGTACCGGAAAATGATAGAATCCGGGCGAGTATAGGGAAAAGGTAGAATCCGTCCGAGTACCCAAAAACTTTCCGAACGAGGACCTAAAATTATTAGAATCAGGGTCAGTACCGGATAATGATAGAATCCGGGCGAGTACCGGGAAAAGGTAGAATCCGTCCGAGTACCCAAAAACTTTCCGAACGAGAACCGAAAATTGGCAGAATCAGGGTCAGTACCGGAAAATGATAGAATCCGGGCGAGTACCGGGAAAATGTAGAATCCATCCGAGTACCCAAAAACTGTCCGAACGATGACCGAAAATTGGTAGAATCAGGGTCAGTACCGGAAAATGATAGAATCAGGACGAGTACCGGGAAAATGTAGAATCCGTCCGAGTACCCAAAAACCTTCCGAACGAGAACCGAAAATTGGCAGAATCAGGGTCAATACCGGAAAATGATAGAATCCGGGCGAGTACCGGGAAAAGGTAGAATCCGTCCGAGTACCCAAAAACATTCCGAACGAGAACCGAAAATTGGCAGAATCAGGGTCAGTACCGGAAAATGATAGAATCCGGGCGAGTACCGGGAAAAGGTAGAATCCGTCCGAGTACCCAAAAACTTTCCGAACGAGAACCGAAAATTGCCAGAATCAGGGTCAGTACCGGAAAATGATAGAATCCGGGCGAGTACCGGGAAAATGTAGAATCCGTCCGAGTACCCAAAAACAGTTCGAACGAGAACCTAAAATTATTAGAATCAGGGTCACAACCGGAAAATGATAGAATCCGGGCGAGTACCGAGAAAAGGTAGAATCCGTCCGAGTACCCAAAAACTGTCCGAACGTTGACCGAAAATTGGTAGAATCAGGGTCAGTACCGGAAAATGATAGAATCCGGGCGAGTACCGGGAAAATGTAGAATCCGTCCGAGTACCCAAAAACTTTCCGAACGACAATCGAAAATTGGTAGAATCAGGCTCAGTACCAGAAAATGATAGAATCCGGGCGAGTACCGGGAAAAGGTAGAATCCGTCCGAGTACCCAAAAACTGTCCGAACGATGACCGAGAATTGGTAGAATCAGGGTCAGTGCCCGAAAATGATAGAATCCGGGCGAGTACCGGGAAAAGGTAGAATCCGTCCGAGTACCCAAAAACTTTCCGAACGAGAACCGAAAATTGGCAGAATCAGGGTCAGTACCGGAAAATGATGGAATCCGGGCGAGTACTGGGAAAATGTAGAATCCGTCCGAGTACCCAAAAACTGTCCGAACGACGTTCGAAAATTGGTAGAATCAGGGTCAGTACCGGAAAATGATAGAATCCGGGCGAGTACCGGGAAAAGGTAGAATCCGTCCGAGTACCCAAAAACTGTCCGAACGATGACCGAAAATTGGTAGAATCAGGGTCAGTACCGGAAAATGATAGAATCCGGGCGAGTACAGGGAAAAGGTAGAATCCGTCCGAGTACCCAAAAACTTTCCGAACGAGGACCTAAAATTATTAGAATCAGGGTCAGTACCGGATAATGATAGAATCCGGGCGAGTACCGGGAAAAGGTAGAATCCGTCCGAGTACCCAAAAACTTTCCGAACGAGAACCAAAAATTGGCAGAATCAGGGTCAGTACCGGAAAATGATAGAATCCGGGCGAGTACCGGGAAAATGTAGAATCCATCCGAGTACCCAAAAACTGTCCGAACGATGACCGAAAATTGGTAGAATCAGGGTCAGTACCGGAAAATGATAGAATCAGGACGAGTACCGGGAAAATGTAGAATCCGTCCGAGTACCCAAAAACCTTCCGAACGAGAACCGAAAATTGGCAGAATCAGGGTCAATACCGGAAAATGATAGAATCCGGGCGAGTACCGGGAAAAGGTAGAATCCGTCCGAGTACCCAAAAACATTCCGAACGAGAACCGAAAATTGGCAGAATCAGGGTCAGTACCGGAAAATGATAGAATCCGGGCGAGTACCGGGAAAAGGTAGAATCCGTCCGAGTACCCAAAAACTGTCCGAACGATGACCGAAAATTGGTAGAATCAGGGTCAGTACCGGAAAATGATAGAATCCGGGCGAGTACCGGGAAAAGGTAGAATCCGTCCGAGTACCCAAAAACTGTCCGAACGATGACCGAAAATTGGTAGAATCAGGGTCAGTACCGGAAAATGATAGAATCCGGGCGAGTACCGGGAAAAGGTAGAATCCGTCCGAGTACCCAAAAACTGTCCGAACGATGACCGAAAATTGGTAGAATCAGGGTCAGTACCGGAAAATGATAGAATCCGGGCGAGTACAGGGAAAAGGTAGAATCCGTCCGAGTACCCAAAAACTTTCCGAACGAGGACCTAAAATTATTAGAATCAGGGTCAGTACCGGATAATGATAGAATCCGGGCGAGTACCGGGAAAAGGTAGAATCCGTCCGAGTACCCAAAAACTGTCCGAACGATGACCGAAAATTGGTAGAATCAGGGTCAGTACCGGAAAATGATAGAATCCGGGCGAGTACAGGGAAAAGGTAGAATCCGTCCGAGTACCCAAAAACTTTCCGAACGAGGACCTAAAATTATTAGAATCAGGGTCAGTACCGGATAATGATAGAATCCGGGCGAGTACCGGGAAAAGGTAGAATCCGTCCGAGTACCCAAAAACTTTCCGAACGAGAACCGAAAATTGGCAGAATCAGGGTCAGTACCGGAAAATGATAGAATCCGGGCGAGTACCGGGAAAATGTGGAATCCATCCGAGTACCCAAAAACTGTCCGAACGATGACCGAAAATTGGTAGAATCAGGGTCAGTACCGGAAAATGATAGAATCAGGACGAGTACCGGGAAAATGTAGAATCCGTCCGAGTACCCAAAAACCTTCCGAACGAGAACCGAAAATTGGCAGAATCAGGGTCAATACCGGAAAATGATAGAATCCGGGTGAGTACCGGGAAAAGGTAGAATCCGTCCGAGTACCCAAAAACATTCCGAACGAGAACCGAAAATTGGCAGAATCAGGGTCAGTACCGGAAAATGATAGAATCCGGGCGAGTACCGGGAAAAGGTAGAATCCGTCCGAGTACCCAAAAACTTTCCGAACGAGAACCGAAAATTGCCAGAATCAGGGTCAGTACCGGAAAATGATAGAATCCGGGCGAGTACCGGGAAAATGTAGAATCCGTCCGAGTACCCAAAAACAGTTCGAACGAGAACCTAAAATTATTAGAATCAGGGTCACAACCGGAAAATGATAGAATCCGGGCGAGTACCGAGAAAAGGTAGAATCCGTCCGAGTACCCAAAAACTGTCCGAACGTTGACCGAAAATTGGTAGAATCAGGGTCAGTACCGGAAAATGATAGAATCCGGGCGAGTACCGGGAAAATGTAGAATCCGTCCGAGTACCCAAAAACTTTCCGAACGACAATCGAAAATTGGTAGAATCAGGCTTAGTACCAGAAAATGATAGAATCCGGGCGAGTACCGGGAAAAGGTAGAATCCGTCCGAGTACCCAAAAACTGTCCGAACGATGACCGAGAATTGGTAGAATCAGGGTCAGTGCCCGAAAATGATAGAATCCGGGCGAGTACCGGGAAAAGGTAGAATCCGTCCGAGTACCCAAAAACTTTCCGAACGAGAACCGAAAATTGGCAGAATCAGGGTCAGTACCGGAAAATGATAGAATCCGGGCGAGTACTGGGAAAATGTAGAATCCGTCCGAGTACCCAAAAACTGTCCGAACGACGTTCGAAAATTGGTAGAATCAGGGTCAGTACCGGAAAATGATAGAATCCGGGCGAGTACCGGGAAAAGGTAGAATCCGTCCGAGTACCCAAAAACTGTCCGAACGATGACCGAAAATTGGTAGAATCAGGGTCAGTACCGGAAAATGATAGAATCCGGGCGAGTACAGGGAAAAGGTAGAATCCGTCCGAGTACCCAAAAACTTTCCGAACGAGGACCTAAAATTATTAGAATCAGGGTCAGTACCGGATAATGATAGAATCCGGGCGAGTACCGGGAAAAGGTAGAATCCGTCCGAGTACCCAAAAACTTTCCGAACGAGAACCAAAAATTGGCAGAATCAGGGTCAGTACCGGAAAATGATAGAATCCGGGCGAGTACCGGGAAAATGTAGAATCCATCCGAGTACCCAAAAACTGTCCGAACGATGACCGAAAATTGGTAGAATCAGGGTCAGTACCGGAAAATGATAGAATCAGGACGAGTACCGGGAAAATGTAGAATCCGTCCGAGTACCCAAAAACCTTCCGAACGAGAACCGAAAATTGGCAGAATCAGGGTCAATACCGGAAAATGATAGAATCCGGGCGAGTACCGGGAAAAGGTAGAATCCGTCCGAGTACCCAAAAACATTCCGAACGAGAACCGAAAATTGGCAGAATCAGGGTCAGTACCGGAAAATGATAGAATCCGGGCGAGTACCGGGAAAAGGTAGAATCCGTCCGAGTACCCAAAAACTTTCCGAACGAGAACCGAAAATTGCCAGAATCAGGGTCAGTACCGGAAAATGATAGAATCCGGGCGAGTACCGGGAAAATGTAGAATCCGTCCGAGTACCCAAAAACTTTCCGAACGAGAACCGAAAATTGGCAGAATCAGGGTCAGTACCGGAAAATGATGGAATCCGGGCGAGTACCGGGAAAATGTAGAATCCGTCCGAGTACCCAAAAACTTTCCGAACGACGATCGAAAATTGGTAGAATCAGGGTCAGTACCGGGAAAAGGTAGAATCCGTCCGAGTACCCAAAAACTGTCCGAACGATGACCGAAAATTGGTAGAATCAGGGTCAGTACAGGAAATTGATAGAATCCGGGCGAGTACCGGGAAAAGGTAGAATCCGTCCGAGTACCCAAAACTTTCCGAACGAGGACCGAAAATTGGTAGAATCAGGGTCAGTGCCCGAAAATGATAGAATCCGGGCGAGTACCGGGAAAATGTAGAATCCGTCCGAGTACCCAAAAACTTTCCGAACGACGATCGAAAATTGGTAGAATCAGGCTCAGTACCAGAAAATGATAGAATCCGGGCGAGTACCCAAAAACTTTCTGAACGAGAACCGAAAATTGGTAGAATCGGGGACAGTACCGGATAATGATAGAATCCGGGCGAGTACCGGGAAAATGTAGAATCCGTTCGAGTACCCAAAAACTGTCCGAACGATGACCGAAAATTGGTAGAATCAGGGTCAGTGCCCGAAAATGATAGAATCCGGGCGAGTACCGGGAAAAGGTAGAATCCGTCCGAGTACCCAAAAACTTTCCGAACGAGAACCGAAAATTGGCAGAATCAGGGTCAGTACCGGAAAATGATAGAATCCGGGCGAGTACCGGGAAAAGGTAGAATCCGTCCGAGTACCCAAAAACTTTCCGAACGAGAACCAAAAATTGGCAGAATCAGGGTCAGTACCGGAAAATGATAGAATCCGGGCGAGTACCGGGAAAATGTAGAATCCGTCCGAGTACCCAAAAACTTTCTGAACGAGAACCGAAAATTGGTAGAATCGGGGACAGTACCGGATAATGATAGAATCCGGGCGAGTACCGGGAAAATGTAGAATCCGTCCGAGTACCCAAAAACTTTCCGAACGACGATCGAAAATTGGTAGAATCAGGGTCAGTACCGGGAAAAGGTAGAATCCGTCCGAGTACCCAAAAACTGTCCGAACGATGACCGAAAATTGGTAGAATCAGGGTCAGTACAGGAAAATGATAGAATCCGGGCGAGTACCGGGAAAAGGTAGAATCCGTCCGAGTACCCAAAAACTTTCCGAACGAGGACCGAAAATTGGTAGAATCAGGGTCAGTGCCCGAAAATGATAGAATCCGGGCGAGTACCGGGAAAATGTAGAATCCGTCCGAGTACGCAAAAACTTTCCGAACGACGATCGAAAATTGGTAGAATCAGGCTCAGTACCAGAAAATGATAGAATCCGGGCGAGTACCGAAAAACTTTCTGAACGAGAACCGAAAATTGGTAGAATCGGGGACAGTACCGGATAATGATAGAATCCGGGCGAGTACCGGGAAAATGTAGAATCCGTTCGAGTACCCAAAAACAGTTCGAACGAGAACCTAAAATTATTAGAATCAGGGTCAGTACCGGAAAATGATAGAATCCGGGCGAGTACCGAGAAAAGGTAGAATCCGTCCGAGTACCCAAAAATTGTCCGAACGATGACCGAAAATTTGTAGAATCAGGGTCAGTACCGGAAAATGTTAGAATCCGGGCGAGTACCGGGAAAAGGTAGAATCCATCCGAGTACCCAAAAACTGTTCGAACGATGACCGAAAATTAGTAGAATCAGGGTCAGTACCGGAAAATGATAGAATCAGGACGAGTACCGGGAAAATGTAGAATCCGTCCGAGTACCCAAAAACTTTCCGAACGACGATCGAAAATTGGTAGAATCAGGCTCAGTACCAGAAAATGATAGAATCCGGGCGAGTACCGGGAAAAGGTAGAATCCGTCCGAGTACCCAAAAACTGTCCGAACGATGACCGAAAATTGGTAGAATCAGGGTCAGTGCCCGAAAATGATAGAATCCGGGCGAGTACCGGGAAAAGGTAGAATCCGTCCGAGTACCCAAAAACTTTCCGAACGAGAACCGAAAATTGGCAGAATCAGGGTCAGTACCGGAAAATGATAGAATCCGGGCGAGTACTGGGAAAATGTAGAATCCGTCCGAGTACCCAAAAACTGTCCGAACGACGTTCGAAAATTGGTAGAATCAGGGTCAGTACCGGAAAATGATAGAATCCGGGCGAGTACCGGGAAAAGGTAGAATCCGTCCGAGTACCCAAAAACTGTCCGAACGATGACCGAAAATTGGTAGAATCAGGGTCAGTACCGGAAAATGATAGAATCCGGGCGAGTACAGGGAAAAGGTAGAATCCGTCCGAGTACCCAAAAACTTTCCGAACGAGGACCTAAAATTATTAGAATCAGGGTCAGTACCGGATAATGATAGAATCCGGGCGAGTACCGGGAAAAGGTAGAATCCGTCCGAGTACCCAAAAACTTTCCGAACGAGAACCAAAAATTGGCAGAATCAGGGTCAGTACCGGAAAATGATAGAATCCGGGCGAGTACCGGGAAAATGTAGAATCCATCCGAGTACCCAAAAACTGTCCGAACGATGACCGAAAATTGGTAGAATCAGGGTCAGTACCGGAAAATGATAGAATCAGGACGAGTACCGGGAAAATGTAGAATCCGTCCGAGTACCCAAAAACCTTCCGAACGAGAACCGAAAATTGGCAGAATCAGGGTCAATACCGGAAAATGATAGAATCCGGGCGAGTACCGGGAAAAGGTAGAATCCGTCCGAGTACCCAAAAACATTCCGAACGAGAACCGAAAATTGGCAGAATCAGGGTCAGTACCGGAAAATGATAGAATCCGGGCGAGTACCGGGAAAAGGTAGAATCCGTCCGAGTACCCAAAAACTTTCCGAACGAGAACCGAAAATTGCCAGAATCAGGGTCAGTACCGGAAAATGATAGAATCCGGGCGAGTACCGGGAAAATGTAGAATCCGTCCGAGTACCCAAAAACAGTTCGAACGAGAACCTAAAATTATTAGAATCAGGGTCACAACCGGAAAATGATAGAATCCGGGCGAGTACCGAGAAAAGGTAGAATCCGTCCGAGTACCCAAAAACTGTCCGAACGTTGACCGAAAATTGGTAGAATCAGGGTCAGTACCGGAAAATGATAGAATCCGGGCGAGTACCGGGAAAATGTAGAATCCGTCCGAGTACCCAAAAACTTTCCGAACGACAATCGAAAATTGGTAGAATCAGGCTCAGTACCAGAAAATGATAGAATCCGGGCGAGTACCGGGAAAAGGTAGAATCCGTCCGAGTACCCAAAAACTGTCCGAACGATGACCGAAAATTGGTAGAATCAGGGTCAGTGCCCGAAAATGATAGAATCCGGGCGAGTACCGGGAAAAGGTAGAATCCGTCCGAGTACCCAAAAACTTTCCGAACGAGAACCGAAAATTGGCAGAATCAGGGTCAGTACCGGAAAATGATAGAATCCGGGCGAGTACTGGGAAAATGTAGAATCCGTCCGAGTACCCAAAAACTGTCCGAACGACGTTCGAAAATTGGTAGAATCAGGGTCAGTACCGGAAAATGATAGAATCCGGGCGAGTACCGGGAAAAGGTAGAATCCGTCCGAGTACCCAAAAACTGTCCGAACGATGACCGAAAATTGGTAGAATCAGGGTCAGTACCGGAAAATGATAGAATCCGGGCGAGTACAGGGAAAAGGTAGAATCCGTCCGAGTACCCAAAAACTTTCCGAACGAGGACCTAAAATTATTAGAATCAGGGTCAGTACCGGATAATGATAGAATCCGGGCGAGTACCGGGAAAAGGTAGAATCCGTCCGAGTACCCAAAAACTTTCCGAACGAGAACCGAAAATTGGCAGAATCAGGGTCAGTACCGGAAAATGATAGAATCCGGGCGAGTACCGGGAAAATGTAGAATCCATCCGAGTACCCAAAAACTGTCCGAACGATGACCGAAAATTGGTAGAATCCGGGTCAGTACCGGAAAATGATAGAATCAGGACGAGTACCGGGAAAATGTAGAATCCGTCCGAGTACCCAAAAACCTTCCGAACGAGAACCGAAAATTGGCAGAATCAGGGTCAATACCGGAAAATGATAGAATCCGGGCGAGTACCGGGAAAAGGTAGAATCCGTCCGAGTACCCAAAAACATTCCGAACGAGAACCGAAAATTGGCAGAATCAGGGTCAGTACCGGAAAATGATAGAATCCGGGCGAGTACCGGGAAAAGGTAGAATCCGTCCGAGTACCCAAAAACTTTCCGAACGAGAACCGAAAATTGCCAGAATCAGGGTCAGTACCGGAAAATGATAGAATCCGGGCGAGTACCGGGAAAATGTAGAATCCGTCCGAGTACCCAAAAACTTTCCGAACGAGAACCGAAAATTGGCAGAATCAGGGTCAGTACCGGAAAATGATGGAATCCGGGCGAGTACCGGGAAAATGTAGAATCCGTCCGAGTACCCAAAAACTTTCCGAACGACGATCGAAAATTGGTAGAATCAGGGTCAGTACCGGGAAAAGGTAGAATCCGTCCGAGTACCCAAAAACTGTCCGAACGATGACCGAAAATTGGTAGAATCAGGGTCAGTACAGGAAATTGATAGAATCCGGGCGAGTACCGGGAAAAGGTAGAATCCGTCCGAGTACCCAAAAACTTTCCGAACGAGAACCGAAAATTGGCAGAATCAGGGTCAGTACCGGAAAATGATAGAATCCGGGCGAGTACTGGGAAAATGTAGAATCCGTCCGAGTACCCAAAAACTGTCCGAACGACGTTCGAAAATTGGTAGAATCAGGGTCAGTACCGGAAAATGATAGAATCCGGGCGAGTACCGGGAAAAGGTAGAATCCGTCCGAGTACCCAAAAACTGTCCGAACGATGACCGAAAATTGGTAGAATCAGGGTCAGTACCGGAAAATGATAGAATCCGGGCGAGTACAGGGAAAAGGTAGAATCCGTCCGAGTACCCAAAAACTTTCCGAACGAGGACCTAAAATTATTAGAATCAGGGTCAGTACCGGATAATGATAGAATCCGGGCGAGTACCGGGAAAATGTAGAATCCATCCGAGTACCCAAAAACTGTCCGAACGATGACCGAAAATTGGTAGAATCCGGGTCAGTACCGGAAAATGATAGAATCAGGACGAGTACCGGGAAAATGTAGAATCCGTCCGAGTACCCAAAAACCTTCCGAACGAGAACCGAAAATTGGCAGAATCAGGGTCAATACCGGAAAATGATAGAATCCGGGCGAGTACCGGGAAAAGGTAGAATCCGTCCGAGTACCCAAAAACATTCCGAACGAGAACCGAAAATTGGCAGAATCAGGTTCAGTACCGGAAAATGATAGAATCCGGGCGAGTACCGGGAAAAGGTAGAATCCGTCCGAGTACCCAAAACTTTCCGAACGAGGACCGAAAATTGGTAGAATCAGGGTCAGTGCCCGAAAATGATAGAATCCGGGCGAGTACCGGGAAAATGTAGAATCCGTCCGAGTACCCAAAAACTGTCCGAACGACGATCGAAAATTGGTAGAATCAGGGTCAGTACCGGAAAATGATAGAATCCGGGCGAGTACCGGGAAAAGGTAGAATCCGTCCGAGTACCCAAAAACTGTCCGAACGATGACCGAAAATTGGTAGAATCAGGGTCAGTACCGGAAAATGATAGAATCCGGGCGAGTACAGGGAAAAGGTAGAATCCGTCCGAGTACCCAAAAACTTTCCGAACGAGGACCGAAAATTGGCAGAATCAGGGTCAGTACCGGATAATGATAGAATCCGGGCGAGTACCGGGAAAAGGTAGAATCCGTCCGAGTACCCAAAAACTTTCCGAACGAGAACCGAAAATTGGCAGAATCAGGGTCAGTACCGAAAAATGATAGAATCCGGGCGAGTACCGGGAAAAGGTAGAATCCGTCCGAGTACCCAAAAACTTTCCGAACGAGAACCGAAAATTGGCAGAATCAGGGTCAGTACCGGAAAATGATAGAATCCGGGCGAGTACCGGGAAAATGTAGAATCCGTCCGAGTACCCAAAAACTTTCTGAACGAGAACCGAAAATTGGTAGAATCGAGGACAGTACCGGATAATGATAGAATCCGGGCGAGTACCGGGAAAATGTAGAATCCGTCCGAGTACCCAAAAACTTTCCGAACGACGATCGAAAATTGGTAGAATCAGGGTCAGTACCGGGAAAAGGTAGAATCCGTCCGAGTACCCAAAAACTGTCCGAACGATGACCGAAAATTGGTAGAATCAGGGTCAGTGCCCGAAAATGATAGAATCCGGGCGAGTACCGGGAAAAGGTAGAATCCGTCCGAGTACCCAAAAACTTTCCGAACGAGAACCGAAAATTGGCAGAATCAGGGTCAGTACAGGAAAATGATAGAATCCGGGCGAGTACCGGGAAAATGTAGAATCCGTCCGAGTACCCAAAAACTGTCCGAACGACGATCGAAAATTGGTAGAATCAGGGTCAGTACCGGAAAATGATAGAATCGGGGCGAGTACCGGGAAAAGGTAGAATCCGTCCGAGTACCCAAAAACTGTCCGAACGATGACCGAAAATTGGTAGAATCAGGGTCAGTACCGGAAAATGATAGAATCCGGGCGAGTACAGGGAAAAGGTAGAATCCGTCCGAGTACCCAAAAACTTTCCGAACGAGGACCGAAAATTGGCAGAATCAGGGTCAGTACCGGATAATGATAGAATCCGGGCGAGTACCGGGAAAAGGTAGAATCCGTCCGAGTACCCAAAAACTTTCCGAACGAGAACCGAAAATTGGCAGAATCAGGGTCAGTACCGAAAAATGATAGAATCCGGGCGAGTACCGGGAAAAGGTAGAATCCGTCCGAGTACCCAAAAACTTTCCGAACGAGAACCGAAAATTGGCAGAATCAGGGTCAGTACCGGAAAATGATAGAATCCGGGCGAGTACCGGGAAAATGTAGAATCCGTCCGAGTACCCAAAAACTTTCTGAACGAGAACCGAAAATTGGTAGAATCGGGGACAGTACCGGATAATGATAGAATCCGGGCGAGTACCGGGAAAATGTAGAATCCGTCCGAGTACCCAAAAACTTTCCGAACGACGATCGAAAATTGGTAGAATCAGGGTCAGTACCGGGAAAAGGTAGAATCCGTCCGAGTACCCAAAAACTGTCCGAACGATGACCGAAAATTGGTAGAATCAGGGTCAGTGCCCGAAAATGATAGAATCCGGGCGAGTACCGGGAAAAGGTAGAATCCGTCCGAGTACCCAAAAACTTTCCGAACGAGAATCGAAAATTGGCAGAATCAGGGTCAGTACCGGAAAATGATAGAATCCGGGCGAGTACCGGGAAAATGTAGAATCCGTCCGAGTACCCAAAAACTGTCCGAACGACGACCGAAAATTGGTAGAATCAGGGTCAGTACCGGAAAATGATAGAATCAGGACGAGTACCGGGAAAATGTAGAATCCGTCCGAGTACCCAAAAACTTTCCGAACGACGATCGAAAATTGGTAGAATCAGGCTCAGTACCAAAAAATGATAGAATCCGGGCGAGTACCGGGAAAAGGTAGAATCCGTCCGAGTACCCAAAAACTTTCTGAACGGGAACCGAAAATTGGTAGAATCGGGGACAGTACCGGATAATGATAGAATCCGGGCGAGTACCGGGAAAATGTAGAATCCGTCCGAGTACCCAAAAACTTTCCGAACGACGATCGAAAATTGGTAGAATCAGGGTCACTACCGGAATATGATAGAATCCGGGCGAGTACCGGGAAAAGGTAGAATCCGTCCGAGTACCCAAAAACTGTCCGAACGATGACCGAAAATTGGTAGAATCAGGGTCAGTACCGGAAAATGATAGAATCGGGGCGAGTACAGGGAAAAGGTAGAATCCGTCCGAGTACCCAAAAACTTTCTGAACGAGGACCGCAAATTGGTAGAATCAGGGTCAGTGCCCGAAAATGATAGAATCCGGGCGAGTACCGGGAAAAGGTAGAATCCGTCCGAGTACCCAAAAACTTTCCGAACGAGAACCGAAAATTGCCAGAATCAGGGTCAGTACCGGAAAATGATAGAATCCGGGCGAGTACCGGGAAAATGTAGAATCCGTCCGAGTACCCAAAAACTGTCCGAACGACGACCGAAAATTGGTAGAATCAGGGTCAGTACCGGAAAATGATAGAATCAGGACGAGTACCGGGAAAATGTAGAATCCGTCCGAGTACCCAAAAACTTTCCGAACGACGATCGAAAATTGGTAGAATCAGGCTCAGTACCAAAAAATGATAGAATCCGGGCGAGTACCGGGAAAAGGTAGAATCCGTCCGAGTACCCAAAAACTTTCTGAACGGGAACCGAAAATTGGTAGAATCGGGGACAGTACCGGATAATGATAGAATCCGGGCGAGTACCGGGAAAATGTAGAATCCGTCCGAGTACCCAAAAACTTTCCGAACGACGATCGAAAATTGGTAGAATCAGGGTCAGTACCGGGAAAAGGTAGAATCCGTCCGAGTACCCAAAAACTGTCCGAACGATGACCGAAAATTGGTAGAATCAGGGTCAGTACCGGAAAATGATAGAATCGGGGCGAGTACAGGGAAAAGGTAGAATCCGTCCGAGTACCCAAAAACTTTCTGAACGAGGACCGAAAATTGGTAGAATCAGGGTCAGTGCCCGAAAATGATAGAATCCGGGCGAGTACCGGGAAAAGGTAGAATCCGTCCGAGTACCCAAAAACTTTTCGAACGAGAACCGAAAATTGGCAGAATCACGGTCAGTACCGGAAAATGATAGAATCCGGGCGAGTACCGGGAAAATGTAGAATCCGTCCGAGTACCCAAAAACTGTCCGAACGACGACCGAAAATTGGTAGAATCAGGGTCAGTACCGGAAAATGATAGAATCAGGACGAGTACCGGGAAAATGTAGAATCCGTCCGAGTACCCAAAAACTTTCCGAACGACGATCGAAAATTGGTAGAATCAGGCTCAGTACCAAAAAATGATAGAATCCGGGCGAGTACCGGGAAAAGGTAGAATCCGTCCGAGTACCCAAAAACTTTCTGAACGGGAACCGAAAATTGGTAGAATCGGGGACAGTACCGGATAATGATAGAATCCGGGCGAGTACCGGGAAAATGTAGAATCCGTCCGAGTACCCAAAAACTTTCCGAACGACGATCGAAAATTGGTAGAATCAGGGTCAGTACCGGGAAAAGGTAGAATCCGTCCGAGTACCCAAAAACTGTCCGAACGATGACCGAAAATTGGTAGAATCAGGGTCAGTACCGGAAAATGATAGAATCGGGGCGAGTACAGGGAAAAGGTAGAATCCGTCCGAGTACCCAAAAACTTTCTGAACGAGGACCGAAAATTGGTAGAATCAGGGTCAGTGCCCGAAAATGATAGAATCCGGGCGAGTACCGGGAAAAGGTAGAATCCGTCCGAGTACCCAAAAACTTTCCGAACGAGAACCGAAAATTGGCAGAATCAGGGTCAGTACCGGAAAATGATAGAATCCGGGCGAGTACCGGGAAAATGTAGAATCCGTCCGAGTACCCAAAAACTGTCCGAACGACGATCGAAAATTGGTAGAATCAGGGTCACTACCGGAAAATGATAGAATCCGGGCGAGTACCGGGAAAAGGTAGAATCCGTCCGAGTACCCAAAAACTGTCCGAACGATGACCGAAAATTGGTAGAATCAGGGTCAGTACCGGAAAATGATAGAATCGGGGCGAGTACAGGGAAAAGGTAGAATCCGTCCGAGTACCCAAAAACTTTCTGAACGAGGACCGAAAATTGGTAGAATCAGGGTCAGTGCCCGAAAATGATAGAATCCGGGCGAGTACCGGGAAAAGGTAGAATCCGTCCGAGTACCCAAAAACTTTCCGAACGAGAACCGAAAATTGGCAGAATCAGGGTTAGTACCGGAAAATGATAGAATCCGGGCGAGTACCGGGAAAATGTAGAATCCGTCCGAGTACCCAAAAACTGTCCGAACGACGACCGAAAATTGGTAGAATCAGGGTCAGTACCGGAAAATGATAGAATCAGGACGAGTACCGGGAAAATGTAGAATCCGTCCGAGTACCCAAAAACTTTCCGAACGACGATCGAAAATTGGTAGAATCAGGCTCAGTACCAAAAAATGATAGAATCCGGGCGAGTACCGGGAAAAGGTAGAATCCGTCCGAGTACCCAAAAACTTTCTGAACGGGAACCGAAAATTGGTAGAATCGGGGACAGTACCGGATAATGATAGAATCCGGGCGAGTACCGGGAAAATGTAGAATCCGTCCGAGTACCCAAAAACTTTCCGAACGACGATCGAAAATTGGTAGAATCAGGGTCAGTACCGGGAAAAGGTAGAATCCGTCCGAGTACCCAAAAACTGTCCGAACGATGACCGAAAATTGGTAGAATCAGGGTCAGTACCGGAAAATGATAGAATCGGGGCGAGTACAGGGAAAAGGTAGAATCCGTCCGAGTACCCAAAAACTTTCTGAACGAGGACCGAAAATTGGTAGAATCAGGGTCAGTGCCCGAAAATGATAGAATCCGGGCGAGTACCGGGAAAAGGTAGAATCCGTCCGAGTACCCAAAAACTTTCCGAACGAGAACCTAAAATTGGCAGAATCAGGGTCAGTACCGGAAAATGATAGAATCCGGGCGAGTACCGGGAAAATGTAGAATCCGTCCGAGTACCCAAAAACTGTCCGAACGACGATCGAAAATTGGTAGAATCAGGGTCACTACCGGAAAATGATAGAATCCGGGCGAGTACCGGGAAAAGGTAGAATCCGTCCGAGTACCCAAAAACTGTCCGAACGATGACCGAAAATTGGTAGAATCAGGGTCAGTACCGGAAAATGATAGAATCGGGGCGAGTACAGGGAAAAGGTAGAATCCGTCCGAGTACCCAAAAACTTTCTGAACGAGGACCGAAAATTGGTAGAATCAGGGTCAGTGCCCGAAAATGATAGAATCCGGGCGAGTACCGGGAAAAGGTAGAATCCGTCCGAGTACCCAAAAACTTTCCGAACGAGAACCTAAAATTGGCAGAATCAGGGTCAGTACCGGAAAATGATAGAATCCGGGCGAGTACCGGGAAAATGTAGAATCCGTCCGAGTACCCAAAAACTGTCCGAACGACGATCGAAAATTGGTAGAATCAGGGTCACTACCGGAAAATGATAGAATCCGGGCGAGTACCGGGAAAAGGTAGAATCCGTCCGAGTACCCAAAAACTTTCCGAACGAGAACCGAAAATTGGCAGAATCAGGGTCAGTACCGGAAAATGATAGAATCCGGGCGAGTACCGGGAAAATGTAGAATCCGTCCGAGTACCCAAAAACTGTCCGAACGACGACCGAAAATTGGTAGAATCAGGGTCAGTACCGGAAAATGATAGAATCAGGACGAGTACCGGGAAAATGTAGAATCCGTCCGAGTACCCAAAAACTTTCCGAACGACGATCGAAAATTGGTAGAATCAGGCTCAGTACCAGAAAATGATAGAATCCGGGCGAGTACCGGGAAAAGGTAGAATCCGTCCGAGTACCCAAAAACTGTCCGAACGATGACCGAAAATTGGTAGAATCAGGGTCAGTGCCCGAAAATGATAGAATCCGGGCGAGTACCGGGAAAAGGTAGAATCCGTCCGAGTACCCAAAATTTGTCCGAACGATGACCGAAAATTGGTAGAATCAGGGTCAGTACAGGAAAATGATAGAATCCGGGCGAGTACCGGGAAAAGGTAGAATCCGTCCGAGTACCCAAAAACATTCCGAACGAGGACCGAAAATTGGTAGAATCAGGGTCAGTACAGGAAAATGATAGAATCCGGACGAGTACCGGGAAAATGTAGAATCCGTCCGAGTACCCAAAAACTGTCCGAACGACGACCGAAAATTGGTAGAATCAGGGTCAGTACCGGAAAATGATAGAATCAGGACGAGTACCGGGAAAATGTAGAATCCGTCCGAGTACCCAAAAACTTTCCGAACGACGATCGAAAATTGGTAGAATCAGGCTCAGTACCCGAAAATGATAGAATCCGGGCGAGTACCGGGAAAAGGTAGAATCCGTCCGAGTACCCAAAAACTTTCTGAACGGGAACCGAAAATTGGTAGAATCGGGGACAGTACCGGATAATGATAGAATCCGGGCGAGTACCGGGAAAATGTAGAATCCGTCCGAGTACCCAAAAACTTTCCGAACGACGATCGAAAATTGGTAGAATCAGGGTCAGTACCGGGAAAAGGTAGAATCCGTCCGAGTACCCAAAAACTGTCCGAACGATGACCGAAAATTGGTAGAATCAGGGTCAGTACAGGAAAATGATAGAATCCGGGCGAGTACCGGGAAAAGGTAGAATCCGTCCGAGTACCCAAAAACTTTCCGAACGAGGACCGAAAATTGGTAGAATCAGGGTCAGTGCCCGAAAATGATAGAATCCGGGCGAGTACCGGGAAATGGTAGAATCCGTTCGAGTACCCAAAAACTTTCCGAACGAGAACCGAAAATTGGCAGAATCAGGGTCAGTACCGGAAAATGATAGAATCCGGGCGAGTACCGGGAAAAGGTAGAATCCGTCCGAGTACCCAAAAACTTTCCGAACGAGAACCGAAAATTGGCAGAATCAGGGTCAGTACCGGAAAATGATAGAATGCGGGCGAGTACCGGGAAAATGTAGAATCCGTCCGAGTACCCAAAAACTTTCTGAACGAGAACCGAAAATTGGTAGAATCGGGGACAGTACCGGATAATGATAGAATCCGGGCGAGTACCGGGAAAATGTAGAATCCGTCCGAGTACCCAAAAACTTTCCGAACGACGATTGAAAATTGGTAGAATCAGGGTCAGTACCGGGAAAAGATAGAATCCGTCCGAGTACCCAAAAACTGTCCGAACGATGACCGAAAATTGGTAGAATCAGGGTCAGTACAGGAAAATGATAGAATCCGGGCGAGTACCGGGAAAAGGTAGAATCCGTCCGAGTACCCAAAAAATTTCCGAACGAGGACCGAAAATTGGTAGAATCAGGGTCAGTGCCCGAAAATGATAGAATCTGGGCGAGTACCGGGAAAATGTAGAATCCGTCCGAGTACCCAAAAACTTTCCGAACGACGATCGAAAATTGGTAGAATCAGGCTCAGTACCAGAAAATGATAGAATTCTGGCGAGTACCCAAAAACTTTCTGAACGAGTACCGAAAATTGGTAGAATCGGGGACAGTACCGGATAATGATAGAATCCGGGCGAGTACCGGGAAAATGTAGAATCCGTTCGAGTACCCAAAAACAGTTCGAACGAGAACCTAAAATTATTAGAATCAGGGTCAGTACCGGAAAATGATAGAATCCGGGCGAGTACCGAGAAAAGGTAGAATCCGTCCGAGTACCCAAAAACTGTCCGAATGATGACCGAAAATTGGTAGAATCAGGGTCAGTACCGGAAAATGATAGAATCCGGGCGAGTACCGGGAAAAGGTAGAATCCATCCGAGTACCCAAAAACTGTCCGAACGATGACCGAAAATTGGTAGAATCAGGGTCAGTACCGGAAAATGATAGAATCAGGACGAGTACCGGGAAAATGTAGAATCCGTCCGAGTACCCAAAAACTTTCCGAACGACGATCGAAAATTGGTAGAATCAGGCTCAGTACCAGAAAATGATAGAATCCGGGCGAGTACCGGGAAAAGGTAGAATCCGTCCGAGTACCCAAAAACTGTCCGAACGATGACCGAAAATTGGTAGAATCAGGGTCAGTGCCCGAAAATGATAGAATCCGGGCGAGTACCGGGAAAAGGTAGAATCCGTCCGAGTACCCAAAAACTTTCCGAACGAGAACCGAAAATTGGCAGAATCAGGGTCAGTACCGGAAAATGATAGAATCCGGGCGAGTACAGGGAAAATGTAGAATCCGTCCGAGTACCCAAAAACTGTCCGAACGACGACCGAAAATTGGTAGAATCAGGGTCAGTACCGGAAAATGATAGAATCAGGACGAGTACCGGGAAAATGTAGAATCCGTCCGAGTACCCAAAAACTTTCCGAACGACGATCGAAAATTGGTAGAATCAGGCTCAGTACCAGAAAATGATAGAATCCGGGCGAGTACCGGGAAAAGGTAGAATCCGTCCGAGTACCCAAAAACTGTCCGAACGATGACCGAAAATTGGTAGAATCAGGGTCAGTGCCCGAAAATGATAGAATCCGGGCGAGTACCGGGAAAAGGTAGAATCCGTCCGAGTACCCAAAATTTGTCCGAACGATGACCGAAAATTGGTAGAATCAGGGTCAGTACCGGAAAATGATAGAATCCGGGCGAGTACGGGGAAAATGTAGAATCCGTCCGAGTACCTAAAAACTGTCCGAACGACGATCGAAAATTGGTAGAATCAGGGTCAGTACCGGAATATGATAGAATCCGGGCGAGTACCGGGAAAAGGTAGAATCCGTCCGGGTACCCAAAAACTGTCCGAACGATGACCGAAAATTGGTAGAATCAGGGTCAGTACCGGAAAATGATAGAATCCGGGCGAGTACAGGGAAAAGGTAGAATCCGTCCGAGTACCCAAAAACTTTCCGAACGAGGACCGAAAATTGGTAGAATCAGGGTCAGTGCCCGAAAATGATAGAATCCGGGCGAGTACCGGGAAAAGGTAGAATCCGTCCGAGTACCCAAAAACTTTCCGAACGAGAACCGAAAATTGGCAGAATCAGGGTCAGTACCGGAAAATGATAGAATCCGGGCGAGTACCGGGAAAATGTAGAATCCGTCCGAGTACCCAAAAACTGTCCGAACGACGACCGAAAATTGGTAGAATCAGGGTCAGTACCGGAAAATGATAGAATCAGGACGAGTACCGGGAAAATGTAGAATCCGTCCGAGTACCCAAAAACTTTCCGAACGACGATCGAAAATTGGTAGAATCAGGCTCAGTACCAAAAAATGATAGAATCCGGGCGAGTACCGGGAAAAGGTAGAATCCGTCCGAGTACCCAAAAACTTTCTGAACGGGAACCGAAAATTGGTAGAATCGGGGACAGTACCGGATAATGATAGAATCCGGGCGAGTACCGGGAAAATGTAGAATCCGTCCGAGTACCCAAAAACTTTCCGAACGACGATCGAAAATTGGTAGAATCAGGGTCAGTACCGGGAAAAGGTAGAATCCGTCCGAGTACCCAAAAACTGTCCGAACGATGACCGAAAATTGGTAGAATCAGGGTCAGTACCGGAAAATGATAGAATCGGGGCGAGTACAGGGAAAAGGTAGAATCCGTCCGAGTACCCAAAAACTTTCTGAACGAGGACCGAAAATTGGTAGAATCAGGGTCAGTGCCCGAAAATGATAGAATCCGGGCGAGTACCGGGAAAAGGTAGAATCCGTCCGAGTACCCAAAAACTTTCCGAACGAGAACCGAAAATTGGCAGAATCAGGGTCAGTACCGGAAAATGATAGAATCCGGGCGAGTACCGGGAAAATGTAGAATCCGTCCGAGTACCCAAAAACTGTCCGAACGATGACCGAAAATTGGTAGAATCAGGGTCAGTGCCCGAAAATGATAGAATCCGGGCGAGTACCGGGAAAAGGTAGAATCCGTCCGAGTACCCAAAAACTTTCCGAACGAGAACCGAAAATTGGCAGAATCAGGGTCAGTACCGGAAAATGATAGAATCCGGGCGAGTACAGGGAAAATGTAGAATCCGTCCGAGTACCCAAAAACTGTCCGAACGACGACCGAAAATTGGTAGAATCAGGGTCAGTACCGGAAAATGATAGAATCAGGACGAGTACCGGGAAAATGTAGAATCCGTCCGAGTACCCAAAAACTTTCCGAACGACGATCGAAAATTGGTAGAATCAGGCTCAGTACCAGAAAATGATAGAATCCGGGCGAGTACCGGGAAAAGGTAGAATCCGTCCGAGTACCCAAAAACTGTCCGAACGATGACCGAAAATTGGTAGAATCAGGGTCAGTGCCCGAAAATGATAGAATCCGGGCGAGTACCGGGAAAAGGTAGAATCCGTCCGAGTACCCAAAATTTGTCCGAACGATGACCGAAAATTGGTAGAATCAGGGTCAGTACCGGAAAATGATAGAATCCGGGCGAGTACGGGGAAAATGTAGAATCCGTCCGAGTACCTAAAAACTGTCCGAACGACGATCGAAAATTGGTAGAATCAGGGTCAGTACCGGAATATGATAGAATCCGGGCGAGTACCGGGAAAAGGTAGAATCCGTCCGGGTACCCAAAAACTGTCCGAACGATGACCGAAAATTGGTAGAATCAGGGTCAGTACCGGAAAATGATAGAATCCGGGCGAGTACAGGGAAAAGGTAGAATCCGTCCGAGTACCCAAAAACTTTCCGAACGAGGACCGAAAATTGGTAGAATCAGGGTCAGTGCCCGAAAATGATAGAATCCGGGCGAGTACCGGGAAAAGGTAGAATCCGTCCGAGTACCCAAAAACTTTCCGAACGAGAACCGAAAATTGGCAGAATCAGGGTCAGTACCGGAAAATGATAGAATCCGGGCGAGTACCGGGAAAATGTAGAATCCGTCCGAGTACCCAAAAACTGTCCGAACGACGACCGAAAATTGGTAGAATCAGGGTCAGTACCGGAAAATGATAGAATCAGGACGAGTACCGGGAAAATGTAGAATCCGTCCGAGTACCCAAAAACTTTCCGAACGACGATCGAAAATTGGTAGAATCAGGCTTAGTACCAAAAAATGATAGAATCCGGGCGAGTACCGGGAAAAGGTAGAATCCGTCCGAGTACCCAAAAACTTTCTGAACGGGAACCGAAAATTGGTAGAATCGGGGACAGTACCGGATAATGATAGAATCCGGGCGAGTACCGGGAAAATGTAGAATCCGTCCGAGTACCCAAAAACTTTCCGAACGACGATCGAAAATTGGTAGAATCAGGGTCAGTACCGGGAAAAGGTAGAATCCGTCCGAGTACCCAAAAACTGTCCGAACGATGACCGAAAATTGGTAGAATCAGGGTCAGTACCGGAAAATGATAGAATCGGGGCGAGTACAGGGAAAAGGTAGAATCCGTCCGAGTACCCAAAAACTTTCTGAACGAGGACCGAAAATTGGTAGAATCAGGGTCAGTGCCCGAAAATGATAGAATCCGGGCGAGTACCGGGAAAAGGTAGAATCCGTCCGAGTACCCAAAAACTTTCCGAACGAGAACCGAAAATTGGCAGAATCAGGGTCAGTACCGGAAAATGATAGAATCCGGGCGAGTACCGGGAAAATGTAGAATCCGTCCGAGTACCCAAAAACTGTCCGAACGATGACCGAAAATTGGTAGAATCAGGGTCAGTGCCCGAAAATGATAGAATCCGGGCGAGTACCGGGAAAAGGTAGAATCCGTCCGAGTACCCAAAAACTTTCCGAACGAGAACCGAAAATTGGCAGAATCAGGGTCAGTACCGGAAAATGATAGAATCCGGGCGAGTACAGGGAAAATGTAGAATCCGTCCGAGTACCCAAAAACTGTCCGAACGACGACCGAAAATTGGTAGAATCAGGGTCAGTACCGGAAAATGATAGAATCAGGACGAGTACCGGGAAAATGTAGAATCCGTCCGAGTACCCAAAAACTTTCCGAACGACGATCGAAAATTGGTAGAATCAGGCTCAGTACCAGAAAATGATAGAATCCGGGCGAGTACCGGGAAAAGGTAGAATCCGTCCGAGTACCCAAAAACTGTCCGAACGATGACCGAAAATTGGTAGAATCAGGGTCAGTGCCCGAAAATGATAGAATCCGGGCGAGTACCGGGAAAAGGTAGAATCCGTCCGAGTACCCAAAATTTGTCCGAACGATGACCGAAAATTGGTAGAATCAGGGTCAGTACCGGAAAATGATAGAATCCGGGCGAGTACGGGGAAAATGTAGAATCCGTCCGAGTACCTAAAAACTGTCCGAACGACGATCGAAAATTGGTAGAATCAGGGTCAGTACCGGAATATGATAGAATCCGGGCGAGTACCGGGAAAAGGTAGAATCCGTCCGGGTACCCAAAAACTGTCCGAACGATGACCGAAAATTGGTAGAATCAGGGTCAGTACCGGAAAATGATAGAATCCGGGCGAGTACAGGGAAAAGGTAGAATCCGTCCGAGTACCCAAAAACTTTCCGAACGAGGACCGAAAATTGGTAGAATCAGGGTCAGTGCCCGAAAATGATAGAATCCGGGCGAGTACCGGGAAAAGGTAGAATCCGTCCGAGTACCCAAAAACTTTCCGAACGAGAACCGAAAATTGGCAGAATCAGGGTCAGTACCGGAAAATGATAGAATCCGGGCGAGTACCGGGAAAATGTAGAATCCGTCCGAGTACCCAAAAACTGTCCGAACGACGACCGAAAATTGGTAGAATCAGGGTCAGTACCGGAAAATGATAGAATCAGGACGAGTACCGGGAAAATGTAGAATCCGTCCGAGTACCCAAAAACTTTCCGAACGACGATCGAAAATTGGTAGAATCAGGCTCAGTACCAAAAAATGATAGAATCCGGGCGAGTACCGGGAAAAGGTAGAATCCGTCCGAGTACCCAAAAACTTTCTGAACGGGAACCGAAAATTGGTAGAATCGGGGACAGTACCGGATAATGATAGAATCCGGGCGAGTACCGGGAAAATGTAGAATCCGTCCGAGTACCCAAAAAGTTTCCGAACGACGATCGAAAATTGGTAGAATCAGGGTCAGTACCGGGAAAAGGTAGAATCCGTCCGAGTACCCAAAAACTGTCCGAACGATGACCGAAAATTGGTAGAATCAGGGTCAGTACCGGAAAATGATAGAATCGGGGCGAGTACAGGGAAAAGGTAGAATCCGTCCGAGTACCCAAAAACTTTCTGAACGAGGACCGAAAATTGGTAGAATCAGGGTCAGTGCCCGAAAATGATAGAATCCGGGCGAGTACCGGGAAAAGGTAGAATCCGTCCGAGTACCCAAAAACTTTCCGAACGAGAACCGAAAATTGGCAGAATCAGGGTCAGTACCGGAAAATGATAGAATCCGGGCGAGTACCGGGAAAATGTAGAATCCGTCCGAGTACCCAAAAACTGTCCGAACGACGATCGAAAATTGGTAGAATCAGGGTCACTACCGGAAAATGATAGAATCCGGGCGAGTACCGGGAAAAGGTAGAATCCATCCGAGTACCCAAAAACTGTCCGAACGATGACCGAAAATTGGTAGAATCAGGGTCAGTACCGGAAAATGATAGAATCAGGACGAGTACCGGGAAAATGTAGAATCCGTCCGAGTACCCAAAAACTTTCCGAACGACGATCGAAAATTGGTAGAATCAGGCTCAGTACCAGAAAATGATAGAATCCGGGCGAGTACCGGGAAAAGGTAGAATCCGTCCGAGTACCCAAAAACTGTCCGAACGATGACCGAAAATTGGTAGAATCAGGGTCAGTGCCCGAAAATGATAGAATCCGGGCGAGTACCGGGAAAAGGTAGAATCCGTCCGAGTACCCAAAAACTTTCCGAACGAGAACCGAAAATTGGCAGAATCAGGGTCAGTACCGGAAAATGATAGAATCCGGGCGAGTACAGGGAAAATGTAGAATCCGTCCGAGTACCCAAAAACTGTCCGAACGACGACCGAAAATTGGTAGAATCAGGGTCAGTACCGGAAAATGATAGAATCAGGACGAGTACCGGGAAAATGTAGAATCCGTCCGAGTACCCAAAAACTTTCCGAACGACGATCGAAAATTGGTAGAATCAGGCTCAGTACCAGAAAATGATAGAATCCGGGCGAGTACCGGGAAAAGGTAGAATCCGTCCGAGTACCCAAAAACTGTCCGAACGATGACCGAAAATTGGTAGAATCAGGGTCAGTGCCCGAAAATGATAGAATCCGGGCGAGTACCGGGAAAAGGTAGAATCCGTCCGAGTACCCAAAATTTGTCCGAACGATGACCGAAAATTGGTAGAATCAGGGTCAGTACCGGAAAATGATAGAATCCGGGCGAGTACGGGGAAAATGTAGAATCCGTCCGAGTACCTAAAAACTGTCCGAACGACGATCGAAAATTGGTAGAATCAGGGTCAGTACCGGAATATGATAGAATCCGGGCGAGTACCGGGAAAAGGTAGAATCCGTCCGGGTACCCAAAAACTGTCCGAACGATGACCGAAAATTGGTAGAATCAGGGTCAGTACCGGAAAATGATAGAATCCGGGCGAGTACAGGGAAAAGGTAGAATCCGTCCGAGTACCCAAAAACTTTCCGAACGAGGACCGAAAATTGGTAGAATCAGGGTCAGTGCCCGAAAATGATAGAATCCGGGCGAGTACCGGGAAAAGGTAGAATCCGTCCGAGTACCCAAAAACTTTCCGAACGAGAACCGAAAATTGGCAGAATCAGGGTCAGTACCGGAAAATGATAGAATCCGGGCGAGTACCGGGAAAATGTAGAATCCGTCCGAGTACCCAAAAACTGTCCGAACGACGACCGAAAATTGGTAGAATCAGGGTCAGTACCGGAAAATGATAGAATCAGGACGAGTACCGGGAAAATGTAGAATCCGTCCGAGTACCCAAAAACTTTCCGAACGACGATCGAAAATTGGTAGAATCAGGCTCAGTACCAAAAAATGATAGAATCCGGGCGAGTACCGGGAAAAGGTAGAATCCGTCCGAGTACCCAAAAACATTCCGAACGAGGACCGAAAATTGGTAGAATCAGGGTCAGTGCCCGAAAATGATAGAATCCGGGCGAGTACCGGGAAAAGGTAGAATCCGTCCGAGTACCCAAAAACTTTCCGAACGAGAACCGAAAATTGGCAGAATCAGGGTCAGTACCGGAAAATGATAGAATCCGGGCGAGTACCGGGAAAATGTAGAATCCGTCCGAGTACCCAAAAACATTCCGAACGACGATCGAAAATTGGTTAAATCAGGGTCAGTACCAGAAAATGATAGAATCTGGGCGAGTACGGGGAAAATGTAGAATCCGTCCGAGTACCCAAAAACTTTCCGAACGACGATCGAAAATTGGTAGAATCAGGGTCAGTACCGGGAAAAGGTAGAATCCGTCCGAGTACCCAAAAACTGTCCGAACGATGACCGAAAATTGGTAGAATCGGGGTCAGTACAGGAAAATGATAGAATCCGGGCGAGTACCGGGAAAAGGTAGAATCCGTCCGAGTACCCAAAAACATTCCGAACGAGGACCGAAAATTGGTAGAATCAGGGTCAGTGCCCGAAAATGATAGAATCCGGGCGAGTACCGGGAAAAGGTAGAATCCGTCCGAGTACCCAAAAACTTTCCGAACGACGATCGAAAATTGGTTAAATCAGGGTCAGTACCAGAAAATGATAGAATCTGGGCGAGTATCGGGAAAATGTAGAATCCGTCCGAGTACCCAAAAACTTTCCGAACGACGATCGAAAATTGGTAGAATCAGGGTCAGTACCGGGAAAAGGTAGAATCCGTCCGAGTACCCAAAAACTGTCCGAACGATGACCGAAAATTGGTAGAATCAGGGTCAGTACAGGAAAATGATAGAATCCGGGCGAGTACCGGGAAAAGGTAGAATCCGTCCGAGTACCCAAAAACATTCCGAACGAGGACCGAAAATTGGTAGAATCAGGGTCAGTACAGGAAAATGATAGAATCCGGACGAGTACCGGGAAAATGTAGAATCCGTCCGAGTACCCAAAAACTTTCCGAACGACGATCGAAAATTGGTAGAATCAGGGTCAGTACAGGAAAATGATAGAATCCGGGCGAGTACCGGGAAAAGGTAGAATCCGTCCGAGTACCCAAAAACATTCCGAACGAGGACCGAAAATTGGTAGAATCAGGGTCAGTGCCTGAAAATGATAGAATCCGGGCGAGTACCGGGAAAAGGTAGAATCCGTCCGAGTACCCAAAAACTTTCCGAACGAGAACCGAAAATTGGCAGAATCAGGGTCAGTACCGGAAAATGATAGAATCCGGGCGAGTACGGGGAAAATGTAGAATCCGTCCGAGTACCCAAAAACTGTCCGAACGACGATCGAAAATTGGTAGAATCAGGGTCAGTACCGGAATATGATAGAATCCGGGCGAGTACCGGGAAAAGGTAGAATCCGTCCGAGTACCCAAAAACTGTCCGAACGATGACCGAAAATTGGTAGAATCAGGGTCAGTACCGGAAAATGATAGAATCCGGGCGAGTACAGGGAAAAGGTAGAATCCGTCCGAGTACCCAAAAACATTCCGAACGAGGACCGAAAATTGGTAGAATCAGGGTCAGTGCCCGAAAATGATAGAATCCGGGCGAGTACCGGGAAAAGGTAGAATCCGTCGGAGTACCCAAAAACTTTCCGAACGAGAACTGAAAATTGGCAGAATCAGGGTCAGTACCGGAAAATGATAGAATCCGGGCGAGTACCAGGAAATTGTAGAATCCGTCCGAGTACCCAAAATTTGTCCGAACGATGACCGAAAATTGGTAGAATCAGGGTCAGTACCGGAAAATGATAGAATCCGGACGATTACCGGGAAAATGTAGAATCCGTCCGAGTACCCAAAAACTTTCCGAACGACGATCGAAAATTGGTAGAATCAGGGTCAGTACAGGAAAATGATAGAATCCGGGCGAGTACCGGGAAAAGGTAGAATCCGTCCGAGTACCCAAAAACTTTCCGAACGAGAACCGAAAATTGGCAGAATCAGGGTCAGTACCGGAAAATGATAGAATCCGGGCGAGTACCAGGAAAATGTAGAATCCGTCCGAGTACCCAAAAACTTTCCGAACGAGAACCGAAAATTGGCAGAATCAGGGTCAGTACCGGAAAATGATAGAATCCGGGCGAGTACGGGGAAAATGTAGAATCCGTCGGAGTACCCAAAAACTGTCCGAACGACGATCGAAAATTGGTAGAATCAGGGTCAGTACCGGAATATGATAGAATCCGGGCGAGTACCGGGAAAAGGTAGAATCCGTCCGTGTACCCAAAAACTGTCCGAACGATGACCGAAAATTGGTAGAATCAGGGTCAGTACCGGAAAATGATAGAATCCGGGCGAGTACAGGGAAAAGGTAGAATCCGTCCGAGTACCCAAAAACTTTCCGAACGAGGACCGAAAATTGGTAGAATCAGGGTCAGTGCCCGAAAATGATAGAATCCGGGCGAGTACCGGGAAAAGGTAGAATCCGTCCGAGTACCCAAAAACTTTCCGAACGAGAACTGAAAATTGGCAGAATCAGGGTCAGTACCGGAAAATGATAGAATCCGGGCGAGTACCAGGAAAATGTAGAATCCGTCCGAGTACCCAAAATTTGTCCGAACGATGACCGAAAATTGGTAGAATCAGGGTCAGTACCGAAAAATGATAGAATCCGGACGAGTACCGGGAAAATGTAGAATCCGTCCGAGTACCCAAAAACTTTCCGAACGACGATCGAAAATGTGTAGAATCAGGGTCAGTACAGGAAAATGATAGAATCCGGGCGAGTACCGGGAAAAGGTAGAATCCGTCCGAGTACCCAAAAACATTCCGAACGAGGACCGAAAATTGGTAGAATCAGGGTCAGTGCCCGAAAATGATAGAATCCGGGCGAGTACCGGGAAAAGGTAGAATCCGTCCGAGTACCCAAAAACTTTCCGAACGAGGACCGAAAATTGGTAGAATCAGGGTCAGTGCCCGAAAATGATAGAATCCGGGCGAGTACCGGGAAAATGTAGAATCCGTCCGAGTACCATAAAACTTTCCGAACGAGGGCCGAAAATTGGTAGAATCAGGGTCAGTACCGGAAAATGATAGAATCCGGGCGAGTACCGGGAAAAGGTAGAATCCTTCCGAGTACCCAAAAACTTTCCGAACGAGGACCGAAAATTGGTAGAATCAGGGTCAGTGCCCGAAAATGATAGAATCCGGGCGAGTACCGGGAAAAGGTAGAATCCGTCCGAGTACCCAAAAACTTTCCGAACGAGGATCGAAAATTGGCAGAATCAGGGTCAGTACCGGAAAATGATAGAATCCGGGCGAGTACGGGGAAAATGTAGAATCCGTCCGAGTACCCAAAAACTTTCCGAACGACGATCGAAAATTGGTAGAATCAGGGTCAGTACAGGAAAATGATAGAATCCGGGCGAGTACCGGGAAAAGGTAGAATCCGTCCGAGTACCCAAAAACATTCTGAACGAGAACCGAAAATTGGCAGAATCAGGGTCAGTACCGGAAAATGATAGAATCCGGGCGAGTACCGGGAAAATGTAGAATCCGTCCGAGTACCCAAAAAATTCCGAACGACGATCGAAAATTGGTTAAATCAGGGTCAGTACCAGAAAATGATAGAATCCGGGCGAGTACCGGGAAAATGTAGAATCCGTCCGAGTACCCAAAAACTTTCCGAACGACGATCGAAAATTGGTAGAATCAGGGTCAGTACCGGGAAAAGGTAGAATCCGTCCGAGTACCCAAAAACTGTCCGAACGATGACCGAAAATTGGTAGAATCAGGGTCAGTACAGGAAAATGATAGAATCCGGGCGAGTACCGGGAAAAGGTAGAATCCGTCCGAGTACCCAAAAACTTTCCGAACGAGAACCGAAAATTGGCAAAATCAGGGTCTGTACCGGAAAATGATAGAATCCGGGCGAGTACCGGGAAAATGTAGAATCCGTCCGAGTACCCAAAAACATTCCGAACGAGAACCGAAAATTGGCAGAATCAGGGTCAGTACCGGAAAATGATAGAATCCGGGCGAGTACCGGGAAAATGCAGAATCCGTCCGAGTACCCAAAAACTTTCCGAACGACGATCGAAAATTGGTAGAATCAGGGTCAGTACAGGAAAATGATAGAATCCGGGCGAGTACCGGGAAAAGGTAGAATCCGTCCGAGTACCCAAAAACATTCCGAACGAGGACCGAAAATTGGTAGAATCAGGGTCAGTGCCCGAAAATGATAGAATCCGGGCGAGTACCGGGAAAATGTAGAATCCGTCCGAGTACCATAAAACTTTCCGAACGAGGGCCGAAAATTGGTAGAATCAGGGTCTGTACCGGAAAATGATAGAATCCGGGCGAGTACCGGGAAAAGGTAGAATCCTTCCGAGTACCCAAAAACTTTCCGAACGAGGACCGAAAATTGGTAGAATCAGGGTCAGTGCCCGAAAATGATAGAATCCGGGCGAGTACCGGGAAAAGGTAGAATCCGTCCGAGTACCCAAAAACTTTCCGAACGAGAACCGAAAATTGGCAGAATCAGGGTCAGTACCGGAAAATGATAGAATCCGGGCGAGTACGGGGAAAATGTAGAATCCGTCCGAGTACCCAAAAACTTTCCGAACGACGATCGAAAATTGGTAGAATCAGGGTCAGTACAGGAAAATGATAGAATCCGGGCGAGTACCGGGAAAAGGTAGAATCCGTCCGAGTACCCAAAAACATTCTGAACGAGAACCGAAAATTGGCAGAATCAGGGTCAGTACCGGAAAATGATAGAATCCGGGCGAGTACCGGGAAAATGTAGAATCCGTCCGAGTACCCAAAAACTGTCCGAACGATGACCGAAAATTGGTAGAATCAGGGTCAGTACAGGAAAATGATAGAATCCGGGCGAGTACCGGGAAAATGTAGAATCCGTCCGAGTACCCAAAAACTGTCCGAACGATGACCGAAAATTGGTAGAATCAGGGTCAGTGCCCGAAAATGATAGAATCCGGGCGAGTACCGGGAAAAGGTAGAATCCGTCCGAGTACCCAAAAACTTTCCGAACGAGAACCGAAAATTGGCAGAATCAGGGTCAGTACCGGAAAATGATAGAATCCGGGCGAGTACCAGGAAAATGTAGAATCCGTCCGAGTACCCAAAATTTGTCCGAACGATGACCGAAAATTGGTAGAATCAGGGTCAGTACCGGAAAATGATAGAATCCGGACGAGTACCGGGAAAATGTAGAATCCGTCCGAGTACCCAAAAACTTTCCGAACGACGATCGAAAATTGGTAGAATCAGGGTCAGTACAGGAAAATGATAGAATCCGGGCGAGTACCGGGAAAAGGTAGAATCCGTCCGAGTACCCAAAAACATTCCGAACGAGGACCGAAAATTGGTAGAATCAGGGTCAGTGCCCGAAAATGATAGAATCCGGGCGAGTACCGGGAAAAGGTAGAATCCGTCCGAGTACCCAAAAACTTTCCGAACGAGAACCGAAAATTGGCAGAATCAGGGTCAGTACCGGAAAATGATAGAATCCGGGCGAGTACCGGGAAAATGTAGAATCCGTCCGAGTACCCAAAAACTGTCCGAACGATGACCGAAAATTGGTAGAATCAGGGTCAGTACAGGAAAATGATAGAATCCGGGCGAGTACCGGGAAAAGGTAGAATCCGTCCGAGTACCCAAAAACTTTCCGAACGAGAACCGAAAATTGGCAAAATCAGGGTCTGTACCGGAAAATGATAGAATCCGGGCGAGTACCGGGAAAATGTAGAATCCGTCCGAGTACCCAAAAACATTCCGAACGAGAACCGAAAATTGGCAGAATCAGGGTCAGTACCGGAAAATGATAGAATCCGGGCGAGTACCGGGAAAATGTAGAATCCGTCCGAGTACCCAAAAACTGTCCGAACGACGATCGAAAATTGGTAGAATCAGGGTCAGTACCAGAAAATGATAGAATCTGGGCGAGTACCAGGAAAATGTAGAATCCGTCCGAGTACCCAAAAACTGTCCGAACGACGATCGAAAATTGGTTAAATCAGGGTCAGTACCAGAAAATGATAGAATCTGGGCGAGTACCGAGAAAATGTAGAATCCGTCCGAGTACCCAAAAACTTTCCGAACGACGATCGAAAATTGGTAGAATCAGGGTCAGTACCGGGAAAAGGTAGAATCCGTCCGAGTACCCAAAAACTGTCCGAACGATGACCGAAAATTGGTAGAATCAGGGTCAGTACCGGAAAATGATAGAATCCGGGCGAGTACAGGGAAAAGGTAGAATCCGTCCGAGTACCCAAAAACTTTCCGAACGAGGACCGAAAATTGGTAGAATCAGGGTCAGTGCCCGAAAATGATAGAATCCGGGCGAGTACCGGGAAAAGGTAGAATCCGTCCGAGTACCCAAAAACTTTCCGAACGAGAACCGAAAATTGGCAGAATCAGGGTCAGTACCGGAAAATGATAGAATCCGGGCGAGTACCAGGAAAATGTAGAATCCGTCCGAGTACCCAAAATTTGTCCGAACGATGACCGAAAATTGGTAGAATCAGGGTCAGTACCGGAAAATGATAGAATCCGGACGAGTACCGGGAAAATGTAGAATCCGTCCGAGTACCCAAAAACTTTCCGAACGACGATCGAAAATTGGTAGAATCAGGGTCAGTACAGGAAAATGATAGAATCCGGGCGAGTACCGGGAAAAGGTAGAATCCGTCCGAGTACCCAAAAACATTCCGAACGAGGACCGAAAATTGGTAGAATCAGGGTCAGTGCCCGAAAATGATAGAATCCGGGCGAGTACCAGGAAAATGTAGAATCCGTCCGAGTACCCAAAATTTGTCCGAACGATGACCGAAAATTGGTAGAATCAGGGTCAGTACCGGAAAATGATAGAATCCGGACGAGTACCGGGAAAATGTAGAATCCGTCCGAGTACCCAAAAACTTTCCGAACGACGATCGAAAATTGGTAGAATCAGGGTCAGTACAGGAAAATGATAGAATCCGGGCGAGTACCGGGAAAAGGTAGAATCCGTCCGAGTACCCAAAAACTTTCCGAACGACGATCGAAAATTGGTAGAATCAGGGTCAGTACCGGGAAAAGGTAGAATCCGTCCGAGTACCCAAAAACTGTCCGAACGATGACCGAAAATTGGTAGAATCAGGGTCAGTACAGGAAAATGATAGAATCCGGGCGAGTACCGGGAAAAGGTAGAATCCGTCCGAGTACCCAAAAACTTTCCGAACGAGAACCGAAAATTGGCAAAATCAGGGTCTGTACCGGAAAATGATAGAATCCGGGCGAGTACCGGGAAAATGTAGAATCCGTCCGAGTACCCAAAAACATTCCGAACGAGAACCGAAAATTGGCAGAATCAGGGTCAGTACCGGAAAATGATAGAATCCGGGCGAGTACCGGGAAAATGTAGAATCCGTCCGAGTACCCAAAAACTGTCCGAACGACGATCGAAAATTGGTAGAATCAGGGTCAGTACCAGAAAATGATAGAATCTGGGCGAGTACCGGGAAAATGTAGAATCCGTCCGAGTACCCAAAAACTGTCCGAACGACGATCGAAAATTGGTTAAATCAGGGTCAGTACCAGAAAATGATAGAATCTGGGCGAGTACCGAGAAAATGTAGAATCCGTCCGAGTACCCAAAAACTTTCCGAACGACGATCGAAAATTGGTAGAATCAGGGTCAGTACCGGGAAAAGGTAGAATCCGTCCGAGTACCCAAAAACTGTCCGAACGATGACCGAAAATTGGTAGAATCAGGGTCAGTACCGGAAAATGATAGAATCCGGGCGAGTACAGGGAAAAGGTAGAATCCGTCCGAGTACCCAAAAACTTTCCGAACGAGGACCGAAAATTGGTAGAATCAGGGTCAGTGCCCGAAAATGATAGAATCCGGGCGAGTACCGGGAAAAGGTAGAATCCGTCCGAGTACCCAAAAACTTTCCGAACGAGAACCGAAAATTGGCAGAATCAGGGTCAGTACCGGAAAATGATAGAATCCGGGCGAGTACCAGGAAAATGTAGAATCCGTCCGAGTACCCAAAATTTGTCCGAACGATGACCGAAAATTGGTAGAATCAGGGTCAGTACCGGAAAATGATAGAATCCGGACGAGTACCGGGAAAATGTAGAATCCGTCCGAGTACCCAAAAACTTTCCGAACGACGATCGAAAATTGGTAGAATCAGGGTCAGTACAGGAAAATGATAGAATCCGGGCGAGTACCGGGAAAAGGTAGAATCCGTCCGAGTACCCAAAAACATTCCGAACGAGGACCGAAAATTGGTAGAATCAGGGTCAGTGCCCGAAAATGATAGAATCCGGGCGAGTACCGGGAAAAGGTAGAATCCGTCCGAGTACCCAAAAACTTTCCGAACGAGAACCGAAAATTGGCAGAATCAGGGTCAGTACCGGAAAATGATAGAATCCGGGCGAGTACCGGGAAAATGTAGAATCCGTCCGAGTACCCAAAAACATTCCGAACGACGATCGAAAATTGGTTAAATCAGGGTCAGTACCAGAAAATGATAGAATCTGGGCGAGTACCGGGAAAATGTAGAATCCGTCCGAGTACCCAAAAACTTTCCGAACGACGATCGAAAATTGGTAGAATCAGGGTCAGTACCGGGAAAAGGTAGAATCCGTCCGAGTACCCAAAAACTGTCCGAACGATGACCGAAAATTGGTAGAATCAGGGTCAGTACAGGAAAATGATAGAATCCGGGCGAGTACCGGGAAAAGGTAGAATCCGTCCGAGTACCCAAAAACATTCCGAACGAGGACCGAAAATTGGTAGAATCAGGGTCAGTGCCCGAAAATGATAGAATCCGGGCGAGTACCGGGAAAAGGTAGAATCCGTCCGAGTACCCAAAAACATTCCGAACGACGATCGAAAATTGGTTGAATCAGGGTCAGTACCAGAAAATGATAGAATCTGGGCGAGTACCGGGAAAATGTAGAATCCGTCCGAGTACCCAAAAACATTCCGAACGACGATCGAAAATTGGTTAAATCAGGGTCAGTACCAGAAAATGATAGAATCTGGGCGAGTACCGGGAAAATGTAGAATCCGTCCGAGTACCCAAAAACTTTCCGAACGACGATCGAAAATTGGTAGAATCAGGGTCAGTACCGGGAAAAGGTAGAATCCGTCCGAGTACCCAAAAACTTTCCGAACGAGGACCGAAAATTGGTAGAATCAGGGTCAGTGCCCGAAAATGATAGAATCCGGGCGAGTACCGGGAAAAGGTAGAATCCGTCCGAGTACCCAAAAACTTTCCGAACGAGAACCGAAAATTGGCAGAATCAGGGTCAGTACCGGAAAATGATAGAATCCGGGCGAGTACCAGGAAAATGTAGAATCCGTCCGAGTACCCAAAATTTGTCCGAACGATGACCGAAAATTGGTAGAATCAGGGTCAGTACCGGAAAATGATAGAATCCGGACGAGTACCGGGAAAATGTAGAATCCGTCCGAGTACCCAAAAACTTTCCGAACGACGATCGAAAATTGGTAGAATCAGGGTCAGTACAGGAAAATGATAGAATCCGGGCGAGTACCGGGAAAAGGTAGAATCCGTCCGAGTACCCAAAAACATTCCGAACGAGGACCGAAAATTGGTAGAATCAGGGTCAGTGCCCGAAAATGATAGAATCCGGGCGAGTACCGGGAAAAGGTAGAATCCGTCCGAGTACCCAAAAACTTTCCGAACGAGAACCGAAAATTGGCAGAATCAGGGTCAGTACCGGAAAATGATAGAATCCGGGCGAGTACCAGGAAAATGTAGAATCCGTCCGAGTACCCAAAATTTGTCCGAACGATGACCGAAAATCGGTAGAATCAGGGTCAGTACCGGAAAATGATAGAATCCGGACGAGTACCGGGAAAATGTAGAATCCGTCCGAGTACCCAAAAACTTTCTGAACGAGAACCGAAAATTGGTAGAATCAGGGACAGTACCGGATAATGATAGAATCCGGGCGAGTACCGGAAAATGTAGAATCTGTCCGAGTACCATAAAACTTTCCGAACGAGGGCCGAAAATTGGTAAAATCAGGGTCAGTACCGGAAAATGATAGAATCCGGGCGAGTACCGGGAAAAGGTAGAATCCTTCCGAGAACCCAAAAACATTCCGAACGAGGACCGAAAATTGGTAGAATCAGGGTCAGTGCCCGAAAATGATAGAATCCGGGCGAGTACCGGGAAAAGGTAGAATCCGTCCGAGTACCCAAAAACTTTCCGAACGAGAACCGAAAATTGGCAGAATCAGGGTCAGTACCGGAAAATGATAGAATCCGGGCGAGTACCGGGAAAATGTAGAATCCGTCCGAGTACCCAAAAACTTTCCGAACGAGAACCGAAAATTGGCAGAATCAGGGTCAGTACCGGAAAATGATAGAATCCGGGCGAGTACCGGGAAAATGTAGAATCCGTCCGAGTATCCAAAAACATTCCGAACGATGATCGAAAATTGGTTAAATCAGGGTCAGTACCAGAAAATGATAGAATCTGGGCGAGTACCGGGAAAATGTAGAATCCGTCCGAGTACCCAAAAACTTTCCGAACGACGATCGAAAATTGGTAGAATCAGGGTCAGTACCGGGAAAAGGTAGAATCCGTCCGAGTACCCAAAAACTTTCCGAACGAGAACCGAAAATTGGCAGAATCAGGGTCTGTACCGGAAAATGATAGAATCCGGACGAGTACCGGGAAAATGTAGAATCCGTCCGAGTACCCAAAAACTTTCCGAACGACGATCGAAAATTGGTAGAATCAGGGTCAGTACAGGAAAATGATAGAATCCGGGCGAGTACCGGGAAAAGGTAGAATCCGTCCGAGTACCCAAAAACATTCCGAACGAGGACCGAAAATTGGTAGAATCAGGGTCAGTGCCCGAAAATGATAGAATCCGGGCGAGTACCGGGAAAAGGTAGAATCCGTCCGAGTACCCAAAAACTTTCCGAACGAGAACCGAAAATTGGCAGAATCAGGGTCAGTACCGGAAAATGATAGAATCCGGGCGAGTACCGGGAAAATGTAGAATCCGTCCGAGTACCCAAAAACATTCCGAACGACGATCGAAAATTGGTTAAATCAGGGTCAGTACCAGAAAATGATAGAATCTGGGCGAGTACCGGGAAAATGTAGAATCCGTCCGAGTACCCAAAAACTTTCCGAACGACGATCGAAAATTGGTAGAATCAGGGTCAGTACCGGGAAAAGGTAGAATCCGTCCGAGTACCCAAAAACTGTCCGAACGATGACCGAAAATTGGTAGAATCAGGGTCAGTACAGGAAAATGATAGAATCCGGGCGAGTACCGGGAAAAGGTAGAATCCGTCCGAGTACCCAAAAACATTCCGAACGAGGACCGAAAATTGGTAGAATCAGGGTCAGTGCCCGAAAATGATAGAATCCGGGCGAGTACCGGGAAAAGGTAGAATCCGTCCGAGTACCCAAAAACATTCCGAACGACGATCGAAAATTGGTTGAATCAGGGTCAGTACCAGAAAATGATAGAATCTGGGCGAGTACCGGGAAAATGTAGAATCCGTCCGAGTACCCAAAAACATTCCGAACGACGATCGAAAATTGGTTAAATCAGGGTCAGTACCAGATAATGATAGAATCTGGGCGAGTACCGGGAAAATGTAGAATCCGTCCGAGTACCCAAAAACATTCCGAACGAGGACCGAAAATTGGTAGAATCAGGGTCAGTGCCCGAAAATGATAGAATCCGGGCGAGTACCGGGAAAAGGTAGAATCCGTCCGAGTACCCAAAAACATTCCGAACGACGATCGAAAATTGGTTGAATCAGGGTCAGTACCAGAAAATGATAGAATCTGGGCGAGTACCGGGAAAATGTAGAATCCGTCCGAGTACCCAAAAACATTCCGAACGACGATCGAAAATTGGTTAAATCAGGGTCAGTACCAGAAAATGATAGAATCTGGGCGAGTACCGGGAAAATGTAGAATCCGTCCGAGTACCCAAAAACTTTCTGAACGAGAACCGAAAATTGGTAGAATCAGGGACAGTACCGGATAATGATAGAATCCGGGCGAGTACCGGAAAATGTAGAATCTGTCCGAGTACCATAAAACTTTCCGAACGAGGGCCGAAAATTGGTAAAATCAGGGTCAGTACCGGAAAATGATAGAATCCGGGCGAGTACCGGGAAAAGGTAGAATCCTTCCGAGTACCCAAAAACTTTCCGAACGAGGACCGAAAATTGGTAGAATCAGGGTCAGTGCCCGAAAATGATAGAATCCGGGCGAGTACCGGGAAAAGGTAGAATCCGTCCGAGTACCCAAAAACTTTCCGAACGAGAACCGAAAATTGGCAGAATCAGGGTCAGTACCGGAAAATGATAGAATCCGGGCGAGTACCGGGAAAATGTAGAATCCGTCCGAGTACCCAAAAACTTTCCGAACGAGAACCGAAAATTGGCAGAATCAGGGTCAGTACCGGAAAATGATAGAATCCGGGCGAGTACCGGGAAAATGTAGAATCCGTCCGAGTATCCAAAAACATTCCGAACGATGATCGAAAATTGGTTAAATCAGGGTCAGTACCAGAAAATGATAGAATCTGGGCGAGTACCGGGAAAATGTAGAATCCGTCCGAGTACCCAAAAACTTTCCGAACGACGATCGAAAATTGGTAGAATCAGGGTCAGTACCGGGAAAAGGTAGAATCCGTCCGAGTACCCAAAAACTTTCCGAACGAGAACCGAAAATTGGCAGAATCAGGGTCTGTACCGGAAAATGATAGAATCCGGACGAGTACCGGGAAAATGTAGAATCCGTCCGAGTACCCAAAAACTTTCCGAACGACGATCGAAAATTGGTAGAATCAGGGTCAGTACAGGAAAATGATAGAATCCGGGCGAGTACCGGGAAAAGGTAGAATCCGTCCGAGTACCCAAAAACATTCCGAACGAGGACCGAAAATTGGTAGAATCAGGGTCATTGCCCGAAAATGATAGAATCCGGGCGAGTACCGGGAAAAGGTAGAATCCGTCCGAGTACCCAAAAACTTTCCGAACGAGAACCGAAAATTGGCAGAATCAGGGTCAGTACCGGAAAATGATAGAATCCGGGCGAGTACCGGGAAAATGTAGAATCCGTCCGAGTACCCAAAAACATTCCGAACGACGATCGAAAATTGGTTAAATCAGGGTCAGTACCAGAAAATGATAGAATCTGGGCGAGTACCGGGAAAATGTAGAATCCGTCCGAGTACCCAAAAACTTTCCGAACGACGATCGAAAATTGGTAGAATCAGGGTCAGTACCGGGAAAAGGTAGAATCCGTCCGAGTACCCAAAAACTGTCCGAACGATGACCGAAAATTGGTAGAATCAGGGTCAGTACAGGAAAATGATAGAATCCGGGCGAGTACCGGGAAAAGGTAGAATCCGTCCGAGTACCCAAAAACATTCCGAACGAGGACCGAAAATTGGTAGAATCAGGGTCAGTGCCCGAAAATGATAGAATCCGGGCGAGTACCGGGAAAAGGTAGAATCCGTCCGAGTACCCAAAAACATTCCGAACGACGATCGAAAATTGGTTGAATCAGGGTCAGTACCAGAAAATGATAGAATCTGGGCGAGTACCGGGAAAATGTAGAATCCGTCCGAGTACCCAAAAACATTCCGAACGACGATCGAAAATTGGTTAAATCAGGGTCAGTACCAGAAAATGATAGAATCTGGGCGAGTACCGGGAAAATGTAGAATCCGTCCGAGTACCCAAAAACTTTCCGAACGACGATCGAAAATTGGTAGAATCAGGGTCAGTACCGGGAAAAGGTAGAATCCGTCCGAGTACCCAAAAACTTTCCGAACGAGGACCGAAAATTGGTAGAATCAGGGTCAGTACCGGAAAATGATAGAATCCGGGCGAGTACCGGGAAAATGTAGAATCCGTCCGAGTACCCAAAAACATTCCGAACGACGATCGAAAATTGGTTAAATCAGGGTCAGTACCAGAAAATGATAGAATCTGGGCGAGTACCGGGAAAATGTAGAATCCGTCCGAGTACCCAAAAACTTTCCGAACGACGATCGAAAATTGGTAGAATCAGGGTCAGTACCGGGAAAAGGTAGAATCCGTCCGAGTACCCAAAAACTGTCCGAACGATGACCGAAAATTGGTAGAATCAGGGTCAGTACAGGAAAATGATAGAATCCGGGCGAGTACCGGGAAAAGGTAGAATCCGTCCGAGTACCCAAAAACATTCCGAACGAGGACCGAAAATTGGTAGAATCAGGGTCAGTGCCCGAAAATGATAGAATCCGGGCGAGTACCGGGAAAAGGTAGAATCCGTCCGAGTACCCAAAAACATTCCGAACGACGATCGAAAATTGGTAGAATCAGGGTCAGTACCAGAAAATGATAGAATCTGGGCGAGTACCGGGAAAATGTAGAATCCGTCCGAGTACCCAAAAACATTCCGAACGACGATCGAAAATTGGTTAAATCAGGGTCAGTACCAGAAAATGATAGAATCTGGGCGAGTACCGGGAAAATGTAGAATCCGTCCGAGTACCCAAAAACTTTCCGAACGACGATCGAAAATTGGTAGAATCAGGGTCAGTACCGGGAAAAGGTAGAATCCGTCCGAGTACCCAAAAACTTTCCGAACGAGGACCGAAAATTGGTAGAATCAGGGTCAGTGCCCGAAAATGATAGAATCCGGGCGAGTACCGGGAAAAGGTAGAATCCGTCCGAGTACCCAAAAACTTTCCGAACGAGAACCGAAAATTGGCAGAATCAGGGTCAGTACCGGAAAATGATAGAATCCGGGCGAGTACCAGGAAAATGTAGAATCCGTCCGAGTACCCAAAATTTGTCCGAACGATGACCGAAAATTGGTAGAATCAGGGTCAGTACCGGAAAATGATAGAATCCGGACGAGTACCGGGAAAATGTAGAATCCGTCCGAGTACCCAAAAACTTTCCGAACGACGATCGAAAATTGGTAGAATCAGGGTCAGTACAGGAAAATGATAGAATCCGGGCGAGTACCGGGAAAAGGTAGAATCCGTCCGAGTACCCAAAAACATTCCGAACGAGGACCGAAAATTGGTAGAATCAGGGTCAGTGCCCGAAAATGATAGAATCCGGGCGAGTACCGGGAAAAGGTAGAATCCGTCCGAGTACCCAAAAACTTTCCGAACGAGAACCGAAAATTGGCAGGATCAGGGTCAGTACCGGAAAATGATAGAATCCGGGCGAGTACCAGGAAAATGTAGAATCCGTCCGAATACCCAAAATTTGTCCGAACGATGACCGAAAATTGGTAGAATCCGGGTCAGTACCGGAAAATGATAGAATCCGGACGAGTACCGGGAAAATGTAGAATCCGTCCGAGTACCCAAAAACTTTCTGAACGAGAACCGAAAATTGGTAGAATCAGGGACAGTACCGGATAATGATAGAATCCGGGCGAGTACCGGAAAATGTAGAATCTGTCCGAGTACCATAAAACTTTCCGAACGAGGGCCGAAAATTGGTAAAATCAGGGTCAGTACCGGAAAATGATAGAATCCGGGCGAGTACCGGGAAAAGGTAGAATCCTTCCGAGTACCCAAAAACTTTCCGAACGAGGACCGAAAATTGGTAGAATCAGGGTCAGTGCCCGAAAATGATAGAATCCGGGCGAGTACCGGGAAAAGATAGAATCCGTCCGAGTACCCAAAAACTTTCCGAACGAGAACCGAAAATTGGCAGAATCAGGGTCAGTACCGGAAAATGATAGAATCCGGGCGAGTACCGGGAAAATGTAGAATCCGTCCGAGTACCCAAAAACTTTCCGAACGAGAACCGAAAATTGGCAGAATCAGGGTCAGTACCGGAAAATGATAGAATCCGGGCGAGTACCGGGAAAATGTAGAATCCGTCCGAGTATCCAAAAACATTCCGAACGATGATCGAAAATTGGTTAAATCAGGGTCAGTACCAGAAAATGATAGAATCTGGGCGAGTACCGGGAAAATGTAGAATCCGTCCGAGTACCCAAAAACTTTCCGAACGACGATCGAAAATTGGTAGAATCAGGGTCAGTACCGGGAAAAGGTAGAATCCGTCCGAGTACCCAAAAACTTTCCGAACGAGAACCGAAAATTGGCAGAATCAGGGTCTGTACCGGAAAATGATAGAATCCGGGCGAGTACCGGGAAAATGTAGAATCCGTCCGAGTACCCAAAAACATTCCGAACGAGAACCGAAAATTGGCAGAATCAGGGTCAGTACCGGAAAATGATAGAATCCGGGCGAGTACCGGGAAAATGTAGAATCCGTCCGAGTACCCAAAAACTGTCCGAACGACGATCGAAAATTGGTAGAATCAGGGTCAGTACCAGAAAATGATAGAATCTGGGCGAGTACCGGGAAAATGTAGAATCCGTCCGAGTACCCAAAAACTTTCCGAACGACGATCGAAAATTGGTAGAATCAGGGTCAGTACCGGGAAAAGGTAGAATCCGTCCGAGTACCCAAAAACTTTCCGAACGAGGACCGAAAATTGGTAGAATCAGGGTCAGTGCCCGAAAATGATAGAATCCGGGCGAGTACCGGGAAAAGGTAGAATCCGTCCGAGTACCCAAAAACTTTCCGAACGAGAACCGAAAATTGGCAGAATCAGGGTCAGTACCGGAAAATGATAGAATCCGGGCGAGTACCAGGAAAATGTAGAATCCGTCCGAGTACCCAAAATTTGTCCGAACGATGACCGAAAATTGGTAGAATCAGGGTCAGTACCGGAAAATGATAGAATCCGGACGAGTACCGGGAAAATGTAGAATCCGTCCGAGTACCCAAAAACTTTCCGAACGACGATCGAAAATTGGTAGAATCAGGGTCAGTACAGGAAAATGATAGAATCCGGGCGAGTACCGGGAAAAGGTAGAATCCGTCCGAGTACCCAAAAACATTCCGAACGAGGACCGAAAATTGGTAGAATCAGGGTCAGTGCCCGAAAATGATAGAATCCGGGCGAGTACCGGGAAAAGGTAGAATCCGTCCGAGTACCCAAAAACTTTCCGAACGAGAACCGAAAATTGGCAGAATCAGGGTCAGTACCGGAAAATGATAGAATCCGGGCGAGTACCAGGAAAATGTAGAATCCGTCCGAGTACCCAAAATTTGTCCGAACGATGACCGAAAATTGGTAGAATCAGGGTCAGTACCGGAAAATGATAGAATCCGGACGAGTACCGGGAAAATGTAGAATCCGTCCGAGTACCCAAAAACTTTCTGAACGAGAACCGAAAATTGGTAGAATCAGGGACAGTACCGGATAATGATAGAATCCGGGCGAGTACCGGAAAATGTAGAATCTGTCCGAGTACCATAAAACTTTCCGAACGAGGGCCGAAAATTGGTAAAATCAGGGTCAGTACCGGAAAATGATAGAATCCGGGCGAGTACCGGGAAAAGGAAGAATCCTTCCGAGTACCCAAAAACTTTCCGAACGAGGACCGAAAATTGGTAGAATCAGGGTCAGTGCCCGAAAATGATAGAATCCGGGCGAGTACCGGGAAAAGGTAGAATCCGTCCGAGTACCCAAAAACTTTCCGAACGAGAACCGAAAATTGGCAGAATCAGGGTCAGTACCGGAAAATGATAGAATCCGGGCGAGTACCGGGAAAATGTAGAATCCGTCCGAGTACCCAAAAACTTTCCGAACGAGAACCGAAAATTGGCAGAATCAGGGTCAGTACCGGAAAATGATAGAATCCGGGCGAGTACCGGGAAAATGTAGAATCCGTCCGAGTATCCAAAAACATTCCGAACGAGAACCGAAAATTGGCAGAATCAGGGTCTGTACCGGAAAATGATAGAATCCGGGCGAGTACCGGGAAAAGGTAGAATCCGTCCGAGTACCCAAAAACATTCCGAACGAGGACCGAAAATTGGTAGAATCAGGGTCAGTGCCCGAAAATGATAGAATCCGGGCGAGTACCGGGAAAAGGTAGAATCCGTCCGAGTACCCAAAAACTTTCCGAACGAGAACCGAAAATTGGCAGAATCAGGGTCAGTACCGGAAAATGATAGAATCCGGGCGAGTACCAGGAAAATGTAGAATCCGTCCGAGTACCCAAAATTTGTCCGAACGATGACCGAAAATTGGTAGAATCAGGGTCAGTACCGGAAAATGATAGAATCCGGACGAGTACCGGGAAAATGTAGAATCCGTCCGAGTACCCAAAAACTTTCTGAACGAGAACCGAAAATTGGTAGAATCAGGGACAGTACCGGATAATGATAGAATCCGGGCGAGTACCGGAAAATGTAGAATCTGTCCGAGTACCATAAAACTTTCCGAACGAGGGCCGAAAATTGGTAAAATCAGGGTCAGTACCGGAAAATGATAGAATCCGGGCGAGTACCGGGAAAAGGTAGAATCCTTCCGAGTACCCAAAAACTTTCCGAACGAGGACCGAAAATTGGTAGAATCAGGGTCAGTGCCCGAAAATGATAGAATCCGGGCGAGTACCGGGAAAAGGTAGAATCCGTCCGAGTACCCAAAAACTTTCCGAACGAGAACCGAAAATTGGCAGAATCAGGGTCAGTACCGGAAAATGATAGAATCCGGGCGAGTACCGGGAAAATGTAGAATCCGTCCGAGTACCCAAAAACTTTCCGAACGAGAACCGAAAATTGGCAGAATCAGGGTCAGTACCGGAAAATGATAGAATCCGGGCGAGTACCGGGAAAATGTAGAATCCGTCCGAGTATCCAAAAACATTCCGAACGATGATCGAAAATTGGTTAAATCAGGGTCAGTACCAGAAAATGATAGAATCTGGGCGAGTACCGGGAAAATGTAGAATCCGTCCGAGTACCCAAAAACTTTCCGAACGACGATCGAAAATTGGTAGAATCAGGGTCAGTACCGGGAAAAGGTAGAATCCGTCCGAGTACCCAAAAACTTTCCGAACGAGAACCGAAAATTGGCAGAATCAGGGTCTGTACCGGAAAATGATAGAATCCGGGCGAGTACCGGGAAAATGTAGAATCCGTCCGAGTACCCAAAAACATTCCGAACGAGAACCGAAAATTGGCAGAATCAGGGTCAGTACCGGAAAATGATAGAATCCGGGCGAGTACCGGGAAAATGTAGAATCCGTCCGAGTACCCAAAAACTGTCCGAACGACGATCGAAAATTGGTAGAATCAGGGTCAGTACCAGAAAATGATAGAATCTGGGCGAGTACCGGGAAAATGTAGAATCCGTCCGAGTACCCAAAAACTGTCCGAACGACGATTGAAAATTGGTTAAATCAGGGTCAGTACCAGAAAATGATAGAATCTGGGCGAGTACCGGGAAAATGTAGAATCCGTCCGAGTACCCAAAAACTTTCCGAACGACGATCGAAAATTGGTAGAATCAGGGTCAGTACCGGGAAAAGGTAGAATCCGTCCGAGTACCCAAAAACTTTCCGAACGAGAACCGAAAATTGGCAGAATCAGGGTCTGTACCGGAAAATGATAGAATCCGGGCGAGTACCGGGAAAATGTAGAATCCGTCCGAGTACCCAAAAACATTCCGAACGAGAACCGAAAATTGGCAGAATCAGGGTCAGTACCGGAAAATGATAGAATCCGGGCGAGTACCGGGAAAATGTAGAATCCGTCCGAGTACCCAAAAACTGTCCGAACGACGATCGAAAATTGGTAGAATCAGGGTCAGTACCAGAAAATGATAGAATCTGGGCGAGTACCGGGAAAATGTAGAATCCGTCCGAGTACCCAAAAACTTTCCGAACGACGATCGAAAATTGGTAGAATCAGGGTCAGTACCGGGAAAAGGTAGAATCCGTCCGAGTACCCAAAAACTTTCCGAACGAGGACCGAAAATTGGTAGAATCAGGGTCAGTGCCCGAAAATGATAGAATCCGGGCGAGTACCGGGAAAAGGTAGAATCCGTCCGAGTACCCAAAAACTTTCCGAACGAGAACCGAAAATTGGCAGAATCAGGGTCAGTACCGGAAAATGATAGAATCCGGGCGAGTACCAGGAAAATGTAGAATCCGTCCGAGTACCCAAAATTTGTCCGAACGATGACCGAAAATTGGTAGAATCAGGGTCAGTACCGGAAAATGATAGAATCCGGACGAGTACCGGGAAAATGTAGAATCCGTCCGAGTACCCAAAAACTTTCCGAACGACGATCGAAAATTGGTAGAATCAGGGTCAGTACAGGAAAATGATAGAATCCGGGCGAGTACCGGGAAAAGGTAGAATCCGTCCGAGTACCCAAAAACATTCCGAACGAGGACCGAAAATTGGTAGAATCAGGGTCAGTGCCCGAAAATGATAGAATCCGGGCGAGTACCGGGAAAAGGTAGAATCCGTCCGAGTACCCAAAAACTTTCCGAACGAGAACCGAAAATTGGCAGAATCAGGGTCAGTACCGGAAAATGATAGAATCCGGGCGAGTACCAGGAAAATGTAGAATCCGTCCGAGTACCCAAAATTTGTCCGAACGATGACCGAAAATTGGTAGAATCAGGGTCAGTACCGGAAAATGATAGAATCCGGACGAGTACCGGGAAAATGTAGAATCCGTCCGAGTACCCAAAAACTTTCTGAACGAGAACCGAAAATTGGTAGAATCAGGGACAGTACCGGATAATGATAGAATCCGGGCGAGTACCGGAAAATGTAGAATCTGTCCGAGTACCATAAAACTTTCCGAACGAGGGCCGAAAATTGGTAAAATCAGGGTCAGTACCGGAAAATGATAGAATCCGGGCGAGTACCGGGAAAAGGAAGAATCCTTCCGAGTACCCAAAAACTTTCCGAACGAGGACCGAAAATTGGTAGAATCAGGGTCAGTGCCCGAAAATGATAGAATCCGGGCGAGTACCGGGAAAAGGTAGAATCCGTCCGAGTACCCAAAAACTTTCCGAACGAGAACCGAAAATTGGCAGAATCAGGGTCAGTACCGGAAAATGATAGAATCCGGGCGAGTACCGGGAAAATGTAGAATCCGTCCGAGTACCCAAAAACTTTCCGAACGAGAACCGAAAATTGGCAGAATCAGGGTCAGTACCGGAAAATGATAGAATCCGGGCGAGTACCGGGAAAATGTAGAATCCGTCCGAGTATCCAAAAACATTCCGAACGAGAACCGAAAATTGGCAGAATCAGGGTCTGTACCGGAAAATGATAGAATCCGGGCGAGTACCGGGAAAATGTAGAATCCGTCCGAGTACCCAAAAACATTCCGAACGAGAACCGAAAATTGGCAGAATCAGGGTCAGTACCGGAAAATGATAGAATCCGGGCGAGTACCGGGAAAATGTAGAATCCGTCCGAGTACCCAAAAACTTTCCGAACGAGAACCGAAAATTGGCAGAATCAGGGTCAGTACCGGAAAATGATAGAATCCGGGCGAGTACCGGGAAAAGGTAGAATCCGTCCGAGTACCCAAAAACATTCCGAACGAGGACCGAAAATTGGTAGAATCAGGGTCAGTGCCCGAAAATGATAGAATCCGGGCGAGTACCGGGAAAAGGTAGAATCCGTCCGAGTACCCAAAAACTTTCCGAACGAGAACCGAAAATTGGCAGAATCAGGGTCAGTACCGGAAAATGATAGAATCCGGGCGAGTACCAGGAAAATGTAGAATCCGTCCGAGTACCCAAAATTTGTCCGAACGATGACCGAAAATTGGTAGAATCAGGGTCAGTACCGGAAAATGATAGAATCCGGACGAGTACCGGGAAAATGTAGAATCCGTCCGAGTACCCAAAAACTTTCTGAACGAGAACCGAAAATTGGTAGAATCAGGGACAGTACCGGATAATGATAGAATCCGGGCGAGTACCGGAAAATGTAGAATCTGTCCGAGTACCATAAAACTTTCCGAACGAGGGCCGAAAATTGGTAAAATCAGGGTCAGTACCGGAAAATGATAGAATCCGGGCGAGTACCGGGAAAAGGAAGAATCCTTCCGAGTACCCAAAAACTTTCCGAACGAGGACCGAAAATTGGTAGAATCAGGGTCAGTGCCCGAAAATGATAGAATCCGGGCGAGTACCGGGAAAAGGTAGAATCCGTCCGAGTACCCAAAAACTTTCCGAACGAGAACCGAAAATTGGCAGAATCAGGGTCAGTACCGGAAAATGATAGAATCCGGGCGAGTACCGGGAAAATGTAGAATCCGTCCGAGTACCCAAAAACTTTCCGAACGAGAACCGAAAATTGGCAGAATCAGGGTCAGTACCGGAAAATGATAGAATCCGGGCGAGTACCGGGAAAATGTAGAATCCGTCCGAGTATCCAAAAACATTCCGAACGAGAACCGAAAATTGGCAGAATCAGGGTCTGTACCGGAAAATGATAGAATCCGGGCGAGTACCGGGAAAATGTAGAATCCGTCCGAGTACCCAAAAACATTCCGAACGAGAACCGAAAATTGGCAGAATCAGGGTCAGTACCGGAAAATGATAGAATCCGGGCGAGTACCGGGAAAATGTAGAATCCGTCCGAGTACCCAAAAACTTTCCGAACGAGAACCGAAAATTGGCAGAATCAGGGTCAGTACCGGAAAATGATAGAATCCGGGCGAGTACCGGGAAAAGGTAGAATCCGTCCGAGTACCCAAAAACATTCCGAACGAGGACCGAAAATTGGTAGAATCAGGGTCAGTGCCCGAAAATGATAGAATCCGGGCGAGTACCGGGAAAAGGTAGAATCCGTCCGAGTACCCAAAAACTTTCCGAACGAGAACCGAAAATTGGCAGAATCAGGGTCAGTACCGGAAAATGATAGAATCCGGGCGAGTACCAGGAAAATGTAGAATCCGTCCGAGTACCCAAAATTTGTCCGAACGATGACCGAAAATTGGTAGAATCAGGGTCAGTACCGGAAAATGATAGAATCCGGACGAGTACCGGGAAAATGTAGAATCCGTCCGAGTACCCAAAAACTTTCTGAACGAGAACCGAAAATTGGTAGAATCAGGGACAGTACCGGATAATGATAGAATCGGGGCGAGTACCGGAAAATGTAGAATCTGTCCGAGTACCATAAAACTTTCCGAACGAGGGCCGAAAATTGGTAAAATCAGGGTCAGTACCGGAAAATGATAGAATCCGGGCGAGTACCGGGAAAAGGTAGAATCCTTCCGAGTACCCAAAAACTTTCCGAACGAGGACCGAAAATTGGTAGAATCAGGGTCAGTGCCCGAAAATGATAGAATCCGGGCGAGTACCGGGAAAAGGTAGAATCCGTCCGAGTACCCAAAAACTTTCCGAACGAGAACCGAAAATTGGCAGAATCAGGGTCAGTACCGGAAAATGATAGAATCCGGGCGAGTACCGGGAAAATGTAGAATCCGTCCGAGTACCCAAAAACTTTCCGAACGAGAACCGAAAATTGGCAGAATCAGGGTCAGTACCGGAAAATGATAGAATCCGGGCGAGTACCGGGAAAATGTAGAATCCGTCCGAGTATCCAAAAACATTCCGAACGATGATCGAAAATTGGTTAAATCAGGGTCAGTACCAGAAAATGATAGAATCTGGGCGAGTACCGGGAAAATGTAGAATCCGTCCGAGTACCCAAAAACTTTCCGAACGACGATCGAAAATTGGTAGAATCAGGGTCAGTACCGGGAAAAGGTAGAATCCGTCCGAGTACCCAAAAACTTTCCGAACGAGAACCGAAAATTGGCAGAATCAGGGTCTGTACCGGAAAATGATAGAATCCGGGCGAGTACCGGGAAAATGTAGAATCCGTCCGAGTACCCAAAAACATTCCGAACGAGAACCGAAAATTGGCAGAATCAGGGTCAGTACCGGAAAATGATAGAATCCGGGCGAGTACCGGGAAAATGTAGAATCCGTCCGAGTACCCAAAAACTGTCCGAACGACGATCGAAAATTGGTAGAATCAGGGTCAGTACCAGAAAATGATAGAATCTGGGCGAGTACCGGGAAAATGTAGAATCCGTCCGAGTACCCAAAAACTGTCCGAACGACGATTGAAAATTGGTTAAATCAGGGTCAGTACCAAAAAATGATAGAATCTGGGCGAGTACCGGGAAAATGTAGAATCCGTCCGAGTACCCAAAAACTTTCCGAACGACGATCGAAAATTGGTAGAATCAGGGTCAGTACCGGGAAAAGGTAGAATCCGTCCGAGTACCCAAAAACTGTCCGAACGACGATCGAAAATTGGTAGAATCAGGGTCAGTACAGGAAAATGATAGAATCCGGGCGAGTACCGGGAAAAGGTAGAATCCGTCCGAGTACCCAAAAACATTCCGAACGAGGACCGAAAATTGGTAGAATCAGGGTCAGTGCCCGAAAATGATAGAATCCGGGCGAGTACCGGGAAAAGGTAGAATCCGTCCGAGTACCCAAAAACATTCCGAACGAGAACCGAAAATTGGCAGAATCAGGGTCAGTACCGGAAAATGATAGAATCCGGGCGAGTACCAGGAAAATGTAGAATCCGTCCGAGTACCCAAAATTTGTCCGAACGATGACCGAAAATTGGTAGAATCAGGGTCAGTACCGGAAAATGATAGAATCCGGACGAGTACCGGGAAAATGTAGAATCCGTCCGAGTACCCAAAAACTTTCTGAACGAGAACCGAAAATTGGTAGAATCAGGGACAGTACCGGATAATGATAGAATCCGGGCGAGTACCGGAAAATGTAGAATCTGTCCGAGTACCATAAAACTTTCCGAACGAGGGCCGAAAATTGGTAAAATCAGGGTCAGTACCGGAAAATGATAGAATCCGGGCGAGTACCGGGAAAAGGAAGAATCCTTCCGAGTACCCAAAAACTTTCCGAACGAGGACCGAAAATTGGTAGAATCAGGGTCAGTGCCCGAAAATGATAGAATCCGGGCGAGTACCGGGAAAAGGTAGAATCCGTCCGAGTACCCAAAAACTTTCCGAACGAGAACCGAAAATTGGCAGAATCAGGGTCAGTACCGGAAAATGATAGAATCCGGGCGAGTACCGGGAAAATGTAGAATCCGTCCGAGTACCCAAAAACTTTCCGAACGAGAACCGAAAATTGGCAGAATCAGGGTCAGTACCGGAAAATGATAGAATCCGGGCGAGTACCGGGAAAATGTAGAATCCGTCCGAGTATCCAAAAACATTCCGAACGATGATCGAAAATTGGTTAAATCAGGGTCAGTACCAGAAAATGATAGAATCTGGGCGAGTACCGGGAAAATGTAGAATCCGTCCGAGTACCCAAAAACTTTCCGAACGAGAACCGAAAATTGGCAGAATCAGGGTCTGTACCGGAAAATGATAGAATCCGGGCGAGTACCGGGAAAATGTAGAATCCGTCCGAGTACCCAAAAACATTCCGAACGAGAACCGAAAATTGGCAGAATCAGGGTCAGTACCGGAAAATGATAGAATCCGGGCGAGTACCGGGAAAATGTAGAATCCGTCCGAGTACCCAAAAACTTTCCGAACGACGATCGAAAATTGGTAGAATCAGGGTCAGTACCGGGAAAAGGTAGAATCCGTCCGAGTACCCAAAAACTGTCCGAACGACGATCGAAAATTGGTAGAATCAGGGTCAGTACAGGAAAATGATAGAATCCGGGCGAGTACCGGGAAAAGGTAGAATCCGTCCGAGTACCCAAAAACATTCCGAACGAGGACCGAAAATTGGTAGAATCAGGGTCAGTGCCCGAAAATGATAGAATCCGGGCGAGTACCAGGAAAATGTAGAATCCGTCCGAGTACCCAAAATTTGTCCGAACGATGACCGAAAATTGGTAGAATCAGGGTCAGTACCGGAAAATGATAGAATCCGGACGAGTACCGGGAAAATGTAGAATCCGTCCGAGTACCCAAAAACTTTCCGAACGACGATCGAAAATTGGTAGAATCAGGGTCAGTACAGGAAAATGATAGAATCCGGGCGAGTACCGGGAAAAGGTAGAATCCGTCCGAGTACCCAAAAACATTCCGAACGAGGACCGAAAATTGGTAGAATCAGGGTCAGTGCCCGAAAATGATAGAATCCGGACGAGTACCGGGAAAATGTAGAATCCGTCCGAGTACCCAAAAACTTTCCGAACGAGAACCGAAAATTGGTAGAATCAGGGTCAGTGCCCGAAAATGATAGAATCCGGGCGAGTACCGGGAAAAGGTAGAATCCGTCCGAGTACCCAAAAACTTTCCGAACGAGAACCGAAAATTGGCAGAATCAGGGTCAGTACCGGAAAATGATAGAATCCGGGCGAGTACCGGGAAAATGTAGAATCCGTCCGAGTACCCAAAAACATTCCGAACGACGATCGAAAATTGGTTAAATCAGGGTCAGTACCAGAAAATGATAGAATCTGGGCGAGTACCGGGAAAATGTAGAATCCGTCCGAGTACCCAAAAACTTTCCGAACGACGATCGAAAATTGGTAGAATCAGGGTCAGTACCGGGAAAAGGTAGAATCCGTCCGAGTACCCAAAAACTGTCCGAACGATGACCGAAAATTGGTAGAATCAGGGTCAGTACAGGAAAATGATAGAATCCGGGCGAGTACCGGGAAAAGGTAGAATCCGTCCGAGTACCCAAAATTTGTCCGAACGATGACCGAAAATTGGTAGAATCAGGGTCAGTACCGGAAAATGATAGAATCCGGACGAGTACCGGGAAAATGTAGAATCTGTCCGAGTACCCAAAAACTTTCCGAACGACGATCGAAAATTGGTAGAATCAGGGTCAGTACAGGAAAATGATAGAATCCGGGCGAGTACCGGGAAAAGGTAGAATCCGTCCGAGTACCCAAAAACATTCCGAACGAGGACCGAAAATTGGTAGAATCAGGGTCAGTGCCCGAAAATGATAGAATCCGGGCGAGTACCGGGAAAAGGTAGAATCCGTCCGAGTACCCAAAAACATTCCGAACGAGAACCGAAAATTGGCAGAATCAGGGTCAGTACCGGAAAATGATAGAATCCGGGCGAGTACCAGGAAAATGTAGAATCCGTCCGAGTACCCAAAATTTGTCCGAACGATGACCGAAAATTGGTAGAATCAGGGTCAGTACCGGAAAATGATAGAATCCGGACGAGTACCGGGAAAAGGTAGAATCCGTCCGAGTACCCAAAAACATTCCGAACGAGGACCGAAAATTGGTAGAATCAGGGTCAGTGCCCGAAAATGATAGAATCCGGGCGAGTACCGGGAAAAGGTAGAATCCGTCCGAGTACCCAAAAACTTTCCGAACGAGAACCGAAAATTGGCAGAATCAGGGTCAGTACCGGAAAATGATAGAATCCGGGCGAGTACCAGGAAAATGTAGAATCCGTCCGAGTACCCAAAATTTGTCCGAACGATGACCGAAAATTGGTAGAATCAGGGTCAGTACCGGAAAATGATAGAATCCGGACGAGTACCGGGAAAATGTAGAATCCGTCCGAGTACCCAAAAACTTTCTGAACGAGAACCGAAAATTGGTAGAATCAGGGACAGTACCGGATAATGATAGAATCCGGGCGAGTACCGGAAAATGTAGAATCTGTCCGAGTACCATAAAACTTTCCGAACGAGGGCCGAAAATTGGTAAAATCAGGGTCAGTACCGGAAAATGATAGAATCCGGGCGAGTACCGGGAAAAGGTAGAATCCTTCCGAGTACCCAAAAACTTTCCGAACGAGGACCGAAAATTGGTAGAATCAGGGTCAGTGCCCGAAAATGATAGAATCCGGGCGAGTACCGGGAAAAGGTAGAATCCGTCCGAGTACCCAAAAACTTTCCGAACGAGAACCGAAAATTGGCAGAATCAGGGTCAGTACCGGAAAATGATAGAATCCGGGCGAGTACCGGGAAAATGTAGAATCCGTCCGAGTACCCAAAAACTTTCCGAACGAGAACCGAAAATTGGCAGAATCAGGGTCAGTACCGGAAAATGATAGAATCCGGGCGAGTACCGGGAAAATGTAGAATCCGTCCGAGTATCCAAAAACATTCCGAACGATGATCGAAAATTGGTTAAATCAGGGTCAGTACCAGAAAATGATAGAATCTGGGCGAGTACCGGGAAAATGTAGAATCCGTCCGAGTACCCAAAAACTTTCCGAACGACGATCGAAAATTGGTAGAATCAGGGTCAGTACCGGGAAAAGGTAGAATCCGTCCGAGTACCCAAAAACTTTCCGAACGAGAACCGAAAATTGGCAGAATCAGGGTCTGTACCGGAAAATGATAGAATCCGGGCGAGTACCGGGAAAATGTAGAATCCGTCCGAGTACCCAAAAACATTCCGAACGAGAACCGAAAATTGGCAGAATCAGGGTCAGTACCGGAAAATGATAGAATCCGGGCGAGTACCGGGAAAATGTAGAATCCGTCCGAGTACCCAAAAACTGTCCGAACGACGATCGAAAATTGGTAGAATCAGGGTCAGTACCAGAAAATGATAGAATCTGGGCGAGTACCGGGAAAATGTAGAATCCGTCCGAGTACCCAAAAACTGTCCGAACGACGATTGAAAATTGGTTAAATCAGGGTCAGTACCAGAAAATGATAGAATCTGGGCGAGTACCGGGAAAATGTAGAATCCGTCCGAGTACCCAAAAACTTTCCGAACGACGATCGAAAATTGGTAGAATCAGGGTCAGTACCGGGAAAAGGTAGAATCCGTCCGAGTACCCAAAAACTGTCCGAACGACGATCGAAAATTGGTAGAATCAGGGTCAGTACAGGAAAATGATAGAATCCGGGCGAGTACCGGGAAAAGGTAGAATCCGTCCGAGTACCCAAAAACATTCCGAACGAGGACCGAAAATTGGTAGAATCAGGGTCAGTGCCCGAAAATGATAGAATCCGGGCGAGTACCAGGAAAATGTAGAATCCGTCCGAGTACCCAAAATTTGTCCGAACGATGACCGAAAATTGGTAGAATCAGGGTCAGTACCGGAAAATGATAGAATCCGGACGAGTACCGGGAAAATGTAGAATCCGTCCGAGTACCCAAAAACTTTCCGAACGACGATCGAAAATTGGTAGAATCAGGGTCAGTACAGGAAAATGATAGAATCCGGGCGAGTACCGGGAAAAGGTAGAATCCGTCCGAGTACCCAAAAACATTCCGAACGAGGACCGAAAATTGGTAGAATCAGGGTCAGTGCCCGAAAATGATAGAATCCGGACGAGTACCGGGAAAATGTAGAATCCGTCCGAGTACCCAAAAACTTTCCGAACGAGAACCGAAAATTGGTAGAATCAGGGTCAGTGCCCGAAAATGATAGAATCCGGGCGAGTACCGGGAAAAGGTAGAATCCGTCCGAGTACCCAAAAACTTTCCGAACGAGAACCGAAAATTGGCAGAATCAGGGTCAGTACCGGAAAATGATAGAATCCGGGCGAGTACCGGGAAAATGTAGAATCCGTCCGAGTACCCAAAAACTGTCCGAACGACGATCGAAAATTGGTAGAATCAGGGTCAGTACCAGAAAATGATAGAATCTGGGCGAGTACCGGGAAAATGTAGAATCCGTCCGAGTACCCAAAAACTGTCCGAACGACGATTGAAAATTGGTTAAATCAGGGTCAGTACCAGAAAATGATAGAATCTGGGCGAGTACCGGGAAAATGTAGAATCCGTCCGAGTACCCAAAAACTTTCCGAACGACGATCGAAAATTGGTAGAATCAGGGTCAGTACCGGGAAAAGGTAGAATCCGTCCGAGTACCCAAAAACTGTCCGAACGACGATCGAAAATTGGTAGAATCAGGGTCAGTACAGGAAAATGATAGAATCCGGGCGAGTACCGGGAAAAGGTAGAATCCGTCCGAGTACCCAAAAACATTCCGAACGAGGACCGAAAATTGGTAGAATCAGGGTCAGTGCCCGAAAATGATAGAATCCGGGCGAGTACCAGGAAAATGTAGAATCCGTCCGAGTACCCAAAATTTGTCCGAACGATGACCGAAAATTGGTAGAATCAGGGTCAGTACCGGAAAATGATAGAATCCGGACGAGTACCGGGAAAATGTAGAATCCGTCCGAGTACCCAAAAACTTTCCGAACGACGATCGAAAATTGGTAGAATCAGGGTCAGTACAGGAAAATGATAGAATCCGGGCGAGTACCGGGAAAAGGTAGAATCCGTCCGAGTACCCAAAAACATTCCGAACGAGGACCGAAAATTGGTAGAATCAGGGTCAGTGCCCGAAAATGATAGAATCCGGACGAGTACCGGGAAAATGTAGAATCCGTCCGAGTACCCAAAAACTTTCCGAACGAGAACCGAAAATTGGTAGAATCAGGGTCAGTGCCCGAAAATGATAGAATCCGGGCGAGTACCGGGAAAAGGTAGAATCCGTCCGAGTACCCAAAAACTTTCCGAACGAGAACCGAAAATTGGCAGAATCAGGGTCAGTACCGGAAAATGATAGAATCCGGGCGAGTACCGGGAAAATGTAGAATCCGTCCGAGTATCCAAAAACATTCCGAACGATGATCGAAAATTGGTTAAATCAGGGTCAGTACCAGAAAATGATAGAATCTGGGCGAGTACCGGGAAAATGTAGAATCCGTCCGAGTACCCAAAAACTTTCCGAACGACGATCGAAAATTGGTAGAATCAGGGTCAGTACCGGGAAAAGGTAGAATCCGTCCGAGTACCCAAAAACTTTCCGAACGAGAACCGAAAATTGGCAGAATCAGGGTCTGTACCGGAAAATGATAGAATCCGGGCGAGTACCGGGAAAATGTAGAATCCGTCCGAGTACCCAAAAACATTCCGAACGAGAACCGAAAATTGGCAGAATCAGGGTCAGTACCGGAAAATGATAGAATCCGGGCGAGTACCGGGAAAATGTAGAATCCGTCCGAGTACCCAAAAACTGTCCGAACGACGATCGAAAATTGGTAGAATCAGGGTCAGTACCAGAAAATGATAGAATCTGGGCGAGTACCGGGAAAATGTAGAATCCGTCCGAGTACCCAAAAACTGTCCGAACGACGATTGAAAATTGGTTAAATCAGGGTCAGTACCAGAAAATGATAGAATCTGGGCGAGTACCGGGAAAATGTAGAATCCGTCCGAGTACCCAAAAACTTTCCGAACGACGATCGAAAATTGGTAGAATCAGGGTCAGTACCGGGAAAAGGTAGAATCCGTCCGAGTACCCAAAAACTGTCCGAACGACGATCGAAAATTGGTAGAATCAGGGTCAGTACAGGAAAATGATAGAATCCGGGCGAGTACCGGGAAAAGGTAGAATCCGTCCGAGTACCCAAAAACATTCCGAACGAGGACCGAAAATTGGTAGAATCAGGGTCAGTGCCCGAAAATGATAGAATCCGGGCGAGTACCAGGAAAATGTAGAATCCGTCCGAGTACCCAAAATTTGTCCGAACGATGACCGAAAATTGGTAGAATCAGGGTCAGTACCGGAAAATGATAGAATCCGGACGAGTACCGGGAAAATGTAGAATCCGTCCGAGTACCCAAAAACTTTCCGAACGACGATCGAAAATTGGTAGAATCAGGGTCAGTACAGGAAAATGATAGAATCCGGGCGAGTACCGGGAAAAGGTAGAATCCGTCCGAGTACCCAAAAACATTCCGAACGAGGACCGAAAATTGGTAGAATCAGGGTCAGTGCCCGAAAATGATAGAATCCGGACGAGTACCGGGAAAATGTAGAATCCGTCCGAGTACCCAAAAACTTTCCGAACGAGAACCGAAAATTGGTAGAATCAGGGTCAGTGCCCGAAAATGATAGAATCCGGGCGAGTACCGGGAAAAGGTAGAATCCGTCCGAGTACCCAAAAACTTTCCGAACGAGAACCGAAAATTGGCAGAATCAGGGTCAGTACCGGAAAATGATAGAATCCGGGCGAGTACCGGGAAAATGTAGAATCCGTCCGAGTACCCAAAAACTGTCCGAACGACGATCGAAAATTGGTAGAATCAGGGTCAGTACCAGAAAATGATAGAATCTGGGCGAGTACCGGGAAAATGTAGAATCCGTCCGAGTACCCAAAAACTGTCCGAACGACGATTGAAAATTGGTTAAATCAGGGTCAGTACCAGAAAATGATAGAATCTGGGCGAGTACCGGGAAAATGTAGAATCCGTCCGAGTACCCAAAAACTTTCCGAACGACGATCGAAAATTGGTAGAATCAGGGTCAGTACCGGGAAAAGGTAGAATCCGTCCGAGTACCCAAAAACTGTCCGAACGACGATCGAAAATTGGTAGAATCAGGGTCAGTACAGGAAAATGATAGAATCCGGGCGAGTACCGGGAAAAGGTAGAATCCGTCCGAGTACCCAAAAACATTCCGAACGAGGACCGAAAATTGGTAGAATCAGGGTCAGTGCCCGAAAATGATAGAATCCGGGCGAGTACCAGGAAAATGTAGAATCCGTCCGAGTACCCAAAATTTGTCCGAACGATGACCGAAAATTGGTAGAATCAGGGTCAGTACCGGAAAATGATAGAATCCGGACGAGTACCGGGAAAATGTAGAATCCGTCCGAGTACCCAAAAACTTTCCGAACGACGATCGAAAATTGGTAGAATCAGGGTCAGTACAGGAAAATGATAGAATCCGGGCGAGTACCGGGAAAAGGTAGAATCCGTCCGAGTACCCAAAAACATTCCGAACGAGGACCGAAAATTGGTAGAATCAGGGTCAGTGCCCGAAAATGATAGAATCCGGACGAGTACCGGGAAAATGTAGAATCCGTCCGAGTACCCAAAAACTTTCCGAACGAGAACCGAAAATTGGTAGAATCAGGGTCAGTGCCCGAAAATGATAGAATCCGGGCGAGTACCGGGAAAAGGTAGAATCCGTCCGAGTACCCAAAAACTTTCCGAACGAGAACCGAAAATTGGCAGAATCAGGGTCAGTACCGGAAAATGATAGAATCCGGGCGAGTACCGGGAAAATGTAGAATCCGTCCGAGTACCCAAAAACTGTCCGAACGACGATCGAAAATTGGTAGAATCAGGGTCAGTACCAGAAAATGATAGAATCTGGGCGAGTACCGGGAAAATGTAGAATCCGTCCGAGTACCCAAAAACTGTCCGAACGACGATTGAAAATTGGTTAAATCAGGGTCAGTACCAGAAAATGATAGAATCTGGGCGAGTACCGGGAAAATGTAGAATCCGTCCGAGTACCCAAAAACTTTCCGAACGACGATCGAAAATTGGTAGAATCAGGGTCAGTACCGGGAAAAGGTAGAATCCATCCGAGTACCCAAAAACTGTCCGAACGACGATCGAAAATTGGTAGAATCAGGGTCAGTACAGGAAAATGATAGAATCCGGGCGAGTACCGGGAAAAGGTAGAATCCGTCCGAGTACCCAAAAACATTCCGAACGAGGACCGAAAATTGGTAGAATCAGGGTCAGTGCCCGAAAATGATAGAATCCGGGCGAGTACCAGGAAAATGTAGAATCCGTCCGAGTACCCAAAATTTGTCCGAACGATGACCGAAAATTGGTAGAATCAGGGTCAGTACCGGAAAATGATAGAATCCGGACGAGTACCGGGAAAATGTAGAATCCGTCCGAGTACCCAAAAACTTTCCGAACGACGATCGAAAATTGGTAGAATCAGGGTCAGTACAGGAAAATGATAGAATCCGGGCGAGTACCGGGAAAAGGTAGAATCCGTCCGAGTACCCAAAAACATTCCGAACGAGGACCGAAAATTGGTAGAATCAGGGTCAGTGCCCGAAAATGATAGAATCCGGACGAGTACCGGGAAAATGTAGAATCCGTCCGAGTACCCAAAAACTTTCCGAACGAGAACCGAAAATTGGTAGAATCAGGGTCAGTGCCCGAAAATGATAGAATCCGGGCGAGTACCGGGAAAAGGTAGAATCCGTCCGAGTACCCAAAAACTTTCCGAACGAGAACCGAAAATTGGCAGAATCAGGGTCAGTACCGGAAAATGATAGAATCCGGGCGAGTACCGGGAAAATGTAGAATCCGTCCGAGTACCCAAAAACATTCCGAACGACGATCGAAAATTGGTTAAATCAGGGTCAGTACCAGAAAATGATAGAATCTGGGCGAGTACCGGGAAAATGTAGAATCCGTCCGAGTACCCAAAAACTTTCCGAACGACGATCGAAAATTGGTAGAATCAGGGTCAGTACCGGGAAAAGGTAGAATCCGTCCGAGTACCCAAAAACTGTCCGAACGATGACCGAAAATTGGTAGAATCAGGGTCAGTACAGGAAAATGATAGAATCCGGGCGAGTACCGGGAAAAGGTAGAATCCGTCCGAGTACCCAAAATTTGTCCGAACGATGACCGAAAATTGGTAGAATCAGGGTCAGTACCGGAAAATGATAGAATCCGGACGAGTACCGGGAAAATGTAGAATCTGTCCGAGTACCCAAAAACTTTCCGAACGACGATCGAAAATTGGTAGAATCAGGGTCAGTACAGGAAAATGATAGAATCCGGGCGAGTACCGGGAAAAGGTAGAATCCGTCCGAGTACCCAAAAACATTCCGAACGAGGACCGAAAATTGGTAGAATCAGGGTCAGTGCCCGAAAATGATAGAATCCGGGCGAGTACCGGGAAAAGGTAGAATCCGTCCGAGTACCCAAAAACATTCCGAACGAGAACCGAAAATTTGCAGAATCAGGGTCAGTACCGGAAAATGATAGAATCCGGGCGAGTACCAGGAAAATGTAGAATCCGTCCGAGTACCCAAAATTTGTCCGAACGATGACCGAAAATTGGTAGAATCAGGGTCAGTACCGGAAAATGATAGAATCCGGACGAGTACCGGGAAAAGGTAGAATCCGTCCGAGTACCCAAAAACATTCCGAACGAGGACCGAAAATTGGTAGAATCAGGGTCAGTGCCCGAAAATGATAGAATCCGGGCGAGTACCGGGAAAAGGTAGAATCCGTCCGAGTACCCAAAAACTTTCCGAACGAGAACCGAAAATTGGCAGAATCAGGGTCAGTACCGGAAAATGATAGAATCCGGGCGAGTACCAGGAAAATGTAGAATCCGTCCGAGTACCCAAAATTTGTCCGAACGATGACCGAAAATTGGTAGAATCAGGGTCAGTACCGGAAAATGATAGAATCCGGACGAGTACCGGGAAAATGTAGAATCCGTCCGAGTACCCAAAAACTTTCCGAACGACGATCGAAAATTGGTAGAATCAGGGTCAGTACAGGAAAATGATAGAATCCGGGCGAGTACCGGGAAAAGGTAGAATCCGTCCGAGTACCCAAAAACATTCCGAACGAGGACCGAAAATTGGTAGAATCAGGGTCAGTGCCCGAAAATGATAGAATCCGGACGAGTACCGGGAAAATGTAGAATCCGTCCGAGTACCCAAAAACTTTCCGAACGAGAACCGAAAATTGGTAGAATCAGGGACAGTACCGGATAATGATAGAATCCGGGCGAGTACCGGAAAATGTAGAATCTGTCCGAGTACCATAAAACTTTCCGAACGAGGGCCGAAAATTGGTAAAATCAGGGTCAGTACCGGAAAATGATAGAATCCGGGCGAGTACCGGGAAAAGGTAGAATCCTTCCGAGTACCCAAAAACTTTCCGAACGAGGACCGAAAATTGGTAGAATCAGGGTCAGTGCCCGAAAATGATAGAATCCGGGCGAGTACCGGGAAAAGGTAGAATCCGTCCGAGTACCCAAAAACTTTCCGAACGAGAACCGAAAATTGGCAGAATCAGGGTCAGTACCGGAAAATGATAGAATCCGGGCGAGTACCGGGAAAATGTAGAATCCGTCCGAGTACCCAAAAACTTTCCGAACGAGAACCGAAAATTGGCAGAATCAGGGTCAGTACCGGAAAATGATAGAATCCGGGCGAGTACCGGGAAAATGTAGAATCCGTCCGAGTATCCAAAAACATTCCGAACGATGATCGAAAATTAGTTAAATCAGGGTCAGTACCAGAAAATGATAGAATCTGGGCGAGTACCGGGAAAATGTAGAATCCGTCCGAGTACCCAAAAACTTTCCGAACGACGATCGAAAATTGGTAGAATCAGGGTCAGTACCGGGAAAAGGTAGAATCCGTCCGAGTACCCAAAAACTTTCCGAACGAGAACCGAAAATTGGCAGAATCAGGGTCTGTACCGGAAAATGATAGAATCCGGGCGAGTACCGGGAAAATGTAGAATCCGTCCGAGTACCCAAAAACATTCCGAACGAGAACCGAAAATTGGCAGAATCAGGGTCAGTACCGGAAAATGATAGAATCCGGGCGAGTACCGGGAAAATGTAGAATCCGTCCGAGTACCCAAAAACTGTCCGAACGACGATCGAAAATTGGTAGAATCAGGGTCAGTACCAGAAAATGATAGAATCTGGGCGAGTACCGGGAAAATGTAGAATCCGTCCGAGTACCCAAAAACTGTCCGAACGACGATTGAAAATTGGTTAAATCAGGGTCAGTACCAGAAAATGATAGAATCTGGGCGAGTACCGGGAAAATGTAGAATCCGTCCGAGTACCCAAAAACTTTCCGAACGACGATCGAAAATTGGTAGAATCAGGGTCAGTACCGGGAAAAGGTAGAATCCGTCCGAGTACCCAAAAACTGTCCGAACGACGATCGAAAATTGGTAGAATCAGGGTCAGTACAGGAAAATGATAGAATCCGGGCGAGTACCGGGAAAAGGTAGAATCCGTCCGAGTACCCAAAAACATTCCGAACGAGGACCGAAAATTGGTAGAATCAGGGTCAGTGCCCGAAAATGATAGAATCCGGGCGAGTACCGGGAAAAGGTAGAATCCGTCCGAGTACCCAAAAACATTCCGAACGAGAACCGAAAATTGGCAGAATCAGGGTCAGTACCGGAAAATGATAGAATCCGGGCGAGTACCAGGAAAATGTAGAATCCGTCCGAGTACCCAAAATTTGTCCGAACGATGACCGAAAATTGGTAGAATCAGGGTCAGTACCGGAAAATGATAGAATCCGGACGAGTACCGGGAAAATGTAGAATCCGTCCGAGTACCCAAAAACTTTCTGAACGAGAACCGAAAATTGGTAGAATCAGGGACAGTACCGGATAATGATAGAATCCGGGCGAGTACCGGAAAATGTAGAATCTGTCCGAGTACCATAAAACTTTCCGAACGAGGGCCGAAAATTGGTAAAATCAGGGTCAGTACCGGAAAATGATAGAATCCGGGCGAGTACCGGGAAAAGGTAGAATCCTTCCGAGTACCCAAAAACTTTCCGAACGAGGACCGAAAATTGGTAGAATCAGGGTCAGTGCCCGAAAATGATAGAATCCGGGCGAGTACCGGGAAAAGGTAGAATCCGTCCGAGTACCCAAAAACTTTCCGAACGAGAACCGAAAATTGGCAGAATCAGGGTCAGTACCGGAAAATGATAGAATCCGGGCGAGTACCGGGAAAATGTAGAATCCGTCCGAGTACCCAAAAACTTTCCGAACGACGATCGAAAATTGGTAGAATCAGGGTCAGTACCGGGAAAAGGTAGAATCCGTCCGAGTACCCAAAAACTGTCCGAACGACGATCGAAAATTGGTAGAATCAGGGTCAGTACAGGAAAATGATAGAATCCGGGCGAGTACCGGGAAAAGGTAGAATCCGTCCGAGTACCCAAAAACATTCCGAACGAGGACCGAAAATTGGTAGAATCAGGGTCAGTGCCCGAAAATGATAGAATCCGGGCGAGTACCAGGAAAATGTAGAATCCGTCCGAGTACCCAAAATTTGTCCGAACGATGACCGAAAATTGGTAGAATCAGGGTCAGTACCGGAAAATGATAGAATCCGGACGAGTACCGGGAAAATGTAGAATCCGTCCGAGTACCCAAAAACTTTCCGAACGAGAACCGAAAATTGGCAGAATCAGGGTCAGTACCGGAAAATGATAGAATCCGGGCGAGTACCGGGAAAATGTAGAATCCGTCCGAGTACCCAAAAACATTCCGAACGACGATCGAAAATTGGTTAAATCAGGGTCAGTACCAGAAAATGATAGAATCTGGGCGAGTACCGGGAAAATGTAGAATCCGTCCGAGTACCCAAAAACTTTCCGAACGACGATCGAAAATTGGTAGAATCAGGGTCAGTACCGGGAAAAGGTAGAATCCGTCCGAGTACCCAAAAACATTCCGAACGACGATCGAAAATTGGTTAAATCAGGGTCAGTACCAGAAAATGATAGAATCTGGGCGAGTACCGGGAAAATGTAGAATCCGTCCGAGTACCCAAAAACTTTCCGAACGACGATCGAAAATTGGTAGAATCAGGGTCAGTACCGGGAAAAGGTAGAATCCGTCCGAGTACCCAAAAACTGTCCGAACGATGACCGAAAATTGGTAGAATCAGGGTCAGTACAGGAAAATGATAGAATCCGGGCGAGTACCGGGAAAAGGTAGAATCCGTCCGAGTACCCAAAATTTGTCCGAACGATGACCGAAAATTGGTAGAATCAGGGTCAGTACCGGAAAATGATAGAATCCGGACGAGTACCGGGAAAATGTAGAATCTGTCCGAGTACCCAAAAACTTTCCGAACGACGATCGAAAATTGGTAGAATCAGGGTCAGTACAGGAAAATGATAGAATCCGGGCGAGTACCGGGAAAAGGTAGAATCCGTCCGAGTACCCAAAAACATTCCGAACGAGGACCGAAAATTGGTAGAATCAGGGTCAGTGCCCGAAAATGATAGAATCCGGGCGAGTACCGGGAAAAGGTAGAATCCGTCCGAGTACCCAAAAACATTCCGAACGAGAACCGAAAATTGGCAGAATCAGGGTCAGTACCGGAAAATGATAGAATCCGGGCGAGTACCAGGAAAATGTAGAATCCGTCCGAGTACCCAAAATTTGTCCGAACGATGACCGAAAATTGGTAGAATCAGGGTCAGTACCGGAAAATGATAGAATCCGGACGAGTACCGGGAAAAGGTAGAATCCGTCCGAGTACCCAAAAACATTCCGAACGAGGACCGAAAATTGGTAGAATCAGGGTCAGTGCCCGAAAATGATAGAATCCGGGCGAGTACCGGGAAAAGGTAGAATCAGTCCGAGTACCCAAAAACTTTCCGAACGAGAACCGAAAATTGGCAGAATCAGGGTCAGTACCGGAAAATGATAGAATCCGGGCGAGTACCAGGAAAATGTAGAATCCGTCCGAGTACCCAAAATTTGTCCGAACGATGACCGAAAATTGGTAGAATCAGGGTCAGTACCGGAAAATGATAGAATCCGGACGAGTACCGGGAAAATGTAGAATCCGTCCGAGTACCCAAAAACTTTCTGAACGAGAACCGAAAATTGGTAGAATCAGGGACAGTACCGGATAATGATAGAATCCGGGCGAGTACCGGAAAATGTAGAATCTGTCCGAGTACCATAAAACTTTCCGAACGAGGGCCGAAAATTGGTAAAATCAGGGTCAGTACCGGAAAATGATAGAATCCGGGCGAGTACCGGGAAAAGGTAGAATCCTTCCGAGTACCCAAAAACTTTCCGAACGAGGACCGAAAATTGGTAGAATCAGGGTCAGTGCCCGAAAATGATAGAATCCGGGCGAGTACCGGGAAAAGGTAGAATCCGTCCGAGTACCCAAAAACTTTCCGAACGAGAACCGAAAATTGGCAGAATCAGGGTCAGTACCGGAAAATGATAGAATCCGGGCGAGTACCGGGAAAATGTAGAATCCGTCCGAGTACCCAAAAACTTTCCGAACGAGAACCGAAAATTGGCAGAATCAGGGTCAGTACCGGAAAATGATAGAATCCGGGCGAGTACCGGGAAAATGTAGAATCCGTCCGAGTATCCAAAAACATTCCGAACGATGATCGAAAATTAGTTAAATCAGGGTCAGTACCAGAAAATGATAGAATCTGGGCGAGTACCGGGAAAATGTAGAATCCGTCCGAGTACCCAAAAACTTTCCGAACGACGATCGAAAATTGGTAGAATCAGGGTCAGTACCGGGAAAAGGTAGAATCCGTCCGAGTACCCAAAAACTTTCCGAACGAGAACCGAAAATTGGCAGAATCAGGGTCTGTACCGGAAAATGATAGAATCCGGGCGAGTACCGGGAAAATGTAGAATCCGTCCGAGTACCCAAAAACATTCCGAACGAGAACCGAAAATTGGCAGAATCAGGGTCAGTACCGGAAAATGATAGAATCCGGGCGAGTACCGGGAAAATGTAGAATCCGTCCGAGTACCCAAAAACTGTCCGAACGACGATCGAAAATTGGTAGAATCAGGGTCAGTACCAGAAAATGATAGAATCTGGGCGAGTACCGGGAAAATGTAGAATCCGTCCGAGTACCCAAAAACTGTCCGAACGACGATTGAAAATTGGTTAAATCAGGGTCAGTACCAGAAAATGATAGAATCTGGGCGAGTACCGGGAAAATGTAGAATCCGTCCGAGTACCCAAAAACTTTCCGAACGACGATCGAAAATTGGTAGAATCAGGGTCAGTACCGGGAAAAGGTAGAATCCGTCCGAGTACCCAAAAACTGTCCGAACGACGATCGAAAATTGGTAGAATCAGGGTCAGTACAGGAAAATGATAGAATCCGGGCGAGTACCGGGAAAAGGTAGAATCCGTCCGAGTACCCAAAAACATTCCGAACGAGGACCGAAAATTGGTAGAATCAGGGTCAGTGCCCGAAAATGATAGAATCCGGGCGAGTACCAGGAAAATGTAGAATCCGTCCGAGTACCCAAAATTTGTCCGAACGATGACCGAAAATTGGTAGAATCAGGGTCAGTACCGGAAAATGATAGAATCCGGACGAGTACCGGGAAAATGTAGAATCCGTCCGAGTACCCAAAAACTTTCCGAACGACGATCGAAAATTGGTAGAATCAGGGTCAGTACAGGAAAATGATAGAATCCGGGCGAGTACCGGGAAAAGGTAGAATCCGTCCGAGTACCCAAAAACATTCCGAACGAGGACCGAAAATTGGTAGAATCAGGGTCAGTGCCCGAAAATGATAGAATCCGGACGAGTACCGGGAAAATGTAGAATCCGTCCGAGTACCCAAAAACTTTCCGAACGAGAACCGAAAATTGGTAGAATCAGGGTCAGTGCCCGAAAATGATAGAATCCGGGCGAGTACCGGGAAAAGGTAGAATCCGTCCGAGTACCCAAAAACTTTCCGAACGAGAACCGAAAATTGGCAGAATCAGGGTCAGTACCGGAAAATGATAGAATCCGGGCGAGTACCGGGAAAATGTAGAATCCGTCCGAGTACCCAAAAACATTCCGAACGACGATCGAAAATTGGTTAAATCAGGGTCAGTACCAGAAAATGATAGAATCTGGGCGAGTACCGGGAAAATGTAGAATCCGTCCGAGTACCCAAAAACTTTCCGAATGACGATCGAAAATTGGTAGAATCAGGGTCAGTACCGGAAAATGATAGAATCCGGACGAGTACCGGGAAAATGTAGAATCCGTCCGAGTACCCAAAATTTGTCCGAACGATGACCGAAAATTGGTAGAATCAGGGTCAGTACCGGATAATGATAGAATCCGGGCGAGTACCGGAAAATGTAGAATCTGTCCGAGTACCATAAAACTTTCCGAACGAGGGCCGAAAATTGGTAAAATCAGGGTCAGTACCGGAAAATGATAGAATCCGGGCGAGTACCGGGAAAAGGTAGAATCCTTCCGAGTACCCAAAAACTTTCCGAACGAGGACCGAAAATTGGTAGAATCAGGGTCAGTGCCCGAAAATGATAGAATCCGGGCGAGTACCGGGAAAAGGTAGAATCCGTCCGAGTACCCAAAAACTTTCCGAACGAGAACCGAAAATTGGCAGAATCAGGGTCAGTACCGGAAAATGATAGAATCCGGGCGAGTACCGGGAAAATGTAGAATCCGTCCGAGTACCCAAAAACTGTCCGAACGACGATCGAAAATTGGTAGAATCAGGGTCAGTACCGGAAAATGATAGAATCCGGGCGAGTACCGGGAAAAGGTAGAATCCGTCCGAGTACCCAAAAACTGTCCGAACGATGACCGAAAATTGGTAGAATCAGGGTCAGTACCGGAAAATGATAGAATCCGGGCGAGTACAGGGAAAAGGTAGAATCCGTCCGAGTACCCAAAAACTTTCCGAACGAGGACCGAAAATTGGTAGAATCAGGGTCAGTGCCCGAAAATGATAGAATCCGGGCGAGTACCGGGAAAAGGTAGAATCCGTCCGAGTACCCAAAAACTTTCCGAACGAGAACCGAAAATTGGCAGAATCAGGGTCAGTACCGGAAAATGATAGAATCCGGGCGAGTACCAGGAAAATGTAGAATCCGTCCGAGTACCCAAAATTTGTCCGAACGATGACCGAAAATTGGTAGAATCAGGGTCAGTACCGGAAAATGATAGAATCCGGACGAGTACCGGGAAAATGTAGAATACGTCCGAGTACCCAAAAACTTTCCGAACGACGATCGAAAATTGGTTGAATCAGGGTCAGTACCAGAAAATGATAGAATCTGGGCGAGTACCGGGAAAATGTAGAATCCGTCCGAGTACCCAAAAACTTTCCGAATGACGATCGAAAATTGGTAGAATCAGGGTCAGTACCGGGAAAAGGTAGAATCCGTCCGAGTACAGAAAAACTGTCCGAACGATGACCGAAAATTGGTAGAATCAGGGTCAGTACAGGAAAATGATAGAATCCGGGCGAGTACCGGGAAAAGGTAGAATCCGTCCGAGTACCCAAAAACATTCCGAACGAGGACCGAAAATTGGTAGAATCAGGGTCAGTGCCCGAAAATGATAGAATCCGGGCGAGTACCGGGAAAAGGTAGAATCCGTCCGAGTACCCAAAAACTTTCCGAACGAGAACCGAAAATTGGCAGAATCAGGGTCAGTACCGGAAAATGATAGAATCCGGGCGAGTACCAGGAAAATGTAGAATCCGTCCGAGTACCCAAAATTTGTCCGAACGATGACCGAAAATTGGTAGAATCAGGGTCAGTACCGGAAAATGATAGAATCCGGACGTGTACCGGGAAAATGTAGAATACGTCCGAGTACCCAAAAACTTTCCGAACGACGATCGAAAATTGGTTGAATCAGGGTCAGTACCAGAAAATGATAGAATCTGGGCGAGTACCGGGAAAATGTAGAATCCGTCCGAGTACCCAAAAACTTTCCGAATGACGATCGAAAATTGGTAGAATCAGGGTCAGTACCGGGAAAAGGTAGAATCCGTCCGAGTACCCAAAAACTGTCCGAACGATGACCGAAAATTGGTAGAATCAGGGTCAGTACAGGAAAATGATAGAATCCGGGCGAGTACCGGGAAAAGGTAGAATCCGTCCGAGTACCCAAAAACATTCCGAACGAGGACCGAAAATTGGTAGAATCAGGGTCAGTGCCCGAAAATGATAGAATCCGGGCGAGTACCGGGAAAAGGTAGAATCCGTCCGAGTACCCAAAAACTTTCCGAACGAGAACCGAAAATTGGCAGAATCAGGGTCAGTACCGGAAAATGATAGAATCCGGGCGAGTACCGGGAAAATGTAGAATCCGTCCGAGTACCCAAAAACATTCTGAACGAGAACCGAAAATTGGTAGAATCAGGGACAGTACCGGATAATGATAGAATCCGGGCGAGTACCGGGAAAATGTAGAATCCGTCCGAGTACCATAAAACTTTCCGAACGAGGGCCGAAAATTGGTAGAATCAGGGTCAGTACCGGAAAATGATAGAATCCGGGCGAGTACCGGGAAAAGGTAGAATCCTTTCGAGTACCCAAAAACTTTCCGAACGAGGACCGAAAATTGGTAGAATCAGGGTCAGTGCCCGAAAATGATAGAATCCGGGCGAGTACCGGGAAAAGGTAGAATCCGTCCGAGTACCCAAAAACTTTCCGAACGAGAACCGAAAATTGGCAGAATCAGGGTCAGAACCGGAAAATGATAGAATCCGGGCGAGTACCGGGAAAATGTAGAATCCGTCCGAGTACCCAAAAACTGTCCGAACGACGATCGAAAATTTGTAGATTAAGGGTCAGTAGCGGAAAATGATAGAATCCGGGCGAGTACCCAAAAACTATCCGAACGAGGACCGAAAATTGGTAGAATCAGGGTCAGTGCCCGAAAATGATAGAATCCGGGCGAGTACAGGGAAAAGGTAGAATCCGTCCGAGTACCCAAAAACTTTCCGAACGAGAACCGAAAATTGGCAGAATCAGGGTCAGTACCGGAAAATGATAGAATCCGGGCGAGTACCGGGAAAATGTAGAATCCGTCCGAGTACCCAAAAACTTTCTGAACGAGAACCGAAAATTGGTAGAATCAGGGACAGTACCGGATAATGATAGAATCCGGGCGAGTACCGGGAAAATGTAGAATCCGTCCGAGTACCATAAAACTTTCCGAACGAGGGCCGAAAATTGGTAAAATCAGGGTCAGTACCGGAAAATGATAGAATCCGGGCGAGTACCGGGAAAAGGTAGAATCCTTCCGAGTACCCAAAAACTTTCCGAACGAGGACCGAAAATTGGTAGAATCAAGGTCAGTGCCCGAAAATGATAGAATCCGGGCGAGTACCGGGAAAAGGTAGAATCCGTCCGAGTACCCAAAAACTTTCCGAACGAGAACCGAAAATTGGCAGAATCAGGGTCAGTACCGGAAAATCATAGAATCCGGGCGAGTACCGGGAAAATGTAGAATCCGTCCGAGTACCCAAAAACTGTCCGAACGACGATCGAAAATTGGTAGAATCAGGGTCAGTACCGGAAAATGATAGAATCCGGACGAGTACCGGGAAAATGTAGAATACGTCCGAGTACCCAAAAACTTTCCGAACGACGATCGAAAATTGGTTGAATCAGGGTCAGTACCAGAAAATGATAGAATCTGGGCGAGTACCGGGAAAATGTAGAATCCGTCCGAGTACCCAAAAACTTTCCGAATGACGATCGAAAATTGGTAGAATCAGGGTCAGTACCGGGAAAAGGTAGAATCCGTCCGAGTACCCAAAATTTGTCCGAACGATGACCGAAAATTGGTAGAATCAGGGTCAGTACCGGAAAATGATAGAATCCGGACGAGTACCGGGAAAATGTAGAATACGTCCGAGTACCCAAAAACTTTCCGAACGACGATCGAAAATTGGTTGAATCAGGGTCAGTACCAGAAAATGATAGAATCTGGGCGAGTACCGGGAAAATGTAGAATCCGTCCGAGTACCCAAAAACTTTCCGAATGACGATCGAAAATTGGTAGAATCAGGGTCAGTACCGGGAAAAGGTAGAATCCGTCCGAGTACCCAAAAACTGTCCGAACGATGACCGAAAATTGGTAGAATCAGGGTCAGTACAGGAAAATGATAGAATCCGGGCGAGTACCGGGAAAAGGTAGAATCCGTCCGAGTACCCAAAAACATTCCGAACGAGGACCGAAAATTGGTAGAATCAGGGTCAGTGCCCGAAAATGATAGAATCCGGGCGAGTACCGGGAAAAGGTAGAATCCGTCCGAGTACCCAAAAACTTTCCGAACGAGAACCGAAAATTCGCAGAATCAGGGTCAGTACCGGAAAATGATAGAATCCGGGCGAGTACCAGGAAAATGTAGAATCCGTCCGAGTACCCAAAATTTGTCCGAACGATGACCGAAAATTGGTAGAATCAGGGTCAGTACCGGAAAATGATAGAATCCGGACGTGTACCGGGAAAATGTAGAATACGTCCGAGTACCCAAAAACTTTCCGAACGACGATCGAAAATTGGTTGAATCAGGGTCAGTACCAGAAAATGATAGAATCTGGGCGAGTACCGGGAAAATGTAGAATCCGTCCGAGTACCCAAAAACTTTCCGAATGACGATCGAAAATTGGTAGAATCAGGGTCAGTACCGGGAAAAGGTAGAATCCGTCCGAGTACCCAAAAACTGTCCGAACGATGACCGAAAATTGGTAGAATCAGGGTCAGTACAGGAAAATGATAGAATCCGGGCGAGTACCGGGAAAAGGTAGAATCCGTCCGAGTACCCAAAAACATTCCGAACGAGGACCGAAAATTGGTAGAATCAGGGTCAGTGCCCGAAAATGATAGAATCCGGGCGAGTACCGGGAAAAGGTAGAATCCGTCCGAGTACCCAAAAACTTTCCGAACGAGAACCGAAAATTGGCAGAATCAGGGTCAGTACCGGAAAATGATAGAATCCGGGCGAGTACCGGGAAAATGTAGAATCCGTCCGAGTACCCAAAAACATTCTGAACGAGAACCGAAAATTGGTAGAATCAGGGACAGTACCGGATAATGATAGAATCCGGGCGAGTACCGGGAAAATGTAGAATCCGTCCGAGTACCATAAAACTTTCCGAACGAGGGCCGAAAATTGGTAGAATCAGGGTCAGTACCGGAAAATGATAGAATCCGGGCGAGTACCGGGAAAAGGTAGAATCCTTTCGAGTACCCAAAAACTTTCCGAACGAGGACCGAAAATTGGTAGAATCAGGGTCAGTGCCCGAAAATGATAGAATCCGGGCGAGTACCGGGAAAAGGTAGGATCCGTCCGAGTACCCAAAAACTTTCCGAACGAGAACCGAAAATTGGCAGAATCAGGGTCAGAACCGGAAAATGATAGAATCCGGGCGAGTACCGGGAAAATGTAGAATCCGTCCGAGTACCCAAAAACTGTCCGAACGACGATCGAAAATTTGTAGATTAAGGGTCAGTAGCGGAAAATGATAGAATCCGGGAGAGTACCCAAAAACTATCCGAACGAGGACCGAAAATTGGTAGAATCAGGGTCAGTGCCCGAAAATGATAGAATCCGGGCGCGTACCGGGAAAAGGTAGAATCCGTCCGAGTACCCAAAAACTTTCCGAACGAGAACCGAAAATTGGCAGAATCAGGGTCAGTACCGGAAAATGATAGAATCCGGGCGAGTACCGGGAAAATGTAGAATCCGTCCGAGTACCCAAAAACTGTCCGAACGATGACCGAAAATTGGTAGAATCAGGGTCAGTACCGGAAAATGATAGAATCCGGGCGAGTACCGGGAAAAGGTAGAATCCTTCCGAGTACCCAAAAACTTTCCGAACGAGGACCGAAAATTGGTAGAATCAAGGTCAGTGCCCGAAAATGATAGAATCCGGGCGAGTACCGGGAAAAGGTAGAATCCGTCCGAGTACATAAAAACTTTCCGAACGAGAACCGAAAATTGGCAGAATCAGGGTCAGTACCGGAAAATCATAGAATCCGGGCGAGTACCGGGAAAATGTAGAATCCGTCCGAGTACCCAAAAACTGTCCGAACGACGATCGAAAATTGGTAGAATCAGGGTCAGTACCGGAAAATGATAGAATCCGGGCGAGTACCGGGAAAAGGTAGAATCCGTCCGAGTACCCAAAAACTGTCCGAACGATGACCGAAAATTGGTAGAATCAGGGTCAGTACCGGAAAATGATAGAATCCGGGCGAGTACCGGGAAAATGTAGAATCCGTCCGAGTACCATAAAACTTTCCGAACGAGGGCCGAAAATTGGTAGAATCAGGGTCAGTACCGGAAAATGATAGAATCCGGGCGAGTACCGGGAAAAGGTAGAATCCTTTCGAGTACCCAAAAACTTTCCGAACGAGGACCGAAAATTGGTAGAATCAGGGTCAGTGCCGAAAATGATAGAATCCGGGCGAGTACCGGGAAAAGGTAGAATCCGTCCGAGTACCCAAAAACTTTCCGAACGAGAACCGAAAATTGGCAGAATCAGGGTCAGTACCGGAAAATGATAGAATCCGGGCGAGTACCGGGAAAATGTAGAATCCGTCCGAGTACCCAAAAACATTCTGAACGAGAACCGAAAATTGGTAGAATCAGGGACAGTACCGGATAATGATAGAATCCGGGCGAGTACCGGGAAAATGTAGAATCCGTCCGAGTACCCAAAAACTGTCCGAACGATGACCGAAAATTGGCAGAATCAGGGTCAGTACCGGAAAATGATAGAATCCGGGCGAGTACCCAAAAACTGTCCGAACGATGACCGAAAATTGGTAGAATCAGGGTCAGTACAGGAAAATGATAGAATCCGGGCGAGTACCGGGAAAATGTAGAATCCGTCCGAGTACCCAAAAACTTTCGGAACGAGAACCGAAAATTGGTAGAATCAGGGACAGTACCGGATAATGATAGAATCCGGGCGAGTACCGGGAAAATGTAGAATCCGTCCGAGTACCATAAAACTTTCCGAACGAGGGCCGAAAATTGGTAAAATCAGGGTCAGTACCGGAAAATGATAGAATCCGGGCGAGTACCGGGAAAAGGTAGAATCCTTCCGAGTACCCAAAAACTTTCCGAACGAGGACCGAAAATTGGTAGAATCAAGGTCAGTGCCCGAAAATGATAGAATCCGGGCGAGTACCGGGAAAAGGTAGAATCCGTCCGAGTACCCAAAAACTTTCCGAACGAGAACCGAAAATTGGCAGAATCAGGGTCAGTACCGGAAAATCATAGAATCCGGGCGAGTACCGGGAAAATGTAGAATCCGTCCGAGTACCCAAAAACTGTCCGAACGACGATCGAAAATTGGTAGAATCAGGGTCAGTACCGGAAAATGATAGAATCCGGACGAGTACCGGGAAAATGTAGAATACGTCCGAGTACCCAAAAACTTTCCGAACGACGATCGAAAATTGGTTGAATCAGGGTCAGTACCAGAAAATGATAGAATCTGGGCGAGTACCGGGAAAATGTAGAATCCGTCCGAGTACCCAAAAACTTTCCGAATGACGATCGAAAATTGGTAGAATCAGGGTCAGTACCGGGAAAAGGTAGAATCCGTCCGAGTACCCAAAATTTGTCCGAACGATGACCGAAAATTGGTAGAATCAGGGTCAGTACCGGAAAATGATAGAATCCGGACGAGTACCGGGAAAATGTAGAATACGTCCGAGTACCCAAAAACTTTCCGAACGACGATCGAAAATTGGTTGAATCAGGGTCAGTACCAGAAAATGATAGAATCTGGGCGAGTACCGGGAAAATGTAGAATCCGTCCGAGTACCCAAAAACTTTCCGAATGACGATCGAAAATTGGTAGAATCAGGGTCAGTACCGGGAAAAGGTAGAATCCGTCCGAGTACCCAAAAACTGTCCGAACGATGACCGAAAATTGGTAGAATCAGGGTCAGTACAGGAAAATGATAGAATCCGGGCGAGTACCGGGAAAAGGTAGAATCCGTCCGAGTACCCAAAAACATTCCGAACGAGGACCGAAAATTGGTAGAATCAGGGTCAGTGCCCGAAAATGATAGAATCCGGGCGAGTACCGGGAAAAGGTAGAATCCGTCCGAGTACCCAAAAACTTTCCGAACGAGAACCGAAAATTGGCAGAATCAGGGTCAGTACCGGAAAATGATAGAATCCGGGCGAGTACCAGGAAAATGTAGAATCCGTCCGAGTACCCAAAATTTGTCCGAACGATGACCGAAAATTGGTAGAATCAGGGTCAGTACCGGAAAATGATAGAATCCGGACGTGTACCGGGAAAATGTAGAATACGTCCGAGTACCCAAAAACTTTCCGAACGACGATCGAAAATTGGTTGAATCAGGGTCAGTACCAGAAAATGATAGAATCTGGGCGAGTACCGGGAAAATGTAGAATCCGTCCGAGTACCCAAAAACTTTCCGAATGACGATCGAAAATTGGTAGAATCAGGGTCAGTACCGGGAAAAGGTAGAATCCGTCCGAGTACCCAAAAACTGTCCGAACGATGACCGAAAATTGGTAGAATCAGGGTCAGTACAGGAAAATGATAGAATCCGGGCGAGTACCGGGAAAAGGTAGAATCCGTCCGAGTACCCAAAAACATTCCGAACGAGGACCGAAAATTGGTAGAATCAGGGTCAGTGCCCGAAAATGATAGAATCCGGGCGAGTACCGGGAAAAGGTAGAATCCGTCCGAGTACCCAAAAACTTTCCGAACGAGAACCGAAAATTGGCAGAATCAGGGTCAGTACCGGAAAATGATAGAATCCGGGCGAGTACCGGGAAAATGTAGAATCCGTCCGAGTACCCAAAAACTTTCTGAACGAGAACCGAAAATTGGTAGAATCAGGGACAGTACCGGATAATGATAGAATCCGGGCGAGTACCGGGAAAATGTAGAATCCGTCCGAGTACCATAAAACTTTCCGAACGAGGGCCGAAAATTGGTAAAATCAGGGTCAGTACCGGAAAATGATAGAATCCGGGCGAGTACCGGGAAAAGGTAGAATCCTTCCGAGTACCCAAAAACTTTCCGAACGAGGACCGAAAATTGGTAGAATCAAGGTCAGTGCCCGAAAATGATAGAATCCGGGCGAGTACCGGGAAAAGGTAGAATCCGTCCGAGTACCCAAAAACTTTCCGAACGAGAACCGAAAATTGGCAGAATCAGGGTCAGTACCGGAAAATCATAGAATCCGGGCGAGTACCGGGAAAATGTAGAATCCGTCCGAGTACCCAAAAACTGTCCGAACGACGATCGAAAATTGGTAGAATCAGGGTCAGTACCGGAAAATGATAGAATCCGGGCGAGTACCGGGAAAAGGTAGAATCCGTCCGAGTACCCAAAAACTGTCCGAACGATGGCCGAAAATTGGTAGAATCAGGGTCAGTACCGGAAAATGATAGAATCCGGGCGAGTACCGGGAAAATGTAGAATCCGTCCGAGTACCATAAAACTTTCCGAACGAGGGCCGAAAATTGGTAGAATCAGGGTCAGTACCGGAAAATGATAGAATCCGGGCGAGTACCGGGAAAAGGTAGAATCCTTTCGAGTACCCAAAAACTTTCCGAACGAGGACCGAAAATTGGTAGAATCAGGGTCAGTGCCGAAAATGATAGAATCCGGGCGAGTACCGGGAAAAGGTAGAATCCGTCCGAGTACCCAAAAACTTTCCGAACGAGAACCGAAAATTGGCAGAATCAGGGTCAGTACCGGAAAATGATAGAATCCGGGCGAGTACCGGGAAAATGTAGAATCCGTCCGAGTACCCAAAAACATTCTGAACGAGAACCGAAAATTGGTAGAATCAGGGACAGTACCGGATAATGATAGAATCCGGGCGAGTACCGGGAAAATGTAGAATCCGTCCGAGTACCCAAAAACTGTCCGAACGATGACCGAAAATTGGCAGAATCAGGGTCAGTACCGGAAAATGATAGAATCCGGGCGAGTACCCAAAAACTGTCCGAACGATGACCGAAAATTGGTAGAATCAGGGTCAGTACAGGAAAATGATAGAATCCGGGCGAGTACCGGGAAAATGTAGAATCCGTCCGAGTACCCAAAAACTTTCGGAACGAGAACCGAAAATTGGTAGAATCAGGGACAGTACCGGATAATGATAGAATCCGGGCGAGTACCGGGAAAATGTAGAATCCGTCCGAGTACCATAAAACTTTCCGAACGAGGGCCGAAAATTGGTAGAATCAGGGTCAGTACCGGAAAATGATAGAATCCGGGCGAGTACCGGGAAAAGGTAGAATCCTTCCGAGTACCCAAAAACTTTCCGAACGAGGACCGAAAATTGGTAGAATCAGGGTCAGTGCCCGAAAATGATAGAATCCGGGCGAGTACCGGGAAAAGGTAGAATCCGTCGGAGTACCCAAAAACTTTCCGAACGAGAACCGAAAATTGGCAGAATCAGGGTCAGTACCGGAAAATGATAGAATCCGGGCGAGTACCGGGAAAAGGTAGAATCCGTCCGAGTACCCAAAAACTGTCCGAACGATGACCGAAAATTGGCAGAATCAGGGTCAGTACCGGAAAATGATAGAATCCGGGCGAGTACCCAAAAACTGTCCGAACGATGACCGAAAATTGGTAGAATCAGGGTCAGTACAGGAAAATGATAGAATCCGGGCGAGTACCGGGAAAATGTAGAATCCGTCCGAGTACCCAAAAACTTTCGGAACGAGAACCGAAAATTGGTAGAATCAGGGACAGTACCGGATAATGATAGAATCCGGGCGAGTACCGGGAAAATGTAGAATCCGTCCGAGTACCATAAAACTTTCCGAACGAGGGCCGAAAATTGGTAGAATCAGGGTCAGTACCGGAAAATGATAGAATCCGGGCGAGTACCGGGAAAAGGTAGAATCCTTCCGAGTACCCAAAAACTTTCCGAACGAGGACCGAAAATTGGTAGAATCAGGGTCAGTGCCCGAAAATGATAGAATCCGGGCGAGTACCGGGAAAAGGTAGAATCCGTCGGAGTACCCAAAAACTTTCCGAACGAGAACCGAAAATTGGCAGAATCAGGGTCAGTATTGGAAAATGATAGAATCAGGGCGAGTACAGGGAAAATGTAGAATCCGTCCGTGTACCCAAAAACTTTCCGAACGACGATCGAAAATTGGTAGAATAAGGGTCAGTACCGTAAAATGATAGAATCCGGGCGAGTACCGGGAAAAGGTAGAATCCGTCCGAGTACCCAAAAACTGTTCGAACGATGACCGAAAATTGGTAGAATCAGGGTCAGTACCGGAAAATGATAGAATCCGGGCGAGTACAGGGAAAAGGTAGAATCCGTCCGAGTACCCAAAAACTTTCCGAACGAGGACCGAAAATTGGTAGAATCAGGGTCAGTGCCCGAAAATGATAGAATCCGGGCGAGTACAGGGAAAAGGTAGAATCCGTCCGAGTACCCAAAAACTTTCCGAACGAGGACCGAAAATTGGTAGAATCAGGGTCAGTGCCGAAAATGATAGAATCCGGGCGAGTACCGGGAAAAGGTAGAATCCGTCCGAGTACCCAAAAACTTTCCGAACGAGAACCGAAAATTTGCAGAATCAGGGTCACTACCGGAAAATGATAGAATCCGGGCGAGTACCGGGAAAATGTAGAATCCGTCCGAGTACCCAAAAACTTTCTGAACGAGAACCGAAAATTGGTAGAATCAAGGACAGTACCGGATAATGATAGAATCCGGGCGAGTACCGGGAAAATGTAGAATCCGTCCGAGTACCATAAAACTTTCCGAACGAGGGCCGAAAATTGGTAGAATCAGGGTCAGTACCGGAAAATGATAGAATCCGGGCGAGTACCGGGAAAAGGTAGAATCCTTCCGAGTACCCAAAAACTTTCCGAACGAGGACCGAAAATTGGTAGAATCAGGGTCAGTGCCCGAAAATGATAGAATCCGGGCGAGTACCGGGAAAAGGTAGAATCCGTCGGAGTACCCAAAAACTTTCCGAACGAGAACCGAAAATTGGCAGAATCAGGGTCAGTATTGGAAAATGATAGAATCAGGGCGAGTACAGGGAAAATGTAGAATCCGTCTGTGTACCCAAAAACTTTCCGAACGACGATCGAAAATTGGTAGAATAAGGGTCAGTACCGTAAAATGATAGAATCCGGGCGAGTACCGGGAAAAGGTAGAATCCGTCCGAGTACCCAAAAACTGTCCGAACGATGACCGAAAATTGGTAGAATCAGGGTCAGTACCGGAAAATGATAGAATCCGGGCGAGTACAGGGAAAAGGTAGAATCCGTCCGAGTACCCAAAAACTTTCCGAACGAGGACCGAAAATTGGTAGAATCAGGGTCAGTGCCCGAAAATGATAGAATCCGGGCGAGTACAGGGAAAAGGTAGAATCCGTCCGAGTACCCAAAAACTTTCCGAACGAGAACCGAAAATTGGCAGAATCAGGGTCAGTACCGAAAAATGATAGAATCCGGGCGAGTACCAGGAAAATGTAGAATCCGTCCGAATACCCAAAATTTCTCCGAACGATGACCGAAAATTGGTAGAATCAGGCTCAGTACCGGAAAATGATAGAATCCGGACGAGTACCGGGAAAATGTAGAATCCGTCCGAGTACCCAAAAACTTTCCGAACGACGATCGAAAATTGGTTGAATCAGGGTCAGTACCAGAAAATGATAGAATCTGGGCGAGTACCGGGAAAATGTAGAATCCGTCCGAGTACCCAAAAACTTTCCGAACGACGATCGAAAATTGGTAGAATCAGGGTCAGTACCGGGAAAAGGTAGAATCCGTCCGAGTACCCAAAAACTGTCCGAACGATGACCGAAAATTGGTAGAATCAGGGTCAGTACCGGAAAATGATAGAATCCGGGCGAGTACAGGGAAAAGGTAGAATCCGTCCGAGTACCCAAAAACTTTCCGAACGAGGACCGAAAATTGGTAGAATCAGGGTCAGTGCCCGAAAATGATAGAATCCGGGCGAGTACAGGGAAAAGGTAGAATCCGTCCGAGTACCCAAAAACTTTCCGAACGAGAACCGAAAATTGGCAGAATCAGGGTCAGTACCGAAAAATGATAGAATCCAGGCGAGTACCAGGAAAATGTAGAATCCGTCCGAATACCCAAAATTTGTCCGAACGATGACCGAAAATTGGTAGAATCAGGCTCAGTACCGGAAAATGATAGAATCCGGACGAGTACCGGGAAAATGTAGAATCCGTCCGAGTACCCAAAAACTTTCCGAACAACGATCGAAAATTGGTTGAATCAGGGTCAGTACCAGAAAATGATAGAATCTGGGCGAGTACCGGGAAAATGTAGAATCCGTCCGAGTACCCAAAAACTTTCCGAACGACGATCGAAAATTGGTAGAATCAGGGTCAGTACCGGGAAAAGGTAGAATCCGTCCGAGTACCCAAAAACTGTCCGAACGATGACCGAAAATTGGTAGAATCAGGGTCAGTACAGGAAAATGATAGAATCCGGGCGAGTACCGGGAAATGGTAGAATCCGTCCGAGTACCCAAAAACATTCCGAACGAGGACCGAAAATTGGTAGAATCAGGGTCAGTGCCCGAAAATGATAGAATCCGGGCGAGTACCGGGAAAAGGTAGAATCCGTACGAGTACCCAAAAACTTTCCGAACAAGAACCGAAAATTGGCAGAATCAGGGTCAGTACCGGAAAATGATAGAATCCGGGCGAGTACCGGGAAAATGTAGAATCCGTCCGAGTACCCAAAAACTTTCGGAACGAGGACCGAAAATTGGTAGAATCAGGGTCAGTACCGGAAAATGATAGAATCCGGGCGAGTACCGGGAAAAGGTAGAATCCTTCCGAGTACCCAAAAACTTTCCGAACGAGGACCGAAAATTGGTAGAATCAGGGTCAGTGCCCGAAAATGATAGAATACGGGCGAGTACCGGGAAAAGGTAGAATCCGTCCGAGTACCCAAAAACTTTCCGAACGAGAACCGAAAATTGGCAGAATCAGGGTCAGTACCGGAAAATGATAGAATCCGGGCGAGTACCGGGAAAATGTAGAATCCGTCCGAGTATCCAAAAACTGTCCGAACGACGATCGAAAATTGGTAGAATCAGGGTCAGTACCGGAAAATGATAGAATCCGGGCGAGTACCGGGAAAAGGTAGAATCCTTCTGAGTACCCAAAAACTGTCCGAACGATGACCGAAAATTGGTAGAATCAGGGTCAGTACCGGAAAATGATAGAATCCGGGCGAGTACAGGGAAAAGGTAGAATCCGTCCGAGTACCCAAAAACTGTCCGAACGATGACCGAAAATTGGTAGAATCAGGGTCAGTACAGGAAAATGATAGAATCCGGGCGAGTACCGGGAAAAGGTAGAATCCGTCCGAGTACCCAAAAACTTTCCGAACGAGGACCGAAAATTGGTAGAATCAGGGTCAGTGCCGAAAATGATAGAATCCGGGCGAGTACCGGGAAAAGGTAGAATCCGTCCGAGTACCCAAAAACTTTCCGAACGAGAACCGAAAATTTGCAGAATCAGGGTCACTACCGGAAAATGATAGAATCCGGGCGAGTACCGGGAAAATGTAGAATCCGTCCGAGTACCCAAAAACTTTCTGAACGAGAACCGAAAATTGGTAGAATCAAGGACAGTACCGGATAATGATAGAATCCGGGCGAGTACCGGGAAAATGTAGAATCCGTCCGAGTACCATAAAACTTTCCGAACGAGGGCCGAAAATTGGTAGAATCAGGGTCAGTACCGAAAAATGATAGAATCCGGGCGAGTACCGGGAAAAGGTAGAATCCTTCCGAGTACCCAAAAACTTTCCGAACGAGGACCGAAAATTGGTAGAATCAGGGTCAGTGACCGAAAATGATAGAATCCGGGCGAGTACCGGGAAAAGGTAGAATCCGTCGGAGTACCCAAAAACTTTCCGAACGAGAACCGAAAATTGGCAGAATCAGGGTCAGTATTGGAAAATGATAGAATCAGGGCGAGTACCGGGAAAATGTAGAATCCGTCCGTGTACCCAAAAACTTTCCGAACGACGATCGAAAATTGGTAGAATAAGGGTCAGTACCGGAAAATGATAGAATCCGGGCGAGTACCGGGAAAAGGTAGAATCCGTCCGAGTACCCAAAAACTGTCCGAACGATGACCGAAAATTGGTAGAATCAGGGTCAGTACCGGAAAATGATAGAATCCGGCCGAGTACAGGGAAAAGGTAGAATCCGTCCGAGTACCCAAAAACTTTCCGAACGAGGACCGAAAATTGGTAGAATCAGGGTCAGTGCCCGAAAATGATAGAATCCGGGCGAGTACAGGGAAAAGGTAGAATCCGTCCGAGTACCCAAAAACTTTCCGAACGAGAACCGAAAATTGGCAGAATCAGGGTCAGTACCGGAAAATGATAGAATCCGGGCGAGTACCAGGAAAATGTAGAATCCGTCCGAGTACCCAAAATTTGTCCGAACGATGACCGAAAATTGGTAGAATCAGGCTCAGTACCGGAAAATGATAGAATCCGGACGAGTACCGGGAAAATGTAGAATCCGTCCGAGTACCCAAAAACTTTCCGAACGAGAACCGAAAATTGGCAGAATCAGGGTCAGAACCGGAAAATGATAGAATCCGGGCGAGTACCGGGAAAATGTAGAATCCGTCCGAGTACCCAAAAACTGTCCGAACGACGATCGAAAATTGGTAGAATAAGGGTCAGTACCGGAAAATGATAGAATCCGGGCGAGTACCGGGAAAAGGTAGAATCCGTCCGAGTACCCAAAAACTGTCCGAACGATGACCGAAAATTGGCAGAATCAGGGTCAGTACCGGAAAATGATAGAATCCGGGCGAGTACCCAAAAACTGTCCGAACGATGACCGAAAATTGGTAGAATCAGGGTCAGTACAGGAAAATGATAGAATCCGGGCGAGTACCGGGAAAAGGTAGAATCCGTCCGAGTACCCAAAAACTTTCCGAACGAGAATCGAAAATTTGCAGAATCAGGGTCAGTACCGGAAAATGATAGAATCCGGGCGAGTACCGGGAAAATGTAGAATCCGTCCGAGTACCCAAAAACTTTCTGAACGAGAACCGAAAATTGGTAGAATCAGGGACAGTACCGGATAATGATAGAATCCGGGCGAGTACCGGGAAAATGTAGAATCCGTCCGAGTACCATAAAACTTTCCGAACGAGGGCCGAAAATTGGTAGAATCAGGGTCAGTACCGGAAAATGATAGAATCCGGGCGAGTACCGGGAAAAGGTAGAATCCTTCCGAGTACCCAAAAACTTTCCGAACGAGGACCGAAAATTGGTAGAATCAGGGTCAGTGCCCGAAAATGATAGAATCCGGGCGAGTACCGGGAAAAGGTAGAATCCGTCGGAGTACCCAAAAACTTTCCGAACGAGAACCGAAAATTGGCAGAATCAGGGTCAGTATTGGAAAATGATAGAATCAGGGCGAGTACCGGGAAAATGTAGAATCCGTCCGTGTACCCAAAAACTTTCCGAACGACGATCGAAAATTGGTAGAATAAGGGTCAGTACCGGAAAATGATAGAATCCGGGCGAGTACCGGGAAAAGGTAGAATCCGTCCGAGTACCCAAAAACTGTCCGAACGATGACCGAAAATTGGTAGAATCAGGGTCAGTACCGGAAAATGATAGAATCCGGGCGAGTACAGGGAAAAGGTAGAATCCGTCCGAGTACCCAAAAACTTTCCGAACGAGGACCGAAAATTGGTAGAATCAGGGTCAGTGCCCGAAAATGATAGAATCCGGGCGAGTACAGGGAAAAGGTAGAATCCGTCCGAGTACCCAAAAACTTTCCGAACGAGCACCGAAAATTGGCAGAATCAGGGTCAGTACCGGAAAATGATAGAATCCGGGCGAGTACCAGGAAAATGTAGAATCCGTCCGAGTACCCAAAAACTGTCCGAACGATGACCGAAAATTGGTAGAATCAGGGTCAGTACCGGAAAATGATAGAATCCGGGCGAGTACAGGGAAAAGGTAGAATCCGTCCGAGTACCCAAAAACTTTCCGAACGAGGACCGAAAATTGGTAGAATCAGGGTCAGTGCCCGAAAATGATAGAATCCGGGCGAGTACAGGGAAAAGGTAGAATCCGTCCGAGTACCCAAAAACTTTCCGAACGAGCACCGAAAATTGGCAGAATCAGGGTCAGTACCGGAAAATGATAGAATCCGGGCGAGTACCAGGAAAATGTAGAATCCGTCCGAGTACCCAAAATTTGTCCGAACGATGACCGAAAATTGGTAGAATAAGGGTCAGTACCGGAAAATGATAGAATCCGGACGAGTACCGGGAAAATGTAGAATCCGTCCGAGTACCCAAGAACTTTCCGAACGACGATCGAAAATTGGTTGAATCAGGGTCAGTACCAGAAAATGATAGAATCTGGGCGAGTACCGGGAAAATGTAGAATCCGTCCGAGTACCCAAAAACTTTCCGAACGACGATCGAAAATTGGTAGAATCAGGGTCAGTACCGGGAAAAGGTAGAATCCGTCCGAGTACCCAAAAACTGTCCGAACGATGACCGAAAATTGGTAGAATCAGGGTCAGTACAGGAAAATGATAGAATCCGGGCGAGTACCGGGAAATGGTAGAATCCGTCCGAGTACCCAAAAACATTCCGAACGAGGACCGAAAATTGGTAGAATCAGGGTCAGTGCCCGAAAATGATAGAATCCGGGCGAGTACCGGGAAAAGGTAGAATCCGTCCGAGTACCCAAAAACTTTCCAAACGAGAACCGAAAATTGGCAGAATCAGGGTCAGTACCGGAAAATGATAGAATCCGGGCGAGTACCGGGAAAATGTAGAATCCGTCCGAGTATCCAAAAACTGTCCGAACGACGATCGAAAATTGGTAGAATCAGGGTCAGTACCGGAAAATGATAGAATCCGGGCGAGTACCGGGAAAAGGTAGAATCCGTCCGAGTACCCAAAAACTGTCCGAACGATGACCGAAAATTGGTAGAATCAGGGTCAGTACAGGAAAATGATAGAATCCGGGCGAGTACCGGGAAAAGGTAGAATCCGTCCGAGTACCCAAAAACTGTCCGAACGATGACCGAAAATTGGTAGAATCAGGGTCAGTACCGGAAAATGATAGAATCCGGGCGAGTACAGGGAAAAGGTAGAATCCGTCCGAGTACCCAAAAACTTTCCGAACGAGGACCGAAAATTGGTAGAATCAGGGTCAGTGCCCGAAAATGATAGAATCCGGGCGAGTACAGGGAAAAGGTAGAATCCGTCCGAGTACCCAAAAACTTTCCGAACGAGCACCGAAAATTGGCAGAATCAGGGTCAGTACCGGAAAATGATAGAATCCGGGCGAGTACCAGGAAAATGTAGAATCCGTCCGAGTACCCAAAAACTGTCCGAACGATGACCGAAAATTGGTAGAATCAGGGTCAGTACCGGAAAATGATAGAATCCGGGCGAGTACAGGGAAAAGGTAGAATCCGTCCGAGTACCCAAAAACTTTCCGAACGAGGACCGAAAATTGGTAGAATCAGGGTCAGTGCCCGAAAATGATAGAATCCGGGCGAGTACAGGGAAAAGGTAGAATCCGTCCGAGTACCCAAAAACTTTCCGAACGAGCACCGAAAATTGGCAGAATCAGGGTCAGTACCGGAAAATGATAGAATCCGGGCGAGTACCAGGAAAATGTAGAATCCGTCCGAGTACCCAAAATTTGTCCGAACGATGACCGAAAATTGGTAGAATAAGGGTCAGTACCGGAAAATGATAGAATCCGGACGAGTACCGGGAAAATGTAGAATCCGTCCGAGTACCCAAGAACTTTCCGAACGACGATCGAAAATTGGTTGAATCAGGGTCAGTACCAGAAAATGATAGAATCTGGGCGAGTACCGGGAAAATGTAGAATCCGTCCGAGTACCCAAAAACTTTCCGAACGACGATCGAAAATTGGTAGAATCAGGGTCAGTACCGGGAAAAGGTAGAATCCGTCCGAGTACCCAAAAACTGTCCGAACGATGACCGAAAATTGGTAGAATCAGGGTCAGTACAGGAAAATGATAGAATCCGGGCGAGTACCGGGAAATGGTAGAATCCGTCCGAGTACCCAAAAACATTCCGAACGAGGACCGAAAATTGGTAGAATCAGGGTCAGTGCCCGAAAATGATAGAATCCGGGCGAGTACCGGGAAAAGGTAGAATCCGTCCGAGTACCCAAAAACTTTCCAAACGAGAACCGAAAATTGGCAGAATCAGGGTCAGTACCGGAAAATGATAGAATCCGGGCGAGTACCGGGAAAATGTAGAATCCGTCCGAGTATCCAAAAACTGTCCGAACGACGATCGAAAATTGGTAGAATCAGGGTCAGTACCGGAAAATGATAGAATCCGGGCGAGTACCGGGAAAAGGTAGAATCCGTCCGAGTACCCAAAAACTGTCCGAACGATGACCGAAAATTGGTAGAATCAGGGTCAGTACAGGAAAATGATAGAATCCGGGCGAGTACCGGGAAAAGGTAGAATCCGTCCGAGTACCCAAAAACTGTCCGAACGATGACCGAAAATTGGTAGAATCAGGGTCAGTACCGGAAAATGATAGAATCCGGGCGAGTACAGGGAAAAGGTAGAATCCGTCCGAGTACCCAAAAACTTTCCGAACGAGGACCGAAAATTGGTAGAATCAGGGTCAGTGCCCGAAAATGATAGAATCCGGGCGAGTACAGGGAAAAGGTAGAATCCGTCCGAGTACCCAAAAACTTTCCGAACGAGCACCGAAAATTGGCAGAATCAGGGTCAGTACCGGAAAATGATAGAATCCGGGCGAGTACAGGGAAAAGGTAGAATCCGTCCGAGTACCCAAAAACTTTCCGAACGAGGACCGAAAATTGGTAGAATCAGGGTCAGTGCCCGAAAATGATAGAATCCGGGCGAGTACAGGGAAAAGGTAGAATCCGTCCGAGTACCCAAAAACTTTCCGAACGAGCACCGAAAATTGGCAGAATCAGGGTCAGTATTGGAAAATGATAGAATCAGGGCGAGTACCGGGAAAATGTAGAATCCGTCCGTGTACCCAAAAACTTTCCGAACGACGATCGAAAATTGGTAGAATAAGGGTCAGTAGAGGAAAATGATAGAATCCGGGCGAGTACCGGGAAAAGGTAGAATCCGTCCGAGTACCCAAAAACTGTCCGAACGATGACCGAAAATTGGTAGAATCAGGGTCAGTACCGGAAAATGATAGAATCCGGGCGAGTACAGGGAAAAGGTAGAATCCGTCCGAGTACCCAAAAACTTTCCGAACGAGGACCGAAAATTGGTAGAATCAGGGTCAGTGCCCGAAAATGATAGAATCCGGGCGAGTACAGGGAAAAGGTAGAATCCGTCCGAGTACCCAAAAACTTTCCGAACGAGCACCGAAAATTGGCAGAATCAGGGTCAGTACCGGAAAATGATAGAATCCGGGCGAGTACCAGGAAAATGTAGAATCCGTCCGAGTACCCAAAATTTGTCCGAACGATGACCGAAAATTGGTAGAATAAGGGTCAGTACCGGAAAATGATAGAATCCGGACGAGTACCGGGAAAATGTAGAATCCGTCCGAGTACCCAAGAACTTTCCGAACGACGATCGAAAATTGGTTGAATCAGGGTCAGTACCAGAAAATGATAGAATCTGGGCGAGTACCGGGAAAATGTAGAATCCGTCCGAGTACCCAAAAACTTTCCGAACGACGATCGAAAATTGGTAGAATCAGGGTCAGTACCGGGAAAAGGTAGAATCCGTCCGAGTACCCAAAAACTGTCCGAACGATGACCGAAAATTGGTAGAATCAGGGTCAGTACAGGAAAATGATAGAATCCGGGCGAGTACCGGGAAATGGTAGAATCCGTCCGAGTACCCAAAAACATTCCGAACGAGGACCGAAAATTGGTAGAATCAGGGTCAGTGCCCGAAAATGATAGAATCCGGGCGAGTACCGGGAAAAGGTAGAATCCGTCCGAGTACCCAAAAACTTTCCGAACGAGAACCGAAAATTGGCAGAATCAGGGTCAGTACCGGAAAATGATAGAATCCGGGCGAGTACCGGGAAAATGTAGAATCCGTCCGAGTATCCAAAAACTGTCCGAACGACGATCGAAAATTGGTAGAATCAGGGTCAGTACCGGAAAATGATAGAATCCGGGCGAGTACCGGGAAAAGGTAGAATCCGTCCGAGTACCCAAAAACTGTCCGAACGATGACCGAAAATTGGTAGAATCAGGGTCAGTACAGGAAAATGATAGAATCCGGGCGAGTACCGGGAAAAGGTAGAATCCGTCCGAGTACCCAAAAACTTTCCGAACGAGGACCGAAAATTGGTAGAATCAGGGTCAGTGCCGAAAATGATAGAATCCGGGCGAGTACCGGGAAAAGGTAGAATCCGTCCGAGTACCCAAAAACTTTTCGAACGAGAACCGAAAATTTGCAGAATCAGGGTCAGTACCGGAAAATGATAGAATCCGGGCGAGTACCGGGAAAATGTAGAATCCGTCCGAGTACCCAAAAACTTTCTGAACGAGAACCGAAAATTGGTAGAATCAAGGACAGTACCGGATAATGATAGAATCCGGGCGAGTACCGGGAAAATGTAGAATCCGTCCGAGTACCATAAAACTTTCCGAACGAGGGCCGAAAATTGGTAGAATCAGGGTCAGTACCGGAAAATGATAGAATCCGGGCGAGTACCGGGAAAAGGTAGAATCCTTCCGAGTACCCAAAAACTTTCCGAACGAGAACCGAAAATTTGCATAATCAGGGTCAGAACCGGAAAATGATAGAATCCGGGCGAGTACCGGGAAAATGTAGAATCCGTCCGAGTACCCAAAAACTGTCCGAACGACGATCGAAAATTGGTAGAATAAGGGTCAGTACCGGAAAATGATAGAATCCGGGCGAGTACCGGGAAAAGGTAGAATCCGTCCGAGTACCCAAAAACTGTCCGAACGATGACCGAAAATTGGCAGAATCAGGGTCAGTACCGGAAAATGATAGAATCCGGGCGAGTACCCAAAAACTTTTCGAACGAGAACCGAAAATTTGCAGAATCAGGGTCAGTACCGGAAAATGATAGAATCCGGGCGAGTACCGGGAAAATGTAGAATCCGTCCGAGTACCCAAAAACTTTCCGAACGAGAACCGAAAATTGGCAGAATCAGGGTCAGTACCGGAAAATGTTAGAATCCGGGCGAGTACCGGGAAAATGTAGAATCCGTCCGAGTACCCAAAAACTTTCTGAACGAGAACCGAAAATTGGTAGAATCAGGGACAGTACCGGATAATGATAGAATCCGGGCGAGTACCGGGAAAATGTAGAATCCGTCCGAGTACCATAAAACTTTCCGAACGAGGGCCGAAAATTGGTAGAATCAGGGTCAGTACCGGAAAATGATAGAATCCGGGCGAGTACCGGGAAAAGGTAGAATCCTTCCGAGTACCCAAAAACTTTCCGAACGAGGACCGAAAATTGGTAGAATCAGGGTCAGTGCCCGAAAATGATAGAATCCGGGCGAGTACCGGGAAAAGGTAGAATCCGTCGGAGTACCCAAAAACTTTCCGAACGAGAACCGAAAATTGGCAGAATCAGGGTCAGTATTGGAAAATGATAGAATCAGGGCGAGTACCGGGAAAATGTAGAATCCGTCCGTGTACCCAAAAACTTTCCGAACGACGATCGAAAATTGGTAGAATAAGGGTCAGTACAGGAAAATGATAGAATCCGGGCGAGTACCGGGAAAAGGTAGAATCCGTCCGAGTACCCAAAAACTGTCCGAACGATGACCGAAAATTGGTAGAATCAGGGTCAGTACCGGAAAATGATAGAATCCGGGCGAGTACAGGGAAAAGGTAGAATCCGTCCGAGTACCCAAAAACTTTCCGAACGAGGACCGAAAATTGGTAGAATCAGGGTCAGTGCCCGAAAATGATAGAATCCGGGCGAGTACAGGGAAAAGGTAGAATCCGTCCGAGTACCCAAAAACTTTCCGAACGAGCACCGAAAATTGGCAGAATCAGGATCAGTACCGGAAAATGATAGAATCCGGGCGAGTACCAGGAAAATGTAGAATCCGTCCGAGTACCCAAAATTTGTCCGAACGATGACCGAAAATTGGTAGAATCAGGGTCAGTACCGGAAAATGATAGAATCCGGACGAGTACCGGGAAAATGTAGAATCCGTCCGAGTACCCAAAAACTTTCCGAACGACGATCGAAAATTGGTTGAATCAGGGTCAGTACCAGAAAATGATAGAATCTGGGCGAGTACCGGGAAAATGTAGAATCCGTCCGAGTACCCAAAAACTTTCCGAACGACGATCGAAAATTGGTAGAATCAGGGTCAGTACCGGGAAAAGGTAGAATCCGTCCGAGTACCCAAAAACTGTCCGAACGATGACCGAAAATTGGTAGAATCAGGGTCAGTACAGGAAAATGATAGAATCCGGGCGAGTACCGGGAAATGGTAGAATCCGTCCGAGTACCCAAAAACATTCCGAACGAGGACCGAAAATTGGTAGAATCAGGGTCAGTGCCCGAAAATGATAGAATCCGGGCGAGTACCGGGAAAAGGTAGAATCCGTCCGAGTACCCAAAAACTTTCCAAACGAGCACCGAAAATTGGCAGAATCAGGGTCAGTACCGGAAAATGATAGAATCCGGGCGAGTACCGGGAAAATGTAGAATCCGTCCGAGTATCCAAAAACTGTCCGAACGACGATCGAAAATTGGTAGAATCAGGGTCAGTACCGGAAAATGATAGAATCCGGGCGAGTACCGGGAAAAGGTAGAATCCGTCCGAGTACCCAAAAACTGTCCGAACGATGACCGAAAATTGGTAGAATCAGGGTCAGTACAGGAAAATGATAGAATCCGGGCGAGTACCGGGAAAAGGTAGAATCCGTCCGAGTACCCAAAAACTTTCCGAACGAGGACCGAAAATTGGTAGAATCAGGGTCAGTGCCGAAAATGATAGAATCCGGGCGAGTACCGGGAAAAGGTAGAATCCGTCCGAGTACCCAAAAACTTTTCGAACGAGAACCGAAAATTTGCAGAATCAGGGTCAGTACCGGAAAATGATAGAATCCGGGCGAGTACCGGGAAAATGTAGAATCCGTCCGAGTACCCAAAAACTTTCCGAACGAGAACCGAAAATTGGTAGAATCAAGGACAGTACCGGAAAATGATAGAATCCGGGCGAGTACCGGGAAAATGTAGAATCCGTCCGAGTACCCAAAAACTTTCTGAACGAGAACCGAAAATTGGTAGAATCAGGGACAGTACCGGATAATGATAGAATCCGGGCGAGTACCGGGAAAATGTAGAATCCGTCCGAGTACCATAAAACTTTCCGAACGAGGGCCGAAAATTGGTAGAATCAGGGTCAGTACCGGAAAATGATAGAATCCGGGCGAGTACCGGGAAAAGGTAGAATCCTTCCGAGTACCCAAAAACTTTCCGAACGAGGACCGAAAATTGGTAGAATCAGGGTCAGTCCCCGAAAATGATAGAATCCGGGCGAGTACCGGGAAAAGGTAGAATCCGTCGGAGTACCCAAAAACATTCCGAACGAGAACCGAAAATTGTCAGAATCAGGGTCAGTATTGGAAAATGATAGAATCAGGGCGAGTACCGGGAAAATGTAGAATCCGTCCGTGTACCCAAAAACTTTCCGAACGACGATCGAAAATTGGTAGAATAAGGGTCAGTACAGGAAAATGATAGAATCCGGGCGAGTACCGGGAAAAGGTAGAATCCGTCCGAGTACCCAAAAACTGTCCGAACGATGACCGAAAATTGGTAGAATCAGGGTCAGTACCGGAAAATGATAGAATCCGGGCGAGTACAGGGAAAAGGTAGAATCCGTCCGAGTACCCAAAAACTTTCCGAACGAGGACCGAAAATTGGTAGAATCAGGGTCAGTGCCCGAAAATGATAGAATCCGGGCGAGTACAGGGAAAAGGTAGAATCCGTCCGAGTACCCAAAAACATTCCGAACGAGCACCGAAAATTGGCAGAATCAGGGTCAGTACCGGAAAATGATAGAATCCGGGCGAGTACCAGGAAAATGTAGAATCCGTCCGAGTACCCAAAATTTGTCCGAACGATGACCGAAAATTGGTAGAATCAGGGTCAGTACCGGAAAATGATAGAATCCGGACGAGTACCGGGAAAATGTAGAATCCGTCCGAGTACCCAAAAACTTTCCGAACGACGATCGAAAATTGGTTGAATCAGGGTCAGTACCAGAAAATGATAGAATCTGGGCGAGTACCGGGAAAATGTGGAATCCGTCCGAGTACCCAAAAACTTTCCGAACGACGATCGAAAATTGGTAGAATCAGGGTCAGTACCGGGAAAAGGTAGAATCCGTCCGAGTACCCAAAAACTGTCCGAACGATGACCGAAAATTGGTAGAATCAGGGTCAGTACAGGAAAATGATAGAATCTGGGCGAGTACCGGGAAATGGTAGAATCCGTCCGAGTACCCAAAAACATTCCGAACGAGGACCGAAAATTGGTAGAATCAGGGTCAGTGCCCGAAAATGATAGAATCCGGGCGAGTACCGGGAAAAGGTAGAATCCGTCCGAGTACCCAAAAACTTTCCGAACGAGAACCGAAAATTGGCAGAATCAGGGTCAGTACCGGAAAATGATAGAATCCGGGCGAGTACCGGGAAAATGTAGAATCCGTCCGAGTATCCAAAAACTGTCCAAACGACGATCGAAAATTGGTAGAATCAGGGTCAGTACCGGAAAATGATAGAATCCGGGCGAGTACCGGGAAAAGGTAGAATCCGTCCGAGTACCCAAAAACTGTCCGAACGATGACCGAAAATTGGTAGAATCAGGGTCAGTACAGGAAAATGATAGAATCCGGGCGAGTACCGGGAAAAGGTAGAATCCGTCCGAGTACCCAAAAACTTTCCGAACGAGGACCGAAAATTGGTAGATTCAGGGTCAGTGCCGAAAATGATAGAATCCGGGCGAGTACCGGGAAAAGGTAGAATCCGTCCGAGTACCCAAAAACTTTTCGAACGAGAACCGAAAATTTGCAGAATCAGGGTCAGTACCGGAAAATGATAGAATCCGGGCGAGTACCGGGAAAATGTAGAATCCGTCCGAGTACCCAAAAACTTTCTGAACGAGAACCGAAAATTGGTAGAATCAAGGACAGTACCGGATAATGATAGAATCCGGGCGAGTACCGGGAAAATGTAGAATCCGTCCGAGTACCATAAAACTTTCCGAACGAGGGCCGAAAATTGGTAGAATCAGGGTCAGTACCGGAAAATGATAGAATCCGGGCGAGTACCGGGAAAAGGTAGAATCCTTCCGAGTACCCAAAAACTTTCCGAACGAGAACCGAAAATTTGCATAATCAGGGTCAGAACCGGAAAATGATAGAATCCGGGCGAGTACCGGGAAAATGTAGAATCCGTCCGAGTACCCAAAAACTGTCCGAACGACGATCGAAAATTGGTAGAATAAGGGTCAGTACCGGAAAATGATAGAATCCGGGCGAGTACCGGGAAAAGGTAGAATCCGTCCGAGTACCCAAAAACTGTCCGAACGATGACCGAAAATTGGCAGAATCAGGGTCAGTACCGGAAAATGATAGAATCCGGGCGAGTACCCAAAAACTGTCCGAACGATGACCGAAAATTGGTAGAATCAGGGTCAGTACAGGAAAATGATAGAATCCGGGCGAGTACCGGGAAAAGGTAGAATCCGTCCGAGTACCCAAAAACTTTCCGAACGAGAATCGAAAATTTGCAGAATCAGGGTCAGTACCGGAAAATGATAGAATCCGGGCGAGTACCGGGAAAATGTAGAATCCGTCCGAGTACCCAAAAACTTTCTGAATGAGAACCGAAAATTGGTAGAATCAGGGACAGTACCGGATAATGATAGAATCCGGGCGAGTACCGGGAAAATGTAGAATCCGTCCGAGTACCATAAAACTTTCCGAACGAGGGCCGAAAATTGGTAGAATCAGGGTCAGTACCGGAAAATGATAGAATCCGGGCGAGTACCGGGAAAAGGTAGAATCCTTCCGAGTACCCAAAAACTTTCCGAACGAGGACCGAAAATTGGTAGAATCAGGGTCAGTGCCCGAAAATGATAGAATCCGGGCGAGTACCGGGAAAAGGTAGAATCCGTCGGAGTACCCAAAAACTTTCCGAACGAGAACTGAAAATTGGCAGAATCAGGGTCAGTACCGGAAAATGATAGAATCCGGGCGAGTACCGGGAAAATGTAGAATCCGTCCGAGTATCCAAAAACTGTCCGAACGACGATCGAAAATTGGTAGAATCAGGGTCAGTACCGGAAAATGATAGAGTCCGGGCGAGTACCGGGAAAAGGTAGAATCCGTCCGAGTACCCAAAAACTGTCCGAACGATGACCGAAAATTGGTAGAATCAGGGTCAGTACAGGAAAATGATAGAATCCGGGTGAGTACCGGGAAAAGGTAGAATCCGTCCGAGTACCCAAAAACTTTCCGAACGAGGACCGAAAATTGGTAGAATCAGGGTCAGTGCCGAAAATGATAGAATCCGGGCGAGTACCGGGAAAAGGTAGAATCCGTCCGAGTACCCAAAAACTTTTCGAACGAGAACCGAAAATTTGCAGAATCAGGGTCAGTACCGGAAAATGATAGAATCCGGGCGAGTACCGGGAAAATGTAGAATCCGTCCGAGTACCCAAAAACTTTCTGAACGAGAACCGAAAATTGGCAGAATCAGGGTCAGTACCGGAAAATGATAGAATCCGGGCGAGTACCGGGAAAATGTAGAATCCGTCCGAGTACCCAAAAACTTTCTGAACGAGAACCGAAAATTGGTAGAATCAGGGACAGTACCGGATAATGATAGAATCCGGGCGAGTACCGGGAAAATGTAGAATCCGTCCGAGTACCATAAAACTTTCCGAACGAGGGCCGAAAATTGGTAGAATCAGGGTCAGTACCGGAAAATGATAGAATCCGGGCGTGTACCGGGAAAAGGTAGAATCCTTCCGAGTACCCAAAAACTTTCCGAACGAGGACCGAAAATTGGTAGAATCAGGGTCAGTGCCCGAAAATGATAGAATCCGGGCGAGTACCGGGAAAAGGTAGAATCCGTCCGAGTACCCAAAAACTTTCCGAACGAGGACCGAAAATTGGTAGAATCAGGGTCAGTGCCGAAAATGATAGAATCCGGGCGAGTACCGGGAAAAGGTAGAATCCGTCCGAGTACCCAAAAACTTTTCGAACGAGAACCGAAAATTTGCAGAATCAGGGTCAGTATCGGAAAATGATAGAATCCGGGCGAGTACCGGGAAAATGTAGAATCCGTCCGAGTACCCAAAAACTTTTCGAACGAGAACCGAAAATTGGTAGAATCAAGGACAGTACCGGATAATGATAGAATCCGGGCGAGTACCGGGAAAATGTAGAATCCGTCCGAGTACCATAAAACTTTCCGAACGAGGGCCGAAAATTGGTAGAATCAGGGTCAGTACCGGAAAATGATAGAATCCGGGCGAGTACCGGGAAAAGGTAGAATCCGTCCGAGTACCCAAAAACTGTCCGAACGATGACCGAAAATTGGTAGAATCAGGGTCAGTACAGGAAAATGATAGAATCCGGGCGAGTACCGGGAAAAGGTAGAATCCGTCCGAGTACCCAAAAACTTTCCGAACGAGGACCGAAAATTGGTAGAATCAGGGTCAGTGCCGAAAATGATAGAATCCGGGCGAGTACCGGGAAAAGGTAGAATCCGTCCGAGTACCCAAAAACTTTTCGAACGAGAACCGAAAATTTGCAGAATCAGGGTCAGTACCGGAAAATGATAGAATCCGGGCGAGTACCGGGAAAATGTAGAATCCGTCCGAGTACCCAAAAACTTTCCGAACGAGAACCGAAAATTGGCAGAATCAGGGTCAGTACCGGAAAATGATAGAATCCGGGCGAGTACCGGGAAAATGTAGAATCCGTCCGAGTACCCAAAAACTTTCCGAACGAGAACCGAAAATTGGTAGAATCAGGGACAGTACCGGATAATGATAGAATCCGGGCGAGTACCGGGAAAATGTAGAATCCGTCCGAGTACCATAAAACTTTCCGAACGAGGGCCGAAAATTGGTAGAATCAGGGTCAGTACCGGAAAATGATAGAATCCGGGCAAGTACCGGGAAAAGGTAGAATCCTTCCGAGTACCCAAAAACTTTCCGAACGAGGACCGAAAATTGGTAGAATCAGGGTCAGTGCCCGAAAATGATAGAATCCGGGCGAGTACCGGGAAAAGGTAGAATCCGTCGGAGTACCCAAAAACTTTCCGAACGAGAACCGAAAATTGGCAGAATCAGGGTCAGTATTGGAAAATGATAGAATCAGGGCGAGTACCGGGAAAATGTAGAATCCGTCCGTGTACCCAAAAACTTTCCGAACGACGATCGAAAATTGGTAGAATAAGGGTCAGTACAGGAAAATGATAGAATCCGGGCGAGTACCGGGAAAAGGTAGAATCCGTCCGAGTACCCAAAAACTGTCCGAACGATGACCGAAAATTGGTAGAATCAGGGTCAGTACCGGAAAATGATAGAATCCGGGCGAGTACAGGGAAAAGGTAGAATCCGTCCGAGTACCCAAAAACTTTCCGAACGAGGACCGAAAATTGGTAGAATCAGGGTCAGTGCCCGAAAATGATAGAATCCGGGCGAGTACAGGGAAAAGGTAGAATCCGTCCGAGTACCCAAAAACTTTCCGAACGAGCACCGAAAATTGGCAGAATCAGGGTCAGTACCGGAAAATGATAGAATCCGGGCGAGTACCAGGAAAATGTAGAATCCGTCCGAGTACCCAAAATTTGTCCGAACGATGACCGAAAATTGGTAGAATCAGGGTCAGTACCGGAAAATGATAGAATCCGGACGAGTACCGGGAAAATGTAGAATCCGTCCGAGTACCCAAAAACTTTCCGAACGACGATCGAAAATTGGTTGAATCAGGGTCAGTACCAGAAAATGATAGAATCTGGGCGAGTACCGGGAAAATGTAGAATCCGTCCGAGTACCCAAAAACTTTCCGAACGACGATCGAAAATTGGTAGAATCAGGGTCAGTACCGGGAAAAGGTATAATCCGTCCGAGTACCCAAAAACTGTCCGAACGATGACCGAAAATTGGTAGAATCAGGGTCAGTACAGGAAAATGATAGAATCCGGGCGAGTACCGGGAAATGGTAGAATCCGTCCGAGTACCCAAAAACATTCCGAACGAGGACCGAAAATTGGTAGAATCAGGGTCAGTGCCCGAAAATGATAGAATCCGGGCGAGTACCGGGAAAAGGTAGAATCCGTCGGAGTACCCAAAAACTTTCCGAACGAGAACCGAAAATTGGCAGAATCAGGGTCAGTACCGGAAAATGATAGAATCCGGGCGAGTACCGGGAAAATGTAGAATCCGTCCGAGTATCCAAAAACTGTCCGAACGACGATCGAAAATTGGTAGAATCAGGGTCAGTACCGGAAAATGATAGAATCCGGGCGAGTACCGGGAAAAGGTAGAATCCGTCCGAGTACCCAAAAACTGTCCGAACGATGACCGAAAATTGGTAGAATCAGGGTCAGTACAGGAAAATGATAGAATCCGGGCGAGTACCGGGAAAAGGTAGAATCCGTCCGAGTACCCAAAAACTTTCCGAACGAGGACCGAAAATTGGTAGAATCAGGGTCAGTGCCGAAAATGATAGAATCCGGGCGAGTACCGGGAAAAGGTAGAATCCGTCCGAGTACCCAAAAACTTTTCGAACGAGAACCGAAAATTTGCAGAATCAGGGTCAGTATCGGAAAATGATAGAATCCGGGCGAGTACCGGGAAAATGTAGAATCCGTCCGAGTACCCAAAAACTTTCTGAACGAGAACCGAAAATTGGTAGAATCAAGGACAGTACCGGATAATGATAGAATCCGGGCGAGTACCGGGAAAATGTAGAATCCGTCCGAGTACCATAAAACTTTCCGAACGAGGGCCGAAAATTGGTAGAATCAGGGTCAGTACCGGAAAATGATAGAATCCGGGCGAGTACCGGGAAAAGGTAGAATCCGTCCGAGTACCCAAAAACTGTCCGAACGATGACCGAAAATTGGTAGAATCAGGGTCAGTACAGGAAAATGATAGAATCCGGGCGAGTACCGGGAAAAGGTAGAATCCGTCCGAGTACCCAAAAACTTTCCGAACGAGGACCGAAAATTGGTAGAATCAGGGTCAGCGCCGAAAATGATAGAATCCGGGCGAGTACCGGGAAAAGGTAGAATCCGTCCGAGTACCCAAAAACTTTTCGAACGAGAACCGAAAATTTGCAGAATCAGGGTCAGTACCGGAAAATGATAGAATCCGGGCGAGTACCGGGAAAATGTAGAATCCGTCCGAGTACCCAAAAACTTTCCGAACGAGAACCGAAAATTGGCAGAATCAGGGTCAGTACCGGAAAATGATAGAATCCGGGCGAGTACCGGGAAAATGTAGAATCCGTCCGAGTACCCAAAAACTTTCCGAACGAGAACCGAAAATTGGTAGAATCAGGGACAGTACCGGATAATGATAGAATCCGGGCGAGTACCGGGAAAATGTAGAATCCGTCCGAGTACCATAAAACTTTCCGAACGAGGGCTGAAAATTGGTAGAATCAGGGTCAGTACCGGAAAATGATAGAATCCGGGCGAGTACCGGGAAAAGGTAGAATCCTTCCGAGTACCCAAAAACTTTCCGAACGAGGACCGAAAATTGGTAGAATCAGGGTCAGTGCCCGAAAATGATAGAATCCGGGCGAGTACCGGGAAAAGGTAGAATCCGTCGGAGTACCCAAAAACTTTCCGAACGAGAACCGAAAATTGGCAGAATCAGGGTCAGTATTGGAAAATGATAGAATCAGGGCGAGTACCGGGAAAATGTAGAATCCGTCCGTGTACCCAAAAACTTTCCGAACGACGATCGAAAATTGGTAGAATTAGGGTCAGTGCAGGAAAATGATAGAATCCGGGCGAGTACCGGGAAAAGGTAGAATCCGTCCGAGTACCCAAAAACTGTCCGAACGATGACCGAAAATTGGTAGAATCAGGGTCAGTACAGGAAAATGATAGAATCCGGGCGAGTACCGGGAAAAGGTAGAATCCGTCCGAGTACCCAAAAACTGTCCGAACGATGACCGAAAATTGGTAGAATCAGGGTCAGTACCGGAAAATGATAGAATCCGGGCGAGTACAGGGAAAAGGTAGAATCCGTCCGAGTACCCAAAAACTTTCCGAACGAGGACCGAAAATTGGTAGAATCAGGGTCAGTGCCCGAAAATGATAGAATCCGGGCGAGTACAGGGAAAAGGTAGAATCCGTCCGAGTACCCAAAAACTTTCCGAACGAGCACCGAAAATTGGCAGAATCAGGGTCAGTACCGGAAAATGATAGAATCCGGGCGAGTACCAGGAAAATGTAGAATCCGTCCGAGTACCCAAAATTTGTCCGAACGAGGGCCGAAAATTGGTAGAATCAGGGTCAGTACCGGAAAATGATAGAATCCGGGCGAGTACCGGGAAAAGGTAGAATCCTTCCGAGTACCCAAAAACTTTCCGAACGAGGACCGAAAATTGGTAGAATCAGGGTCAGTGCCCGAAAATGATAGAATCCGGGCGAGTACCGGGAAAAGGTAGAATCCGTCGGAGTACCCAAAAACTTTCCGAACGAGAACCGAAAATTGGCAGAATCAGGGTCAGTATTGGAAAATGATAGAATCAGGGCGAGTACCGGGAAAATGTAGAATCCGTCCGTGTACCCAAAAACTTTCCGAACGACGATCGAAAATTGGTAGAATTAGGGTCAGTACAGGAAAATGATAGAATCCGGGCGAGTACCGGGAAAAGGTAGAATCCGTCCGAGTACCCAAAAACTGTCCGAACGATGACCGAAAATTGGTAGAATCAGGGTCAGTACCGGAAAATGATAGAATCCGGGCGAGTACAGGGAAAAGGTAGAATCCGTCCGAGTACCCAAAAACTTTCCGAACGACGATCGAAAATTGGTTGAATCAGGGTCAGTACCAGAAAATGATAGAATCTGGGCGAGTACCGGGAAAATGTAGAATCCGTCCGAGTACCCAAAAACTTTCCGAACGACGATCGAAAATTGGTAGAATCAGGGTCAGTACCGGGAAAAGGTATAATCCGTCCGAGTACCCAAAAACTGTCCGAACGATGACCGAAAATTGGTAGAATCAGGGTCAGTACAGGAAAATGATAGAATCCGGGCGAGTACCGGGAAATGGTAGAATCCGTCCGAGTACCCAAAAACATTCCGAACGAGGACCGAAAATTGGTAGAATCAGGGTCAGTGCCCGAAAATGATAGAATCCGGGCGAGTACCGGGAAAAGGTAGAATCCGTCCGAGTACCCAAAAACTTTCCGAACGAGAACCGAAAATTGGCAGAATCAGGGTCAGTACCGGAAAATGATAGAATCCGGGCGAGTACCGGGAAAATGTAGAATCCGTCCGAGTATCCAAAAACTGTCCGAACGACGATCGAAAATTGGTAGAATCAGGGTCAGTACCGGAAAATGATAGAATCCGGGCGAGTACCGGGAAAAGGTAGAATCCGTCAGAGTACCCAAAAACTGTCCGAACGATGACCGAAAATTGGTAGAATCAGGGTCAGTACAGGAAAATGATAGAATCCGGGCGAGTACCGGGAAAAGGTAGAATCCGTCCGAGTACCCAAAAACTTTCCGAACGAGGACCGAAAATTGGTAGAATCAGGGTCAGTGCCGAAAATGATAGAATCCGGGCGAGTACCGGGAAAAGGTAGAATCCGTCCGAGTACCCAAAAACTTTTCGAACGAGAACCGAAAATTTGCAGAATCAGGGTCAGTACCGGAAAATGATAGAATCCGGGCGAGTACCGGGAAAATGTAGAATCCGTCCGAGTACCCAAAAACTTTCTGAACGAGAACCGAAAATTGGTAGAATCAAGGACAGTACCGGATAATGATAGAATCCGGGCGAGTACCGGGAAAATGTAGAATCCGTCCGAGTACCATAAAACTTTCCGAACGAGGGCCGAAAATTGGTAGAATCAGGGTCAGTACCGGAAAATGATAGAATCCGGGCGAGTACCGGGAAAATTTAGAATCCTTCCGAGTACCCAAAAACTTTCCGAACGAGGACCGAAAATTGGTAGAATCAGGGTCAGTGACCGAAAATGATAGAATCCGGGCGAGTACCGGGAAAAGGTAGAATCCGTCGGAGTACCCAAAAACTTTCCGAACGAGAACCGAAAATTGGCAGAATCAGGGTCAGTATTGGAAAATGATAGAATCAGGGCGAGTACCGGGAAAATGTAGAATCCGTCCGTGTACCCAAAAACTTTCCGAACGACGATCGAAAATTGGTAGAATAAGGGTCAGTACCGGAAAATAATAGAATCCGGGCGAGTACCGGGAAAAGGTAGAATCCGTCCGAGTACCCAAAAACTGTCCGAACGATGACCGAAAATTGGTAGAATCAGGGTCAGTACCGGAAAATGATAGAATCCGGGCGAGTACAGGGAAAAGGTAGAATCCGTCCGAGTACCCAAAAACTTTCCGAACGAGGACCGAAAATTGGTAGAATCAGGGTCAGTGCCCGAAAATGATAGAATCCGGGCGAGTACAGGGAAAAGGTAGAATCCGTCCGAGTACCCAAAAACTTTCCGAACGAGAACCGAAAATTGGCAGAATCAGGGTCAGTACCGGAAAATGATAGAATCCGGGCGAGTACCGGGAAAATGTAGAATCCGTCCGAGTACCCAAAAACTTTTTGAACGAGAACCGAAAATTGGTAGAATCAGGGACAGTACCGGATAATGATAGAATCCGGGCGAGTACCGGGAAAAGGTAGAATCCGTCCGAGTACCCAAAAACTGTCCGAACGATGACCGAAAATTGGTAGAATCAGGGTCAGTACAGGAAAATGATAGAATCCGGGCGAGTATCGGGAAAAGGTAGAATCCGTCCGTGTACCCAAAAACATTCCGAACGAGGACCGAAAATTGGTAGAATCAGGGTCAGTGCCCGAAAATGATAGAATCCGGGTGAGTACCGGGAAAAGGTAGAATTCGTCCGAGTACCCAAAAACTTTCCGAACGAGAACCGAAAATTGGCAGAATCAGGGTCAGTACCGGAAAATGATAGAATCCGGGTGAGTACCGGGAAAATGTAGAATCCGTCCGAGTACCCAAAAACTTTCGGAACGAGGACCGAAAATTGGTAGAATCAGGGTCAGTACCGGAAAATGATAGAATCCGGGCGAGTACCGGGAAAAGGTAGAATCCTTCCGAGTACCCAAAAACTTTCCGAACGAGGACCGAAAATTGGTAGAATCAGGGTCAGTGCCCGAAAATGATAGAATCCGGGCGAGTACCGGGAAAAGGTAGAATCCGTCCGAGTACCCAAAAACTTTCCGAACGAGAACCGAAAATTGGCAGAATCAGGGTCAGTACCGGAAAATGATAGAATCCGGGCGAGTACCGGGAAAATGTAGAATCCGTCCGAGTACCCAAAAACTTTCGGAACGAGGACCGAAAATTGGTAGAATCAGGGTCAGTACCGGAAAATGATAGAATCCGGGCGAGTACCGGGAAAAGGTAGAATCCTTCCGAGTACCCAAAAACTTTCCGAACGAGGACCGAAAATTGGTAGAATCAGGGTCAGTGCCCGAAAATGATAGAATCCGGGCGAGTACCGGGAAAAGGTAGAATCCGTCCGAGTACCCAAAAACTTTCCGAACGAGAACCGAAAATTGGCAGAATCAGGGTCAGTACCGGAAAATGATAGAATCCGGGCGAGTACCGGGAAAATGTAGAATCCGTCCGAGTACCCAAAAACTGTCCGAACGACGATCGAAAATTGGTAGAATCAGGGTCAGTACCGGAAAATGATAGAATCCGGGCGAGTACCGGGAAAAGGTAGAATCCGTCCGAGTACCCAAAAACTGTCCGAACGATGACCGAAAATTGGTAGAATCAGGGTCAGTACCGGAAAATGATAGAATCCGGGCGAGTACAGGGAAAAGGTAGAATCCGTCCGAGTACCCAAAAACTTTCCGAACGAGGACCGAAAATTGGTAGAATCAGGGTCAGTGCCCGAAAATGATAGAATCCGGGCGAGTACCGGGAAAAGGTAGAATCCGTCCGAGTACCAAAAAACTTTCCGAACGAGAACCGAAAATTTGCAGAATCAGGGTCAGTACCGGAAAATGATAGAATCCGGGCGAGTACCGGGAAAATGTAGAATCCGTCCGAGTACCCAAAAACTTTCTGAACGAGAACCGAAAATTGGTAGAATCAGGGACAGTACCGGATAATGATAGAATCCGGGCGAGTACCATAAAACTTTCCGAACGAGGGTCGAAAATTGGTAGAATCAGGGTCAGTACCGGAAAATGATAGAATCCGGGCGAGTACCGGGAAAAGGTAGAATCCTTCCGAGTACCCAAAAACTTTCCGAACGAGGACCGAAAATTGGTAGAATCAGGGTCAGTGCCCGAAAATGATAGAATCCGGGCGAGTACCGGGAAAAGGTAGAATCCGTCCGAGTACCCAAAAACTTTCCGAACGAGAACCGAAAATTGGCAGAATCAGGGTCATTACCGGAAAATGATAGAATCAGGGCGAGTACCGGGAAAATGTAGAATCCGTCCGTGTACCCAAAAACTTTCCGAACGACGATCGAAAATTGGTAGAATAAGGGTCAGTACCGGAAAATGATAGAATCCGGGCGAGTACCGGGAAAAGGTAGAATCCGTCCGAGTACCCAAAAACTTTCCGAACGAGAACCGAAAATTGGCAGAATCAGGGTCAGTACCGGAAAATGATGGAATCCGGGCGAGTACCGGGAAAATGTAGAATCCGTCCGAGTGCCCAAAAAATTTCCGAACGACGATCGAAAATTGGTAGAATCAGGGTCAGTACCGGAAAATGATAGAATCCGGGCGAGTACCGGGAAAAGGTAGAATCCGTCCGAGTACCCAAAAACTGTCTGAACGACGATCGAAAATTGGTAGAATCAGGTTCAGTACCGGAAAATGATAGAATCCGGGCGAGTACCAGGAAAAGGTAGAATCCGTCCGAGTACCCAAAATCTGTACGAACGATGACCGAAAATTGGTAGAATCAGGGTCAGTACCGGAAAATGATAGAATCCGGGCGAGTACCGGGAAAAGGTAGAATCCGTCCGAGTACCCAAAAACTTTCCGAACGAGGACCGAAAATTGGTAGAATCAGGGTAAGTGCCCGAAAATGATAGAAGCCGGGCGAGTACCGGGAAAAGGTAGAATCCGTCCGAGTACCCAAAAACTTTCCGAACGAGAACCGAAAATTGGCATAATCAGGGTCAGTACCGGAAAATGATAGACTCCGGGCGAGTACCGGGAAAAAATAGAATCCTTCCGAGTACCCAAAAACTTTCCGAACGAGGACCGAAAATTGGTAGAATCAGGGTCAGTGCCCGAAAATGATAGAATCCGGGCGAGTACCGGGAAAAGGTAGAATCCTTCCGAGTACCCAAAAACTTTCCGAACGAGGACCGAAAATTGGTAGAATCAGGGTCAGTACCGGAAAATGATAGAATCCGGGCGAGTACCGGGAAAAGGTAGAATCCGTCCGAGTACCAAAAAACTTTCCGAACGAGAACCGAAAATTTGCAGAATCAGGGTCAGTACCGGAAAATGATAGAATCCGGGCGAGTACCGGGAAAATGTAGAATCCGTCCGAGTACCCAAAAACTTTCTGAACGAGAACCGAAAATTGGTAGAATCAGGGACAGTACCGGATAATGATAGAATCCGGGCGAGTACCATAAAACTTTCCGAACGAGGGTCGAAAATTGGTAGAATCAGGGTCAGTACCGGAAAATGATAGAATCCGGGCGAGTACCGGGAAAAGGTAGAATCCTTCCGAGTACCCAAAAACTTTCCGAACGAGGACCGAAAATTGGTAGAATCAGGGTCAGTGCCCGAAAATGATAGAATCCGGGCGAGTACCGGGAAAAGGTAGAATCCTTCCGAGTACCCAAAAACTTTCCGAACGAGGACCGAAAATTGGTAGAATCAGGGTCAGTACCGGAAAATGATAGAATCCGGGCGAGTACAGGGAAAAGGTAGAATCCGTCCGAGTACCCAAAAACTTTCCGAACGAGGACCGAAAATTGGTAGAATCAGGGTCAGTGCCCGAAAATGATAGAATCCGGGCGAGTACCGGGAAAAGGTAGAATCCGTCCGAGTACCAAAAAACTTTCCGAACGAGAACCGAAAATTTGCAGAATCAGGGTCAGTACCGGAAAATGATAGAATCCGGGCGAGTACCGGGAAAATGTAGAATCCGTCCGAGTACCCAAAAACTTTCTGAACGAGAACCGAAAATTGGTAGAATCAGGGACAGTACCGGATAATGATAGAATCCGGGCGAGTACCATAAAACTTTCCGAACGAGGGTCGAAAATTGGTAGAATCAGGGTCAGTACCGGAAAATGATAGAATCCGGGCGAGTACCGGGAAAAGGTAGAATCCTTCCGAGTACCCAAAAACTTTCCGAACGAGGACCGAAAATTGGTAGAATCAGGGTCAGTGCCCGAAAATGATAGAATCCGGGCGAGTACCGGGAAAAGGTAGAATCCGTCCGAGTACCCAAAAACTTTCCGAACGAGAACCGAAAATTGGCAGAATCAGGGTCATTACCGGAAAATGATAGAATCAGGGCGAGTACCGGGAAAATGTAGAATCCGTCCGTGTACCCAAAAACTTTCCGAACGACGATCGAAAATTGGTAGAATAAGGGTCAGTACCGGAAAATGATAGAATCCGGGCGAGTACCGGGAAAAGGTAGAATCCGTCCGAGTACCCAAAAACTTTCCGAACGAGAACCGAAAATTGGCAGAATCAGGGTCAGTACCGGAAAATGATGGAATCCGGGCGAGTACCGGGAAAATGTAGAATCCGTCCGAGTGCCCAAAAAATTTCCGAACGACGATCGAAAATTGGTAGAATCAGGGTCAGTACCGGAAAATGATAGAATCCGGGCGAGTACCGGGAAAAGGTAGAATCCGTCCGAGTACCCAAAAACTGTCTGAACGACGATCGAAAATTGGTAGAATCAGGTTCAGTACCGGAAAATGATAGAATCCGGGCGAGTACCAGGAAAAGGTAGAATCCGTCCGAGTACCCAAAATCTGTACGAACGATGACCGAAAATTGGTAGAATCAGGGTCAGTACCGGAAAATGATAGAATCCGGGCGAGTACCGGGAAAAGGTAGAATCCGTCCGAGTACCCAAAAACTTTCCGAACGAGGACCGAAAATTGGTAGAATCAGGGTCAGTGCCCGAAAATGATAGAAGCCGGGCGAGTACCGGGAAAAGGTAGAATCCGTCCGAGTACCCAAAAACTTTCCGAACGAGAACCGAAAATTGGCATAATCAGGGTCAGTACCGGAAAATGATAGACTCCGGGCGAGTACCGGGAAAAAATAGAATCCTTCCGAGTACCCAAAAACTTTCCGAACGAGGACCGAAAATTGGTAGAATCAGGGTCAGTGCCCGAAAATGATAGAATCCGGGCGAGTACCGGGAAAAGGTAGAATCCTTCCGAGTACCCAAAAACTTTCCGAACGAGGACCGAAAATTGGTAGAATCAGGGTCAGTACCGGAAAATGATAGAATCCGGGCGAGTACCGGGAAAAGGTAGAATCCGTCCGAGTACCAAAAAACTTTCCGAACGAGAACCGAAAATTTGCAGAATCAGGGTCAGTACCGGAAAATGATAGAATCCGGGCGAGTACCGGGAAAATGTAGAATCCGTCCGAGTACCCAAAAACTTTCTGAACGAGAACCGAAAATTGGTAGAATCAGGGACAGTACCGGATAATGATAGAATCCGGGCGAGTACCATAAAACTTTCCGAACGAGGGTCGAAAATTGGTAGAATCAGGGTCAGTACCGGAAAATGATAGAATCCGGGCGAGTACCGGGAAAAGGTAGAATCCTTCCGAGTACCCAAAAACTTTCCGAACGAGGACCGAAAATTGGTAGAATCAGGGTCAGTGCCCGAAAATGATAGAATCCGGGCGAGTACCGGGAAAAGGTAGAATCCGTCCGAGTACCCAAAAACTTTCCGAACGAGAACCGAAAATTGGCAGAATCAGGGTCATTACCGGAAAATGATAGAATCAGGGCGAGTACCGGGAAAATGTAGAATCCGTCCGTGTACCCAAAAACTTTCCGAACGACGATCGAAAATTGGTAGAATAAGGGTCAGTACCGGAAAATGATAGAATCCGGGCGAGTACCGGGAAAAGGTAGAATCCGTCCGAGTACCCAAAAACTTTCCGAACGAGAACCGAAAATTGGCAGAATCAGGGTCAGTACCGGAAAATGATGGAATCCGGGCGAGTACCGGGAAAATGTAGAATCCGTCCGAGTGCCCAAAAAATTTCCGAACGACGATCGAAAATTGGTAGAATCAGGGTCAGTACCGGAAAATGATAGAATCCGGGCGAGTACCGGGAAAAGGTAGAATCCGTCCGAGTACCCAAAAACTGTCTGAACGACGATCGAAAATTGGTAGAATCAGGTTCAGTACCGGAAAATGATAGAATCCGGGCGAGTACCAGGAAAAGGTAGAATCCGTCCGAGTACCCAAAATCTGTACGAACGATGACCGAAAATTGGTAGAATCAGGGTCAGTACCGGAAAATGATAGAATCCGGGCGAGTACCGGGAAAAGGTAGAATCCGTCCGAGTACCCAAAAACTTTCCGAACGAGGACCGAAAATTGGTAGAATCAGGGTCAGTGCCCGAAAATGATAGAAGCCGGGCGAGTACCGGGAAAAGGTAGAATCCGTCCGAGTACCCAAAAACTTTCCGAACGAGAACCGAAAATTGGCATAATCAGGGTCAGTACCGGAAAATGATAGACTCCGGGCGAGTACCGGGAAAAAATAGAATCCTTCCGAGTACCCAAAAACTTTCCGAACGAGGACCGAAAATTGGTAGAATCAGGGTCAGTGCCCGAAAATGATAGAATCCGGGCGAGTACCGGGAAAAGGTAGAATCCGTCCGAGTACCCAAAAACTTTCCGAACGAGAACCGAAAATTGACAGAATCAGGGTCAGTACCGGAAAATGATAGAATCCGGGCGAGTACCGGGAAAATGTAGAATCCGTCCGAGTACCCAAAAACTTTCCGAACGACGATCGAAAAGTGGTAGAATCAGGGTCAGTACCGGAAAATGATAGAATCCGGGCGAGTACCGGGAAAAGGTAGAATCCGTCCGAGTACCCAAAAACTTTCCGAACGACGATCGAAAATTTGTTGAATCAGGGTCAGTACCAGAAAATGATAGAATCTGGGCGAGTACCGGGAAAATGTAGAATCCGTCCGAGTACCCAAAAACTTTCCGAACAAGAACCGAAAATTGGCAGAATCAGGGTCAGTACCGGAAAATGATAGAATCCGGGTGAGTACCGGGAAAATGTAGAATCCGTCCGAGTACCCAAAAACTTTCGGAACGAGGACCGAAAATTGGTAGAATCAGGGTCAGTACCGGAAAATGATAGAATCCGGGCGAGTACCGGGAAAAGGTAGAATCCTTCCGAGTACCCAAAAACTTTCCGAACGAGGACCGAAAATTGGTAGAATCAGGGTCAGTGCCCGAAAATGATAGAATCCGGGCGAGTACCGGGAAAAGGTAGAATCCGTCCGAGTACCCAAAAACTTTCCGAACGAGAACCGAAAATTGGCAGAATCAGGGTCAGTACCGGAAAATGATAGAATCCGGGCGAGTACCGGGAAAATGTAGAATCCGTCCGAGTACCCAAAAACTGTCCGAACGACGATCGAAAATTGGTAGAATCAGGGTCAGTACCGGAAAATGATAGAATCCGGGCGAGTACCGGGAAAAGGTAGAATCCGTCCGAGTACCCAAAAACTTTCCGAACGACGATCGAAAATTTGTTGAATCAGGGTCAGTACCAGAAAATGATAGAATCTGGGCGAGTACCGGGAAAATGTAGAATCCGTCCGAGTACCCAAAAACTTTCCGAACGAGAACCGAAAATTGGCAGAATCAGGGTCAGTACCGGAAAATGATGGAATCCGGGCAAGTACCGGGAAAATGTAGAATCCGTCCGAGTGCCCAAAAAATTTCCGAACGACGATCGAAAATTGGTAGAATCAGGGTCAGTACCGGAAAATGATAGAATCCGGGCGAGTACCGGGAAAAGGTAGAATCCGTCCGAGTACCCAAAAACTGTCCGAACGACGATCGAAAATTGGTAGAATCAGGTTCAGTACCGGAAAATGATAGAATCCGGGCGAGTACCGGGAAAAGGTAGAATCCGTCCGAGTACCCAAAAACTGTCCGAACGACGATCGAAAATTGGTAGAATCAGGTTCAGTACCAGAAAATGATAGAATCTGGGCGAGTACCGGGAAAATGTAGAATCCGTCCGAGTACCCAAAAACTGTCCGAACGATGACCGAAAATTGGTAGAATCAGGGTCAGTACAGGAAAAGGATAGAATCCGGGCGAGTACCGGGAAAAGGAAGAATCCGTCCGAGTACCCAAAAACTTTCCGAACGAGGACCGAAAATTGGTAGAATTAGGGTCAGTACCGGAAAATGATAGAATCGGGACGAGTACCGGGAAAATGTAGAATCCGTCCGAGTACCCAAAAACTGTTCGAACGATGACCGAAAATTGGTAGAATCAGGGTCAGTACAGGAAAAGGATAGAATCCGGGCGAGTACCGGGAAAAGGAAGAATCCGTCCGAGTACCGAAAAACTGTCCGAACGAGGACCGAAAATTGGTAGAATCAGGGACAGTGCCCGAAAATGATAGAATCCGGGCGAGTACCGGGAAAAGGTAGAATCCGTCCGAGTACCCAAAAACTTTCCGAACGAGGACCGAAAATTGGTAGAATCAGGGTCAGTGCCCGAAAATGATAGAATCCGGGCGAGTACCGGGAAAAGGTAGAATCCGTCCGAGTACCCAAAAACTTTCCGAACGAGAACCAAAAATTGGCAGAATCAGGATCAGTACCGGAAAATGATAGAATCCGGGCGAGTACCGGGAAAAGGTAGAATCCTTCCGAGTACCCAAAAACTTTCCGAACGAGGACCGAAAATTGGTAGAATCAGGGTCAGTGCCCGAAAATGATAGAATCCGGGCGAGTACCGGGAAAAGGTAGAATCCGTCCGAGTACCCAAAAACTTTCCGAACGAGAACCGAAAATTGGCAGAATCAGGGTCAGTACCGGAAAATGATAGAATCCGGGCGAGTACCGGGAAAATGTAGAATCCGTCCGAGTACCCAAAAACTGTCCGAACGACGATCGAAAATTGGTAGAATCAGGGTCAGTACCGGAAAATGATAGAATCCGGGCGAGTACCGGGAAAAGGTAGAATCCGTCCGAGTACCCAAAAACTTTCCGAACGACGATCGAAAATTTGTTGAATCAGGGTCAGTACCAGAAAATGATAGAATCTGGGCGAGTACCGGGAAAATGTAGAATCCGTCCGAGTACCCAAAAACTTTCCGAACGAGAACCGAAAATTGGCAGAATCAGGGTCAGTACCGGAAAATGATGGAATCCGGGCAAGTACCGGGAAAAGGTAGAATCCGTCCGAGTACCCAAAAACTTTCCGAACGATGACCAAAAATTGGTAGAATTAGGGTCAGTACCGGAAAATGATAGAATCGGGACGAGTACCGGGAAAATGTAGAATCCGTCCGAGTACCCAAAAACTGTTCGAACGATGACCGAAAATTGGTAGAATCAGGGTCAGTACAGGAAAAGGATAGAATCCGGGCGAGTACCGGGAAAAGGAAGAATCCGTCCGAGTACCGAAAAACTGTCCGAACGAGGACCGAAAATTGGTATAATCAGGGACAGTGCCCGAAAATGATAGAATCCGGGCGAGTACCGGGAAAAGGTAGAATCCGTCCGAGTACCCAAAAACTTTCCGAACGAGGACCGAAAATTGGTAGAATCAGGGTCAGTGCCCGAAAATGATAGAATCCGGGCGAGTACCGGGAAAAGGTAGAATCCGTCCGAGTACCCAAAAACTTTCCGAACGAGAACCAAAAATTGGCAGAATCAGGATCAGTACCGGAAAATGATAGAATCCGGGCGAGTACCGGGAAAATGTAGAATCCGTCCGAGTACCCAAAAACTTTCCGAACGACGATCGAAAATTGGTAGAATCAGGGTCAGTACCGGAAAATGATAGAATCCGGGCGAGTACCGGGAAAATGTAGAATCCGTCCGAGTACCCAAAAACTGTCCGAACGATGACCGAAAATTGGTAGAATCAGGGTCAGTACAGGAAAAGGATAGAATCCGGGCGAATACCGGGAAAATGTAGAATCCGTCCGAGTACCCAAAAACTGTCCGAACGATGACCGAAAATTGGTAGAATCAGGGTCAGTACAGGAAAAGGATAGAATCCGGGCGAGTACCGGGAAAAGGAAGAATCCGTCTGAGTACCCAAAAACTTTCCGAACGAGGACCGAAAATTGGTAGAATCAGGGACAGTGCCCGAATATGATAGAATCCGGGCGAGTACCGGGAAAAGGTAGAATCCGTCCGAGTACCCAAAAACTTTCCGAACGATGACCAAAAATTGGTAGAATCAGGGTCAGTACCGGAAAATGATAGAATCGGGACGAGTACCGGGAAAATGTAGAATCCGTCCGAGTACCCAAAAACTGTTCGAACGATGACCGAAAATTGGTAGAATCAGGGTCAGTACAGGAAAAGGATAGAATCCGGGCGAGTACCGGGAAAAGGAAGAATCCGTCCGAGTACCCAAAAATTTTCCGAACGAGGACCGAAAATTGGTAGAATCAGGGTCAGTGCCCGAAAATGACAGAATCCGGGCGGGTACCGGGAAAAGGTAGAATCCGTCCGAGTACCCAAAAACTTTCCGAACGAGAACCGAAAATTGGCAGAATCAGGGTCAGTACCTGAAAATGATAGAATCCGGGCGAGTACCAGGAAAATGTAGAATCCGTCCAAGTACCTAAAATTTGTCCGAACGATGACCGAAAATTGGCAGAATCAGGGTCAGTACCGGAAAATGATAGACTCCGGGCGAGTACCGGGAAAATGTAGAATCCTTCCGAGTACCCAAAAACTTTCCGAACGAGGACCGAAAATTGGTAGAATCAGGGTCAGTGCCCGAAAATGATAGAATCCGGGCGAGTACCGGGAAAAGGTAGAATCCGTCCGAGTACCCAAAAACTTTCCGAACGAGAACCGAAAATTGGCATAATCAGGGTCAGTACCGGAAAATGATAGACTCCGGGCGAGTACCGGGAAAAAATAGAATCCTTCCGAGTACCCAAAAACTTTCCGAACGAGGACCGAAAATTGGTAGAATCAGGGTCAGTGCCCGAAAATGATAGAATCCGGGCGAGTACCGGGAAAAGGTAGAATCCGTCCGAGTACCCAAAAACTTTCCGAACGAGAACCGAAAATTGACAGAATCAGGGTCAGTACCGGAAAATGATAGAATCCGGGCGAGTACCGGGAAAATGTAGAATCCGTCCGAGTACCCAAAAACTTTCCGAACGACGATCGAAAAGTGGTAGAATCAGGGTCAGTACCGGAAAATGATAGAATCCGGGCGAGTACCGGGAAAAGGTAGAATCCGTCCGAGTACCCAAAAACTTTCCGAACGACGATCGAAAATTTGTTGAATCAGGGTCAGTACCAGAAAATGATAGAATCTGGGCGAGTACCGGGAAAATGTAGAATCCGTCCGAGTACCCAAAAACTTTCCGAACGAGAACCGAAAATTGGCAGAATCAGGGTCAGTACCGGAAAATGATAGAATCCGGGTGAGTACCGGGAAAATGTAGAATCCGTCCGAGTACCCAAAAACTTTCGGAACGAGGACCGAAAATTGGTAGAATCAGGGTCAGTACCGGAAAATGATAGAATCCGGGCGAGTACCGGGAAAAGGTAGAATCCTTCCGAGTACCCAAAAACTTTCCGAACGAGGACCGAAAATTGGTAGAATCAGGGTCAGTGCCCGAAAATGATAGAATCCGGGCGAGTACCGGGAAAAGGTAGAATCCGTCCGAGTACCCAAAAACTTTCCGAACGAGAACCGAAAATTGGCAGAATCAGGGTCAGTACCGGAAAATGATAGAATCCGGGCGAGTACCGGGAAAATGTAGAATCCGTCCGAGTACCCAAAAACTGTCCGAACGACGATCGAAAATTGGTAGAATCAGGGTCAGTACCGGAAAATGATAGAATCCGGGCGAGTACCGGGAAAAGGTAGAATCCGTCCGAGTACCCAAAAACTTTCCGAACGACGATCGAAAATTTGTTGAATCAGGGTCAGTACCAGAAAATGATAGAATCTGGGCGAGTACCGGGAAAATGTAGAATCCGTCCGAGTACCCAAAAACTTTCCGAACGAGAACCGAAAATTGGCAGAATCAGGGTCAGTACCGGAAAATGATGGAATCCGGGCAAGTACCGGGAAAATGTAGAATCCGTCCGAGTGCCCAAAAAATTTCCGAACGACGATCGAAAATTGGTAGAATCAGGGTCAGTACCGGAAAATGATAGAATCCGGGCGAGTACCGGGAAAAGGTAGAATCCGTCCGAGTACCCAAAAACTGTCCGAACGACGATCGAAAATTGGTAGAATCAGGTTCAGTACCGGAAAATGATAGAATCCGGGCGAGTACCGGGAAAAGGTAGAATCCGTCCGAGTACCCAAAAACTGTCCGAACGACGATCGAAAATTGGTAGAATCAGGTTCAGTACCAGAAAATGATAGAATCTGGGCGAGTACCGGGAAAATGTAGAATCCGTCCGAGTACCCAAAAACTGTCCGAACGATGACCGAAAATTGGTAGAATCAGGGTCAGTACAGGAAAAGGATAGAATCCGGGCGAGTACCGGGAAAAGGAAGAATCCGTCCGAGTACCCAAAAACTTTCCGAACGAGGACCGAAAATTGGTAGAATTAGGGTCAGTACCGGAAAATGATAGAATCGGGACGAGTACCGGGAAAATGTAGAATCCGTCCGAGTACCCAAAAACTGTTCGAACGATGACCGAAAATTGGTAGAATCAGGGTCAGTACAGGAAAAGGATAGAATCCGGGCGAGTACCGGGAAAAGGAAGAATCCGTCCGAGTACCGAAAAACTGTCCGAACGAGGACCGAAAATTGGTAGAATCAGGGACAGTGCCCGAAAATGATAGAATCCGGGCGAGTACCGGGAAAAGGTAGAATCCGTCCGAGTACCCAAAAACTTTCCGAACGAGGACCGAAAATTGGTAGAATCAGGGTCAGTGCCCGAAAATGATAGAATCCGGGCGAGTACCGGGAAAAGGTAGAATCCGTCCGAGTACCCAAAAACTTTCCGAACGAGAACCAAAAATTGGCAGAATCAGGATCAGTACCGGAAAATGATAGAATCCGGGCGAGTACCGGGAAAAGGTAGAATCCTTCCGAGTACCCAAAAACTTTCCGAACGAGGACCGAAAATTGGTAGAATCAGGGTCAGTGCCCGAAAATGATAGAATCCGGGCGAGTACCGGGAAAAGGTAGAATCCGTCCGAGTACCCAAAAACTTTCCGAACGAGAACCGAAAATTGGCAGAATCAGGGTCAGTACCGGAAAATGATAGAATCCGGGCGAGTACCGGGAAAATGTAGAATCCGTCCGAGTACCCAAAAACTGTCCGAACGACGATCGAAAATTGGTAGAATCAGGGTCAGTACCGGAAAATGATAGAATCCGGGCGAGTACCGGGAAAAGGTAGAATCCGTCCGAGTACCCAAAAACTTTCCGAACGACGATCGAAAATTTGTTGAATCAGGGTCAGTACCAGAAAATGATAGAATCTGGGCGAGTACCGGGAAAATGTAGAATCCGTCCGAGTACCCAAAAACTTTCCGAACGAGAACCGAAAATTGGCAGAATCAGGGTCAGTACCGGAAAATGATGGAATCCGGGCAAGTACCGGGAAAAGGTAGAATCCGTCCGAGTACCCAAAAACTTTTCGAACGATGACCAAAAATTGGTAGAATTAGGGTCAGTACCGGAAAATGATAGAATCGGGACGAGTACCGGGAAAATGTAGAATCCGTCCGAGTACCCAAAAACTGTTCGAACGATGACCGAAAATTGGTAGAATCAGGGTCAGTACAGGAAAAGGATAGAATCCGGGCGAGTACCGGGAAAAGGAAGAATCCGTCCGAGTACCGAAAAACTGTCCGAACGAGGACCGAAAATTGGTAGAATCAGGGACAGTGCCCGAAAATGATAGAATCCGGGCGAGTACCGGGAAAAGGTAGAATCCGTCTGAGTACCCAAAAACTTTCCGAACGAGGACCGAAAATTGGTAGAATCAGGGTCAGTGCCCGAAAATGATAGAATCCGGGCGAGTACCGGGAAAAGGTAGAATCCGTCCGAGTACCCAAAAACTTTCCGAACGAGAACCAAAAATTGGCAGAATCAGGATCAGTACCGGAAAATGATAGAATCCGGGCGAGTACCGGGAAAATGTAGAATCCGTCCGAGTACCCAAAAACTTTCCGAACGACGATCGAAAATTGGTAGAATCAGGGTCAGTACCGGAAAATGATAGAATCCGGGCGAGTACCGGGAAAATGTAGAATCCGTCCGAGTACCCAAAAACTGTCCGAACGATGACCGAAAATTGGTAGAATCAGGGTCAGTACAGGAAAAGGATAGAATCCGGGCGAATACAGGGAAAATGTAGAATCCGTCCGAGTACCCAAAAACTGTCCGAACGATGACCGAAAATTGGTAGAATCAGGGTCAGTACAGGAAAAGGATAGAATCCGGGCGAGTACCGGGAAAAGGAAGAATCCGTCTGAGTACCCAAAAACTTTCCGAACGAGGACCGAAAATTGGTAGAATCAGGGACAGTGCCCGAATATGATAGAATCCGGGCGAGTACCGGGAAAAGGTAGAATCCGTCCGAGTACCCAAAAACTTTCCGAACGATGACCAAAAATTGGTAGAATCAGGGTCAGTACCGGAAAATGATAGAATCGGGACGAGTACCGGGAAAATGTAGAATCCGTCCGAGTACCCAAAAACTGTTCGAACGATGACCGAAAATTGGTAGAATCAGGGTCAGTACAGGAAAAGGATAGAATCCGGGCGAGTACCGGGAAAAGGAAGAATCCGTCCGAGTACCCAAAAACTTTCCGAACGAGGACCGAAAATTGGTAGAATCAGGGTCAGTGCCCGAAAATGACAGAATCCGGGCGGGTACCGGGAAAAGGTAGAATCCGTCCGAGTACCCAAAAACTTTCCGAACGAGAACCGAAAATTGGCAGAATCAGGGTCAGTACCTGAAAATGATAGAATCCGGGCGAGTACCAGGAAAATGTAGAATCCGTCCAAGTACCTAAAATTTGTCCGAACGATGACCGAAAATTGGCAGAATCAGGGTCAGTACCGGAAAATGATAGACTCCGGGCGAGTACCGGGAAAATGTAGAATCCTTCCGAGTACCCAAAAACTTTCCGAACGAGGACCGAAAATTGGTAGAATCAGGGTCAGTGCCCGAAAATGATAGAATCCGGGCGAGTACCGGGAAAAGGTAGAATCCGTCCGAGTACCCAAAAACTTTCCGAACGATGACCGAAAATTGGTAGAATCAGGGTCAGTACCGGAAAATGATAGAATCGGGACGAGTACCGGGAAAATGTAGAATCCGTCCGAGTACCCAAAAACTGTTCGAACGAGAACCTAAAATTATTAGAATCAGGGCCAGTATCGGAAAATGATAGAATCCGGGCGAGTACCGGGAAAAGGTAGAATCCGTCCGAGTACCCAAAAACTTTCCGAACGAGAACCGAAAATTGGCAGAATCAGGGTCATTACCGGAAAATGATAGAATCAGGGCGAGTACCGGGAAAATGTAGAATCCGTCCGTGTACCCAAAAACTTTCCGAACGACGATCGAAAATTGGTAGAATCAGGTTCAGTACCGGAAAATGATAGAATCCGGGCGAGTACCGGGAAAAGGTAGAATCCGTCCGAGTACCCAAAATCTGTACGAACGATGACCGAAAATTGGTAGAATCAGGGTCAGTACCGGAAAATGATAGAATCCGGGCGAGTACCGGGAAAAGGTAGAATCCGTTCGAGTACCCAAAAACTTTCCGAACGAGGACCGAAAATTGGTAGAATCAGGGTCAGTACCCGAAAATGATAGAAGCCGGGCGAGTACCGGGAAAAGGTAGAATCCGTCCGAGTACCCAAAAACTTTCCGAACGAGAACCGAAAATTGGCATAATCAGGGTCAGTACCGGAAAATGATAGACTCCGGGCGAGTACCGGGAAAAAATAGAATCCTTCCGAGTACCCAAAAACTTTCTGAACGAGGACCGAAAATTGGTAGAATCAGGGTCAGTGCCCGAAAATGATAGAATCCGGGCGAGTACCGGGAAAAGGTAGAATCCGTCCGAGTACCCAAAAACTTTCCGAACGAGAACCGAAAATTGACAGAATCAGGGTCAGTACCGGAAAATGATAGAATCCGGGCGAGTACCGGGAAAATGTAGAATCCGTCCGAGTACCCAAAAACTTTCCGAACGACGATCGAAAAGTGGTAGAATCAGGGTCAGTACCGGAAAATGATAGAATCCGGGCGAGTACCGGGAAAAGGTAGAATCCGTCCGAGTACCCAAAAACTTTCCGAACGACGATCGAAAATTTGTTGAATCAGGGTCAGTACCAGAAAATGATAGAATCTGGGCGAGTACCGGGAAAATGTAGAATCCGTCCGAGTACCCAAAAACTTTCCGAACGAGAACCGAAAATTGGCAGAATCAGGGTCAGTACCTGAAAATGATAGAATCCGGGCGAGTACCAGGAAAATGTAGAATCCGTCCAAGTACCTAAAATTTGTCCGAACGATGACCGAAAATTGGCAGAATCAGGGTCAGTACCGGAAAATGATAGACTCCGGGCGAGTACCGGGAAAATGTAGAATCCTTCCGAGTACCCAAAAACTTTCCGAACGAGGACCGAAAATTGGTAGAATCAGGGTCAGTGCCCGAAAATGATAGAATCCGGGCGAGTACCGGGAAAAGGTAGAATCCGTCCGAGTACCCAAAAACTTTCCGAACGATGACCGAAAATTGGTAGAATCAGGGTCAGTACCGGAAAATGATAGAATCGGGACGAGTACCGGGAAAATGTAGAATCCGTCCGAGTACCCAAAAACTGTTCGAACGAGAACCTAAAATTATTAGAATCAGGGCCAGTATCGGAAAATGATAGAATCCGGGCGAGTACCGGGAAAAGGTAGAATCCGTCCGAGTACCCAAAAACTTTCCGAACGAGAACCGAAAATTGGCAGAATCAGGGTCATTACCGGAAAATGATAGAATCAGGGCGAGTACCGGGAAAATGTAGAATCCGTCCGTGTACCCAAAAACTTTCCGAACGACGATCGAAAATTGGTAGAATCAGGTTCAGTACCGGAAAATGATAGAATCCGGGCGAGTACCGGGAAAAGGTAGAATCCGTCCGAGTACCCAAAATCTGTACGAACGATGACCGAAAATTGGTAGAATCAGGGTCAGTACCGGAAAATGATAGAATCCGGGCGAGTACCGGGAAAAGGTAGAATCCGTTCGAGTACCCAAAAACTTTCCGAACGAGGACCGAAAATTGGTAGAATCAGGGTCAGTACCCGAAAATGATAGAAGCCGGGCGAGTACCGGGAAAAGGTAGAATCCGTCCGAGTACCCAAAAACTTTCCGAACGAGAACCGAAAATTGGCATAATCAGGGTCAGTACCGGAAAATGATAGACTCCGGGCGAGTACCGGGAAAAAATAGAATCCTTCCGAGTACCCAAAAACTTTCTGAACGAGGACCGAAAATTGGTAGAATCAGGGTCAGTGCCCGAAAATGATAGAATCCGGGCGAGTACCGGGAAAAGGTAGAATCCGTCCGAGTACCCAAAAACTTTCCGAACGAGAACCGAAAATTGACAGAATCAGGGTCAGTACCGGAAAATGATAGAATCCGGGCGAGTACCGGGAAAATGTAGAATCCGTCCGAGTACCCAAAAACTTTCCGAACGACGATCGAAAAGTGGTAGAATCAGGGTCAGTACCGGAAAATGATAGAATCCGGGCGAGTACCGGGAAAAGGTAGAATCCGTCCGAGTACCCAAAAACTTTCCGAACGACGATCGAAAATTTGTTGAATCAGGGTCAGTACCAGAAAATGATAGAATCTGGGCGAGTACCGGGAAAATGTAGAATCCGTCCGAGTACCCAAAAACTTTCCGAACGAGAACCGAAAATTGGCAGAATCAGGGTCAGTACCGGAAAATGATGGAATCCGGGCAAGTACCGGGAAAATGTAGAATCCGTCCGAGTGCCCAAAAAATTTCCGAACGACGATCGAAAATTGGTAGAATCAGGGTCAGTACCGGAAAATGATAGA